>NC_135500.1:1633600-2270266 GCF_052857255.1 Amblyomma americanum | reverse complement strand
TGAAGTGGCGATGGTGATGGTCGTGTTGTGTGTTGCCGTGAAGGAAAGTGAAACGTTGGGCATGAAAGGACAACTTTAACCTGGAAGAAAAGTTTGGGGAACCTGAAAGAGCTTCAGGCCATGAAGCAAAAGGTCACCGAGAGCCCCGTGATCGCTCGAGTGTTGCAAACCGGACCCCTTTTCCGACGTGTACGCGAGCGCCCATGTGCTGGCGCCGATATCTATCATGGACAGATTGATATCCGCGCCTCGCAGAGGTTCGCTGGCGTCCTCTGCAGCGCGCATGAGCAAAGCGGTTCTGGCGTACGCCAAGACCGCCGACGCTCGCCGCGTACGCGCAGGAAGCAGCCTTGGAGTTTGTACTTGAGTTTCCCCAACCAGCCGCCTCAACATACGATGCCGAGCACACGGCGCAGGAGATTTTGTGTACCACGTTTCGAGCCTTTTCTTTAGGATGCCGGTCTGTGGCCGGAGGGACGATGTGGCGATGGTGGTGGTCGTGTTGTGTGTTGCACATACATGTCTCTCTCAATCTGCGTGCCTCAATACATAGCAAAATAAAAACACCTAAAGAAACAAAACGTAAAAGAACAAAATCTTTTCATAGCGATGCCGGCCTGTGGCGGGAGGGACGAGGTGGCGATGGCGGTGGTCGTGTTGTGTGTTGCACATACATGTCTCTCTCAATCTGCCTGCTTCAATAGATAGCAAAATCAAAACACCTAAAGAAACAAAACGTAAAAGAACCAAGCCTTTTATTAGCGATGCTGGTCTGTGGCGGGGAGGACGAGGTGGCGATGGTGGTGGTCGTGTTGTGTGTTGCACATACATGTCTCTCTCAATCTGCCTGCCTCAATACATGGCAAAATCAAAACACCTAAAGAAACAAAACGTAAAGGAACCAAGGCTTTTCTTTAGGATGCCGGTGTGTGGCGGGGAGGATGAGGTAGCAATGGTGGTGGTCGTGTTGTGTGTTGCACATACATGTCTCTCTCAATCTACCAGCCTCAACACATTGCAAAATCAAAACGCCTAAAGAAACAAAATGTAAAAGAACCAAGCCTTTTCTTAGCGATGCCGGCCTGTGGCGGGAGGGACGAGGTGGCGATGGCGGTGGTCGTGTTGTGTGTTACACATACATGTCTCTCTCAATCTGCCTGCTTCTATAGATAGCAAAATCAAAACACCTAAAGAAACAAAACGTAAAGAAACCAAGCCTTTTGTTTAGGATGCCGGTCTGTGGCGGGGAGCACAAGGTGGCGATGGTGGTGGTCGTGTTGTGTGTTGCACATACATGTCTCTCTCAATCTGCCTGCCTCAATACATAGCAAAATCAAAACACAGAAAGAAACAAAACGTAAAAGAACCAAGACTTTTTCTTAGCGATGCCGGTCTGTGGCGGGAGGGACGAGGTGGTGATGGTGGGGGTCGTGTTGTGTGTTGCACATACATGTTTCTCTCAATCTACCCGCCTCAATACATAGCAAATTTAAAACACCTAAAGAAACAAAACGTAAAAAAAACAAAGCCTTTTCTTAGCGATGGCGGTCTGTGGCGGGAGGGAAGAGGTGGCGATGGTGGTGGTCGTGTTGTGTGCTGCATATACATGTCTCTCTCAATCTGCCTGCATCAATACATGGCAAAATCAAAACACCTAAAGAAACAAAACGTAAAGGAACCAGGCCTTTTCTTAGCGATGCAGGCCTCTGGCGGGGAGGACGAGGTGGCGATAGTGGTGGTCATGTTGTGTGTTGCACATACATGTCTCTCTCAATCTGCCTGCCTCAATACATAGCAAAACCAAAACACCTAAAGAAACAAAACAAAAAAGAACCAAGCCTTTTCTTAGCGATACCGGTCCGTGGCGGGAGGGACGAGGTGGCGATGGCGGTGGTCGTGTTGTGTGTTGCACATACATGTCTCTCTCGATCTGCCTGCTTCAATAGATAGCAAAATCAAAACACCTAAAGAAACAAAATGTAAAAGAACCAAGCCTTTTATTAGCGATGCTGGTCTGTGGCAGGGAGGACGAGGTGGCGATGGTGGTGGTCGTGTTGTGTGTTGCACACACATGTCACTCTCAATCTGCCTGCCTCAGCACATAGCAAAATCAAAACACCTAAAGAAACAAAGCGTAAAAGAACCAAGCCTTATCTTAGCGAGGCCGGTCTGTGGCGGGATAGATGAAGTGGCGATAGTGGTGGTCATGTTGTGTGTTGCACATACATGTCTCTCTCAATCTGCCTGCCTCAATACATAGCAAAATCAAAACACCTAAAGAAACAAAACAAAAAAGAACCAAGCCTTTTCTTAGCGATACCGGTCCGTGGCGGGAGGGACGAGGTGGCGATGGCGGTGGTCGTGTTGTGTGTTGCACATACATGTCTCTCTCGATCTGCCTGCTTCAATAGATAGCAAAATCAAAACACCTAAAGAAACAAAATGTAAAAGAACCAAGCCTTTTATTAGCGATGCTGGTCTGTGGCAGGGAGGACGAGGTGGCGATGGTGGTGGTCGTGTTGTGTGTTGCACACACATGTCACTCTCAATCTGCCTGCCTCAGCACATTGCAAAATCAAAACACCTAAAGAAACAAAGCGTAAAAGAACCAAGCCTTATCTTAGCGAGGCCGGTCTGTGGCGGGATAGATGAAGTGGCGATGGTGATGGTCGTGTTGTGTGTTGCCGTGAAGGAAAGTGAAACGTTGGGCATGAAAGGACAACTTTAACCTGAAAGAAAAGTTTGGGGAACCTGAAAGAGCTTCACGCCATGAAGCAAAAGGTCACCGAGAGCCCCGTGATCGCTCGAGTGTTGCAAACCGGACCCCTTTTCCGACGTGTACGCGAGCGCCCATGTGCTGGCGCCGATATCTATCATGGACAGATTGATATCCGCGCCTCGCAGAGGTTCGCTGGCGTCCTCTGCAGCGCGCATGAGCAAAGCGGTTCTGGCGTACGCCAAGACCGCCGACGCTCGCCGCGTACGCGCAGGAAGCAGCCTTGGAGTTTGTACTTGAGTTTCCCCAACCAGCCGCCTCAACATACGATGCCGAGCACACGGCGCAGGAGATTTTGTGTACCACGTTTCGAGCCTTTTCTTTAGGATGCCGGTCTGTGGCCGGAGGGACGATGTGGCGATGGTGGTGGTCGTGTTGTGTGTTGCACATACATGTCTCTCTCAATCTGCGTGCCTCAATACATAGCAAAATCAAAACACCTAAAGAAACAAAACGTAAAAGAACAAAATCTTTTCATAGCGATGCCGGCCTGTGGCGGGAGGGACGAGGTGGCGATGGCGGTGGTCGTGTTGTGTGTTGCACATACATGTCTCTCTCAATCTGCCTGCGTCAATAGATAGCAAAATCAAAACACCTAAAGAAACAAAACGTAAAAGAACCAAGCCTTTTATTAGCGATGCTGGTCTGTGGCGGGGAGGACGAGGTGGCGATGGTGGTGGTCGTGTTGTGTGTTGCACATACATGTCTCTCTCAATCTGCCTGCCTCAATACATGGCAAAATCAAAACACCTAAAGAAACAAAACGTAAAGGAACCAAGGCTTTTCTTTAGGATGCCGGTGTGTGGCGGGGAGGATGAGGTAGTAATGGTGGTGGTCGTGTTGTGTGTTGCACATACATGTCTCTCTCAATCTACCAGCCTCAACACATAGCAAAATCAAAACGCCTAAAGAAACAAAATGTAAAAGAACCAAGCCTTTTCTTAGCGATGCCGGCCTGTGGCGGGAGGGACGAGGTGGCGATGGCGGTGGTCGTGTTGTGTGTTACACATACATGTCTCTCTCAATCTGCCTGCTTCTATAGATAGCAAAATCAAAACACCTAAAGAAACAAAACGTAAAGAAACCAAGCCTTTTGTTTAGGATGCCGGTCTGTGGCGGGGAGCACAAGGTGGCGATGGTGGTGGTCGTGTTGTGTGTTGCACATACATGTCTCTCTCAATCTGCCTGCCTCAATACATAGCAAAATCAAAACACAGAAAGAAACAAAACGTAAAAGAACCAAGACTTTTTCTTAGCGATGCCGGTCTGTGGCGGGAGGGACGAGGTGGTGATGGTGGGGGTCGTGTTGTGTGTTGCACATACATGTTTCTCTCAATCTACCCGCCTCAATACATAGCAAATTTAAAACACCTAAAGAAACAAAACGTAAAAAAAACAAAGCCTTTTCTTAGCGATGGCGGTCTGTGGCGGGAGGGAAGAGGTGGCGATGGTGGTGGTCGTGTTGTGTGCTGCATATACATGTCTCTCTCAATCTGCCTGCATCAATACATGGCAAAATCAAAACACCTAAAGAAACAAAACGTAAAGGAACCAGGCCTTTTCTTAGCGATGCAGGCCTCTGGCGGGGAGGACGAGGTGGCGATAGTGGTGGTCATGTTGTGTGTTGCACATACATGTCTCTCTCAATCTGCCTGCCTCAATACATAGCAAAATCAAAACACCTAAAGAAACAAAACAAAAAAGAACCAAGCCTTTTCTTAGCGATACCGGTCCGTGGCGGGAGGGACGAGGTGGCGATGGCGGTGGTCGTGTTGTGTGTTGCACATACATGTCTCTCTCGATCTGCCTGCTTCAATAGATAGCAAAATCAAAACACCTAAAGAAACAAAATGTAAAAGAACCAAGCCTTTTATTAGCGATGCTGGTCTGTGGCAGGGAGGACGAGGTGGCGATGGTGGTGGTCGTGTTGTGTGTTGCACACACATGTCACTCTCAATCTGCCTGCCTCAGCACATAGCAAAATCAAAACACCTAAAGAAACAAAGCGTAAAAGAACCAAGCCTTATCTTAGCGAGGCCGGTCTGTGGCGGGATAGATGAAGTGGCGATAGTGGTGGTCATGTTGTGTGTTGCACATACATGTCTCTCTCAATCTGCCTGCCTCAATACATAGCAAAATCAAAACACCTAAAGAAACAAAACAAAAAAGAACCAAGCCTTTTCTTAGCGATACCGGTCCGTGGCGGGAGGGACGAGGTGGCGATGGCGGTGGTCGTGTTGTGTGTTGCACATACATGTCTCTCTCGATCTGCCTGCTTCAATAGATAGCAAAATCAAAACACCTAAAGAAACAAAATGTAAAAGAACCAAGCCTTTTATTAGCGATGCTGGTCTGTGGCAGGGAGGACGAGGTGGCGATGGTGGTGGTCGTGTTGTGTGTTGCACACACATGTCACTCTCAATCTGCCTGCCTCAGCACATTGCAAAATCAAAACACCTAAAGAAACAAAGCGTAAAAGAACCAAGCCTTATCTTAGCGAGGCCGGTCTGTGGCGGGATAGATGAAGTGGCGATGGTGATGGTCGTGTTGTGTGTTGCCGTGAAGGAAAGTGAAACGTTGGGCATGAAAGGACAACTTTAACCTGAAAGAAAAGTTTGGGGAACCTGAAAGAGCTTCACGCCATGAAGCAAAAGGTCACCGAGAGCCCCGTGATCGCTCGAGTGTTGCAAACCGGACCCCTTTTCCGACGTGTACGCGAGCGCCCATGTGCTGGCGCCGATATCTATCATGGACAGATTGATATCCGCGCCTCGCAGAGGTTCGCTGGCGTCCTCTGCAGCGCGCATGAGCAAAGCGGTTCTGGCGTACGCCAAGACCGCCGACGCTCGCCGCGTACGCGCAGGAAGCAGCCTTGGAGTTTGTACTTGAGTTTCCCCAACCAGCCGCCTCAACATACGATGCCGAGCACACGGCGCAGGAGATTTTGTGTACCACGTTTCGAGCCTTTTCTTTAGGATGCCGGTCTGTGGCCGGAGGGACGATGTGGCGATGGTGGTGGTCGTGTTGTGTGTTGCACATACATGTCTCTCTCAATCTGCGTGCCTCAATACATAGCAAAATCAAAACACCTAAAGAAACAAAACGTAAAAGAACAAAATCTTTTCATAGCGATGCCGGCCTGTGGCGGGAGGGACGAGGTGGCGATGGCGGTGGTCGTGTTGTGTGTTGCACATACATGTCTCTCTCAATCTGCCTGCTTCAATAGATAGCAAAATCAAAACACCTAAAGAAACAAAACGTAAAAGAACCAAGCCTTTTATTAGCGATGCTGGTCTGTGGCGGGGAGGACGAGTTGGCGATGGTGGTGGTCGTGTTGTGTGTTGCACATACATGTCTCTCTCAATCTGCCTGCCTCAATACATGGCAAAATCAAAACACCTAAAGAAACAAAACGTAAAGGAACCAAGGCTTTTCTTTAGGATGCCGGTGTGTGGCGGGGAGGATGAGGTAGCAATGGTGGTGGTCGTGTTGTGTGTTGCACATACATGTCTCTCTCAATCTACCAGCCTCAACACATAGCAAAATCAAAACGCCTAAAGAAACAAAATGTAAAAGAACCAAGCCTTTTCTTAGCGATGCCGGCCTGTGGCGGGAGGGACGAGGTGGCGATGGCGGTGGTCGTGTTGTGTGTTACACATACATGTCTCTCTCAATCTGCCTGCTTCTATAGATAGCAAAATCAAAACACCTAAAGAAACAAAACGTAAAGAAACCAAGCCTTTTGTTTAGGATGCCGGTCTGTGGCGGGGAGCACAAGGTGGCGATGGTGGTGGTCGTGTTGTGTGTTGCACATACATGTCTCTCTCAATCTGCCTGCCTCAATACATAGCAAAATCAAAACACCGAAAGAAACAAAACGTAAAAGAACCAAGACTTTTTCTTAGCGATGCCGGTCTGTGGCGGGAGGGACGAGGTGGTGATGGTGGGGGTCGTGTTGTGTGTTGCACATACATGTTTCTCTCAATCTACCCGCCTCAATACATAGCAAATTTAAAACACCTAAAGAAACAAAACGTAAAAAAAACAAAGCCTTTTCTTAGCGATGGCGGTCTGTGGCGGGAGGGAAGAGGTGGCGATGGTGGTGGTCGTGTTGTGTGCTGCATATACATGTCTCTCTCAATCTGCCTGCATCAATACATGGCAAAATCAAAACACCTAAAGAAACAAAACGTAAAGGAACCAGGCCTTTTCTTAGCGATGCAGGCCTCTGGCGGGGAGGACGAGGTGGCGATAGTGGTGGTCATGTTGTGTGTTGCACATACATGTCTCTCTCAATCTGCCTGCCTCAATGCATAGCAAAATCAAAACACCTAAAGAAACAAAACAAAAAAGAACCAAGCCTTTTCTTAGCGATACCGGTCCGTGGCGGGAGGGACGAGGTGGCGATGGCGGTGGTCGTGTTGTGTGTTGCACATACATGTCTCTCTCGATCTGCCTGCTTCAATAGATAGCAAAATCAAAACACCTAAAGAAACAAAATGTAAAAGAACCAAGCCTTTTATTAGCGATGCTGGTCTGTGGCAGGGAGGACGAGGTGGCGATGGTGGTGGTCGTGTTGTGTGTTGCACACACATGTCACTCTCAATCTGCCTGCCTCAGCACATAGCAAAATCAAAACACCTAAAGAAACAAAGCGTAAAAGAACCAAGCCTTATCTTAGCGAGGCCGGTCTGTGGCGGGATAGATGAAGTGGCGATAGTGGTGGTCATGTTGTGTGTTGCACATACATGTCTCTCTCAATCTGCCTGCCTCAATACATAGCAAAATCAAAACACCTAAAGAAACAAAACAAAAAAGAACCAAGCCTTTTCTTAGCGATACCGGTCCGTGGCGGGAGGGACGAGGTGGCGATGGCGGTGGTCGTGTTGTGTGTTGCACATACATGTCTCTCTCGATCTGCCTGCTTCAATAGATAGCAAAATCAAAACACCTAAAGAAACAAAATGTAAAAGAACCAAGCCTTTTATTAGCGATGCTGGTCTGTGGCAGGGAGGATGAGGTGGCGATGGTGGTGGTCGTGTTGTGTGTTGCACACACATGTCACTCTCAATCTGCCTGCCTCAGCACATAGCAAAATCAAAACACCTAAAGAAACAAAGCGTAAAAGAACCAAGCCTTATCTTAGCGAGGCCGGTCTGTGGCGGGATAGATGAAGTGGCGATGGTGATGGTCGTGTTGTGTGTTGCCGTGAAGGAAAGTGAAACGTTGGGCATGAAAGGACAACTTAAACCTGGAAGAAAAGTTTGGGGAACCTGAAAGAGCTTCACGCCACGAAGCAAAAGGTCACCGAGAGCCCCGTGATCGCTCGAGTGTTGTCAACCGGACCACTTTTCCGACGTGTACGCGAGCGCCCATGCGCTGGCGCCGATCACTATCATGGACTGATATCCGCGCCTCGCAGAGGTTCGCTGGCGTCCTCTGCAGCGCGCATGAGCAAAGCGATTCAGGCGTACGCCAAGACCGCCGACGCTCGCCGCGTACACGCAGGAAGCAGCCTTGGAGTTTGTACTTGAGTTTCCCTAACCAGCCGCCTCAACATACGATGCCGAGCACACGGCGCAGGAGATTTTGTGTACCACGTTTCGAGCCTTTTCTTTAGGATGCCGGTCTGTGGCCGGAGGGACGATGTGGCGATGGTGGTGGTCGTGTTGTGTGTTGCACATACATGTCTCTCTCAATCTGCGTGCCTCAATATAGAGCGAAATCAAAACACCTAAAGAAACAAAACGTAAAAGAAAAAAATCTTTTCTTAGCGATGCCGCCTGTGGCGGGAGGGACGAGGTGGCGATGGCGGTGGTCGTGTTGTGTGTTGCACATACATGTCTCTCTCAATCTGCCTGCTTCAATAGATAGCAAAATCAAAACACCTAAAGAAACAAAACGTAAAAGAACCAAGCCTTTTATTAGCGATGATGGTCTGTGGCGGGGAGGACGAGGTGGCGATGGTGGTGGTCGTGTTGTGTGTTGCACATGCATGTCTCTCTCAATCTGCCTCCCTCAATGCATGGCAAAATCAAAACACCTAAAGAAACAAAACGTAAAGAAACCAAGCCTTTTCTTTAGGATGCCGGTCTGTGGCGGGGAGCACAAGGTGGAGATGGTGGTGGTCGTGTTGTGTCTTGCACATACATGTCTCTCTCAATCTGCGTGCCTCAATACATAGCAAAATCAAAACACCTAAAGAAACAAAACGTAAAAGAACAAAATCTTTTCATAGCGATGCCGGCCTGTGGCGGGAGGGACGAGGTGGCGATGGCGGTGGTCGTGTTGTGTGTTGCACATACATGTCTCTCTCAATCTGCCTGCTTCAATAGATAGCAAAATCAAAACACCTAAAGAAACAAAACGTAAAAGAACCAAGCCTTTTATTAGCGATGCTGGTCTGTGGCGGGGAGGACGAGGTGGCGATGGTGGTGGTCGTGTTGTGTGTTGCACATACATGTCTCTCTCAATCTGCCTGCCTCAATACATGGCAAAATCAAAACACCTAAAGAAACAAAACGTAAAGGAACCAAGGCTTTTCTTTAGGATGCCGGTGTGTGGCGGGGAGGATGAGGTAGCAATGGTGGTGGTCGTGTTGTGTGTTGCACATACATGTCTCTCTCAATCTACCAGCCTCAACACATAGCAAAATCAAAACGCCTAAAGAAACAAAATGTAAAAGAACCAAGCCTTTTCTTAGCGATGCCGGCCTGTGGCGGGAGGGACGAGGTGGCGATGGCGGTGGTCGTGTTGTGTGTTGCACATACATGTCTCTCTCAATCTGCCTGCTTCAATAGATAGCAAAATCAAAACTCCTAAAGAAACAAAACGTAAAGAAACCAAGCCTTTTCTTTAGGATGCCGGTCTGTGGCGGGGAGCACAAGGTGGCGATGGTGGTGGTCGTGTTGTGTGTTGCACATACATGTCTCTCTCACTCTGCCTGCCTCAATACATAGCAAAATCAAAACACCGAAAGAAACAAAACGTAAAAGAACCAAGACTTTTTCTTAGCGATGCCGGTCTGTGGCGGGAGGGACGAGGTGGTGATTGTGGGGGTCGTGTTGTGTGTTGCACATACATGTTTCTCTCAATCTACCCGCCTCAATACATAGCAAATTTAAAACACCTAAAGAAACAAAACGTAAAAAAAACAAAGCCTTTTCTTAGCGATGGCGGTCTGTGGCGGGAGGGAAGAGGTGGCGATGGTGGTGGTCGTGTTGTGTGCTGCATATACATGTCTCTCTCAATCTGCCTGCATCAATACATGGCAAAATCAAAACACCTAAAGAAACAAAACGTAAAGGAACCAGGCCTTTTCTTAGCGATGCAGGCCTCTGGCGGGGAGGACGAGGTGGCGATAGTGGTGGTCATGTTGTGTGTTGCACATACATGTCTCTCTCAATCTGCCTGCCTCCATACATAGCAAAATCAAAACACCTAAAGAAACAAAACAAAAAAGAACCAAGCCTTTTCTTAGCGATACCGGTCCGTGGCGGGAGGGACGAGGTGGCGATGGCGGTGGTCGTGTTGTGTGTTGCACATACATGTCTCTCTCGATCTGCCTGCTTCAATAGATAGCAAAATCAAAACACCTAAAGAAACAAAATGTAAAAGAACCAAGCCTTTTATTAGCGATGCTGGTCTGTGGCAGGGAGGACGAGGTGGCGATGGTGGTGGTCGTGTTGTGTGTTGCACACACATGTCACTCTCAATCTGCCTGCCTCAGCACATAGCAAAATCAAAACACCTAAAGAAACAAAGCGTAAAAGAACCAAGCCTTATCTTAGCGAGGCCGGTCTGTGGCGGGATAGATGAAGTGGCGATAGTGGTGGTCATGTTGTGTGTTGCACATACATGTCTCTCTCAATCTGCCTGCCTCAATACATAGCAAAATCAAAACACCTAAAGAAACAAAACAAAAAAGAACCAAACCTTTTCTTAGCGATACCGGTCCGTGGCGGGAGGGACGAGGTGGCGATGGCGGTGGTCGTGTTGTGTGTTGCACATACATGTCTCTCTCGATCTGCCTGCTTCAATAGATAGCAAAATCAAAACACCTAAAGAAACAAAATGTAAAAGAACCAAGCCTTTTATTAGCGATGCTGGTCTGTGGCAGGGAGGACGAGCTGGCGATGGTGGTGGTCGTGTTGTGTGTTGCACACACATGTCACTCTCAATCTGCCTGCCTCAGCACATAGCAAAATCAAAACACCTAAAGAAACAAAGCGTAAAAGAACCAAGCCTTATCTTAGCGAGGCCGGTCTGTGGCGGGATAGATGAAGTGGCGATGGTGATGGTCGTGTTGTGTGTTGCCGTGAAGGAAAGTGAAACGTTGGGCATGAAAGGACAACTTAAACCTGGAAGAAAAGTTTGGGGAACCTGAAAGAGCTTCACGCCACGAAGCAAAAGGTCACCGAGAGCCCCGTGATCGCTCGAGTGTTGTAAACCGGACCACTTTTCCGACGTGTACGCGAGCGCCCATGCGCTGGCGCCGATCACTATCATGGACTGATATCCGCGCCTCGCAGAGGTTCGCTGGCGTCCTCTGCAGCGCGCATGAGCAAAGCGATTCAGGCGTACGCCAAGACCGCCGACGCTCGCCGCGTACACGCAGGAAGCAGCCTTGGAGTTTGTACTTGAGTTTCCCTAACCAGCCGCCTCAACATACGATGCCGAGCACACGGCGCAGGAGATTTTGTGTACCACGTTTCGAGCCTTTTCTTTAGGATGCCGGTCTGTGGCCGGAGGGACGATGTGGCGATGGTGGTGGTCGTGTTGTGTGTTGCACATACATGTCTCTCAATCTGCGTGCCTCAATACATAGCAAAATCAAAACACCTAAAGAAACAAAATGTAAAAGAACCAAGCCTTTTATTAGCGATGCTGGTCTGTGGCAGGGAGGACGAGGTGGCGATGGTGGTGGTCGTGTTGTGTGTTGCACATACATGTCACTCTCAATCTGCGTGCCTCAATATAGAGCGAAATCAAAACACCTAAAGAAACAAAACGTAAAAGAAAAAAATCTTTTCTTAGCGATGCCGCCTGTGGCGGGAGGGACGAGGTGGCGATGGCGGTGGTCGTGTTGTGTGTTGCACATACATGTATCTCTCAATCTGCCTGCTTCAATAGATAGCAAAATCAAAACACCTAAAGAAACAAAACGTAAAAGAACCAAGCCTTTTATTAGCGATGATGGTCTGTGGCGGGGAGGACGAGGTGGCGATGGTGGTGGTCGTGTTGTGTGTTGCACATGCATGTCTCTCTCAATCTGCCTCCCTCAATGCATGGCAAAATCAAAACACCTAAAGAAACAAAACGTAATGAAACCAAGCCTTTTCTTTAGGATGCCGGTCTGTGGCGGGGAGCACAAGGTGGAGATGGTGGTGGTCGTGTTGTGTCTTGCACATACATGTCTCTCTCAATCTGCCTGCCTCAATACATAGCAAAATCTAAACACCGAAAGAAAGAAAACGTTAAAGAACCAAGACTTTTTCTTAGCGATACCGGTCTGTGGCGGGAGGGACGAGGTGGTGATGGTGGGGGTCGTGTTGTGTGTTGCACATACATGTCTGTCTCAATCTACCTGCCTCAATACATAGCAAAATAAAAAAACCTAAAGAAACAAAACGTACAAAATACAAGCCTTTTCTTAGCGTCCGGTCTGTGGCGGGAGGGACGAGGTGACGATGGTGGTGGTCGTGTTGTGTGCTGCACATACATGTCTCTCGATCTGCCTGCCTCAATACATGGCAAAATCAAAACACCTAAAGAAACAAAACGTAAAGGAACCAAGGCTTTTCTTTAGGATGCCGGTGTGTGGCGGGGAGGATGAGGTAGCGATGGTGGTGATCGTGTTGTGTGTTGCACATACATGTCTCTCTAAATCTACCAGCCTCAACACATAGCAAAATCAAAAGGCCTAAAGAAACAAAATGTAAAAGAACCAAGCCTTTTCTTAGCGATGCCGGCCTGTGGCGGGAGGGACGAGGTGGCGATGGCGGTGGTCGTGTTGTGTGTTGCACATACATGTCTCTCTCAATCTGCCTGCTTCAATAGATAGCAAAATCAAAACTCCTAAAGAAACAAAACGTAAAGAAACCAAGCCTTTTCTTTAGGATGCCGGTCTGTGGCGGGGAGCACAAGGTGGCGATGGTGGTGGTCGTGTTGTGTGTTGCACATACATGTCTCTCTCACTCTGCCTGCCTCAATACATAGCAAAATCAAAACACCGAAAGAAACAAAACGTAAAAGAACCAAGACTTTTTCTTAGCGATGCCGGTCTGTGGCGGGAGGGACGAGGTGGTGATTGTGGGGGTCGTGTTGTGTGTTGCACATACATGTCTCTCTCAATCTACCCGCCTCAATACATAGCAAATTTAAAACACATAAAGAAACAAAACGTAAAAAAAACAAAGCCTTTTCTTAGCGATGGCGGTCTGTGGCGGGGGGGAAGAGGTGGCGATGGTGGTGGTCGTGTTGTGTGCTACACATACATGTCTCTCTCAATCTGCCTGCATCAATACATGGCAAAATCAAAACACCTAAAGAAACAAAACGTAAAGGAACCAAGCCTTTTCTTAGCGATGCAGGCCTCTGGCGGGGAGGACGAGGTGGCGATAGTGGTGGTCATGTTGTGTGTTGAACATACATGTCTCTCTCAATCTGCCTGCCTCAATACATAGCAAAATCAAAACACCTAAAGAAACAAAACAAAAAAGAACCAAGCCTTTTCTTAGCGATACCGGTCCGTGGCGGGAGGGACGAGGTGGCGATGGCGGTGGTCGTGTTGTGTGTTGCACATACATGTCTCTCTCGATCTGCCTGCTTCAATAGATAGCAAAATCAAAACACCTAAAGAAACAAAATGTAAAAGAACGAAGCCTTTTATTAGCGATGCTGGTCTGTGGCAGGGAGGAGGAGGTGGCGATGGTGGTGGTCGTGTTGTGTGTTGCACATACATGTCACTCTCAATCTGCCTGCCTCAACACATAGCAAAATCAAAACACCTAAAGAAACAAAGCGTAAAAGAACCAAGCCTTATCTTAGCGAGGCCGGTCTGTGGCGGGATAGATGAAGTGGCGATGGTGATGGTCGTGTTGTGTGTTGCCGTGAAGGAAAGTGAAACGTTGGGCATGAAAGGACAACTTTAACCTGGAAGAAAAGTTTGGGGAACCTGAAAGAGCTTCACGCCACGAAGCAAAAGGTCACCGAGAGCCCCGTGATCGCTCGAGTGTTGTAAACCGGACCACTTTTCCGACGTGTACGCGAGCGCCGATGCGCTGGCGCCGATATCTATCATGGACTGATTGATATCCGCGCCTCGCAGAGGTTCGCTGGCGTCCTCTGCAGCGCGCATGAGCAAAGCGATTCAGGCGTACGCCAAGACCGCCGACGCTCGCCGCGTACACGCAGGAAGCAGCCTTGGAGTTTGTACTTGAGTTTCCCCAACCAGCCGCCACAACATACGATGCCGAGCACACGGCGCAGGAGATTTTGTGTACCACGTTTCGAGCCTTTTCTTTAGGATGCCGGTCTGTGGCCGGAGGGACGATGTGGCGATGGTGGTGGTCGTGTTGTGTGTTGCACATACATGTCTCTCTCAATCTGCGTGCCTCAATATATACCGAAATCAAAACACCTAAAGAAACAAAACGTAAAAGAAAAAAATCTTTTCTTAGCGATGCCGCCTGTGGCGGGAGGGACGAGGTGGCGATGGCGGTGGTCGTGTTGTGTGTTGCACATACATGTCTCTCTCAATCTGCCTGCTTCAATAGATAGCAAAATCAAAACACCTAAAGAAACAAAACGTAAAAGAACCAAGCCTTTTATTAGGGATGATGGTCTGTGGCGGGGAGGACGAGGTGGCGATGGTGGTGGTCGTGTTGTGTGTTGCACATGCATGTCTCTCTCAATCTGCCTCCCTCAATGCATGGCAAAATCAAAACACCTAAAGAAACAAAACGTAAAGAAACCAAGCCTTTTCTTTAGGATGCCGGTCTGTGGCGGGGAGCACAAGGTGGAGATGGTGGTGGTCGTGTTGTGTGTTGCACATACATGTCTCTCTCAATCTGCCTGCCTCAATACATAGCAAAATCAAAACACCGAAAGAAACAAAACGTTAAAGAACCAAGACTTTTTCTTAGCGATGCCGGTCTGTGGCGGGAGGGGCGAGGTGGTGATGGTGGGGGTCGTGTTGTGTGTTGCACATACATGTCTGTCTCAATCTACCTGCCTCAATACATAGCAAAATAAAAAAACCTAAAGAAACAAAACGTAAAAAATACAAGCCTTTTCTTAGCGATGCCGGTCTGTGGTGGGAGGGACGAGGTGACGATGGTGGTGGTCGTGTTGTGTGCTGCACATACATGTCTCTCTCGATCTGCCTGCCTCAATACATGGCAAAATCAAAACACCTAAAGAAACAAAACGTAAAGGAACCAAGGCTTTTCTTTAGGATGCCGGTGTGTGGCGGGGAGGATGAGGTAGCGATGGTGGTGGTCGTGTTGTGTGTTGCACATACATGTCTCTCTCAATCTACCAGCCTCAACACATAGCAAAATCAAAACGCCTAAAGAAACAAAATGTAAAAGAACCAAGCCTTTTCTTAGCGATGCCGGCCTGTGGCGGGAGGGACGAGGTGGCGATGGTGGTGGTCGTGTCGTGTGTTGCACATACATGTCTCTCTCAATCTGCCTGCCTCAATACATAGCAAAATCAAAACACCGAAAGAAACAAAACGTAAAAGAACCAAGACTTTTTCTTAGCGATGCCGGTCTGTGGCGGGAGGGACGAGGTGGTGATGGTGGGGGTCGTGTTGTGTGTTGCACATACATGTCTCTCTCAATCTACCCGCCTCAATACATAGCAAATTTAAAACACCTAAAGAAACAAAACTTAAAAAAAACAAAGCCTTTTCTTAGCGATGGCGGTCTGTGGCGGGAGGGAAGAGGTGGCGATGGTGGTGGTCGTGTTGTGTGCTGCACATACATGTCTCTCTCAATCTGCCTGCATCAATACATGGCAAAATCAAAACACCTAAAGAAACAAAACGTAAAGGAACCAAGCCTTTTCTTAGCGATGCAGGCCTCTGGCGCCGAGGACGAGGTGGCGATGGTGGTGGTCGTGTTGTGTGTTGCACATACATGTCTCTCTCAATCTGCCCGCCTCAATGCATGGCAAAATCAAAATACCTAACGAGACCAAACGTAAAGGAACCAAGCCTTTTCTTTAGGATGCAGGTCTGTGGCGGGGAGGACGAGGTGGCGATAGTGGTGGTCGTGTTGTGTGTTGCACATACATGTCTCTCTCAATCTCCCTGCCTCAATACATGGCAAAATCAAAACACATAAAGAAACAAAACGTAAAGGAACCAAGCCTTTTCTTTAGGATGAGGGTCTGTGGCAGGGAGGACGAGGTGGCGATGGTGGTGCTAGTGTTGTGTGTTGCACATACATGTCTCTCTCAATCTACCTGCCTCCACACATAGCAAAATCAAAACACCTAAAGAAACAAAGCGTAAAAGAACTAAGCCTTATCTTAGCGAGGCCGGTCTGTGGCGGGATAGATGAAGTGGCGATGGTGATGGTCGTGTTGTGTGTTGCCGTGAAGGAAAGTGAAACGTTGGGCATGAAAGGACAACTTTAACCTGGAAGAAAAGTTTGGGGAACCTGAAAGAGCTTCACGCCATGAAGCAAAAGGTCACCGAGAGCCCTGTGATCGCTCGAGTGTTGCAAACCGGACCCCTTTTCCGACGTGTACGCGAGCGCCCATGTGCGGCGCCGATATCTATCATGGACAGATTGATATCCGCGCCTCGCAGAGGTTCGCTGGCGTCCTCTGCAGCGCGCATGAGCAAAGCGGTTCTGGCGTACGCCAAGACCGCCGACGCTCGCCGCGTACGCGCAGGAAGCAGCCTTGGAGTTTGTACTTGAGTTTCCCCAACCAGCCGCCTCAACATACGATGCCGAGCACACGGCGCAGGAGATTTTGTGTACCACGTTTCGAGCTTTTTCTTTAGGATGCCGGTCTGTGGCCGGAGGGACGATGTGGCGATGGTGGTGGTCGTGTTGTGTGTTGCACATACATGTCTCTCTCAATCTGCGTGCCTCAATACATAGCAAAATCAAAACACCAAAAGAAACAAAACGTAAAAGAACCAAGCCTTTTATTAGCGATGCTGGTCTGTGGCGGGGAGGACGAGGTGGCGATGGTGGTGGTCGTGTTGTGTTTTGCACATGCATATCTCTCTCAATCTGCCTCCCTCAATGCATGGCAAAATCAAAACACCTAAAGAATCAAAACGTAAAGAAACCAAGCCTTTTCTTTAGGATGCCGGTCTGTGGCGGGCAGCACAAGGTGGCGATGGTGGTGGTCGTGTTGTGTGTTGCACATACATGTCTCTCTCAATCTGCCTGCCTTAATACATAGCAAAATCAAAACACCGAGAGAAACAAAACGTTAAAGAACCAAGACTTTTTCTTAGCGATACCGGTCTGTGGCGGGAGGGACGAGGTGGTGATGGTGGGGGTCGTGTTGTGTGTTGCACATACATGTCTGTCTCAATCTACCTGCCTCAATACATAGCAAAATCAAAACATCTAAAGAAACAAAACGTAAAAAAACAAGCCTTTTCTTAGCGATACCGGTCTGTGGCGGGAGGGACGAGGTGGCGATGGTGGTGGTCGTGTTGTGTGCTGCACATACATGTCTCTCTCGATCTGCCTGCCTCAATACATGGCAAAATCAAAACACCTAAAGAAACAAAACGTAAAGGAACCAAGCCTTTTCTTTAGGATGCCGGTGTGTGGCGGGGAGGATGAGGTAGCGACGGTGGTGGTCGTGTTGTGTGTTGCACATACATGTCTCTCTCAATCAACCAGCCTCAACACATAGCAAAATCAAAACACCGAAAGAAACAAAACGTAAAAGAACCAAGACTTTTTCTTAGCGATGCCGGTCTGTGGCGGGAGGGACGAGGTGGTGATGGTGGGGGTCGTGTTGTGTGTTGCACATACATGTCTCTCTCAATCTCCCTGCCTCAATACATGGCAAAATCAAAACACATAAAGAAACAAAACGTAAAGGAACCAAGCCTTTTCTTAGCGATGGCGGTCTGTGGCGGGAGGGAAGAGGTGGCGATGGTGGTGGTCGTGTTGTGTGCTGCACATACATGTCTCTCTCAATCTGCCTGCATCAATACATGGCAAAATAAAAACACCTAAAGAAACAAAACGTAAAGGAACCAAGCCTTTTCTTAGCGATGCAGGCCTGTGGCGGGGAGGACGAGGTGGCGATAGTGGTGGTCATGTTGTGTGTTGCACATACATGTCTCTCAATCTGCCTGCCTCAATACATAGCAAAATCAAAACACCTAAAGAAACAAAACGAAAAAGAACCAAGCCTTTTCTTAGCGATACCGGTCCGTGGCGGGAGGGACGAGGTGGCAATGGCGGTGGTCGTGTTGTGTGTTGCACATACATGTCTCTCTCGATCTGCCTGCTTCAATAGATAGCAAAATCAAAACAGCTAAAGAAACAAAACGTAAAGGAACCAAGGCTTTTCTTTAGGATGCCTGTGTGTGGCGGGGAGGATGAGGTAGCGATGGTGGTGGTCGTGTTGTGTGTTGCACATACATGTCTCTCTCAATCTACCAGCCTCAACACATAGCAAAATCAAAACGCCTAAAGAAACAAAATGTAAAAGAACCAAGCCTTTTCTTAGCGATGCCGGCCTGTGGCGGGAGGGACGAGGTGGCGATGGCGGTGGTCGTGTTGTGTGTTGCACATACATGTCTCTCTCAATCTGCCTGCTTCAATAGATAGCAAAATCAAAACACCTAAAGAAACAAAACGTAAAGAAACCAAGCCTTTTCTTTAGGATGCCGGTCTGTGGCGGGGAGCACAAGGTGGCGATGGTGGTGGTCGTGTTGTGTGTTGCACATACATGTCTCTCTCAATCTGCCTGCCTCAATACATAGCAAAATCAAAACACCGAAAGAAACAAAACGTAAAAGAACCAAGACTTTTTCTTAGCGATGCCGGTCTGTGGCGGGAGGGACGAGGTGGTGATGGTGGGGGTCGTGTTGTGTGTTGCACATACATGTCTCTCTCAATCTACCCGCCTCAATACATAGCAAATTTAAAACACCTAAAGAAACAAAACTTAAAAAAAACAAAGCCTTTTCTTAGCGATGGCGGTCTGTGGCGGGAGGGAAGAGGTGGCGATGGTGGTGGTCGTGTTGTGTGCTGCACATACATGTCTCTCTCAATCTGCCTGCATCAATACATGGCAAAATCAAAACACCTAAAGAAACAAAACGTAAAGGAACCAAGCCTTTTCTTAGCGATGCAGGCCTCTGGCGCCGAGGACGAGGTGGCGATGGTGGTGGTCGTGTTGTGTGTTGCACATACATGTCTCTCTCAATCTGCCCGCCTCAATGCATGGCAAAATCAAAATACCTAACGAGACCAAACGTAAAGGAACCAAGCCTTTTCTTTAGGATGCAGGTCTGTGGCGGGGAGGACGAGGTGGCGATAGTGGTGGTCGTGTTGTGTGTTGCACATACATGTCTCTCTCAATCTCCCTGCCTCAATACATGGCAAAATCAAAACACATAAAGAAACAAAACGTAAAGGAACCAAGCCTTTTCTTTAGGATGAGGGTCTGTGGCAGGGAGGACGAGGTGGCGATGGTGGTGCTAGTGTTGTGTGTTGCACATACATGTCTCTCTCAATCTACCTGCCTCCACACATAGCAAAATCAAAACACCTAAAGAAACAAAGCGTAAAAGAACTAAGCCTTATCTTAGCGAGGCCGGTCTGTGGCGGGATAGATGAAGTGGCGATGGTGATGGTCGTGTTGTGTGTTGCCGTGAAGGAAAGTGAAACGTTGGGCATGAAAGGACAACTTTAACCTGGAAGAAAAGTTTGGGGAACCTGAAAGAGCTTCACGCCATGAAGCAAAAGGTCACCGAGAGCCCTGTGATCGCTCGAGTGTTGCAAACCGGACCCCTTTTCCGACGTGTACGCGAGCGCCCATGTGCGGCGCCGATATCTATCATGGACAGATTGATATCCGCGCCTCGCAGAGGTTCGCTGGCGTCCTCTGCAGCGCGCATGAGCAAAGCGGTTCTGGCGTACGCCAAGACCGCCGACGCTCGCCGCGTACGCGCAGGAAGCAGCCTTGGAGTTTGTACTTGAGTTTCCCCAACCAGCCGCCTCAACATACGATGCCGAGCACACGGCGCAGGAGATTTTGTGTACCACGTTTCGAGCTTTTTCTTTAGGATGCCGGTCTGTGGCCGGAGGGACGATGTGGCGATGGTGGTGGTCGTGTTGTGTGTTGCACATACATGTCTCTCTCAATCTGCGTGCCTCAATACATAGCAAAATCAAAACACCAAAAGAAACAAAACGTAAAAGAACCAAGCCTTTTATTAGCGATGCTGGTCTGTGGCGGGGAGGACGAGGTGGCGATGGTGGTGGTCGTGTTGTGTTTTGCACATGCATATCTCTCTCAATCTGCCTCCCTCAATGCATGGCAAAATCAAAACACCTAAAGAATCAAAACGTAAAGAAACCAAGCCTTTTCTTTAGGATGCCGGTCTGTGGCGGGCAGCACAAGGTGGCGATGGTGGTGGTCGTGTTGTGTGTTGCACATACATGTCTCTCTCAATCTGCCTGCCTTAATACATAGCAAAATCAAAACACCGAGAGAAACAAAACGTTAAAGAACCAAGACTTTTTCTTAGCGATACCGGTCTGTGGCGGGAGGGACGAGGTGGTGATGGTGGGGGTCGTGTTGTGTGTTGCACATACATGTCTGTCTCAATCTACCTGCCTCAATACATAGCAAAATCAAAACATCTAAAGAAACAAAACGTAAAAAAACAAGCCTTTTCTTAGCGATACCGGTCTGTGGCGGGAGGGACGAGGTGGCGATGGTGGTGGTCGTGTTGTGTGCTGCACATACATGTCTCTCTCGATCTGCCTGCCTCAATACATGGCAAAATCAAAACACCTAAAGAAACAAAACGTAAAGGAACCAAGCCTTTTCTTTAGGATGCCGGTGTGTGGCGGGGAGGATGAGGTAGCGACGGTGGTGGTCGTGTTGTGTGTTGCACATACATGTCTCTCTCAATCAACCAGCCTCAACACATAGCAAAATCAAAACACCGAAAGAAACAAAACGTAAAAGAACCAAGACTTTTTCTTAGCGATGCCGGTCTGTGGCGGGAGGGACGAGGTGGTGATGGTGGGGGTCGTGTTGTGTGTTGCACATACATGTCTCTCTCAATCTCCCTGCCTCAATACATGGCAAAATCAAAACACATAAAGAAACAAAACGTAAAGGAACCAAGCCTTTTCTTAGCGATGGCGGTCTGTGGCGGGAGGGAAGAGGTGGCGATGGTGGTGGTCGTGTTGTGTGCTGCACATACATGTCTCTCTCAATCTGCCTGCATCAATACATGGCAAAATAAAAACACCTAAAGAAACAAAACGTAAAGGAACCAAGCCTTTTCTTAGCGATGCAGGCCTGTGGCGGGGAGGACGAGGTGGCGATAGTGGTGGTCATGTTGTGTGTTGCACATACATGTCTCTCAATCTGCCTGCCTCAATACATAGCAAAATCAAAACACCTAAAGAAACAAAACGAAAAAGAACCAAGCCTTTTCTTAGCGATACCGGTCCGTGGCGGGAGGGACGAGGTGGCAATGGCGGTGGTCGTGTTGTGTGTTGCACATACATGTCTCTCTCGATCTGCCTGCTTCAATAGATAGCAAAATCAAAACAGCTAAAGAAACAAAACGTAAAGGAACCAAGGCTTTTCTTTAGGATGCCTGTGTGTGGCGGGGAGGATGAGGTAGCGATGGTGGTGGTCGTGTTGTGTGTTGCACATACATGTCTCTCTCAATCTACCAGCCTCAACACATAGCAAAATCAAAACGCCTAAAGAAACAAAATGTAAAAGAACCAAGCCTTTTCTTAGCGATGCCGGCCTGTGGCGGGAGGGACGAGGTGGCGATGGCGGTGGTCGTGTTGTGTGTTGATCATACATGTCTCTCTCAATCTGCCTGCTTCAATAGATAGCAAAATCAAAACAGCTAAAGAAACAAAACGTAAAGGAACCAAGGCTTTTCTTTAGGATGCCTGTGTGTGGCGGGGAGGATGAGGTAGCGATGGTGGTGGTCGTGTTGTGTGTTGCACATACATGTCTCTCTCAATCTACCAGCCTCAACACATAGCAAAATCAAAACGCCTAAAGAAACAAAATGTAAAAGAACCAAGCCTTTTCTTAGCGATGCCGGCCTGTGGCGGGAGGGACGAGGTGGCGATGGTGGTGGTCGTGTTGTGTGTTGATCATACATGTCTCTCTCAATCTGCCTCCCTCAATGCATGGCAAAATCAAAACACCTAAAGAAACAAAACGTAAAGAAACCAAGCCTTTTCTTTAGGATGCCGGTCTGAGGCGGGGAGGACGAGGTGGCGATGGTGGTGGTCGTGTTGTGTGTTGCACATACATGTCTCTCTCATTCAACCTGCCTCAATACATAGCAAAATCAAAACACCTAAAGAAACAAAACGTAAAGAAACCAAGCCTTTTCTTTAGGATGCCGGTCTGTGGCGGGGAGCACAAGGTGGCGATGGTGGTGGTCGTGTTGTGTGTTGCACATACATGTCTCTCTCAATCTGCCTGCCTCAATACATAGCAAAATCAAAACACCGAAAGAAACAAAACGTAAAAGAACCAAGACTTTTTCTTAGCGATGCCGGTCTGTGGCGGGAGGGACGAGGTGGTGATGGTGGGTGTCGTGTTGTGTGTTGCACATACATGTCTCTCTAAATCTACCCGCCTCAATACATAGCAAATTTAAAACACCTAAAGAAACAAAACGTAAAAAAAACAAAGCCTTTTCTTAGCGATGGCGGTCTGTGGCGGGAGGGAAGAGGTGGCGATGGTGGTGGTCGTGTTGTGTGCTGCACATACATGTCTCTCTCAATCTGCCTGCATCAATACATGGCAAAATCAAAACACCTAAAGAAACAAAACGTAAAGGAACCAAGCCTTTTCTTAGCGATGCAGGCCTCTGGCGGGGAGGACGAGGTGGCGATAGTGGTGGTCATGTTGTGTGTTGCACATACATGTCTCTCTCAATCTGCCTGCCTCAATACATAGCAAAATCAAAACACCTAAAGAAACAAAACGAAAAAGAACCAAGCCTTTACTTAGCGATACCGGTCCGTGGCGGGAGGGACGAGGTGGCGATGGCGGTGGTCGTGTTGTATGTTGCACATACATGTCTCTCTCGATCTGCCTGCTTCAATAGATAGCAAAATCAAAACACCTAAAGAAACAAAATGTAAAAGAACCAAGCCTTTTATTAGCGATGCTGGTCTGTGGCAGGGAGGACGAGGTGGCGATGGTGGTGGTCGTGTTGTGTGTTGCACATACATGTCACTCTCAATCTGCCTGCCTCAACACATAGCAAAATCAAAACACGTAATGAAACAAAGCGTAAAAGAACCAAGCCTTATCTTAGCGAGGCCGGTCTGTGGCGGGATAGATGAAGTGGCGATTGTGATGGTCGTGTTGTGTGTTGCCGTGAAGGAAAGTGAAACGTTGGGCATGAAAGGACAACTTTAACCTGGAAGAAAAGTTTGGGGAACCTGAAAGAGCTTCACGCCATGAAGCAAAAGGTCACCGAGAGCCCCGTGATCGCTCGAGTGTTGCAAACCGGACCCCTTTTCCGACGTGTACGCGAGCGCCCATGCGCTGGCGCCGATATCTATCATGGACTGATTGATATCCGCGCCTCGCAGAGGTTCGCTGGCGTCCTCTGCAGCGCGCATGAACAAAGCGGTTCTGGCGTACGCCAAGACCGCCGACGCTCGCCGCGTACGCACAGGAAGCAGCCTTGGAGTTTGTACTTGAGTTTCCCCAACCAGCCGCCTCAACATACGATGCCGAGCACACGGCGCAGGAGATTTTGTGTACCACGTTTCGAGCCTTTTCTTTAGGATGCCGGTCTGTGGCCGGAGGGATGATGTGGCGATGGTGGTGGTCGTGTTGTGTGTTGCACATACATGTCTCTCTCAATCTGCGTGCCTCAATACATTGCAAAATCAAAACACTTAAAGAAACAAAACGTAAAAGAACAAAATCTTTTCATAGCGATGCCGGCCTGTGGCGGGAGGGACGAGGTGGCGATGGCGGTGGTCGTGTTGTGTGTTGCACATGCATGTCTCTCTCAATCTGCATCCCTCAATGCATGGCAAAATCAAAACACCTAAAGAAACAAAACGTAAAGAAACGAAGCCTTTTCTTTAGGATGCCGGTCTGTGGCGGGGAGCACAAGGTGGCGATGGTGGTGGTCGTGTTGTGTGTTGCACATACATGTCTCTCTCAATCTGCCTGCCTCAATACATAGAAAAATCAAAACACCTATAGAAACAAAACGTAAAAGAACAAAATCTTTTCTTAGCGATGCCGGCCTGTGGCGGGAGGGACGAGGTGGCTATAGCGGTGGTCGTGTTGTGTGTTGCACATACATGTCTCTCTCGATCTGCCTGCTTCAATAGATAGCGAAATCAAAACACCTAAAGAAACAAAATGTAAAAGAACCAAGCCTTTTATTAGCGATGCTGGTCTGTGGCAGGGAGGACGAGGTGGCGATGGTGGTGGTCGTGTTGTGTGTTGCACATACATGTCACTCTCAATCTGCCTGCCTCAACACATAGCAAAATCAAAACACCTAAAGAAACAAAACGTATAGAAACCAAGCCTTTCCTTTAAGATGCCGGTCTGTGGCGGGGAGCACAAGGTGGCGATGGTGGTGGTCGTGTTGTGCGTTGCACATACATGTCTCTCTCAATCTGCCTGCATCAATACATAGCAAAATCAAAACACCGAAAGAAACAAAACGTAAAAGAACCAAGAATTTTTCTTAGCGATGCCGGTCTGTGGCGGAAGGGACGAGGTGGTGATGGTGGGGGTCGTGTTGTGTGTTGCACATACATGTTTCTTTCAATCTACCCGCCTCAATACATAGCAAAATTAAAACACCTAAAGAAACAAAACGTAAAAAAAACAAAGCCTTTTCTTAGCGATGCTGGTCTGTGGCGGGGAGGACGATGTGGCGATGGTGGTGGTCGTTTTGTGTGTTGCACATGCATGTCTCTCTCAATCTGCCTCCCTCAATGCATGGCAAAATCAAAACACCTAAAGAAACAAAACGTAAAGAAACCAAGCCTTTTCTTTAGGATGCCGGTCTGTGGCGGGGAGCACAAGGTGGCGATAATGGTGGTCGTGTTGTGTGTTGCACATACATGTCTCTCTCAATCTGCCTGCCTCAATACATAGCAAAATCAAAACACCGAAAGAAACAAAACGTTAAAGAACCAAGACTTTTTCTTAGCGATGCCGGTCTGTGGCGGGAGGGACGTGGTGGTGATGGTGGGGGTCGTGTTGTGTGTTGCACATATTATGTCTGTCTCAATCTACCTGCCTCAATACATAGCAAAATCAAAACATCTAAAGAAACAAAACGTAAAAAAACAAGCCTTTTCTTAGCGATGCCGGTCTGTGGCGGGAGGGACGAGGTGGCGATGGTGGTGGTCGTGTTCTATGCTGCACATACATGTCTCTCTCGATCTGCCTGCCCCAATACATGGCAAAATCAAAACACCTAAAGAAACAAAACGTAAAGGAACCAAGCCTTTTCTTTAGGATGCCGATGTGTGGCGGGGAGGATGAGGTAGCGATGGTGGTGGTCGTGTTGTGTGTTGCACATACATGTCTCTCTCAATCAACCAGCCTCAACACATAGCAAAATCAAAACACCGAAAGAAACAAAACGTAAAAGAACCAAGACTTTTTCTTAGCGATGCCGGTCTGTGGCGGGAGGGACGAGGTGGTGATGGTGGGGGTCGTGTTGTGTGTTGCACATACATGTCTCTCTCAATCTACCCGCCTCAATACATAGCAAATTTAAAACACCTAAAGAAACAAAACGTAAAAAAAACAAAGCCTTTTCTTAGCGATGGCGGTCTGTGGCGGGAGGGAAGAGGTGGCGATGGTGGTGGTCGTGTTGTGTGCTGCACATACTTGTCTCTCTCAATCTGCCTGCATCAATACATGGCAAAATCAAAATACATAAAGAAACAAAACGTAAAGGAACCAAGCCTTTTCTTAGCGATGCAGGCCTGTGGCGGGGAGGACGAGGTGGCGATAGTGGTGGTCATGTTGTGTGTTGCACATACATGTCTCTCTCAATCTGCCTGCCTCAATACATAGCAAAATCAAAACACCTAAAGAAACAAAACGTAAAAGAACAAAATCTTTTCATAGCGATGCCGGCCTGTGGCGGGAGGGACGAGGTGGCGATGGCGGTGGTCGTGTTGTGTGTTGCACATACATGTCTCTCTCAATCTGCCTGCTTCAATAGATAGAAAATCAAAACACCTAAGGAAACAAAACGTAAAAGAACCAAGCCTTTTATTAGCGATGCTGGTCTGTGGCGGGGAGGACGAGGTGGCGATGGTGGTGGTCGTGTTGTGTGTTGCACATGCATGTCTCTCTCAATCTGCCTCCCTCAATGCATGGCAAAATCAAAACACCTAAAGAAACAAAACGTAAAGAAACCAAGCCTTTTCTTTAGGATGCCGGTCTGTGGCGGGCAGCACAAGGTGGCGATGGTGGTGGTCGTGTTGTGTGTTGCACATACATGTCTCTCTCAATCTGCCTGCCTCAATACATAGCAAAATCAAAACACCTGTAGAAACAAAACGTAAAAGAACAAAATCTTTTCTTAGCGATGCCGGCCTGTGGCGGGAGGGACAAGGTGGCTATGGCGGTGGTCGTGTTGTGTGTAGCACATACATGTCTCTCTCGATCTGCCTGCTTCAATAGATAGCAAAATCAAAACACATAAAAAAATGTAAAAGAACCAAGCCTTTTATTAGCGATGCTGGTCTGTGGCAGGGAGGACGAGGTGGCGATGGTGGTGGTCGTGTTGTGTGTTGCACATACATGTCACTCTCAATCTGCCTGCCTCAACACATAGCAAAATCAAAACACCTAAAGAAACAAAACGTAAAGAAACCAAGTCTTTCCTTTAGGATGCCGGTCTGTGGCGGGGAGCACAAGGTGGCGATGGTGGTGGTCGTGTTGTGTGTTGCACATACATGTCTCTCTCAATCTGCCTGCCTCAATACATAGCAAAATCAAAACACCGAAAGAAACAAAACGTAAAAGAACCAAGACTTTTTCTTAGCGATGCCGGTCTGTGGCGGGAGGGACGAGGTGGTGATGGTGGGGGTCGTGTTGTGTGATGCACATACATGTCTCTCTCAATCTACCCGCCTCAATACATAGCAAAATTAAAACACCTAAAGAAACAAAACGTAAAAAAAACAAAGCCTTTTCTTAGCGATGGCGGTCTGTGGCGGGAGGGAAGAGGTGGCGATGGTGGTGGTCGTGTTGTGTGCTGCACATACATGTCTCTCTCGATCTGCCTGCCTCAATACATGGCAAAATCAAAACACCTAAAGAAACAAAACGTAAAGGAACCAAGCCTTTTCTTTAGGATGCCGGTGTGTGGCGGGGAGGATGAGGTAGCGACGGTGGTGGTCGTGTTGTGTGTTGCACATACATGTCTCTCTCAATCAACCAGCCTCAACACATAGCAAAATCAAAACACCGAAAGAAACAAAACGTAAAAGAACCAAGACTTTTTCTTAGCGATGCCGGTCTGTGGCGGGAGGGACGAGGTGGTGATGGTGGGGGTCGTGTTGTGTGTTGCACATACATGTCTCTCTCAATCTCCCTGCCTCAATACATGGCAAAATCAAAACACATAAAGAAACAAAACGTAAAGGAACCAAGCCTTTTCTTAGCGATGGCGGTCTGTGGCGGGAGGGAAGAGGTGGCGATGGTGGTGGTCGTGTTGTGTGCTGCACATACATGTCTCTCTCAATCTGCCTGCATCAATACATGGCAAAATAAAAACACCTAAAGAAACAAAACGTAAAGGAACCAAGCCTTTTCTTAGCGATGCAGGCCTGTGGCGGGGAGGACGAGGTGGCGATAGTGGTGGTCATGTTGTGTGTTGCACATACATGTCTCTCAATCTGCCTGCCTCAATACATAGCAAAATCAAAACACCTAAAGAAACAAAACGAAAAAGAACCAAGCCTTTTCTTAGCGATACCGGTCCGTGGCGGGAGGGACGAGGTGGCAATGGCGGTGGTCGTGTTGTGTGTTGCACATACATGTCTCTCTCGATCTGCCTGCTTCAATAGATAGCAAAATCAAAACAGCTAAAGATACAAAACGTAAAGGAACCAAGGCTTTTCTTTAGGATGCCTGTGTGTGGCGGGGAGGATGAGGTAGCGATGGTGGTGGTCGTGTTGTGTGTTGCACATACATGTCTCTCTCAATCTACCAGCCTCAACACATAGCAAAATCAAAACGCCTAAAGAAACAAAATGTAAAAGAACCAAGCCTTTTCTTAGCGATGCCGGCCTGTGGCGGGAGGGACGAGGTGGCGATGGCGGTGGTCGTGTTGTGTGTTGCACATACATGTCTCTCTCAATCTGCCTGCTTCAATAGATAGCAAAATCAAAACACCTAAAGAAACAAAACGTAAAGAAACCAATCCTTTTCTTTAGGATGCCGGTCTGTGGCGGGGAGCACAAGGTGGCGATGGTGGTGGTCGTGTTGTGTGTTGCACATACATGTCTCTCTCAATCTGCCTGCCTCAATACATAGCAAAATCAAAACACCGAAAGAAACAAAACGTAAAAGAACCAAGACTTTTTCTTAGCGATGCCGGTCTGTGGCGGGAGGGACGAGGTGGTGATGGTGGGTGTCGTGTTGTGTGTTGCACATACATGTCTCTCTAAATCTACCCGCCTCAATACATAGCAAATTTAAAACACCTAAAGAAACAAAACGTAAAAAAAACAAAGCCTTTTCTTAGCGATGGCGGTCTGGGGCGGGAGGGAAGAGGTGGCGATGGTGGTGGTCGTGTTGTGTGCTGCACATACATGTCTCTCTCAATCTGCCTGCATCAATACATGGCAAAATCAAAACACCTAAAGAAACAAAACGTAAAGGAACCAAGCCTTTTCTTAGCGATGCAGGCCTCTGGCGGGGAGGACGAGGTGGCGATAGTGGTGGTCATGTTGTGTGTTGCACATACATGTCTCTCTCAATCTGCCTGCCTCAATACATAGCAAAATCAAAACACCTAAAGAAACAAAACGAAAAAGAACCAAGCCTTTACTTAGCGATACCGGTCCGTGGCGGGAGGGACGAGGTGGCGATGGCGGTGGTCGTGTTGTATGTTGCACATACATGTCTCTCTCGATCTGCCTGCTTCAATAGATAGCAAAATCAAAACACCTAAAGAAACAAAATGTAAAAGAACCAAGCCTTTTATTAGCGATGCTGGTCTGTGGCAGGGAGGACGAGGTGGCGATGGTGGTGGTCGTGTTGTGTGTTGCACATACATGTCACTCTCAATCTGCCTGCCTCAACACATAGCAAAATCAAAACACGTAATGAAACAAAGCGTAAAAGAACCAAGCCTTATCTTAGCGAGGCCGGTCTGTGGCGGGATAGATGAAGTGGCGATTGTGATGGTCGTGTTGTGTGTTGCCGTGAAGGAAAGTGAAACGTTGGGCATGAAAGGACAACTTTAACCTGGAAGAAAAGTTTGGGGAACCTGAAAGAGCTTCACGCCATGAAGCAAAAGGTCACCGAGAGCCCCGTGATCGCTCGAGTGTTGCAAACCGGACCCCTTTTCCGACGTGTACGCGAGCGCCCATGCGCTGGCGCCGATATCTATCATGGACTGATTGATATCCGCGCCTCGCAGAGGTTCGCTGGCGTCCTCTGCAGCGCGCATGAACAAAGCGGTTCTGGCGTACGCCAAGACCGCCGACGCTCGCCGCGTACGCACAGGAAGCAGCCTTGGAGTTTGTACTTGAGTTTCCCCAACCAGCCGCCTCAACATACGATGCCGAGCACACGGCGCAGGAGATTTTGTGTACCACGTTTCGAGCCTTTTCTTTAGGATGCCGGTCTGTGGCCGGAGGGATGATGTGGCGATGGTGGTGGTCGTGTTGTGTGTTGCACATACATGTCTCTCTCAATCTGCGTGCCTCAATACATTGCAAAATCAAAACACTTAAAGAAACAAAACGTAAAAGAACAAAATCTTTTCATAGCGATGCCGGCCTGTGGCGGGAGGGACGAGGTGGCGATGGCGGTGGTCGTGTTGTGTGTTGCACATGCATGTCTCTCTCAATCTGCATCCCTCAATGCATGGCAAAATCAAAACACCTAAAGAAACAAAACGTAAAGAAACGAAGCCTTTTCTTTAGGATGCCGGTCTGTGGCGGGGAGCACAAGGTGGCGATGGTGGTGGTCGTGTTGTGTGTTGCACATACATGTCTCTCTCAATCTGCCTGCCTCAATACATAGAAAAATCAAAACACCTATAGAAACAAAACGTAAAAGAACAAAATCTTTTCTTAGCGATGCCGGCCTGTGGCGGGAGGGACGAGGTGGCTATAGCGGTGGTCGTGTTGTGTGTTGCACATACATGTCTCTCTCGATCTGCCTGCTTCAATAGATAGCGAAATCAAAACACCTAAAGAAACAAAATGTAAAAGAACCAAGCCTTTTATTAGCGATGCTGGTCTGTGGCAGGGAGGACGAGGTGGCGATGGTGGTGGTCGTGTTGTGTGTTGCACATACATGTCACTCTCAATCTGCCTGCCTCAACACATAGCAAAATCAAAACACCTAAAGAAACAAAACGTATAGAAACCAAGCCTTTCCTTTAAGATGCCGGTCTGTGGCGGGGAGCACAAGGTGGCGATGGTGGTGGTCGTGTTGTGCGTTGCACATACATGTCTCTCTCAATCTGCCTGCATCAATACATAGCAAAATCAAAACACCGAAAGAAACAAAACGTAAAAGAACCAAGAATTTTTCTTAGCGATGCCGGTCTGTGGCGGAAGGGACGAGGTGGTGATGGTGGGGGTCGTGTTGTGTGTTGCACATACATGTTTCTTTCAATCTACCCGCCTCAATACATAGCAAAATTAAAACACCTAAAGAAACAAAACGTAAAAAAAAACAAAGCCTTTTCTTAGCGATGCTGGTCTGTGGCGGGGAGGACGATGTGGCGATGGTGGTGGTCGTTTTGTGTGTTGCACATGCATGTCTCTCTCAATCTGCCTCCCTCAATGCATGGCAAAATCAAAACACCTAAAGAAACAAAACGTAAAGAAACCAAGCCTTTTCTTTAGGATGCCGGTCTGTGGCGGGGAGCACAAGGTGGCGATAATGGTGGTCGTGTTGTGTGTTGCACATACATGTCTCTCTCAATCTGCCTGCCTCAATACATAGCAAAATCAAAACACCGAAAGAAACAAAACGTTAAAGAACCAAGACTTTTTCTTAGCGATGCCGGTCTGTGGCGGGAGGGACGTGGTGGTGATGGTGGGGGTCGTGTTGTGTGTTGCACATATTATGTCTGTCTCAATCTACCTGCCTCAATACATAGCAAAATCAAAACATCTAAAGAAACAAAACGTAAAAAAACAAGCCTTTTCTTAGCGATGCCGGTCTGTGGCGGGAGGGACGAGGTGGCGATGGTGGTGGTCGTGTTCTATGCTGCACATACATGTCTCTCTCGATCTGCCTGCCCCAATACATGGCAAAATCAAAACACCTAAAGAAACAAAACGTAAAGGAACCAAGCCTTTTCTTTAGGATGCCGATGTGTGGCGGGGAGGATGAGGTAGCGATGGTGGTGGTCGTGTTGTGTGTTGCACATACATGTCTCTCTCAATCAACCAGCCTCAACACATAGCAAAATCAAAACACCGAAAGAAACAAAACGTAAAAGAACCAAGACTTTTTCTTAGCGATGCCGGTCTGTGGCGGGAGGGACGAGGTGGTGATGGTGGGGGTCGTGTTGTGTGTTGCACATACATGTCTCTCTCAATCTACCCGCCTCAATACATAGCAAATTTAAAACACCTAAAGAAACAAAACGTAAAAAAAACAAAGCCTTTTCTTAGCGATGGCGGTCTGTGGCGGGAGGGAAGAGGTGGCGATGGTGGTGGTCGTGTTGTGTGCTGCACATACATGTCTCTCTCAATCTGCCTGCATCAATACATGGCAAAATCAAAATACATAAAGAAACAAAACGTAAAGGAACCAAGCCTTTTCTTAGCGATGCAGGCCTGTGGCGGGGAGGACGAGGTGGCGATAGTGGTGGTCATGTTGTGTGTTGCACATACATGTCTCTCTCAATCTGCCTGCCTCAATACATAGCAAAATCAAAACACCTAAAGAAACAAAACGTAAAAGAACAAAATCTTTTCATAGCGATGCCGGCCTGTGGCGGGAGGGACGAGGTGGCGATGGCGGTGGTCGTGTTGTGTGTTGCACATACATGTCTCTCTCAATCTGCCTGCTTCAATAGATAGAAAATCAAAACACCTAAGGAAACAAAACGTAAAAGAACCAAGCCTTTTATTAGCGATGCTGGTCTGTGGCGGGGAGGACGAGGTGGCGATGGTGGTGGTCGTGTTGTGTGTTGCACATGCATGTCTCTCTCAATCTGCCTCCCTCAATGCATGGCAAAATCAAAACACCTAAAGAAACAAAACGTAAAGAAACCAAGCCTTTTCTTTAGGATGCCGGTCTGTGGCGGGCAGCACAAGGTGGCGATGGTGGTGGTCGTGTTGTGTGTTGCACATACATGTCTCTCTCAATCTGCCTGCCTCAATACATAGCAAAATCAAAACACCTGTAGAAACAAAACGTAAAAGAACAAAATCTTTTCTTAGCGATGCCGGCCTGTGGCGGGAGGGACAAGGTGGCTATGGCGGTGGTCGTGTTGTGTGTAGCACATACATGTCTCTCTCGATCTGCCTGCTTCAATAGATAGCAAAATCAAAACACATAAAAAAATGTAAAAGAACCAAGCCTTTTATTAGCGATGCTGGTCTGTGGCAGGGAGGACGAGGTGGCGATGGTGGTGGTCGTGTTGTGTGTTGCACATACATGTCAGTCTCAATCTGCCTGCCTCAACACATAGCAAAATCAAAACACCTAAAGAAACAAAACGTAAAGAAACCAAGTCTTTCCTTTAGGATGCCGGTCTGTGGCGGGGAGCACAAGGTGGCGATGGTGGTGGTCGTGTTGTGTGTTGCACATACATGTCTCTCTCAATCTGCCTGCCTCAATACATAGCAAAATCAAAACACCTAAAGAAACAAAACGTAAAAAAAACAAAGCCTTTTCTTAGCGATGGCGGTCTGTGGCGGGAGGGAAGAGGTGGCGATGGTGGTGGTCGTGTTGTGTGCTGCACATACATGTCTCTCTCAATCTGCCTGCATCAATACATGGCAAAATCAAAACACCTAAAGAAACAAAACGTAAAGGAACCAAGCCTTTTCTTAGCGATGCAGGCCTCTGGCGCGGAGGACGAGGTGGCGATGGTGGTGGTCGTGTTGTGTGTTGCACATACATGTCTCTCTCAATCTGCCCGCCTCAATGCATGGCAAAATCAAAATACCTAACGAGACCAAACGTAAAGGAACCAAGCCTTTTCTTTAGGATGCAGGACTGTGGCGGGGAGGACGAGGTGGCGATAGTGGTGGTCGTGTTGTGTGTTGCACATACATGTCTCTCTCAATCTCCCTGCCTCAATACATGGCAAAATCAAAACACATAAAGAAAGAAAACGTAAAGGAACCAAGCCTTTTCTTTAGGATGAGGGTCTCTGGCAGGGAGGACGAGGTGGCGATGGTGGTGCTAGTGTTGTGTGTTGCACATACATGTCTCTCTTAATCTACCTGCCTCCACACATAGCAAAATCAAAACACCTAAAGAAACAAAGCGTAAAAGAACTAAGCCTTATCTTAGCGAGGCCGGTCTGTGGCGGGATAGATGATGTGGCGATGGTGATGGTCGTGTTGTGTGTTGCCGTGAAGGAAAGTGAAACGTTGGGCATGAAAGGACAACTTTAACCTGGAAGAAAAGTTTGGGGAACCTGAAAGAGCTTCACGCCATGAAGCAAAAGGTCACCGAGAGCCCCGTGATCGCTCGAGTGTTGCAAACCGGACCCCTTTTCCGACGTGTACGCTAGCGCCCATGTGCGGCGCCGATATCTATCATGGATTGATATCCGCGCCTCGCAGAGATTCGCTGGCGTCCTCTGCAGCGCGCATGAGCAAAGCGGTTCTGGCGTACGCCAAGACCGCCGACGCTCGCCGCGTACGCGCAGGAAGCAGCCTTGGAGTTTGTACTTGAGTTTCCCCAACCAGCCGCCTCAACATACGATGCCGAGCACACGGCGCAGGAGATTTTGTGTACCACGTTTCGAGCCTTTTCTTTAGGATGCCGGTCTGTGGCCGGAGGGACGATGTGGCGATGGTGGTGGTCGTGTTGTGTATTGCACATACATGTCTCTCTCAATCTGCGTGCCTCAATACATAGCAAAATCAAAACACCTAAAGAAACAAAACGTAAAAGAACCAAGACTTTTATTAGCGATGCTGGTCTGTGGCGGGGAGGACGAGGTGGCGATGGTGGTGGTCGTGTTGTGTGTTGCACATGCATGTCTCTCTCAATCTGCCTCCCTCAATGCATGGCAAAATCAAAACACCTAAAGAATCAAAACGTAAAGAAACCAAGCCTTTTCTTTAGGATGCCGGTCTGTGGCGGGCAGCACAAGGTGGCGATGGTGGTGGTCGTGTTGTGTGTTGCACATACATGTCTCTCTCAATCTGCCTGCCTTAATACATAGCAAAATCAAAACACCGAAACAAACAAAACGTTAAAGAACCAAGACTTTTTCTTAGCGATGCCGGTCTGTGGCGGGAGGGACGAGGTGGTGATGGTGGGGGTCGTGTTGTGTGTTGCACATACATGTCTGTCTCAATCTACCTGCCTCAATACATAGCAAAATCAAAACATCTAGAGAAACAAAACGTAAAAAAACAAGCCTTTTCTTAGCGATGCCGGTCTGTGGCGGGAGGGACGAGGTGGCGATGGTGGTGGTCGTGTTGTGTGCTGCACATACATGTCTCTCTCGATCTGCCTGCCTCAATACATGGCAAAATCAAAACACCTAAAGAAACAAAACGTAAAGGAACCAAGCCTTTTCTTTAGGATGCCGGTGTGTGGCGGGGAGGATGAGGTAGCGATGGTGGTGGTCGTGTTGTGTGTTGCACATACATGTCTCTCTCAATCAACCAGCCTCAACACATAGCAAAATGAAAACACCGAAAGAAACAAAACGTAAAAGAACCAATACTTTTTCTTAGCGATGCCGGTCTGTGGCGGGAGGGACGAGGTGGTGATGGTGGGGGTCGTGTTGTGTGCTGCACATACATGTCTCTCTCAATCTGCCTGCATCAATACATGGCAAAATCAAAACACCTAAAGAAACAAAACGTAAAGGAACCAAGCCTTTTCTTAGCGATGCAGGCCTCTGGCGCGGAGGACGAGGTGGCGATGGTGGTGGTCGTGTTGTGTGTTGCACATACATGTCTCTCTCAATCTGCCCGCCTCAATGCATGGCAAAATCAAAATACCTAACGAGACCAAACGTAAAGGAACCAAGCCTTTTCTTTAGGATGCAGGTCTGTGGCGGGGAGGACGAGGTGGCGATAGTGGTGGTCGTGTTGTGTGTTGCACATACATGTCTCTCTCAATCTCCCTGCCTCAATACATGGCAAAATCAAAACACATAAAGAAACAAAACGTAAAGGAACCAAGCCTTTTCTTTAGGATGAGGGTCTGTGGCAGGGAGGACGAGGTGGCGATGGTGGTGCTAGTGTTGTGTGTTGCACATACATGTCTTTCTCAATCTACCTGCCTCCACACATAGAAAAATCAAAACACCTAAAGAAACAAAGCGTAAAAGAACTAAGCCTTATCTTAGCGAGGCCGGTCTGTGGCGGGATAGATGAAGTGGCGATGGTGATGGTCGTGTTGTGTGTTGCCGTGAAGGAAAGTGAAACGTTGGGCATGAAAGGACAACTTTAACCTGGAAGAAAAGTTTGGGGAACCTGAAAGAGCTTCACGCCATGAAGCAAAAGGTCACCGAGAGCCCCGTGATCGCTCGAGTGTTGCAAACCGGACCCCTTTTCCGACGTGTACGCTAGCGCCCATGTGCGGCGCCGATATCTATCATGGACAGATTGATATCCGCGCCTCGGAGAGGTTCGCTGGCGTCCTCTGCAGCGCGCATGAGCAAAGCGGTTCTGGCGTACGCCAAGACCGCCGACGCTCGCCGCGTACGCGCAGGAAGCAGCCTTGGAGTTTGTACTTGAGTTTCCCCAACCAGCCGCCTCAACATACGATGCCGAGCACACGGCGCAGGAGATTTTGTGTACCACGTTTCGAGCCTTTTCTTTAGGATGCCGGTCTGTGGCCGGAGGGACGATGTGGCGATGGTGGTGGTCGTGTTGTGTGTTGCACATACATGTCTCTCAATCTGCGTGCCTCAATACATAGCAAAATCAAAACACCTAAAGAAACAAAATGTAAAAGAACCAAGCCTTTTATTAGCGATGCTGGTCTGTGGCAGGGAGGACGAGGTGGCGATGGTGGTGGTCGTGTTGTGTGTTGCACATACATGTCACTCTCAATCTGCCTGCCTCAACACATAGCAAAATCAAAACACCTAAAGAAACAAAACGTATAGAAACCAAGCCTTTCCTTTAAGATGCCGGTCTGTGGCGGGGAGCACAAGGTGGCGATGGTGGTGGTCGTGTTGTGTGTTGCACATACATGTCTCTCTCAATCTGCCTGCATCAATACATAGCAAAATCAAAACACCGAAAGAAACAAAACGTAAAAGAACCAAGAATTTTTCTTAGCGATGCCGGTCTGTGGCGGAAGGGACGAGGTGGTGATGGTGGGGGTCGTGTTGTGTGTTGCACATACATGTTTCTCTCAATCTACCCGCCTCAATACATAGCAAAATTAAAACACCTAAAGAAACAAAACGTAAAAAAAAACAAAGCCTTTTCTTAGCGATGCTGGTCTGTGGCGGGGAGGACGATGTGGCGATGGTGGTGGTCGTTTTGTGTGTTGCACATGTATGTCTCTCTCGATCTGCCTGCCCCAATACATGGCAAAATCAAAACACCTAAAGAAACAAAACGTAAAGGAACCAAGCCTTTTCTATAGGATGCCGATGTGTGGCGCGGAGGATAAGGTAGCGATGGTGGTGGTCGGGTTGTGTGTTGCACATACATGTCTCTCTCAATCAACCAGCCTCAACACATAGCAAAATCAAAACACCGAAAGAAACAAAACGTAAAAGAACCAAGACTTTTTCTTAGCGATGCCGGTCTGTGGCGGGAGGGACGAGGTGGTGATGGTGGGGGTCGTGTTGTGTGTTGCACATACATGTCTCTCTCAATCTACCGGCCTCAATACATAGCAAATTTAAAACACCTAAAGAAACAAAACGTAAAAAAAAACCTTTTCTTAGCGATGGCGGTCTGTGGCGGGAGGGAAGAGGTGGCGATGGTGGTGGTCGTGTTGTGTGCTGCACATACATGTCTCTCTCAATCTGCCTTCATCAATACATGGCAAAATCAAAATACCTAAAGAAACAAAACGTAAAGGAACCAAGCCTTTTCTTAGCGATGCAGGCCTGTGGCGGGGAGGACGAGGTGGCGATAGTGGTGGTCATGTTGTGTGTTGCACATACATGTCTCTCTCAATCTGCCTGCCTCAATACATAGCAAAATCAAAACACCTAAAGAAACAAAACGTAAAAGAACAAAATCTTTTCATAGCGATGCCGGCCTGTGGCGGGAGGGACGAGGTGGCGATGGCGGTGGTCGTGTTGTGTGTTGCACATACATGTCTCTCTCAATCTGCCTGCTTCAATAGATAGCAAAATCAAAACACCTAAAGAAACAAAACGTAAAAGAACCAAGCCTTTTATTAGCGATGCTGGTCTGTGGCGGGGGGACGAGGTGGCGATGGTGGTGGTCGTGTTGTGTGTTGCACATGCATGTCTCTCTCAATCTGCCTCCCTCAATGCATGGCAAAATCAAAACACCTAAAGAAACAAAACGTAAAGAAACCAAGCCTTTTCTTTAGGATGCCGGTCTGTGGCGGGCAGCACAAGGTGGCGATGGTGGTGGTCGTGTTGTGTGTTGCACATACATGTCTCTCTCAATCTGCCTGCTTCAATAGATAGCAAAATCAAAACACCTAAAGAAACAAAACGTAAAAGAACCAAGCCTTTTATTAGCGATGCTGGTCTGTGGCGGGGAGGACGAGGTGGCGATGGTGGTGGTCGTGTTGTGTGTTGCACATGCATGTCTCTCTCAATCTGCCTCCCTCAATGCATGGCAAAATCAAAACACCTAAAGAAACAAAACGTAAAGAAACCAAGCCTTTTCTTTAGGATGCCGGTCTGTGGCGGGCAGCACAAGGTGGCGATGGTGGTGGTCGTGTTGTGTGTTGCACATACATGTCTCTCTCAATCTGCCTGCCTCAATACATAGCAAAATCAAAACACCTGTAGAAACAAAACGTAAAAGAACAAAATCTTTTCTTAGCGATGCCGGCCTGTGGCGGGAGGGACAAGGTGGCTATGGCGGTGGTCGTGTTGTGTGTAGCACATACATGTCTCTCTCGATCTGCCTGCTTCAATAGATAGCAAAATCAAAACACATAAAAAAAATGTAAAAGAACCAAGCCTTTTATTAGCGATGCTGGTCTGTGGCAGGGAGGACGAGGTGGCGATGGTGGTGGTCGTGTTGTGTGTTGCACATACATGTCACTCTCAATCTGCCTGCCTCAACACATAGCAAAATCAAAACACCTAAAGAAACAAAACATAAAGAAACCAAGTCTTTTCTTTAGGATGCCGGTCTGTGGCGGCGAGCACAAGGTGGCGATGGTGGTGGTCGTGTTGTGTGTTGCACATACATGTCTCTCTCAATCTGCCTGCCTCAATACATAGAAAAACAAAACACCGAAAGAAACAAAACGTAAAAGAACCAAGACTTTTTCTTAGCGATGCCGGTCTGTGGCGGGAGGGACGAGGTGGTGATGGTGGGGGTCGTGTTGTGTGTTGCACATACATGTCTCTCTCAATCTACCCGCCTCAATACATAGCAAAATTAAAACACCTAAAGAAACAAAACGTAAAAAAAAACAAAGCCTTTTCTTAGCGATGCCGGTCTGTGGCGGAAGGGAAGAGGTGGCGATGGTGGTGGTCGTGTTGTGTGCTGCACATACATGTCTCTCTCAATCTGCCTGCCTCAATACATGGCAAAATCAAAACACCTAAAGAAACAAAACGTAAAGGAACCAAGCCTTTTCTTAGCGATGCAGGTCTGTGGCGGGGAGGACGAGGTGGCGATGGTGGTGGTCGTGTTGTGTGTTGCACATACATGTCTCTCTCAATCTGCCTTCTTCAATAGATAGCAAAATCAAAACACATAAAAAAAATGTAAAAGAACCAAGCTTTTATTAGCGATGCTGGTCTGTGGCAGGGAGGACGAGGTGGCGATGGTGGTGGTCGTGTTGTGTGTTGCACATACATGTCACTCTCAATCTGCCTGCCTCAACACATAGCAAAATCAAAACACCGAAAGAAACAAAACGTAAAAGAACCAAGAATTTTTCTTAGCGATGCCGGTCTGTGGCGGAAGGGACGAGGTGGTGATGGTGGGGGTCGTGTTGTGTGTTGCACATACATGTCTCTCTCAATCTACCCGCCTCAATACATAGCAAAATTAAAACACCTAAAGAAACAAAACGTAAAAAAAACAAAGCCTTTTCTTAGCGATGCTGGCCTGTGGCGGGGAGGACGATGTGGCGATGGTGGTGGTCGTGTTGTGTGCTGCACATACATGTCTCTCTCAACCTGCCTGCATCAATACATGGCAAAATCAAAATACCTAAAGAAACAAAACGTAAAGGAACCAAGCCTTTTCTTAGCGATGCAGGCCTGTGGCGGGGAGGACGAGGTGGCGATAGTGGTGGTCATGTTGTGTGTTGCACATACATGTCTCTCTCAATCTGCCTGCCTATATACATAGCAAAATCAAAACATCGAAAGAAACAAAACGTTAAAGAACCAAGACTTTTTCTTAGCGATGCCGGTCTGTGGCGGGAGGGACGTGGTGGTGATGGTGGGGGTCGTGTTGTGTGTTGCACATACATGTCTGTCTCAATCTACCTGCCTCAATACTTAGCAAAATCAAAACATCTAAAGAAACAAAACGTAAAAAAACAAGCCTTTTCTTAGCGATGCCGGTCTGTGGCGGGAGGGACGAGGTGGCGATGGTGGTGGTCGTGTTGTGTGCTGCACATACATGTCTCTCTCGATCTGCCTGCCCCAATACATGGCAAAATCAAAACACCTAAAGAAACAAAACGTAAAGGAACCAAGCCTTTTCTTTAGGATGCCGATGTGTGGCGGGGAGGATGAGGTAGCGATGGTGGTGGTCGTGTTGTGTGTTGCACATACATGTCTCTCTCAATCTGCCTGCCTCAATACATAGCAAAATCAAAACACCTAAAGAAACAAAACGTAAAAGAACAAAATCTTTTCATAGCGATGCCGGCCTGTGGCGGGAGGGACGAGGTGGCGATGGCGGTGGTCGTGTTGTGTGTTGCACATACATGTCTCTCTCAATCTGCCTGCTTCAATAGATAGCAAAATCAAAACACCTAAAGAAACAAAACGTAAAAGAACCAAGCCTTTTATTAGCGATGCTGGTCTGTGGCGGGGAGGACGAGGTGGCGATGGTGGTTGTCGTGTTGTGTGTTGCACATGCATGTCTCTCTCAATCTGCCTCCCTCAATGCATGGCAAAATCAAAACACCTAAAGAAACAAAATTTAAAGAAAGCAAGCCATTTCTTTAGGATGCCGGTCAGTGGCGGGCAGCACAAGGTGGCGATGGTGGTGGTCGTGTTGTGTGTTGCACATACATGTCTCTCTCAATCTGCCTGCCTCAATACATAGCAAAATCAAGACACCTGTAGAAACAAAACGTAAAAGAACAAAATCTTTTCTTAGCGATGCCGGCCTGTGGCGGGAGGGACAAGGTGGCTATGGCGGTGGTCGTGTTGTGTGTAGCACATACATGTCTCTCTCGATCTGCTTGCTTCAATAGATAGCAAAATCAAAACACCTAAAAAAATGTAAAAGAACCAAGCCTTTTATTAGCGATGCTGGTCTGTGGCAGGGAGGACGAGGTGGCGATGGTGGTGGTCGTGTTGTGTGTTGCACATACATGTCACTCTCAATCTGCCTGCCTCAACACATAGCAAAATCAAAACACCTAAAGAAACAAAACGTAAAGAAACCAAGCCTTTTCTTTAGGATGCCGGTCTGGGGCGGGGAGCACAAGGTGGCGATGGTGGTGGTCGTGTTGTGTGTTGCACATACATGTCTCTCTCAATCTGCCTGCCTCAATACATAGCAAAATCAAAACACCGAAAGAAACAAAACGTAAAAGAACCAAGACTTTTTCTTAGCGATGCCGGTCTGTGGCGGGAGGGACGAGGTGGTGATGGTGGGGGTCGTGTTGTGTGTTGCACATACATGTCTCTCTCAATCTACCCGCCTCAATACATAGCAAAATTAAAACACCTAAAGAAACAAAACGTAAAAAAAACAAAGCCTTTTCTTAGCGATGCCGGTCTGTGGCGGAAGGGAAGAGGTGGCGATGGTGGTGGTCGTGTTGTGTGCTGCACATACATGTCTCTCTCAATCTGCCTGCCTCAATACATGGCAAAATCAAAACACCTAAAGAAACAAAACGTAAAGGAACCAAGCCTTTTCTTAGCGATGCAGGTCTGTGGCGGGGAGGACGAGGTGGCGATGGTGGTGATCGTGTTGTGTGTTGCACATTCATGTCTCTCTCAATCTGCCTGCCTCAATGCATGGCAAAATCAAAATACCTAACGAGACCAAACGTAAAGGAACCAAGCCTTTTCTTTAGGATGCAGGTCTGTGGCGGGGAGGACGAGGTGGCGATAGTGGTGGTCGTGTTGTGTGTTACACATACATGTCTCTCTCAATCTCCCTGCCTCAATACATGGCAAAATCAAAACACATAAAGAAACAAAACGTAAAGGAACCAAGCCTTTTCTTTAGGATGACGGTCTGTGGCAGGGAGGACGAGGTGGCGATGGTGGTGCTAGTGTTGTGTGTTGCACACACATGTCTCTCTCAATCTACCTGCCTCCACACATGGCAAAATCAAAACACCTAAAGAAACAAAGCGTAAAAGAACCAAGCCTTATCTTAGCGAGGCCGGTCTGTGGCGGGATAGCTGAAGTGGCGATGGTGATGGTCGTGTTGTGTGTTGCCGTGAAGAAAAGTGAAACGTTGGGCATGAAAGGACAACTTTAACCTGGAAGAAAAGTTTGGGGAACCTGAAAGAGCTTCACGCCATGAAGCAAAAGGTCACCGAGAGCCCCGTGATCGCTCGAGTGTTGCAAACCGGACCCCTTTTCCGACGTGTACGCGAGCGCCCATGCGCTGGCGCCGATATCTGTCATGGACAGATTGATATCCGCGCCTCGCAGAGGTTTGCTGGCATCCTCTGCAGCGCGCATGAGCAAAGCGGTTCTGGCGTACGCCAAGACCGCCGACGCTCGCCGCGTACGCGCAGGAAGCAGCCTTGGAGTTTGTACTTGAGTTTCCCCAACCAGCCGCCTCAACATACGATGCCGAGCACACGGCGCAGGAGATTTTGTGTACCACGTTTCGAGCCTTTTCTTTAGGATGCCGGTCTGTGGCCGGAGGGACGATGTGGCGATGGTGGTGGTCGTGTTGTGTGTTGCACATACATGTCTCTCTCAATCTGCGTGCCTCAATACATATCAAAATCAAAACACCTAAAGAAACAAAACGTTAAAGAACAAAATCTTTTCATAGCGATGCCGGCCTGTGGCGGGAGGGACGAGGTGGCGATGGCGGTGGTCGTGTTGTGTGTTGCACATACATGTCTCTCTCAATCTGCCTGCTTCAATAGATAGCAAAATCAAAACACCTAAAGAAACAAAACGTAAAAGAACCAAGCCTTTTATTAGCGATGCTTGTCTGTGGCGGGGAGGACGAGGTGGCGATGGTGGTGGTCGTGTTGTGTGTTGCACATGCATGTCTCTCTCAATCTGCCTCCCTCAATGCATGGCAAAATCAAAACACCTAAAGAAACAAAACGTAAAGAAACCAAGCCTTTTCTTTAGGATGCCGGTCTGTGGCGGGGAGCACAATGTGGCGATGGTGGTGGTCGTGTTGTGTGTTGCACATACATGTCTCTCTCAATCTGCCTGCCTCAATACATAGCAAAATCAAAACACCGAAAGAAACAAAACGTTAAAGAACCAAGACTTTTTCTTAGCGATGCCGGCCTGTGGCGGGAGGGACGAGGTGGCTATGGCGGTGGTCGTGTTGTGTGTTGCACATACATGTCTCTCTCGATCTGCCTGCTTCAATAGATAGCAAAATCAAAACACCTAAGGAAACAAAATGTAAAAGAACCGAGCCTTTTATTAGCGATGCTGGTCTGTGGCAGGGAGGACGAGGTGGCGATGGTGGTGGTCGTGTTGTGTGTTGCACATACATGTCACTCTCAATCTGCCTGCCTCAACACATAGCAAAATCAAAACACCTAAAGAAACAAAACGTAAAGAAACCAAGCCTTTCCTTTAAGATGCCGGTCTGTGGCGGGGAGCACAAGGTGGCGATGGTGGTGGTCGTGTTGTGTGTTGCACATACAAGTCTCTCTCAATCTGCCTGCATCAATACATAGCAAAATCAAAACACCGAAAGAAACAAAACGTAAAAGAACCAAGAATTTTTCTTAGCGATGCCGGTCTGTGGCGGAAGGGACGAGGTGGTGATGGTGGGGGTCGTGTTGTGTGTTGCACATACATGTCTGTCTCAATCTACCTGCCTCAATACATAGCAAAATCAAAACATCTAAAGAAACAAAACGTAAAAAAACGCCTTTTCTTAGCGATGCCGGTCTGTGGCGGGAGGGACGAGGTGGCGATGGTGGTGGTCGTGTTGTGTGCTGCACATACATGTCTCTCTCGATCTGCCTGCCCCAATACATGGCAAAATCAAAACACCTAAAGAAACAAAACGTAAAGGAACCAAGCCTTTTCTTTAGGATGCCGATGTGTGGCGGGGAGGATGAGGTAGCGATGGTGGTGGTCGTGTTGTGTGTTGCACATACATGTCTCTCTTAATCAACCAGCCTCAACACATAGCAAAATCAAAACACCGAAAGAAACAAAACGTAAAAGAACCAAGACTTTTTCTTAGCGATGCCGGTCTGTGGCGGGAGGGACGAGGTGGTGATGGTGGGGGTCGTGTTGTGTGTTGCACATACATGTCTCTCTCAATCTACCCGCCTCAATACATAGCAAATTTAAAACACCTAAGGAAACAAAACGTAAAAAAAACAAAGCCTTTTCTTAGCGATGGCGGTCTGTGGCGGGAGGGAAGAGGTGGCGATGGTGGTGGTCGTGTTGTGTGCTGCACATACATGTCTCTCTCAACCTGCCTGCATCAATACATGGCAAAATCAAAATACCTAAAGAAACAAAACGTAAAGGAACCAAGCCTTTTCTTAGCGATGCAGGCCTGTGGCGGGGAGGACGAGGTGGCGATAGTGGTGGTCATGTTGTGTGTTGCACATACATGTCTCTCTCAATCTGCCTGCCTCAATACATAGCAAAATCAAAACACCTAAAGAAACAAAACGTAAAAGAACAAAATCTTTTCATAGCGATGCCGGCCTGTGGCGGGAGGGACGAGGTGGCGATGGCGGTGGTCGTGTTGTGTGTTGCACATACATGTCTCTCTCAATCTGCCTGCTTCAATAGATAGCAAAATCAAAACACCTAAAGAATCAAAACGTAAAAGAACCAAGCCTTTTATTAGCGATGCTGGTCTGTGGTGGGGAGGACGAGGTGGCGATGGTGGTGGTCGTGTTGTGTGTTGCACATGCATGTCTCTCTCAATCTGCCTCCCTCAATGCATGGCAAAATCAAAACACCTAAAGAAACAAAATTTAAAGAAACCAAGCCTTTTCTTTAGGATGCCGGTCTGTGGCGGGCAGCACAAGGTGGAGATGGTGGTGGTCGTGTTGTGTGTTGCACATACATGTCTCTCTCAATCTGCCTGCCTCAATACATAGCAAAATCAAGACACCTGTAGAAACAAAACGTAAAAAAACAAAATCTTTTCTTAGCGATGCCGGCCTGTGGCGGGAGGGACAAGGTGGCTATGGCGGTGGTCGTGTTGTGTGTAGCACATACATGTCTCTCTCGATCTGCTTGCTTCAATAGATAGCAAAATCAAAACACCTAAAAAAAATGTAAAAGAACCAAGCCTTTTATTAGCGATGCTGGTCTGTGGCAGGGAGGACGAGGTGGCGATGGTGGTGGTCGTGTTGTGTGTTGCACATACATGTCACTCTCAATCTGCCTGCCTCAACACATAGCAAAATCAAAACACCTAAAGAAACAAAACGTAAAGAAACCAAGGCTTTTTTTTAGGATGCCTGTCTGTGGCGGGGAGCACAAGGTGGCGATGGTGGTGGTCGTGTTGTGTGCTGCACATACATGTCTCTCTCAATCTGCCTGCCTCAATACATGGCAAAATCAAAACACCTAAAGAAACAAAACGTAAAGGACCAAGCCTTTTCTTAGCGATGCAGGTCTGTGGCGGGGATGACGAGGTGGCGATGGTGGTGATCGTGTTGTGTGTTGCACATACATGTCTCTCTCAATCTGCCTGCCTCAATGCATGGCAAAATCAAAATACCTAACGAGACCAAACGTAAAGGAACCAAGCCTTTTCTTTAGGATGCAGGTCTGTGGCGGGGAGGACGAGGTGGCGATGGTGGTGCTAGTGTTGTGTGTTGCACACACATGTCTCTCTCAATCTACCTGCCTCCACACATGGCAAAATCAAAACACCTAAAGAAACAAAGCGTAAAAGAACCAAGCCTTATCTTAGCGAGGCCGGTCTGTGGCGGGATAGCTGAAGTGGCGATGGTGATGGTCGTGTTGTGTGTTGCCGTGAAGAAAAGTGAAACGTTGGGCATGAAAGGACAACTTTAACCTGGAAGAAAAGTTTGGGGAACCTGAAAGAGCTTCACGCCATGAAGCAAAAGGTCACCGAGAGCCCCGTGATCGCTCGAGTGTTGCAAACCGGACCCCTTTTCCGACGTGTACGCGAGCGCCCATGCGCTGGCGCCGATATCTGTCATGGACAGATTGATATCCGCGCCTCGCAGAGGTTCGCTGGCGTCCTCTGCAGCGCGCATGAGCAAAGCGGTTCTGGCGTACGCCAAGACCGCCGACGCTCGCCGCGTACGCGCAGGAAGCAGCCTTGGAGTTTGTACTTGAGTTTCCCCAACCAGCCGCCTCAACATACGATGCCGAGCACACGGCGCAGGAGATTTTGTGTAGCACGTTTCGAGCCTTTTCTTTAGGATGCCGGTCTGTGGCCGGAGGGACGATGTGGCGATGGTGGTGGTCGTGTTGTGTGTTGCACATACATGTCTCTCTCAATCTGCGTGCCTCAATACATATCAAAATCAAAACACCTAAAGGAACAAAACGTTAAAGAACAAAATCTTTTCATAGCGATGCCGGCCTGTGGCGGGAGGGACGAGGTGGCGATGGCGGTGGTCGTGTTGTGTGTTGCACATACATGTCTCTCTCAATCTGCCTGCTTCAATAGATAGCAAAATCAAAACACCTAAAGAAACAAAACGTAAAAGAACCAAGCCTTTTATTAGCGATGCTTGTCTGTGGCGGGGAGGACGAGGTGGCGATGGTGGTGGTCGTGTTGTGTGTTGCACATGCATGTCTCTCTCAATCTGCCTCCCTCAATGCATGGCAAAATCAAAACACCTAAAGAAACAAAACGTAAAGAAACCAAGCCTTTTCTTTAGGATGCCGGTCTGTGGCGGGGAGCACAATGTGGCGATGGTGGTGGTCGTGTTGTGTGTTGCACATACATGTCTCTCTCAATCTGCCTGCCTCAATACATAGCAAAATCAAAACACCGAAAGAAACAAAACGTTAAAGAACCAAGACTTTTTCTTAGCGATGCCGGCCTGTGGCGGGAGGGACGAGGTGGCTATGGCGGTGGTCGTGTTGTGTGTTGCACATACATGTCTCTCTCGATCTGCCTGCTTCAATAGATAGCAAAATCAAAACACCTAAGGAAACAAAATGTAAAAGAACCGAGCCTTTTATTAGCGATGCTGGTCTGTGGCAGGGAGGACGAGGTGGCGATGGTGGTGGTCGTGTTGTGTGTTGCACATACATGTCACTCTCAATCTGCCTGCCTCAACACATAGCAAAATCAAAACACCTAAAGAAACAAAACGTAAAGAAACCAAGCCTTTCCTTTAAGATGCCGGTCTGCGGCGGGGAGCACAAGGTGGCGATGGTGGTGGTCGTGTTGTGTGTTGCACATACAAGTCTCTCTCAATCTGCCTGCATCAATACATAGCAAAATCAAAACACCGAAAGAAACAAAACGTAAAAGAACCAAGAATTTTTCTTTGCGATGCCGGTCTGTGGCGGAAGGGACGAGGTGGTGATGGTGGGGGTCGTGTTGTGTGTTGCACATACATGTCTCTCTCAATCTACCCGCCTCAATACATAGCAAAATAAAACACCTAAAGAAACAAAACGTAAGAAAAACAAAGCCTTTTCTTAACGATGCTGGTCTGTGGCGGGGAGGACGATGTGGCGATGGTGGTGGTCGTTTTGTGTGTTGCACATGCATGTCTCTCTCAATCTGCCTCCCTCAATGCATGGCAAAATCAAAACACCTAAAGAAACAAAACGTAAAGAAACCAAGCCTTTTCTTTAGGATGCCGGTCTGTGGCGGGGAGCACAAGGTGGCGATAATGGTGGTCGTGTTGTGTGTTGCACATACATGTCTCTCTCAATCTGCCTGCCTCAATACATAGCAAAATCAAAACACCGAAAGAAACAAAACGTTAAAGAACCAAGACTTTTTCTTAGCGATGCCGGTCTGTGGCGGGAGGGACGTGGTGGTGATGGTGGGGGTCATGTTGTGTGTTGCACATACATGTCTGTCTCAATCTACCTGCCTCAATACATAGCAAAATCAAAACATCTAAAGAAACAAAACGTAAAAAAACAAGCCTTTTCTTAGCGATGCCGGTCTGTGGCGGGAGGGACGAGGTGGCGATGGTCGTGGTCGTGTTGTGTGCTGCACATACATGTCTCTCTCGATCTGCCTGCCCCAATACATGGCAAAATCAAAACACCTAAAGAAACAAAACGTAAAGGAACCAAGCCTTTTCTTTAGGATGCCGATGTGTGGCGGGGAGGATGAGGTAGCGATGGTGGTGGTCGTGTTGTGTGTTGCACATACATGTCTCTCTTAATCAACCAGCCTCAACACATAGCAAAATCAAAACACCGAAAGAAACAAAACGTAAAAGAACCAAGACTTTTTCTTAGCGATGCCGGTCTGTGGCGGGAGGGACGAGGTGGTGATGGTGGGGGTCGTGTTGTGTGTTGCACATACATGTCTCTCTCAATCTACCCGCCTCAATACATAGCAAATTTAAAACACCTAAGGAAACAAAACGTAAAAAAAACAAAGCCTTTTCTTAGCGATGGCGGTCTGTGGCGGGAGGGAAGAGGTGGCGATGGTGGTGGTCGTGTTGTGTGCTGCACATACATGTCTCTCTCAACCTGCCTGCATCAATACATGGCAAAATCAAAATACCTAAAGAAACAAAACGTAAAGGAACCAAGCCTTTTCTTAGCGATGCAGGCCTGTGGCGGGGAGGACGAGGTGGCGATAGTGGTGGTCATGTTGTGTGTTGCACATACATGTCTCTCTCAATCTGCCTGCCTCAATACATAGCAAAATCAAAACACCTAAAGAAACAAAACGTAAAAGAACAAAATCTTTTCATAGCGATGCCGGCCTGTGGCGGGAGGGACGAGGTGGCGATGGCGGTGGTCGTGTTGTGTGTTGCACATACATGTCTCTCTCAATCTGCCTGCTTCAATAGATAGCAAAATCAAAACACCTAAAGAATCAAAACGTAAAAGAACCAAGCCTTTTATTAGCGATGCTGGTCTGTGGTGGGGAGGACGAGGTGGCGATGGTGGTGGTCGTGTTGTGTGTTGCACATGCATGTCTCTCTCAATCTGCCTCCCTCAATGCATGGCAAAATCAAAACACCTAAAGAAACAAAATTTAAAGAAACCAAGCCTTTTCTTTAGGATGCCGGTCTGTGGCGGGCAGCACAAGGTGGAGATGGTGGTGGTCGTGTTGTGTGTTGCACATACATGTCTCTCTCAATCTGCCTGCCTCAATACATAGCAAAATCAAGACACCTGTAGAAACAAAACGTAAAAAAACAAAATCTTTTCTTAGCGATGCCGGCCTGTGGCGGGAGGGACAAGGTGGCTATGGCGGTGGTCGTGTTGTGTGTAGCACATACATGTCTCTCTCGATCTGCTTGCTTCAATAGATAGCAAAATCAAAACACCTAAAAAAAATGTAAAAGAACCAAGCCTTTTATTAGCGATGCTGGTCTGTGGCAGGGAGGACGAGGTGGCGATGGTGGTGGTCGTGTTGTGTGTTGCACATACATGTCACTCTCAATCTGCCTGCCTCAACACATAGCAAAATCAAAACACCTAAAGAAACAAAACGTAAAGAAACCAAGGCTTTTTTTTTAGGATGCCTGTCTGTGGCGGGGAGCACAAGGTGGCGATGGTGGTGGTCGTGTTGTGTGTTGCACATACATGTCTCTCTCAATCTGCCTGCCTCAATACATAGCAAAATCAAAACACCGAAAGAAACAAAACGTAAAAGAACCAAGACTTTTTCTTAGCGATGCCGGTCTGTGGCGGGAGGGTCGAGGTGGTGATAATGGGGGTCGTGTTGTGTGTTGCACATACATGTCTCTCTCAATCTACCCGCCTCAATACATAGCAAAATTAAAACACCTAGAGAAACAAAACGTAAAAAAAACAAAGCCTTTTCTTAGCGATGCCGGTCTGTGGCGGAAGGGAAGAGGTGGCGATGGTGGTGGTCGTGTTGTGTGCTGCATATACATGTCTCTCTCAATCTGCCTGCCTCAATACATGGCAAAATCAAAACACCTAAAGAAACAAAACGTAAAGGAACCAAGCCTTTTCTTAGCGATGCAGGTCTGTGGCGGGGAGGACGAGGTGGCGATGGTGGTGATCGTGTTGTGTGTTGCACATACATGTCTCTCTCAATCTGCCTGCCTCAATGCATGGCAAAATCAAAATACCTAACGAGACCAAACGTAAAGGAACCAAGCCTTTTCTTTAGGATGCAGGTCTGTGGCGGGGAGGACGAGGTGGCGATAGTGGTGGTCGTGTTGTGTGTTACACACACATGTCTCTCTCAATCTCCCTGCCTCAATACATGGCAAAATCAAAACACATAAAGAAACAAAACGTAAAGGAACCAAGCCTTTTCTTTAGGATGACGGTCTGTGGCAGGGAGGACGAGGTGGCGATGGTGGTGCTAGTGTTGTGTGTTGCACATACATGTCTCTCTCAATCTACCTGCCTCCACACATGGCAAAATCAAAACACCTAAAGAAACAAAGCGTAAAAGAACCAAGCCTTATCTTAGCGAGGCCGGTCTGTGGCGGGATAGCTGAAGTGGCGATGGTGATGGTCGTGTTGTGTGTTGCCGTGAAGGAAAGTGAAACGTTGGGCATGAAAGGACAACTTTAACCTGGAAGAAAAGTTTGTGGAACCTGAAAGAGCTTCACGCCATGAAGCAAAAGGTCACCGAGAGCCCCGTGATCGCTCGAGTGTTGCAAACCGGACCCCTTTTCCGACGTGTACGCGAACGCCCATGCGCTGGCGCCGATATCTGTCATGGACAGATTGATATCCGCGCCTCGCAGAGGTTCGCTGGCGTCCTCTGCAGCGCGCATGAGCAAAGCGGTTCTGGCGTACGCCAAGACCGCCGACGCTCGCCGCGTACGCGCAGGAAGCAGCCTTGGAGTTTGTACTTGAGTTTCCCCAACCAGCCGCCTCAACATACGATGCCGAGCACACGGCGCAGGAGATTTTGTGTACCACGTTTCGAGCCTTTTCTTTAGGATGCCGGTCTGTGGCCGGAGGGACGATGTGGCGATGGTGGTGGTCGTGTTGTTTGTTGCACATACATGTCTCTCTCAATCTGCGTGCCTCAATACATATCAAAATCAAAACACCTAAAGAAACAAAACGTAAAAGAACAAAATCTTTTCATAGCGATGCCGGCCTGTGGCGGGAGGGACGAGGTGGCGATGGCGGTGGTCGTGTTGTGTGTTGCACATACATGTCTCTCTCAATCTGCCTGCTTCAATAGATAGCAAAATCAAAACACCTAAAGAAACAAAACGTAAAAGAACCAAGCCTTTTATTAGCGATGCTGGTCTGTGGCGGGGAGGACGAGGTGGCGATGGTGGTGGTCGTGTTGTGTGTTGTACATGCATGTCTCTCTCAATCTGCCTCCCTCAATGCATGGCAAAATCAAAACACCTAAAGAAACAAAACGTAAAGAAACCAAGCCTTTTCTTTAGGATGCCGGTCTGTGGCGGGGAGCACAATGTGGCGATGGTGGTGGTCGTGTTGTGTGTTGCACATACATGTCTCTCTCAATCTGCCTGCCTCAATACATAGCAAAATCAAAACACCGAAAGAAACAAAACGTTAAAGAACCAAGACTTTTTCTTAGCGATGCCGGTCTGTGCCGGGAGGGACGAGGTGGTGATGGTGGGGGTCGTGTTGTGTGTTGCACATACATGTCTGTCTCAATCTACCTGCCTCAATACATAGCAAAATCAAAACACCTAAGGAAACAAAACGTAAAAAAAACAAGCCTTTTCTTAGCGATGCCGGTCTGTGGCGGGAGGGACGAGGTGGCGATGGTGGTGGTCGTGTTGTGTACTGCACATACATGTCTCTCTCGATCTGCCTGCCTCAATACACGGCAAAATCAAAACACCTAAAGAAACAAAACGTAAAGGAACCAAGCCTTTTCTTTAGGATGCCGGAGTGTGGCGGGGAGGTTGAGGTAGCGACGGTGGTGGTCGTGTTGTGTGTTGCACATACATGTCTCTCTCAATCTACCAGCCTCAACACATAGCAAAATCAAAACGCCTAAAGAAACAAAATGTAAAAGAACCAAGCCTTTTCTTAGCGATGCCGGCCTGTGGCGGGAGGGACGAGGTGGCGATGGCGGTGGTCGTGTTGTGTGTTGCACATACATGTCTCTCTCAATCTGCCTGCTTCAATAGATAGCAAAATCAAAACACCTAAAGAAACAAAACGTAAAGAAACAGAGCCTTTTCTTTAGGATGCCGGTCTGTGGCGGGGAGCACAAGGTGGCGATGGTGGTGGTCGTGTTGTGTGTTGCACATACATGTCTCTCTCAATCTGCCTGCCTCAATACATAGCAAAATCAAAACACCGAAAGAAACAAAACGTAAAAGAACCAAGACTTTTTCTTGGCGATGCCGGTCTGTGGCGGGAGGGACGAGGTGGTGATGGTGGGGGTCGTGTTGTGTGTTGCACATACATGTCTCTCTCAATCTACCCGCCCCAATACATAGGAAAATTAAAACACCTAAAGAAACAAAACGTAAAAAAAAACAAAGCCTTTTCTTAGCGATGCCGGTCTGTGGCGGGAGAGAAGAGGTGGCGATGATGGTGGTCGTGTTGTGTGCTGCACATACATGTCTCTCTCAATCTGCCTGCCTCAATACATGGCAAAATCAAAACACCTAAAGAAACAAAACGTAAAGGAACCAAGCCTTTTCTTAGCGATGCAGGTCTGTGGCGGGGAGGACGAGGTGGCGATGGTGGTGGTCGTGTTGTGTGTTGCACATACATGTCACTCTCAATCTGCCTGCCTCAACACATAGCAAAATCAAAACACCTAAAGAAACAAAGCGTAAAAGAACCAAGCCTTATCTTAGCGAGGCCGGTCTGTGGCGGGATAGATGAAGTGGCGATTGTGATGGTCGTGTTGTGTGTTGCCGTGAAGGAAAGTGAAACGTTGGGCATGAAAGGACAACTTTAACCTGGAAGAAAAGTTTGGGGAACCTGAAAGAGCTTCACGCCATGAAGCAAAAGGTCACCGAGAGCCCCGTGATCGCTCGAGTGTTGCAAACCGGACCCCTTTTCCGACGTGTACGCGAGCGCCCATGCGCTGGCGCCGATATCTATCATGGACGTATTGATATCCGCGCCTCGCAGAGGTTCGCTGGCGTCCTCTGCAGCGCGCATGAGCAAAGCGGTTCTGGCGTACGCCAAGACCGCCGACGCTCGCCGCGTACGCGCAGGAAGCAGCCTTGGAGTTTGTACTTGAGTTTCCCCAACCAGCCGCCTCAACATACGATGCCGAGCACACGGCGCAGGAGATTTTGTGTACCACGTTTCGAGCCTTTTCTTTAGGATGCCGGTCTGTGGCCGGAGGGACGATGTGGCGATGGTGGTGGTCGTGTTGTGTGTTGCACATACATGTCTCTCTCAATCTGCGTGCCTCAATACATAGCAAAATCAAAACACTTAAAGAAACAAAACGTAAAAGAACAAAACCTTTTCATAGCGATGCCGGCCTGTGGCGGGAGGGACGAGGTGGCGATGGCGGTGGTTGTGTTGTGTGTTGCACATACATGTCTCTCTCAATCTGCCTGCTTCAATAGATAGCAAAACCAAAACACCTAAAGAAACAAAACGTAAAAGAACCAAGCCTTTTATTAGCGATGCTGGTCTGTGGCGGGGAGGACGAGGTGGCGATGGTGGTGGTCGTGTTGTGTGTTGCACATGCATGTCTCTCTCAATCTGCCTCCCTCAATGCATGGCAAAATCAAAACACCTAAAGAAACAAAACGTAAAGAAACGAAGCCTTTTCTTTAGGATGCCGGTCTGTGGCGGGGAGCACAAGGTGGCGATGGTGGTGGTCGTGTTGTGTGTTGCACATACATGTCTCTCTCAATCTGCCTGCCTCAATACATAGCAAAATCAAAACACCTATAGAAACAAAACGTAAAAGAACAAAATCTTTTCTTAGCGATGCCGGCCTGTGGCGGGAGGGACGAGGTGGCTATGGCGGTGGTCGTGTTGTGTGTTGCACATACATGTCTCTCTCGATCTGCCTGCTTCAATAGATAGCAAAATCAAAACACCTAAAGAAACAAAACGTAAAGGAACCAAGCCTTTTCTTAGCGATGCAGGCCTGTGGCGGGGAGGACGAGGTGGCGATAGTGGTGGTCATGTTGTGTGTTGCACATACATGTCTCTCAATCTGCCTGCCTCAATACATAGCAAAATCAAAACACCTAAAGAAACAAAACGAAAAAGAACCAAGCCTTTTCTTAGCGATACCGGTCCGTGGCGGGAGGGACGAGGTAGCAATGGCGGTGGTCGTGTTGTGTTGCACATACATGTCTCTCTCGATCTGCCTGCTTCAATAGATAGCAAAATCAAAACAGCTAAAGAAACAAAACGTAAAGGAACCAAGGCTTTTCTTTAGGATGCCTGTGTGTGGCGGGGAGGATGAGGTAGCGATGGTGGTGGTCGTGTTGTGTGTTGCACATACATGTCTCTCTCAATCTATCAGCCTCAACACATAGCAAAATCAAAACGCCTAAAGAAACAAAATGTAAAAGAACCAAGCCTTTTCTTAGCGATGCCGGCCTGTGGCGGGAGGGACGAGGTGGCGATGGCGGTGGTCGTGTTGTGTGTTGCACATACATGTCTCTCTCAATCTGCCTGCTTCAATAGATAGCAAAATCAAAACACCTAAAGAAACAAAACGTAAAGAAACCAAGCCTTTTCTTTCGGATGCCGGTCTGTGGCGGGGAGCACAAGGTGGCGATGGTGGTGGTCGTGGTGTGTGTTGCACATACATGTCTCTCTCAATCTGCCTGCCTCAATACATAGCAAAATCAAAACACCGAAAGAAACAAAACGTAAAAGAACCAAGACTTTTTCTTAGCGATGCCGGTCTGTGGCGGGAGGGACGAGGTGGCGATGGTGGGGGTCGTGTTGTGTGTTGCACATACATGTCTCTCTCAATCTACCCGCCTCAATACATAGCAAATTTAAAACACCTAAAGAAACAAAACATAAAAAAAACAAAGCTTTTTCTTAGCGATGGCGGTCTGTGGCGGGAGGGAAGAGGTGGCGATGGTGGTAGTCGTGTTGTTTGCTGCACATACATGTCTCTCTCAATCAGCTTGCATCAATACATGGCATAATCAAAACACCTAAAGAAACAAAACGTAAAGGAACCAAGCCTTTTCTTAGCGATGCAGGCCTCTGGCGGGGAGGACGAGGTGGCGATAGTGGTGGTCATGTTGTGTGTTGCACATACATGTCTCTCTCAATCTGCCTGCCTCAATACATAGCAAAATCAAAACACCTAAAGAAACAAAACGAAAAAAACCAAGCCTTTTCTTAGCGATACCGGTCCGTGGCGGGAGGGACGAGGTGGCGATGGCGGTGGTCGTGTTCTGTGTTGCACATACATGTCTCTCTCGATCTGCCTGCTTCAATAGATAGCAAAATCAAAACACCTAAAGAAACAAAATGTAAAAGAACCAAGCCTTTTATTAGCGATGCTGGTCTGTGGCAGGGAGGACGAGGTGGCGATGGTGGTGGTCGTGTTGTGTGTTGCACATACATGTCACTCTCAATCTGCCTGCCTCAACACATAGCAAAATCAAAACACCTAAAGAAACAAAGCGTAAAAGAACCATGCCTTATCTTAGCGAGGCCGGTCTGTGGCGGGATAGATGAAGTGGCGATTGTGATGGTCGTGTTGTGTGTTGCCGTGAATGAAAGTGAAACGTTGGGCATGAAAGGACAACTTTAACCTGGAAGAAAAGTTTGGGGAACCTGAAAGAGCTTCACGCCATGAAGCAAAAGGTCACCGAGAGCCCCGTGATCGCTCGAGTGTTGCAAACCGGACCCCTTTTCCGACGTGTACGCGAGCGCCCATGCGCTGGCGCCGATATCTATCATGGACTGATTGATATCCGCGCCTCGCAGAGTATATCGCTAAGCGTAGACAGCTGGGCTAGTTGGTTCACAGTCGCATTATGATACATCGTTCTGGCGCACGAAAAACACGGACGAGGGCACACCAAAGGCACACCAAAGCCCTCGTCGACTGCAAGGTTGGCGTGGTGTACAACATCCCTCTCGCCTGTGGCAAACGCTACATTGGACAAACCGGGCGCTGTATCAACGAACGCTTGCTAGAGCATCGCAGGACAGTAACTTCGATTAGTGGCGGAGGTCATTTAGCTGACCACATTCGCCGTTGTTCGTATAAGCCAGCATGCAAGGCGTTTTTGGAAAAAACAAGTGTGTTAAGAAAGTTCAGGACTCAGAAAAGCCGGGAAATTTTTGAAGCCCTCTGTATTGCCAATGATAAAGATCACTGCGTCAGTACTCCCTCTATTGTGCTTAGAAGAAAGGAACTAGATTATCTGAAGGCTAACGGTGTTGATCGTGTCAGCTAGGCACAGAAATTGTGGGCGATTTGCATGAAGGCACGTGTGCGATATGGAACCTGTGGCTCTGGTTGATTGCCTTTTGGTTTTCCCGATTTTGTGCTTTTGATATCAGCTACCTGGTGGTCACATCTGTACATATAGGACTGGTCCGGCGATTGTGTGTCTGTTCTTCCCTCGTCCGTGTTTTTCGTGCGCCAGAACGATGTATCATAATGCCTCGCAGAGGTTCGCTGGCGTCCTCTGCAGCGCGCATGAGCAAAGCGGTTCTGGCGTACGCCAAGACCGCCGACGCTCGCCGCGTACGCGCAGGAAGCAGCCTTGGAGTTTGTACTTGAGTTTCCCCAACCAGCCGCCTCAACATACGATGCCGAGCACACGGCGCAGGAGATTTTGTGTACCACGTTTCGAGCCTTTTCTTTAGGATGCCGGTCTGTGGCCGGAGGGACGATGTGGCGATGGTGGTGGTCGTGTTGTGTGTTGCACATACATGTCTCTCTCAATCTGCGTGCCTCAATACATAGCAAAATCAAAACACTTAAAGAAACAAAACGTAAAAGAACAAAATCTTTTCATAGCGATGCCGGCCTGTGGCGGGAGGGACGAGGTGGCGATGGCGGTGGTCGTGTTGTGTGTTGCACATACATGTCTCTCTCAATCTGCCTGCTTCAATAGATAGCAAAATCAAAACACCTAAAGAAACAAAACGTAAAAGAACAAAGCCTTTTATTAGCGATGCTGGTCTGTGGCGGGGAGGATGAGGTGGCGATGGTGGTGGTCGTGTTGTGTGTTGCACATGCATGTCTCTCTCAATCTGCCTCCCTCAATGCATGGCAAAATCAAAACACCTAAAGAAACAAAACGTAAATAAACGAAGCCTTTTCTTTAGGATGCCGGTCTGTGGCGGGGAGCACAAGGTGGCGATGGTGGTGGCCGTGTTGTGTGTTGCACATACACTTCTCTCTCAATCTGCCTGCCTCAATACATAGAAAAATCAAAACACCTATAAAAACAAAACGTAAAAGAACAAAATATTTTCTTAGCGATGCCGGCCTGTGGCGGGAGGGACGAGGTGGCGATGGCGGTGGTCGTGTTGTGTGTTGCACATACATGTCTCTCTCAATCTGCCTGCTTCAATAGATAGCAAAATCAAAACACCTAAAGAAACAAAACGTAAAGAAACCAAGCCTTTTCTTTCGGATGCCGGTCTGTGGCGGGGAGCACAAGGTGGCGATGGTGGTGGTCGTGGTGTGTGTTGCACATACATGTCTCTCTCAATCTGCCTGCCTCAATACATAGCAAAATCAAAACACCGAAAGAAACAAAACGTAAAAGAACCAAGACTTTTTCTTAGCGATGCCGGTCTGTGGCGGGAGGGACGAGGTGGCGATGGTGGGGGTCGTGTTGTGTGTTGCACATACATGTCTCTCTCAATCTACCCGCCTCAATACATAGCAAATTTAAAACACCTAAAGAAACAAAACATAAAAAAAACAAAGCTTTTTCTTAGCGATGGCGGTCTGTGGCGGGAGGGAAGAGGTGGCGATGGTGGTAGTCGTGTTGTTTGCTGCACATACATGTCTCTCTCAATCAGCTTGCATCAATACATGGCATAATCAAAACACCTAAAGAAACAAAACGTAAAGGAACCAAGCCTTTTCTTAGCGATGCAGGCCTCTGGCGGGGAGGACGAGGTGGCGATAGTGGTGGTCATGTTGTGTGTTGCACATACATGTCTCTCTCAATCTGCCTGCCTCAATACATAGCAAAATCAAAACACCTAAAGAAACAAAACGAAAAAAACCAAGCCTTTTCTTAGCGATACCGGTCCGTGGCGGGAGGGACGAGGTGGCGATGGCGGTGGTCGTGTTCTGTGTTGCACATACATGTCTCTCTCGATCTGCCTGCTTCAATAGATAGCAAAATCAAAACACCTAAAGAAACAAAATGTAAAAGAACCAAGCCTTTTATTAGCGATGCTGGTCTGTGGCAGGGAGGACGAGGTGGCGATGGTGGTGGTCGTGTTGTGTGTTGCACATACATGTCACTCTCAATCTGCCTGCCTCAACACATAGCAAAATCAAAACACCTAAAGAAACAAAGCGTAAAAGAACCATGCCTTATCTTAGCGAGGCCGGTCTGTGGCGGGATAGATGAAGTGGCGATTGTGATGGTCGTGTTGTGTGTTGCCGTGAATGAAAGTGAAACGTTGGGCATGAAAGGACAACTTTAACCTGGAAGAAAAGTTTGGGGAACCTGAAAGAGCTTCACGCCATGAAGCAAAAGGTCACCGAGAGCCCCGTGATCGCTCGAGTGTTGCAAACCGGACCCCTTTTCCGACGTGTACGCGAGCGCCCATGCGCTGGCGCCGATATCTATCATGGACTGATTGATATCCGCGCCTCGCAGAGTATATCGCTAAGCGTAGACAGCTGGGCTAGTTGGTTCACAGTCGCATTATGATACATCGTTCTGGCGCACGAAAAACACGGACGAGGGCACACCAAAGGCACACCAAAGCCCTCGTCGACTGCAAGGTTGGCGTGGTGTACAACATCCCTCTCGCCTGTGGCAAACGCTACATTGGACAAACCGGGCGCTGTATCAACGAACGCTTGCTAGAGCATCGCAGGACAGTAACTTCGATTAGTGGCGGAGGTCATTTAGCTGACCACATTCGCCGTTGTTCGTATAAGCCAGCATGCAAGGCGTTTTTGGAAAAAACAAGTGTGTTAAGAAAGTTCAGGACTCAGAAAAGCCGGGAAATTTTTGAAGCCCTCTGTATTGCCAATGATAAAGATCACTGCGTCAGTACTCCCTCTATTGTGCTTAGAAGAAAGGAACTAGATTATCTGAAGGCTAACGGTGTTGATCGTGTCAGCTAGGCACAGAAATTGTGGGCGATTTGCATGAAGGCACGTGTGCGATATGGAACCTGTGGCTCTGGTTGATTGCCTTTTGGTTTTCCCGATTTTGTGCTTTTGATATCAGCTACCTGGTGGTCACATCTGTACATATAGGACTGGTCCGGCGATTGTGTGTCTGTTCTTCCCTCGTCCGTGTTTTTCGTGCGCCAGAACGATGTATCATAATGCCTCGCAGAGGTTCGCTGGCGTCCTCTGCAGCGCGCATGAGCAAAGCGGTTCTGGCGTACGCCAAGACCGCCGACGCTCGCCGCGTACGCGCAGGAAGCAGCCTTGGAGTTTGTACTTGAGTTTCCCCAACCAGCCGCCTCAACATACGATGCCGAGCACACGGCGCAGGAGATTTTGTGTACCACGTTTCGAGCCTTTTCTTTAGGATGCCGGTCTGTGGCCGGAGGGACGATGTGGCGATGGTGGTGGTCGTGTTGTGTGTTGCACATACATGTCTCTCTCAATCTGCGTGCCTCAATACATAGCAAAATCAAAACACTTAAAGAAACAAAACGTAAAAGAACAAAATCTTTTCATAGCGATGCCGGCCTGTGGCGGGAGGGACGAGGTGGCGATGGCGGTGGTCGTGTTGTGTGTTGCACATACATGTCTCTCTCAATCTGCCTGCTTCAATAGATAGCAAAATCAAAACACCTAAAGAAACAAAACGTAAAAGAACAAAGCCTTTTATTAGCGATGCTGGTCTGTGGCGGGGAGGATGAGGTGGCGATGGTGGTGGTCGTGTTGTGTGTTGCACATGCATGTCTCTCTCAATCTGCCTCCCTCAATGCATGGCAAAATCAAAACACCTAAAGAAACAAAACGTAAATAAACGAAGCCTTTTCTTTAGGATGCCGGTCTGTGGCGGGGAGCACAAGGTGGCGATGGTGGTGGCCGTGTTGTGTGTTGCACATACACTTCTCTCTCAATCTGCCTGCCTCAATACATAGAAAAATCAAAACACCTATAAAAACAAAACGTAAAAGAACAAAATATTTTCTTAGCGATGCCGGCCTGTGGCGGGAGGGACGAGGTGGCTATGGCGGTGGTCGTGTTGTGTGTTGCACATACATGTCTCTCTCGATCTGCCTGCTTCAATAGAGAGCAAAATCAAAACACCTAAAGAAACAAAATGTAAAAGAACCAAGCCTTTTATTAGCGATGCCGGTCTTTGGCGGAAGGGACGAGGTGGTGATGGTGGGGGTCGTGTTGTGTGTTGCACATACATGTCTCTCTCAATCTACCCGCCTCAATACATAGCAAAATTAAAACACCTAAAGAAACAAAACGTAAAAAAAACAAAGCCTTTTCTTAGCGATGCTGGTCAGTGGCGGGGAGGACGATGTGGCGATGGTGGTGGTCGTTTTGTGTGTTGCACATGCATGTCTCTCTCAATCTGCCTCCCTCAATGCATGGCAAAATCAAAACACCTAAAGAAACAAAACGTAAAGAAACCAAGCCCTTTCTTTAGGATGCCGGTCTGTGGCGGGGAGCACAAGGTGGCGATGGTGGTGGTCGTGTTGTGTGTTGCACATACATGTCTCTCTCAATCTGCCTGCCTCAATACATAGCAAAATCAAAACACCGAAAGAAACAAAACGTTAAAGAACCAAGACTTTTTCTTAGCGATGCCGGTCTGTGGCGGGAGGGACGTGGTGGTGATGGTGGGGGTCGTGTTGTGTGTTGCACATACATGTCTGTCTCAATCTACCTGCCTCAATACATAGCAAAATCAAAACATCTAAAGAAACAAAACGTAAAAAAACAAGCCTTTTCTTAGCGATGACGGTCTGTGGCGGGAGGGACGAGGTGGCGATGGTGGTGGTCGTGTTGTGTGCTGCACATACATGTCTCTCTCGATCTGCCTGCCCCAATACATGGCAAAATCAAAACACCTAAAGAAACAAAACGTAAAGGAACCAAGCCTTTTCTTTAGGATGCCGATGTGTGGCGGGGAGGATGAGGTAGCGATGGTGGTGGTCGTGTTGTGTGTTGCACATACATGTCTCTCTCAATCAACCAGCCTCAACACATAGCAAAATCAAAACACCGAAAGAAACAAAACGTAAAAGAACCAAGACTTTTTCTTAGCGATGCCGGTCTGTGGCGGGAGGGACGAGGTGGTGATGGTGGGGGTAGTGTTGTGTGTTGCACATACATGTCTCTCTCAATCTACCCGCCTCAATACATAGCAAATTTAAAACACCTAAAGAAACAAAACGTAAAAAAACAAAGCCTTTTCTTAGCGATGGCGGTCTGTGGCGGGAGGGAAGAGGTGGCGATGGTGGTGGTCGTGTTGTGTGCTGCACATACATGTCTCTCTCAATCTGCCTGCATCAATACATGGCAAAATCAAAATACCTAAAGAAGCAAAACGTAAAGGAACCAAGCCTTTTCTTAGCGATGCAGGCCTGTGGCGGGGAGGACGAGGTGGCGAATGTGGTGGTCATGTTGTGTGTTGCACATACATGTCTCTCTCAATCTGCCTGCCTCAATACATAGCAAAATCAAAACACATAAAAAAACAAAGCGTAAAAGAACAAAATCTTTTCATAGCGATGCCGGCCTGTGGCGGGAGGGACGAGGTGGCGATGGCGGTGGTCGTGTTGTGTGTTGCACATACATGTCTCTCTCAATCTGCCTGCTTCAATAGATAGCAAAATCAAAACACCTAAAGAAACAAAACGTAAAAGAACCAAGCCTTTTATTAGCGATGCTGGTCTGTGGCGGGGAGGACGAGGTGGCGATGGTGGTGGTCGTGTTGTGTCTTGCACATGCATGTCTCTCTCAATCTGCCTCCCTCAATGCATGGCAAAATCAAAACACCTAAAGAAACAAAACGTAAAGAAACCAAGCCTTTTCTTTAGGATGCCGGTCTGTGGCGGGCAGCACAAGGTGGCGATGGTGGTGGTCGTGTTGTGTGTTGCACATACATGTCTCTCTCAATCTGCCTGCCTCAATGCATAGCAAAATCAAAACACCTGTAGAAACAAAACGTAAAAGAACAAAATCTTTTCTTAGCGATGCCGGCCTGTGGCGGGAGGGACAAGGTGGCTATGGCGGTGCTCGTGTTGTGTGTAGCACATACATGTCTCTCTCGATCTGCCTGCTTCAATAGATAGCAAAATCAAAACACCTAAAAAAATGTAAAAGAACCAAGCCTTTTATTAGCGATGCTGGTCTGTGGCAGGGAGGACGAGGTGGCGATGGTGGTGGTCGTGTTGTGTGTTGCACATACATGTCACTCTCAATCTGCCTGCCTCAACACATAGCAAAATCAAAACACCTAAAGAAACAAAACGTAAAGAAACCAAGCCTTTTCTTTAGGATGCCGGTCTGTGGCGGGGAGCACAAGGTGGCGATGGTGGTGGTCGTGTTGTGTGTTGCACATACATGTCTCTCTCAATCTGCCTGCCTCAATACATAGCAAAATCAAAACACCGAAAGAAACAAAACGTAAAAAAACAAAGCCTTTTCTTAGCGATGCCGGTCTGTGGCGGGAGGGACGAGGTGGTGATGGTGGGGGTCGTGTTGTGTGTTGCACATACATGTCTCTCTCAATCTACCCGCCTCAATACATAGCAAAATTAAAACACCTAAAGAAACAAAACGTAAAAAAACAAAGCCTTTTCTTAGCGATGCCGGTCTGTGGCGGAAGGGAAGAGGTGGCGATGGTGGTGGTCGTGTTGTGTGCTGCACATACATGTCTCTCTCAATCTTCCTGCCTCAATACATGGCAAAATCAAAACACCTAAAGTAACAAAACGTAAAGGAACCAAGCCATTTCTGAGCGATGCAGGTCTGTGGCGTTGAGGACGAGGTGGCGATGGTGGTGGTCGTGTTGTGTGTTGCACATACATGTCTCTCTCAATCTGCCTGCCTCAATGCATGGCAAAATCAAAATACCTAACGAGACCAAACGTAAAGGAACCAAGCCTTTTCTTTAGGATGCAGGTCTGTGGCGGGGAGGACGAGGTGGCGATAGTGGTGGTCGTGTTGTGTGTTAAACATACATGTCTCTCTCAATCTCTCTGCCTCAATACATGGCAAAATCAAAACACATAAAGAAACAAAACGTAAAGGAACCAAGCCTTTTCTTTAGGATGACGGTCTGTGGCAGGGAGGACGAGGTGGCGATGGTGGTGCTAGTGTTGTGTGTTGCACATACATGTCTCTCTCAATCTACCTGCCTCCACACATAGCAAAATCAAAACACCTAAAGAAACAAAGCGTAAAAGAACCAAGCCTTATCTTAGCGAGGCCGGTCTGTGGCGGGAGGGACGAGGTGGTGATGGTGGGGGTCGTGTTGTGTGTTGCACATACATGTCTCTCTCAATCTACCCGCCTCAATACATAGAAAAATTAAAACACCTAAAGAAACAAAACGTAAAAAAAACAAAGCCTTTTCTTAGCGATGCCGGTCTGTGGCGGAAGGGAAGAGGTGGCGATGGTGGTGGTCGTGTTATGTGCTGCACATACATGTCTCTCTCAATCTGCCTGCCTCAATGAATGGCAAAATCAAAATACCTAACGAGACCAAACGTAAAGGAACCAAGCGTTTTATTAGCGATGCTGGTCTGTGGCGGGGAGGACGAGGTGGCGATGGTGGTGGTCGTGTTGTGTGTTGCACATGCATGTCTCTCTCAATCTGCCTCCCTCAATGCATGGCAGAATCAAAACACCTAAAGAAACAAAACGTAAAGAAACCAAGCCTATTATTTAGGATGCCGGTCTGTGGCGGGGAGCACAATGTGGCGATGGTGGTGGTCGTGTTGTGTGTTGCACATACATGTCTCTCTCAATCTGCCTGCCTCAATACATAGCAAAATCAAAACACCGAAAGAAACAAAACGTTAAAGAACCAAGACTTTTTCTTAGCGATGCCGGTCTGTGGCGGGAGGGACGAGGTGGTGATGGTGGGGGTCGTGTTGTGTGTTGCACATACATGTCTGCCTCAATCTACCTGCCTCAATACATAGCAAAATCAAAACACCTTATGAAACAAAACGTAAAAAAAACAAGCCTTTTCTTTGCGATGACGGTCTGTGGCGGGAGGGACGAGGTGGCGATGGTGGTGGTCGTGTTGTGTACTGCACATACATGTCTCTCTCAATCTGCGTGCCTCAATACATATCAAAATCAAAACACCTAAAGAAACAAAACGTAAAAGAACAAAATCTTTTCATAGCGATGCCGGCCTGTGGCGGGAGGGACGAGGTGGCGATGGCGGTGGTCGTGTTGTGTGTTGCACATACATGTCTCTCTCAATCTGCCTGCTTCAATAGACAGCAAAATCAAAACACCTAAAGAAACAAATCCTAAAAGAACCAAGCGTTTTATTAGCGATGCTGGTCTGTGGCGGGGAGGACGAGGTGGCGATGGTGGTGGTCGTGTTGTGTGTTGCACATGCATGTCTCTCTCAATCTGCCTCCCTCAATGCATGGCAGAATCAAAACACCTAAAGAAACAAAACGTAAAGAAACCAAGCCTATTATTTAGGATGCCGGTCTGTGGCGGGGAGCACAATGTGGCGATGGTGGTGGTCGTGTTGTGTGTTGCACATACATGTCTCTCTCAATCTGCCTGCCTCAATACATAGCAAAATCAAAACACCGAAAGAAACAAAACGTTAAAGAACCAAGACTTTTTCTTAGCGATGCCGGTCTGTGGCGGGAGGGACGAGGTGGTGATGGTGGGGGTCGAGTTGTGTGTTGCACATACATGTCTGCCTCAATCTACATGCCTCAATACATAGCAAAATCAAAACACCTTAAGAAACAAAACGTAAAAAAAACAAGCCTTTTCTTTGCGATGACGGTCTGTGGCGGGAGGGACGAGGTGGCGATGGTGGTGGTCGAGTTGTGTGTTGCACATACATGTCTGCCTCAATCTACATGCCTCAATACATGGCAAAATCAAAATACCTAAAGAAGCAAAACGTAAAGGAACCAAGCCTTTTCTTAGCGATGCAGGCCTGTGGCGGGGAGGACGAGGTGGCGAATGTGGTGGTCATGTTGTGTGTTGCACATACATGTCTCTCTCAATCTGCCTGCCTCAATACATAGCAAAATCAAAACACATAAAAAACAAAGCGTAAAAGAACAAAATCTTTTCATAGCGATGCCGGCCTGTGGCGGGAGGGACGAGGTGGCGATGGCGGTGGTCGTGTTGTGTGTTGCACATACATGTCTCTCTCAATCTGCCTGCTTCAATAGATAGCAAAATCAAAACACCTAAAGAAACAAAACGTAAAAGAACCAAGCCTTTTATTAGCGATGCTGGTCTGTGGCGGGGAGGACGAGGTGGCGATGGTGGTGGTCGTGTTGTGTCTTGCACATGCATGTCTCTCTCAATCTGCCTGCCTCAATACATAGCAAAATCAAATCACCGAAAGAAACAAAACGTAAAAGAACCAAGACTTTTTCTTGGCGATGCCGGTCTGTGGCGGGAGGGACGAGGTGGTGATGGTGGGGGTCGTGTTGTGTGTTGCACATACATGTCTCTCTCAATCTACCCGCCCCAATACATAGGAAAATTAAAACCCCTAAAGAAACAAAACGTAAAAAAAAAACAAAGCCTTTTCTTAGCGATGCCGGTCTGTGGCGGGAGAGAAGAGGTGGCGATGGTGGTGGTCGTGTTGTGTGCTGCACATACATGTCTGTTTCAATCTACCTGCCTCAATACATAGCAAAATCAAAACACCTAAAGAAACAAGACGTAAAAAAAAGCCTTTTCTTAGCGATGCCGGTCTGTGGCGGGAGGGGCGAGGTGACGATGGTGGTGGTCGTGTTGTGTGCTGCACATACATGTCTCTCTCGATCTGCCTGCCTCAATACATGGCAAAATCAAAACACCTAAAGAAAGAAAACGTAAAGGAACCAAGCCTTTTCTTTAGGATGCCGGTGTGTGGCGGGGAGGATGAGGTAGCGATGGTGGTAGTCTCGTTGTGTGTTGCACATACATGTCTCTCTCAATCTACCAGCCTCAACAGATAGCAAAATCAAAACGCCTAAAGAAACAAAATGTAAAAGAACCAAGCCTTTTCTAAGCGATGCCGGCCTGTGGCGGGAGGGACGAGGTGGCGATGGCGGTGGTCGTGTTGTGTGTTGCACATACATGTCTCTCTCAATCTGCCTGCTTCAATAGATAGCAAAATCAAAACACCTAAAGAAACAAAACGTAAAGAAACCAAGCCTTTTCTTTAGGATGCCGGTCAGTGGCGGGGAGCACAAGGTGGCGATGGTGGTGGTCGTGTTGTGTGTTGCACATACATGTCTCTCTCAATCTGCCTGCCTCAATACATAGCAAAATCAAAACACCGAAAGAAACAAAACGTAAAAGAACCAAGACTTTTTCTTAGCGATGCCGGTCTGTGGCGGGAGGGACGAGGTGGTGATGGTGGGGGTCGTGTTGTGTGTTGCACATACATGTCTCGCTCAATCTACCCGCCTCAATACATAGCAAATTTAAAACACCTAAAGAAACAAAACGTAAAAAAACAAAGCCTTTTCTTAGCGATAACGGTCTATGGCGGGAGGGAAGAGGTGGCGATGGTGGTGGTCGTGTTGTGTACTGCACATACATGTCTCTCTCAATCTGCCTGCATCAATACATGGCAAAATCAAAACACTTAAAGAAACAAAACGTAAAGGAACCAAGCCTTTTCTTAGCGATGCAGGCCTGTGGCGGGGAGGACAAGGTGGCGATAGTGGTGGTCATGTTGTGTGTTGCACATACATGTCTCTCTCAATCTGCCTGCCTCAATACATAGCAAAATCAAAACACCTAAAGAAACAAAACGAAAAAGAACCAAGCCTTTTCTTAGCGATACCGGTCCGTGGCGGGAGGGACGAGGTGGCGATGGCGGTGGTCGTGTTGTGTGTTGCACATACATGTCTCTCTCGATCTGCCTGCTTCAATAGATAGCAAAATCAAAACACCTAAAGAAACAAAATGTAAAAGAACCAAGCCTTTTATTAGCGATGCTGGTCTGTGGCAGGGAGGACGAGGTGGCGATGGTGGTGGTCGTGTTGTGTGTTGCACATACATGTCACTCTCAATCTGCCTGCCTCAACACATAGCAAAATCAAAACACCTAAAGAAACAAAGCGTAAAAGAACCAAGCCTTATCTTAGCGAGGCCGGTCTGTGGCGGGATAGATGAAGTGGTGATGGTGATGGTCGTGTTGTGAGTTGCCGTGAAGGAAAGTGAAACGTTGGGCATGAAAGGACAACTTTAACCTGGAAGAAAAGTTTGGGGAACCTGAAAGAGCTTCACGCCATGAAGCAAAAGGTCACCGAGAGCCCCGTGATCGCTCGAGTGTTGCAAACCGAACCCCTTTTCCGACGTGTACGCGAGCGCCCATGCGCTGGCGCCGATATCTATCATGGACTGATTCATATCCGCTCCTCGCAGAGGTTCGCTGGCGTCCTCTGCAGCGCGCATGAGCAAAGCGGTTCTGGCGTACGTCAAGACCGCCGACGCTCGCCGCGTACGCGCAGGAAGCAGCCTTGGAGTTTGTACTTGAGTTTCCCCAACCAGCCGCCTCAACATACGATGCCGAGCACACGGCGCAGGAGATTTTGTGTACCTCGTTTCGAGCCTTTTTTTTATGATGCCGGTCTGTGGCCGGAGGGACGATGTGGCGATGGCGGTGGTCGTGTTGTGTGTTGCACATACATGTCTCTCTCAATCTGCGTGCCTCAATACATAGCAAAATCAAAACACCTAAAGAAACAAAACGTAAAAGAACAAAATCTTTTCATAGCGATGCCGGCCTGTGGCGGGAGGGACGAGGTGGCGATGGCGGTGGTCGTGTTGTGTGTTGCACATACATGTCTCTCTCAATCTGCCTGCTTCAATAGATAGCAAAATCAAAACACCTAAAGAAACAAAACGTAAAAGAACCAAGTCTTTTATTAGCGATGCTGGTCTGTGGCGGGGAGGACGAGGTGGCGATGGTGGTGGTCGTGTTGTGTGTTGCACATGCACGTCTCTCTCAATCTGCCTGCCTCAATACATAGCAAAATCAAAACACCTATAGAAACAAAACGTAAAAGAACAAAATCTTTTCTTAGCGATGCCGGCCTGTGGCGGGGAGGATGAGGTAGCGATGGTGGTAGTCTCGTTGTGTGTTGCACATACATGTCTCTCTCAATCTACCAGCCTCAACAGATAGCAAAATCAAAACGCCTAAAGAAACAAAATGTAAAAGAACCAAGCCTTTTCTAAGCGATGCCGGCCTGTGGCGGGAGGGACGAGGTGGCGATGGCGGTGGTCGTGTTGTGTGTTGCACATACATGTCTCTCTCAATCTGCCTGCTTCAATAGATAGCAAAATCAAAACACCTAAAGAAACAAAACGTAAAGAAACCAAGCCTTTTCTTTAGGATGCCGGTCAGTGGCGGGGAGCACAAGGTGGCGATGGTGGTGGTCGTGTTGTGTGTTGCACATACATGTCTCTCTCAATCTGCCTGCCTCAATACATAGCAAAATCAAAACACCGAAAGAAACAAAACGTAAAAGAACCAAGACTTTTTCTTAGCGATGCCGGTCTGTGGCGGGAGGGACGAGGTGGTGATGGTGGGGGTCGTGTTGTGTGTTGCACATACATGTCTCGCTCAATCTACCCGCCTCAATACATAGCAAATTTAAAACACCTAAAGAAACAAAACGTAAAAAAACAAAGCCTTTTCTTAGCGATAACGGTCTATGGCGGGAGGGAAGAGGTGGCGATGGTGGTGGTCGTGTTGTGTACTGCACATACATGTCTCTCTCAATCTGCCTGCATCAATACATGGCAAAATCAAAACACCTAAAGAAACAAAACGTAAAGGAACCAAGCCTTTTCTTAGCGATGCAGGCCTGTGGCGGGGAGGACAAGGTGGCGATAGTGGTGGTCATGTTGTGTGTTGCACATACATGTCTCTCTCAATCTGCCTGCCTCAATACATAGCAAAATCAAAACACCTAAAGAAACAAAACGAAAAAGAACCAAGCCTTTTCTTAGCGATACCGGTCCGTGGCGGGAGGGACGAGGTGGCGATGGCGGTGGTCGTGTTGTGTGTTGCACATACATGTCTCTCTCGATCTGCCTGCTTCAATAGATAGCAAAATCAAAACACCTAAAGAAACAAAATGTAAAAGAACCAAACCTTTTATTAGCGATGCTGGTCTGTGGCAGGGAGGACGAGGTGGCGATGGTGGTGGTCGTGTTGTGTGTTGCACATACATGTCACTCTCAATCTGCCTGCCTCAACACATAGCAAAATCAAAACACCTAAAGAAACAAAGCGTAAAAGAACCAAGCCTTATCTTAGCGAGGCCGGTCTGTGGCGGGATAGATGAAGTGGTGATGGTGATGGTCGTGTTGTGAGTTGCCGTGAAGGAAAGTGAAACGTTGGGCATGAAAGGACAACTTTAACCTGGAAGAAAAGTTTGGGGAACCTGAAAGAGCTTCACGCCATGAAGCAAAAGGTCACCGAGAGCCCCGTGATCGCTCGAGTGTTGCAAACCGAACCCCTTTTCCGACGTGTACGCGAGCGCCCATGCGCTGGCGCCGATATCTATCATGGACTGATTCATATCCGCTCCTCGCAGAGGTTCGCTGGCGTCCTCTGCAGCGCGCATGAGCAAAGCGGTTCTGGCGTACGTCAAGACCGCCGACGCTCGCCGCGTACGCGCAGGAAGCAGCCTTGGAGTTTGTACTTGAGTTTCCCCAACCAGCCGCCTCAACATACGATGCCGAGCACACGGCGCAGGAGATTTTGTGTACCACGTTTCGAGCCTTTTCTTTAGGATGCCGGTCTGTGGCCGGAGGGACGATGTGGCGATGGTGGTGGTCGTGTTGTGTGTTGCACATACATGTCTCTCTCAATCTGCGTGCCTCAATACATAGCAAAATCAAAACACCTAAAGAAACAAAACGTAAAAAACAAAATCTTTTCATAGCGATGCCGGCCTGTGGCGGGAGGGACGAGGTGGCGATGGCGGTGGTCGTGTTGTGTGTTGCACATACATGTCTCTCTCAATCTGCCTGCTTCAATAGATAGCAAAATCAAAACACCTAAAGAAGCAAAACGTAAAGGAACCAAGCCTTTTCTTAGCGATGCAGGCCTGTGGCGCGGAGGACGAGGTGGCGAATGTGGTGGTCATGTTGTGTGTTGCACATACATGTCTCTCTCAATCTGCCTGCCTCAATACATAGCAAAATCAAAACACATAAAAAACAAAGCGTAAAAGAACAAAATCTTTTCATAGCGATGCCGGCCTGTGGCGGGAGGGACGAGGTGGCGATGGCGGTGGTCGTGTTGTGTGTTGCACATACATGTCTCTCTCAATCTGCCTGCTTCAATAGATAGCAAAATCAAAACACCTAAAGAAACAAAACGTAAAAGAACCAAGCCTTTTATTAGCGATGCTGGTCTGTGGCGGGGAGGACGAGGTGGCGATGGTGGTGGTCGTGTTGTGTCTTGCACATGCATGTCTCTCTCAATCTGCCTGCCTCAATACATAGCAAAATCAAATCACCGAAAGAAACAAAACGTAAAGGAACCAAGCCTTTTCTTAGCGATGCAGGCCTGTGGCGGGGAGGACGAGGTGGCGAATGTGGTGGTCATGTTGTGTGTTGCACATACATGTCTCTCTCAATCTGCCTGCCTCAATACATAGCAAAATCAAAACACATAAAAAAACAAAGCGTAAAAGAACAAAATCTTTTCATAGCGATGCCGGCCTGTGGCGGGAGGGACGAGGTGGCGATGGCGGTGGTCGTGTTGTGTGTTGCACATACATGTCTCTCTCAATCTGCCTGCTTCAATAGATAGCAAAATCAAAACACCTAAAGAAACAAAACGTAAAAGAACCAAGCCTTTTATTAGCGATGCTGGTCTGTGGCGGGGAGGACGAGGTGGCGATGGTGGTGGTCGTGTTGTGTGCTGCACATACATGTCTCTCTCGATCTGCCTGCCCCAATACATGGCAAAATCAAAACACCTAAAGAAACAAAACGTAAAGGAACCAAGCCTTTTCTTTAGGATGCCGATGTGTGGCGGGGAGGATGAGGTAGCGATGGTGGTGGTCGTGTTGTGTGTTGCACATACATGTCTCTCTCAATCAACCAGCCTCAACACATAGCAAAATCAAAACACCGAAAGAAACAAAACGTAAAAGAACCAAGACTTTTTCTTAGCGATGCCGGTCTGTGGCGGGAGGGACGAGGTGGTGATGGTGGGGGTAGTGTTGTGTGTTGCACATACATGTCTCTCTCAATCTACCCGCCTCAATACATAGCAAATTTAAAACACCTAAAGAAACAAAACGTAAAAAAACAAAGCCTTTTCTTAGCGATGGCGGTCTGTGGCGGGAGGGAAGAGGTGGCGATGGTGGTGGTCGTGTTGTGTGCTGCACATACATGTCTCTCTCAATCTGCCTGCATCAATACATGGCAAAATCAAAATACCTAAAGAAGCAAAACGTAAAGGAACCAAGCCTTTTCTTAGCGATGCAGGCCTGTGGCGGGGAGGACGAGGTGGCGAATGTGGTGGTCATGTTGTGTGTTGCACATACATGTCTCTCTCAATCTGCCTGCCTCAATACATAGCAAAATCAAAACACATAAAAAAACAAAGCGTAAAAGAACAAAATCTTTTCATAGCGATGCCGGCCTGTGGCGGGAGGGACGAGGTGGCGATGGCGGTGGTCGTGTTGTGTGTTGCACATACATGTCTCTCTCAATCTGCCTGCTTCAATAGATAGCAAAATCAAAACACCTAAAGAAACAAAACGTAAAAGAACCAAGCCTTTTATTAGCGATGCTGGTCTGTGGCGGGGAGGACGAGGTGGCGATAGTGGTGGTCGTGTTGTGTCTTGCACATGCATGTCTCTCTCAATCTGCCTCCCTCAATGCATGGCAAAATCAAAACACCTAAAGAAACAAAACGTAAAGAAACCAAGCCTTTTCTTTAGGATGCCGGTCTGTGGCGGGCAGCACAAGGTGGCGATGGTGGTGGTCGTGTTGTGTGTTGCACATACATGTCTCTCTCAATCTGCCTGCCTCAATGCATAGCAAAATCAAAACACCTGTAGAAACAAAACGTAAAAGAACAAAATCTTTTCTTAGCGATGCCGGCCTGTGGCGGGAGGGACAAGGTGGCTATGGCGGTGCTCGTGTTGTGTGTAGCACATACATGTCTCTCTCGATCTGCCTGCTTCAATAGATAGCAAAATCAAAACACCTAAAAAAATGTAAAAGAACCAAGCCTTTTATTAGCGATGCTGGTCTGTGGCAGGGAGGACGAGGTGGCGATGGTGGTGGTCGTGTTGTGTGTTGCACATACATGTCACTCTCAATCTGCATGCCTCAACACATAGCAAAATCAAAACACCTAAAGAAACAAAACGTAAAGAAACCAAGCCTTTTCTTTAGGATGCCGGTCTGTGGCGGGGAGCACAAGGTGGCGATGGTGGTGGTCGTGTTGTGTGTTGCACATACATGTCTCTCTCAATCTGCCTGCCTCAATACATAGCAAAATCAAAACACCGAAAGAAACAAAACGTAAAAAAACAAAGCCTTTTCTTAGCGATGCCGGTCTGTGGCGGGAGGGACGAGGTGGTGATGGTGGGGGTCGTGTTGTGTGTTGCACATACATGTCTCTCTCAATCTACCCGCCTCAATACATAGCAAAATTAAAACACCTAAAGAAACAAAACGTAAAAAAACAAAGCCTTTTCTTAGCGATGCCGGTCTGTGGCGGAAGGGAAGAGGTGGCGATGGTGGTGGTCGTGTTGTGTGCTGCACATACATGTCTCTCTCAATCTTCCTGCCTCAATACATGGCAAAATCAAAACACCTAAAGAAACAAAACGTAAAGGAACCAAGCCATTTCTGAGCGATGCAGGTCTGTGGCGTTGAGGACGAGGTGGCGATGGTGGTGGTCGTGTTGTGTGTTGCACATACATGTCTCTCTCAATCTGCCTGCCTCAATGCATGGCAAAATCAAAATACCTAATGAGACCAAACGTAAAGGAACCAAGCCTTTTCTTTAGGATGCAGGTCTGTGGCGGGGAGGACGAGGTGGCGATAGTGGTGGTCGTGTTGTGTGTTAAACATACATGTCTCTCTCAATCTCTCTGCCTCAATACATGGCAAAATCAAAACACATAAAGAAACAAAACGTAAAGGAACCAAGCCTTTTCTTTAGGATGACGGTCTGTGGCAGGGAGGACGAGGTGGCGATGGTGGTGCTAGTGTTGTGTGTTGCACATACATGTCTCTCTCAATCTACCTGCCTCCACACATAGCAAAATCAAAACACCTAAAGAAACAAAGCGTAAAAGAACCAAGCCTTATCTTAGCGAGGCCGGTCTGTGGCGGGAGGGACGAGGTGGTGATGGTGGGGGTCGTGTTGTGTGTTGCACATACATGTCTCTCTCAATCTACCCGCCTCAATACATAGAAAAATTAAAACACCTAAAGAAACAAAACGTAAAAAAAACAAAGCCTTTTCTTAGCGATGCCGGTCTGTGGCGGAAGGGAAGAGGTGGCGATGGTGGTGGTCGTGTTATGTGCTGCACATACATGTCTCTCTCAATCTGCCTGCCTCAATGAATGGCAAAATCAAAATACCTAACGAGACCAAACGTAAAGGAACCAAGCGTTTTATTAGCGATGCTGGTCTGTGGCGGGGAGGACGAGGTGGCGATGGTGGTGGTCGTGTTGTGTGTTGCACATGCATGTCTCTCTCAATCTGCCTCCCTCAATGCATGGCAGAATCAAAACACCTAAAGAAACAAAACGTAAAGAAACCAAGCCTATTATTTAGGATGCCGGTCTGTGGCGGGGAGCACAATGTGGCGATGGTGGTGGTCGTGTTGTGTGTTGCACATACATGTCTCTCTCAATCTGCCTGCCTCAATACATAGCAAAATCAAAACACCGAAAGAAACAAAACGTTAAAGAACCAAGACTTTTTCTTAGCGATGCCGGTCTGTGGCGGGAGGGACGAGGTGGTGATGGTGGGGGTCGTGTTGTGTGTTGCACATACATGTCTGCCTCAATCTACCTGCCTCAATACATAGCAAAATCAAAACACCTTATGAAACAAAACGTAAAAAAAACAAGCCTTTTCTTTGCGATGACGGTCTGTGGCGGGAGGGACGAGGTGGCGATGGTGGTGGTCGTGTTGTGTACTGCACATACATGTCTCTCTCAATCTGCGTGCCTCAATACATATCAAAATCAAAACACCTAAAGAAACAAAACGTAAAAGAACAAAATCTTTTCATAGCGATGCCGGCCTGTGGCGGGAGGGACGAGGTGGCGATGGCGGTGGTCGTGTTGTGTGTTGCACATACATGTCTCTCTCAATCTGCCTGCTTCAATAGACAGCAAAATCAAAACACCTAAAGAAACAAAACCTAAAAGAACCAAGCGTTTTATTAGCGATGCTGGTCTGTGGCGGGGAGGACGAGGTGGCGATGGTGGTGGTCGTGTTGTGTGTTGCACATGCATGTCTCTCTCAATCTGCCTCCCTCAATGCATGGCAGAATCAAAACACCTAAAGAAACAAAACGTAAAGAAACCAAGCCTATTATTTAGGATGCCGGTCTGTGGCGGGGAGCACAATGTGGCGATGGTGGTGGTCGTGTTGTGTGTTGCACATACATGTCTCTCTCAATCTGCCTGCCTCAATACATAGCAAAATCAAAACACCGAAAGAAACAAAACGTTAAAGAACCAAGACTTTTTCTTAGCGATGCCGGTCTGTGGCGGGAGGGACGAGGTGGTGATGGTGGGGGTCGTGTTGTGTGTTGCACATACATGTCTGCCTCAATCTACCTGCCTCAATACATAGCAAAATCAAAACACCTTAAGAAACAAAACGTAAAAAAAACAAGCCTTTTCTTTGCGATGACGGTCTGTGGCGGGAGGGACGAGGTGGCGATGGTGGTGGTCGTGTTGTGTACTGCACATACATGTCTCTCTCGATCTGCCTGCATCAATACATGGCAAAATCAAAATACCTAAAGAAGCAAAACGTAAAGGAACCAAGCCTTTTCTTAGCGATGCAGGCCTGTGGCGGGGAGGACGAGGTGGCGAATGTGGTGGTCATGTTGTGTGTTGCACATACATGTCTCTCTCAATCTGCCTGCCTCAATACATAGCAAAATCAAAACACATAAAAAACAAAGCGTAAAAGAACAAAATCTTTTCATAGCGATGCCGGCCTGTGGCGGGAGGGACGAGGTGGCGATGGCGGTGGTCGTGTTGTGTGTTGCACATACATCTCTCTCAATCTGCCTGCTTCAATAGATAGCAAAATCAAAACACCTAAAGAAACAAAACGTAAAAGAACCAAGCCTTTTATTAGCGATGCTGGTCTGTGGCGGGAAGGACGAGGTGGCGATGGTGGTGGTCGTGTTGTGTCTTGCACATGCATGTCTCTCTCAATCTGCCTGCCTCAATACATAGCAAAATCAAATCACCGAAAGAAACAAAACGTAAAAGAACCAAGACTTTTTCTTGGCGATGCCGGTCTGTGGCGGGAGGGACGAGGTGGTGATGGTGGGGGTCGTGTTGTGTGTTGCACATACATGTCTCTCTCAATCTACCCGCCCCAATACATAGGAAAATTAAAACCCCTAAAGAAACAAAACGTAAAAAAAAAACAAAGCCTTTTCTTAGCGATGCCGGTCTGTGGCGGGAGAGAAGAGGTGGCGATGGTGGTGGTCGTGTTGTGTGCTGCACATACATGTCTGTTTCAATCTACCTGCCTCAATACATAGCAAAATCAAAACACCTAAAGAAACAAGACGTAAAAAAAAGCCTTTTCTTAGCGATGCCGGTCTGTGGCGGGAGGGGCGAGGTGACGATGGTGGTGGTCGTGTTGTGTGCTGCACATACATGTCTCTCTCGATCTGCCTGCCTCAATACATGGCAAAATCAAAACACCTAAAGAAAGAAAACGTAAAGGAACCAAGCCTTTTCTTTAGGATGCCGGTGTGTGGCGGGGAGGATGAGGTAGCGATGGTGGTAGTCTCGTTGTGTGTTGCACATACATGTCTCTCTCAATCTACCAGCCTCAACAGATAGCAAAATCAAAACGCCTAAAGAAACAAAATGTAAAAGAACCAAGCCTTTTCTAAGCGATGCCGGCCTGTGGCGGGAGGGACGAGGTGGCGATGGCGGTGGTCGTGTTGTGTGTTGCACATACATGTCTCTCTCAATCTGCCTGCTTCAATAGATAGCAAAATCAAAACACCTAAAGAAACAAAACGTAAAGAAACCAAGCCTTTTCTTTAGGATGCCGGTCAGTGGCGGGGAGCACAAGGTGGCGATGGTGGTGGTCGTGTTGTGTGTTGCACATACATGTCTCTCTCAATCTGCCTGCCTCAATACATAGCAAAATCAAAACACCGAAAGAAACAAAACGTAAAAGAACCAAGACTTTTTCTTAGCGATGCCGGTCTGTGGCGGGAGGGACGAGGTGGTGATGGTGGGGGTCGTGTTGTGTGTTGCACATACATGTCTCGCTCAATCTACCCGCCTCAATACATAGCAAATTTAAAACACCTAAAGAAACAAAACGTAAAAAAACAAAGCCTTTTCTTAGCGATAACGGTCTATGGCGGGAGGGAAGAGGTGGCGATGGTGGTGGTCGTGTTGTGTACTGCACATACATGTCTCTCTCAATCTGCCTGCATCAATACATGGCAAAATCAAAACACCTAAAGAAACAAAACGTAAAGGAACCAAGCCTTTTCTTAGCGATGCAGGCCTGTGGCGGGGAGGACAAGGTGGCGATAGTGGTGGTCATGTTGTGTGTTGCACATACATGTCTCTCTCAATCTGCCTGCCTCAATACATAGCAAAATCAAAACACCTAAAGAAACAAAACGAAAAAGAACCAAGCCTTTTCTTAGCGATACCGGTCCGTGGCGGGAGGGACGAGGTGGCGATGGCGGTGGTCGTGTTGTGTGTTGCACATACATGTCTCTCTCGATCTGCCTGCTTCAATAGATATCAAAATCAAAACACCTAAAGAAACAAAATGTAAAAGAACCAAGCCTTTTATTAGCGATGCTGGTCTGTGGCAGGGAGGACGAGGTGGCGATGGTGGTGGTCGTGTTGTGTGTTGCACATACATGTCACTCTCAATCTGCCTGCCTCAACACATAGCAAAATCAAAACACCTAAAGAAACAAAGCGTAAAAGAACCAAGCCTTATCTTAGCGAGGCCGGTCTGTGGCGGGATAGATGAAGTGGTGATGGTGATGGTCGTGTTGTGAGTTGCCGTGAAGGAAAGTGAAACGTTGGGCATGAAAGGACAACTTTAACCTGGAAGAAAAGTTTGGGGAACCTGAAAGAGCTTCACGCCATGAAGCAAAACGTCACCGAGAGCCCCGTGATCGCTCGAGTGTTGCAAACCGAACCCCTTTTCCGACGTGTACGCGAGCGCCCATGCGCTGGCGCCGATATCTATCATGGACTGATTCATATCCGCTCCTCGCAGAGGTTCGCTGGCGTCCTCTGCAGCGCGCATGAGCAAAGCGGTTCTGGCGTACGTCAAGACCGCCGACGCTCGCCGCGTACGCGCAGGAAGCAGCCTTGGAGTTTGTACTTGAGTTTCCCCAACCAGCCGCCTCAACATACGATGCCGAGCACACGGCGCAGGAGATTTTGTGTACCTCGTTTCGAGCCTTTTTTTTATGATGCCGGTCTGTGGCCGGAGGGACGATGTGGCGATGGTGGTGGTCGTGTTGTGTGTTGCACATACATGTCTCTCTCAATCTGCGTGCCTCAATACATAGCAAAATCAAAACACCTAAAGAAACAAAACGTAAAAGAACAAAATCTTTTCATAGCGATGCCGGCCTGTGGCGGGAGGGACGAGGTGGCGATGGCGGTGGTCGTGTTGTGTGTTGCACATACATGTCTCTCTCAATCTGCCTGCTTCAATAGATAGCAAAATCAAAACACCTAAAGAAACAAAACGTAAAAGAACCAAGTCTTTTATTAGCGATGCTGGTCTGTGGCGGGGAGGACGAGGTGGCGATGGTGGTGGTCGTGTTGTGTGTTGCACATGCACGTCTCTCTCAATCTGCCTGCCTCAATACATAGCAAAATCAAAACACCTATAGAAACAAAACGTAAAAGAACAAAATCTTTTCTTAGCGATGCCGGCCTGTGGCGGGAGGGACAAGGTGGCTATGGCGGTGGTCGTGTTGTGTGTAGCACATACATGTCTCTCTCGATCTGCCTGCTTCAATAGACAGCAAAATCAAAACACCTAAAGAAACAAAACCTAAAAGAACCAAGCGTTTTATTAGCGATGCTGGTCTGTGGCGGGGAGGACGAGGTGGCGATTGTGGTGGTCGTGTTGTGTGTTGCACATGCATGTCTCTCTCAATCTGCCTCCCTCAATGCATGGCAGAATCAAAACACCTAAAGAAACAAAACGTAAAGAAACCAAGCCTATTATTTAGGATGCCGGTCTGTGGCGGGGAGCACAATGTGGCGATGGTGGTGGTCGTGTTGTGTGTTGCACATACATGTCTCTCTCAATCTGCCTGCCTCAATACATAGCAAAATCAAAACACCGAAAGAAACAAAACGTTAAAGAACCAAGACTTTTTCTTAGCGATGCCGGTCTGTGGCGGGAGGGACGAGGTGGTGATGGTGGGGGTCGTGTTGTGTGTTGCACATACATGTCTGCCTCAATCTACCTGCCTCAATACATAGCAAAATCAAAACACCTTAAGAAACAAAACGTAAAAAAAACAAGCCTTTTCTTTGCGATGACGGTCTGTGGCGGGAGGGACGAGGTGGCGATGGTGGTGGTCGTGTTGTGTACTGCACATACATGTCTCTCTCGATCTGCCTGCATCAATACATGGCAAAATCAAAATACCTAAAGAAGCAAAACGTAAAGGAACCAAGCCTTTTCTTAGCGATGCAGGCCTGTGGCGGGGAGGACGAGGTGGCGAATGTGGTGGTCATGTTGTGTGTTGCACATACATGTCTCTCTCAATCTGCCTGCCTCAATACATAGCAAAATCAAAACACATAAAAAACAAAGCGTAAAAGAACAAAATCTTTTCATAGCGATGCCGGCCTGTGGCGGGAGGGACGAGGTGGCGATGGCGGTGGTCGTGTTGTGTGTTGCACATACATGTCTCTCTCAATCTGCCTGCTTCAATAGATAGCAAAATCAAAACACCTAAAGAAACAAAACGTAAAAGAACCAAGCCTTTTATTAGCGATGCTGGTCTGTGGCGGGGAGGACGAGGTGGCGATGGTGGTGGTCGTGTTGTGTCTTGCACATGCATGTCTCTCTCAATCTGCCTGCCTCAATACATAGCAAAATCAAATCACCGAAAGAAACAAAACGTAAAAGAACCAAGACTTTTTCTTGGCGATGCCGGTCTGTGGCGGGAGGGACGAGGTGGTGATGGTGGGGGTCGTGTTGTGTGTTGCCCATACATGTCTCTCTCAATCTACCCGCCCCAATACATAGGAAAATTAAAACCCCTAAAGAAACAAAACGTAAAAAAAACAAAGCCTTTTCTTAGCGATGCCGGTCTGTGGCGGGAGAGAAGAGGTGGCGATGGTGGTGGTCGTGTTGTGTGCTGCACATACATGTCTGTTTCAATCTACCTGCCTCAATACATAGCAAAATCAAAACACCTAAAGAAACAAGACGTAAAAAAAAGCCTTTTCTTAGCGATGCCGGTCTGTGGCGGGAGGGGCGAGGTGACGATGGTGGTGGTCGTGTTGTGTGCTGCACATACATGTCTCTCTCGATCTGCCTGCCTCAATACATGGCAAAATCAAAACACCTAAAGAAAGAAAACGTAAAGGAACCAAGGCTTTTCTTTAGGATGCCGGTGTGTGGCGGGGAGGATGAGGTAGCGATGGTGGTAGTCTCGTTGTGTGTTGCACATACATGTCTCTCTCAATCTACCAGCCTCAACAGAGAGCAAAATCAAAACGCCTAAAGAAACAAAATGTAAAAGAACCAAGCCTTTTCTAAGCGATGCCGGCCTGTGGCGGGAGGGACGAGGTGGCGATGGCGGTGGTCGTGTTGTGTGTTGCACATACATGTCTCTCTCAATCTGCCTGCTTCAATAGATAGCAAAATCAAAACACCTAAAGAAACAAAACGTAAAGAAACCAAGCCTTTTCTTTAGGATGCCGGTCAGTGGCGGGGAGCACAAGGTGGCGATGGTGGTGGTCGTGTTGTGTGTTGCACATACATGTCTCTCTCAATCTGCCTGCCTCAATACATAGCAAAATCAAAACACCGAAAGAAACAAAACGTAAAAGAACCAAGACTTTTTCTTAGCGATGCCGGTCTGTGGCGGGAGGGACGAGGTGGTGATGGTGGGGGTCGTGTTGTGTGTTGCACATACATGTCTCGCTCAATCTACCCGCCTCAATACATAGCAAATTTAAAACACCTAAAGAAACAAAACGTAAAAAAACAAAGCCTTTTCTTAGCGATAACGGTCTATGGCGGGAGGGAAGAGGTGGCGATGGTGGTGGTCGTGTTGTGTACTGCACATACATGTCTCTCTCAATCTGCCTGCATCAATACATGGCAAAATCAAAACACCTAAAGAAACAAAACGTAAAGGAACCAAGCCTTTTCTTAGCGATGCAGGCCTGTGGCGGGGAGGACAAGGTGGCGATAGTGGTGGTCATGTTGTGTGTTGCACATACATGTCTCTCTCAATCTGCCTGCCTCAATACATAGCAAAATCAAAACACCTAAAGAAACAAAACGAAAAAGAACCAAGCCTTTTCTTAGCGATACCGGTCCGTGGCGGGAGGGACGAGGTGGCGATGGCGGTGGTCGTGTTGTGTGTTGCACATACATGTCTCTCTCGATCTGCCTGCTTCAATAGATAGCAAAATCAAAACACCTAAAGAAACAAAATGTAAAAGAACCAAGCCTTTTATTAGCGATGCTGGTCTGTGGCAGGGAGGACGAGGTGGCGATGGTGGTGGTCGTGTTGTGTGTTGCACATACATGTCACTCTCAATCTGCCTGCCTCAACACATAGCAAAATCAAAACACCTAAAGAAACAAAGCGTAAAAGAACCAAGCCTTGTCTTAGCGAGGCCGGTCTGTGGCGGGATAGATGAAGTGGTGATGGTGATGGTCGTGTTGTGAGTTGCCGTGAAGGAAAGTGAAACGTTGGGCATGAAAGGACAACTTTAACCTGGAAGAAAAGTTTGGGGAACCTGAAAGAGCTTCACGCCATGAAGCAAAAGGTCACCGAGAGCCCCGTGATCGCTCGAGTGTTGCAAACCGAACCCCTTTTCCGACGTGTACGCGAGCGCCCATGCGCTGGCGCCGATATCTATCATGGACTGATTCATATCCGCTCCTCGCAGAGGTTCGCTGGCGTCCTCTGCAGCGCGCATGAGCAAAGCGGTTCTGGCGTACGTCAAGACCGCCGACGCTCGCCGCGTACGCGCAGGAAGCAGCCTTGGAGTTTGTACTTGAGTTTCCCCAACCAGCCGCCTCAACATACGATGCCGAGCACACGGCGCAGGAGATTTTGTGTACCTCGTTTCGAGCCTTTTTTTTATGATGCCGGTCTGTGGCCGGAGGGACGATGTGGCGATGGTGGTGGTCGTGTTGTGTGTTGCACATACATGTCTCTCTCAATCTGCGTGCCTCAATACATAGCAAAATCAAAACACCTAAAGAAACAAAACGTAAAAGAACAAAATCTTTTCATAGCGATGCCGGCCTGTGGCGGGAGGGACGAGGTGGCGATGGCGGTGGTCGTGTTGTGTGTTGCACATACATGTCTCTCTCAATCTGCCTGCTTCAATAGATAGCAAAATCAAAACACCTAAAGAAACAAAACGTAAAAGAACCAAGTCTTTTATTAGCGATGCTGGTCTGTGGCGGGGAGGACGAGGTGGCGATGGTGGTGGTCGTGTTGTGTGTTGCACATGCACGTCTCTCTCAATCTGCCTGCCTCAATACATAGCAAAATCAAAACACCTATAGAAACAAAACGTAAAAGAACAAAATCTTTTCTTAGCGATGCCGGCCTGTGGCGGGAGGGACAAGGTGGCTATGGCGGTGGTCGTGTTGTGTGTAGCACATACATGTCTCTCTCGATCTGCCTGCTTCAATAGATAGCAAAATCAAAACACCTAAAAAAATGTAAAAGAACCAAGCCTTTTATTAGCGATGCTGGTCTGTGGCAGGGAGGACGAGGTGGCGATGGTGGTGGTCGTGTTGTGTGTTGCACATACATGTCTCTCTCAATCTGCCTGCCTCAATACATAGCAAAATCAAAACACCGAAAGAAACAAAACGTAAAAGAACCAAGACTTTTTCTTAGCGATGCCGGTCTGTGGCGGGAGGGACGAGGTGGTGATGGTGGGGGTCGTGTTGTGTGTTGCACATACATGTCTCTCTCAATCTACCCGCCTCAATACATAGCAAAATTAAAACACCTAAAGAAACAAAACGTAAAAAAAACAAAGCCTTTTCTTAGCAATGCCGGTCTGTGGCGGAAGGGAAGTGGTGGCGATGGTGGTAGTCGTGTTGTGTGCTGCACATACATGTCTCTCTCAATCTGCCTGCCTCAATACATGGCAAAATCAAAACACCTAAAGAAACAAAACGTAAAGGAACCAAGCCTTTTCTATGCGATGCAGGTCTGTGGCGGGGAGGATGAGGTGGCGATGGTGGTGGTCGTGTTGTGTGTTGCACATACATGTCTCTCTCAATCTGCCTGCCTCAATGCATGGCAAAATCAAAATACCTAACGAGACCAAACGTAAAGGAACCAAGCCTTTTCTTTAGGATGCAGGTCTGTGGCGGGAAGGACGAGGTGGCGATAGTGGTGGTCGTGTTGTGTGTTACACATACATGTCTCTCTCAATCTACCTGCCTCCACACATAGCAAAATCAACACACCTAAAGAAACAAAGCGTAAAAGAACCAAGCCTTATCTTAGCGAGGCCGGTCTGTGGCGGGATAGATGAAGTGGCGATGGTGGTGGTCGTGTTGTGTGTTGCACATGCATGTCTCTCTCAATCTGCCTCCCTCAATGCATGGCAAAATCAAAGCGCCTAAAGAAACAAAATGTAAAAGAACCAAGCCTTTTCTTAGCGATGCCGGCCTGTGGCGGGAGGGACGAGGTGGCGATGGCGGTGGTCGTGTTGTGTGTTGCACATACATGTCTCTCTCAATCTGCCTGCTTCAATAGATAGCAAAATCAAAACACCTAAAGAAACAAAACGTAAAGAAACAGAGCCTTTTCTTTAGGATGCCGGTCTGTGGCGGGGAGCACAAGGTGGCGATGGTGGTGGTCGTGTTGTGTGTTGCACATACATGTCTCTCTCAATCTGCCTGCCTCAATACATAGCAAAATCAAAGCGCCTAAAGAAACAAAATGTAAAAGAACCAAGCCTTTTCTTAGCGATGCCGGTCTATGGCGGGAGGGTCGAGGTGGTGATGGTGGGGGTCGTGTTGTGCGTTGCACATACATGTCTCTCTCAATCTACCCGCCCCAATACATAGGAAAATTAAAACACCTAAAGAAACAAAACGTAAAAAAACAGAGCCTTTTCTTAGCGATGCCGGTCTGCGGCGGGAGGGAAGAGGTGGCGATGGTGGTGGTCGTGTTGTGAGCTGCACATACATGTCTCTCTCAATCTGCCTGCCTCAATACATGGCAAAATCAAAACACCTAAAGAAACAAAACGTAAAGGAACCAAGCCTTTTCTTAGCGATGCAGGCCTGTGGCGGGGAGGACGAGGTGGCGATAGTGGTGGTCATGTTGTGTGTTGCACATACATGTCTCTCAAACTGCCTGCCTCAATACATAGCAAAATCAAAACACCTAAAGAAACAAAACGAAAAAGAACCAAGCCTTTTCTTAGCGATACCGGTCCGTGGCGGGAGGGACGAGGTGGCGATGACGGTGGTCGTGTTGTGTGTTACACATACATGTCTCTCTCAATCTCCCTGTCTCAATACATGGCAAAACCAAAACACCTAAAGAAACAAAACGTAAAGGAACCAAGCCTTTTCTTTAAAATGCCGGTTTGTGGCGGGGAGGACGCGGTGGCGATGGTGGTGGTTGTGTTGTGTGTTGCACATACATGTCACTCTCAATCTGCCTGCCTCAACACATAGCAAAATCAAAACACCTAAAGAAACAAAACGTAAAAGAACCAAGCCTTATCTTAGCGATGCCGGTCTGTGGCGGGATAGATGAAGTGGCGATGATGATGGTCGTGTTGTGTGTTGCCGTGAAGGAAAGTAAAACGTTGGGCATGAAAGGACAACTTTAACCTGGAAGAAAAGTTTGGGGAACCTGAAAGAGCTTCACCCCATGAAGCAAAAGGTCACCGAGAGCCCTGTGATCGCTCGAGTGTTGCAAACCGGATCCCTTTTCCGACGTGTACGCGAGCGCCCATGCGCTGGCGCCGATATCTATCATGGACTGATTGATATCCGCGCCTCGCAGAGGTTCGCTGGCGACCTCTGCAGCGCGCATGAGCAAAGCGGTTCTGGCGTACGCCAAGACCGCCGACGCTCGCCGCGTACGCGCAGGAAGCAGCCTTGGAGTTTGTACTTGAGTTTCCCCAACCAGCCGCTTCAACATACGATGCTGAGCACTCGGCGCAGGAGATTTTGTGTACCACGTCTCGAGCCTTTTCTTTACGATGCCGGTCTGTGGCCGGAGGGACGAGGTGGCAGTTGTTGTGGTCGTGTTGTGTGTTGCACATACATGTCTCTCTCAATCTGCGTTCCTCAATACATAGCAATATCTAAACACCTAAAGAAACAAAACGTAAAGAAACCAAACCTTTTCTTTAGGATGCCGGTCTGTGGCGGGGAGGACGAGGTGGCGATGGTGGTGGTCGTGTTGTGTGTTGCACATACATGTCTCTCTCAATCTGCCTGCCTCAATGCATGGCAAAATCAAAATACCTAACGAGACCAAACGTAAAGGAACCAAGCCTTTTCTTTAGGATGCAGGTCTGTGGCGGGGAGGATGAGGTGGCGATAGTGGTGGTCGTGTTGTGTGTTACACATACATGTCTCTCTCAATCTGCCTGCATCAGTGCATGGCAAAATCAAAATACCTAACGAGACCAAACGTAAAGGAACCAAGCCTTTTCTTTAGGATGACGGTCTGTGGCAGGGAGGACGAGGTGGCGATGGTGGTGCTAGTGTTGTGTGTTGCACATACATGTCTCTCTCAATCTACCTGCCTCCACACATAGCAAAATCAAAACACCTAAAGAAACAAAACGTAAAAAAACAGAGCCTTTTCTTAGCGATGCCGGTCTGCGGCGGGAGGGAAGAGGTGGCGATGGTGGTGGTCGTGTTGTGTGCTGCACATACATGTCTCTCTCAATCTGCCTGCCTCAATACATGGCAAAATCAAAACACCTAAAGAAACAAAACGTAAAGGAACCAAGCCTTTTCTTAGCGATGCAGGCCTGTGGCGGGGAGGACGAGGTGGCGATAGTGGCGGTCATGTTGTGTGTTGCACATACATGTCTCTCAATCTGCCTGCCTCAATACATAGCAAAATCAAAACACCTAAAGAAACAAAACGAAAAAGAACCAAGCCTTTTCTTAGCGATACCGGTCCGTGGCGGGAGGGACGAGGTGGCGATGACGGTGGTCGTGTTGTGTGTTACACATACATGTCTCTCTCAATCTCCCTGCCTCAATACATGGCAAAATCAAAACACCTATAGAAACAAAACGTAAAAGAACAAAATCTTTTCTTAGCGATGCCGGCCTGTGGTGGGAGGGACAAGGTGGCGATGGTGGTGGTCGTGTTGCGTGTTGAACATACATGTCTCTCTCAATCTGCCTGCCTCAATACATAGCAAAATCAAAACACCGAAAGAAACAAAACGCTAAAGAACCAAGACTTTTTCTTAGCGATGCCGGTCTGTGGCGGGAGGGACGAGGTGGTGATGGTGGTGGTCGTGTTGTGTGTTGCACATACATGTCTGTCTCAATCTACCTGCCTCAATACATAGCAAAATCAAAACACCTAAAGAAACAAAACGTAATAAAACAAGCCTTTTCTTAGCATGAATTAAAGGACTAGCGCAAATAACAAAGACACAGACATAGAAGTAGACAGGACGAGCGCTCGTCCTGTCTACTTCTATGTCTGTGTCTGTTATTTGCGCTAGTCCTTTAATTCATGATGAAACACCAACTAGCCCAGCTTTCCGCCTTGATTACTTTACTTAGCGATGCCGGTCTGTGGCGGGAGGGACGAGGTGACGATGGTGGTGGTCGTGTTGTGTGCTGCACATACATGTCTCTCTCGATCTGCCTGCCTCAATACATGGCAAAATCAAAACACCTAAAGAAACAAAACGTAAAGGAACCAAGGCTTTTCTTTAGGATGCCGGTGTGTGGCGGGGAGGATGAGCTAGCGATGGTGGTGGTCGTGTTGTGTGTTGCACATACATGTCTCTCTCAATCTACCAGCCTCAACACATAGCAAAATCAAAACGCCTAAAGAAACAAAATGTAAAAGAACCAAGCCTTTTCTAAGCGATGCCGGCCTGTGGCGGGAGGGACGAGGTGGCGATGGCGGTGGTCGTGTTGTGTGTTGCACATACATGTCACTCTCAATCTGCCTGCTTCAATATGTAGCAAAATCAAAACACCTAAAGAAACAAAACGTAAAGAAACCAAGCCTTTTCTTTAGGATGCCGGTCTGTGGCGGGGAGCACAAGGTGGCGATGGTGGTGGTCGTGTTGTGTGTTGCACATACATGTCTCTCTCAATCTGCCTGCCTCAATACATGGCAAAATCAAAACACCTAAAGAAACAAAACGTAAAGGAACCAAGCCTTTTCTTAGCGATGCAGGCCTGTGGCGGGGAGGACGAGGTGGCGATAGTGGTGGTCATGTTGTGTGTTGCACATACATGTCTCTCTCAATCTGCCTGCCTCAATACATAGCAAAATCAAAACACCTAAAGAAACAAAACGCAAAAGAACCAAGCCTTTTCTTAGCGATACCGGTCTGTGGAGGGAGGGACGAGGTGGCGATGGCGGTGGTCGTGTTGTGTGCTGCACATACATGTCTCTCGCGATCTGCCTGCTTCAATAGATAGCAAAATCAAAACACCTAAAGAAACAAAATGTAAAAGAACCAAGCCTTTTATTAGCGATGCTGGTCTGTGGCAGGGAGGACGAGGTGGCGATGGTGGTGGTCGTGTTGTGTGTTGAACATACATGTCACTCTCAATCTGAGTGCCTCAACACATAGCAAAATCAAAACACCTAAAGAAACAAAGCGTAAAAGAACAAAGCCTTATCTTAGCGAGGCCGGTCTGTGGCGGGATAGATGAAGTGGCGATGGTGATGGTCGTGTTGTGTGTTGCCGTGAAGGAAAATGAAACGTTGGGCATGAAAGGACAACTTTAACCTGGAAGAAAAGTTTGGGGAACCTGAAAGAGCTTCACGCCATGAAGCAAAAGGTCACCGAGAGCCCCGTGATCGCTCGAGTGTTGCAAACCGGACCCCTTTTCCGACGTGTACGCGAGCGCCCATGCGCTGGCGCTGATATCTATCATGCACTGATTGATATCCGCGCCTCGCAGAGGTTCGCTGGCGTCCTCTGCAGCGCGCATGAGCAAAGCGGTTCTGGCGTACGCCAAGACCGCCGACGCTCGCCGCGTACGCGCAGGAAGCAGCCTTGGAGTTTTTACTTGAGTTTCCCCAACCAGCCGCCTCAACATACGATGCCGAGCACACGGCGCAGGAGATTTTCTGTACCACGTTTCGAGCCTTTTCTTTAGAATGCCGGTCTGTGGCCGGAGGGACAATGTGGCGATGGTGGTGGTCGTGTTGTGTGTTGCACATACATGTCTCTCTCAATCTGCGTGCCTCAATACATAGCAAAATCAAAACACCTAAAGAAACAAAACGTAAAAGAACAAAATCTTTTCATAGCGATGCCGGCCTGTGGCGGGAGGGACGAGGTGGCGATGGCGGTGGTCGTGTTGTGTGTTGCACATACATGTCTCTCTCAATCTGCCTGCTTCAATAGATAGCAAAATCAAAACACCTAAAGAAACAAAACGTAAAAGAACCAAGCCTTTTATTAGCGATGCTGGTCTGTGGCGGGGAGGACGAGATGGCGATGGTGGTGGTCGTGTTGTGTGTTGCACATGCATGTCTCTCTCAATCTGCCTCCCTCAATGCATGGCAAAATCAAAACGCCTAAAGAAACAAAACGTAAAGAAACCAAGCCTTTTCTTTATAATGCCGGTCTGTGGCGGGGAGCACAAGGTGGCGATGGTGGTGGTCGTGTTGTGTGTTGCATATACATGTCTCTCTCAATCTGCCTGCCTCAATACATAGCAAAATCAAAACACCGAAAGAAACAAAACGTTAAAGAACCAAGACATTTTTCTTAGCGATGCCGGTCTGTGGCGGGAGGGACGAGGTGGTGATGGTGGTGGTCGTGTTGTGTGTTGCACATACATGTCTGTCTCAATCTACCTGCCTCAATACATAGCAAAATCAAAAAACCTAAAGAAACAAAACGTAAAAAACAAGCCTTTTCTTAGCGATGCCGGTCTGTGGCGGGAGGGACGAGGTGACGATGGTGGTGGTCGTGTTGTGTGCTGCACATACATGTCTCTCTCGATCTGCCTGCCTCAATACATGGCAAAATCAAAACACCTAAAGAAACAAAACGTAAAGGAACCAAGGCTTTTCTTTAGGATGCCGGTGTGTGGCGGGGAGGATGAGGTAGCGATGGTGGTGGTCGTGTTGTGCTTTGCACATACTTGTCTCTCTCAATCTACCAGCCTCAGCACATAGCAATATCAAAACACCTAAAGAAACAAAATGTGAAAGAACCAAGCCTTTTCTTAGCGATACCGGCCTGTGGCGGGAGGGACGAGGTGGCGATGGCGGTGGTCGTGTAGTGTGTTGCACATACATGTCTCTCTCAATCTGCCTGCTTCAATAGATAGCAAAATCAAAACACCTAAAGAAACAAAACGTAAAGAAACGAAGCCTTTTCTTTAGGATGCCGGTCTGTGGCGGGGAGCACAAGGTGGCGATGGTGGTGGTCGTGTTGTGTGTTGCACATACTTGTTTCTCTCAATCTGCCTGCCTCAATATATAGCTAAATCAAAACACCGAAAGAAACAAAACGTAAAAGAACCAAGACTTTTTCTTAGCGATGCCGGTCTGTGGCGGGAGGGACGAGGTGGTGATGGTGGGGGTCGTGTTGTGTGTTGCACATACATGTCTCTCTCAATCTGCCTGCCTCAATGCATGGCAAAATCAAAATACCTAACGAGACCAAACGTAAAGGAACCAAGCCTTTTCTTTAGGATGCAGGTCTGTGGCGGGGAGGACGAGGTGGCGATAGTGGTAGTCGTGTTGTGTGTTACACATACATGTCTCTCTCAATCTCCCTGCCTCAATACATGGCAAAATCAAAACACCTAAAGAAACAAAACGTAAAGGAACCAAGCCTTTTTTTTAGGATGACGGTCTGTGGCAGGGAGGACGAGGTGGCGATGGTGGTGCTAGTGTTGTGTGTTGCACATACATGTCTCTCTCAATCTACCTGCCTCCACATATAGCAAAATCAAAACATCTAAAGAAACAAAGCGTAAAAGAACCAAGACTTTTTCTTAGCGATGCCGGTCTGTGGCGGGAGGGACGAGGTGGTGATGGTGGGGGTCGTGTTGTGTGTTGCACATATATGTCTGTCTCAATCTACCTGCCTCAATACATAGCAAAATCAAAACACCTAAAGAAACGAAACGTAAAAGAACAAAATCTTTTCATAGCGATGCCGGCCTGTGGCGGGAGGGACGAGATGGCGATGGCGGTGGTCGTGTTGTGTGTTGCACATACATGTCTCTCTCAATCTGCCTGCTTCAATAGATAGCAAAATCAAAACACCTAAAGAAACAAAACGTAAAAGAACCAAGCCTTTTATTAGCGATGCTGGTCTGTGGCGGGGAGGACGAGGTGTCGATGGTGGTGGTCGTGTTGTGTGTTGCACATCCATGTCTCTCTCAATCTGCCTCCCTCAATGCATGGCAAAATCAAAACACCTAAAGAAACAAAACGTGAAGAAACCAAAGCTTTTCTTTAGGATGCCAGTCTGTGGCGGGGAGCACAAGGTGGCGATGGTGATGGTCGTGTTGTGTGTTGCACATACATGTCTCTCTCAATCTGCCTGCCTCAATACATAGCAAAATCAAAACACCTAAAGAAACAAAACTTAAAAAAAACAAGCCTTTTCTTAGCGATGCCGGTCTGTGGCGGGAGGGACGAGGTAGCGATGGTGGTGGTCTTGTTGTGTGTTGCACATACATGTCTCTCTCACTCTACCAGCCTCAACACATAGCAAAATCAAAACGCCTAAAGAAACAAAATGTAAAAGAACCAAGCCTTTTCTTAGCGATGCCGGCATGTGGCGGGAGGGACGAGGTGGCGATGGCGGTGGTCGTGTTGTGTGTTGCACATACATGTCTCTCTCAATCTGCCTGCTTTAATAGATAGCAAAATCAAAACACCTAAAGAAACAAAACGTAAAGAAACAGAGCCTTTTCTTTAGGATGCCGGTCTGTGGCGGGGAGCACAAGGTGGCGATGGTGGTGGTCGTGTTGTGTGTTGCACATACATGTCTCTCTCAATCTGCCTGCCTCAATACATAGCAAAATCAAAACACCGAAAGAAACAAAACGTAAAAATAACCAAGACTTTTTCTTAGCGATGCCGGTCTGTGGCGGGAGGGACGAGGTGGTGATGGTGGGGGTCGTGTTGTGTGTTGCACATACATGTCTCTCTCAATCTACCCGCCTCAATACATAGGAAAATTAAAACACCTAAAGAAACAAAACGTAAAAAAAACAAAGCCTTTTCTTAGCGATGCCGGTCCGTGGCGGGAGGGAAGAGGTGGCGATGGTGGTGGTCGTGTTGTGTGCTGCACATACATGTCTCTCTCAATCTGCCTGCCTCAATACATGGCAAAATCAAAACACCTAAAGAAACAAAGCGTAAAGGAACCAAGCCTTTTCTTAGCGATGCAGGCCTGTGGCGGGGAGGACGAGGTGGCGATAGTGGTGGTCATGTTGTGTGTTGCACATACATGTCTCTCAATCTGCCTGCCTCAATACATAGCAAAATCAAAACACCTGAAGAAACAAAACGAAAAAGAACCAAGCCTTTTCTTAGCGATACCGGTCCGTGGCGGGAGGGACGAGGTGGCGATGACGGTGGTCGTGTTGTGTGTTACACATACATGTCTCTCTCAATCTCCCTGCCTCAATACATGGCAAAATCAAAACACCTAAAGAAACAAAACGTAAAGGAACCAAGCCTTTTCTTTAGGATGCCGGTCTGTGGCGGGGAGGACGCGGTGGCGATGGTGGTGGTTGTGTTGTGTGTTGCACATACATGTCACTCACAATCTGCCTTCCTCAACACATAGCAAAATCAAAACACCTAAAGAAACAAAACGTAAAAGAACCAAGCCTTATCTTAGCGAGGCCGGTCTTTGGCGGGATAGATGAAGTGGCGATGATGATGGTCGTGTTGTGTGTTGCCGTGAAGGAAAGTGAAACGTTGGGCATGAAAGGACAACTTTAACCTGGAAGAAAAGTTTGGGGAACCTGAAAGAGCTTCACGCCATGAAGCAAAAAGTCACCGAGAGCCCCGTGATCGCTCGAGTGTTGCAAACCGGACCCCTTTTCCGACGTGTACGCGAGCGCCCATGCGCTGGCGCCGATATCTATCATGGACTGATTGATATCCGCGCCTCGCAGAGGTTCGCTGGCGTCCTCTGCAGCGCGCATGAGCAAAGCGGTTCTGGCGTACGCCAAGACCGCCGACGCTCGCCGCGTACGCGCAGGAAGCAGCCTTGGAGTTTGTACTTGAGTTTCCCCAACCAGCCGCCTCAACATACGATGCCGAGCACACGGCGCAGGAGATTTTGTGTACCACGTTTCGAGCCTTTTCTTTAGGATGCCGGTCTGTGGCCGGAGGGACGATGTGGCGATGGTGGTGGTCGTGTTGTGTGTTTCGCATACATGTCTCTCTCAATCTGCGTGCCTCAATACATAGCAAAATCAAAACACCTAAAGAAACAAAACGTAAAAGAACAAAATCTTTTCTTAGCGATGCCGGCCTGTGGCGGGAGGGACGAGGTGGCGATGGCGGTGGTCGTGTTGTGTGTTGCACATACATGTGTGTCTCAATCTACCTGCCTCAATACATAGCAAAATCAAAACACCTAAAGAAACAAAACGTAAAAAACAAGCCTTTTCTTAGCATGAAATAAAGGACAAGCGCAAATAACAAAGACACAGACATAGAAGTAGACAGGACGAGCGCTGGTCCTGTCTACTTCTACGTCTGTGTCTTTGTTATTTGCGCTAGTCCTTTATTTCATGACGAAACACCAACTAGCCCAGCTTTCCGCCTTGATTACTTTTCTTAGCGCTGCCATTCTGTGGCGGGAGGGACGAGGTGACGATGGTGGTGGTCGTGTTGTGTGCTGCACATACATGTCTCTCTCGATCTGCCTGCCTCAATACATGGCAAAATCAAAACACCTAAAGAAACAAAACGTAAAGGAACCAAGACTTTTCTTTAGGATGCCGGTGTGTGGCGGGGAGGATGAGGTAGCGATGGTGGTGGTCATGTTGTGTGTTGCACATACATGTCTCTCTCAATCTACCAGCCTCAACACATAGCAAAATCAAAACGCCTAAAGAAACAAAATGTAAAAGAACCAAGCCTTTTCTAAGCGATGCTTGCCTGCGGCGGGAGGGACGAGGTGGCGATGGCGGTGGTCGTGTTGTGTGTTGCACATACATGTCTCTCTCAATCTGCCTGCTTCAATAGATAGCAAAATCAAAACACCTAAAGAAACAAAACGTAAAGAAACCAAGCCTTTTCTTTAGGATGCCGGTCTGTGGCGGGGAGCACAAGGAGGCGATGGTGGTGGTCGTGTTGTGTGTTGCACATACATGTCTCTCTCAATCTGCCTGCCTCAATACATAGCAAAATCAAAACACCGAAACAAACAAAACGTAAAAGAACCAAGACTTTTTCTTAGCGATGCCGGTCTGTGGCGGGAGGGACGAGGTGGTGATGGTGGGGGTCGTGTTGTGTGTTGCACATACATGTCTCTCTCAATCTACCCGCCTCAATACATAGCAAATTTAAAACACCTAAAGAAACAAAACGTAAAGGAACCAAGCCTTTTCTTAGCGATGCAGGCCTGTGGCAGGGAGGACGAGGTGGCGATGGTGGTGGTCGTGTTATGTGCTGCACATACATGTCTCTCTCAATCTGCCTGCCTCAACACATAGCAAAATCAAAATACCTAAAGAAACAAAGCGTAAAAGAACCAAGCCTTATCTTAGAGAGGCCGGTCTGTGGCGGGATAGATGAAGTGGCGATGGTGATGGTCGTGTTGTGTGTTGCTGTGAAGGAAAATGAAACGTTGGGCATGAAAGGACAACTTTAACCTGGAAGAAAAGTTTGGGGAACCTGAAAGAGCTTCTCGCCATGAAGAAAAAGGTCACCGAGAGCCCCGTGATCGCTCGAGTGTTGCAAACCGGACCCCTTTTCCGACGTGTACGCGAGCGCCCATGCGCTGGCGACGATATCTATCATGGATTGATTGATATCCGCGCCTCGCAGAGGTTCGCTGGCGTCCTCTGCAGCGCGCATGAGCAAAGCGGTTCTGGCGTACGCCAAGACCGCCGACGCTCGCCGCGTACGCGCAGGAAGCAGCCTTGGAGTTTGTACTTGAGTTTCCCCAAACAGCCGCCTCAACATACGATGCCGAGCACACGGCGCAGGAGATTTTGTGCACCACGTTTCGAGCCTTTTCTTTAGGATGCCGGTCTGTGGCCGGAGGGACGATGTGGCGAAGGTGGTGGTCGTGTTGTTTGTTGCACATACATGTCTCTCTCAATCTGCCTGCCTCAATACATAGCAAAATCAAAACACCGAAAGAAGCAAAACGTAAAAGAACCAAGACTTTTTCTTAGCGATGGCGATCTGTGGCGGGAGGGAAGAGGTGGCGATGGTGGTGGTCGTGTTGTGTGCTGCACATACATGTCTCTCTCAATCTGCCTGCATCAATACATGGCAAAATCAAAACACCGAAAGAAACAAAACGTAAAGGAACCAAGCCTTTTCTTAGCGATGCAGGCCTGTGGCGGGGAGGACGAGATGGCGATAGTGGTGGTCATGTTGTTTGTTGCACATACATGTCTCTCTCAATCTCCCTGCCTCAATACATAGCAAAATCAAAACGCCTAAAGAAACAAAACGAAAAAGAACCAAGCCTTTTCTTAGCGATACCGGTCCGTAGCGGGAGGGACGAGGTGGCGATGGCGGTGGTCGTGTTGTGTGTGGCACATACATGTCTCTCTCAATCTGCCTGCTTCAATAGATAGCAAAATCAAAACACCTAAAGAAACAAAACGTAAAGAAACCAAGCCTTTTCTTTAGGATGCCGGTCTGTGGCGGGGAGCACAAGGTGGCGATGGTGGTGGTCGTGTTGTGTGTTGCACATACATGTCTCTCTCAATCTGCCTGCCTCAATACATAGCAAAATCAAAACACCGAAACAAACAAAACGTAAAAGAACAAAGACTTTTTCTTAGCGATGCCGGTCTGTGGCGGGAGGGACGAGGTGGCGATGGTGGTGGTCGTGTTGTGTGCTGCACATACATGTCTCTCTCAATCTGCCTGCCTCAACACATAGCAAAATCAAAACACCTAAAGAAACAAAGCGTAAAAGAACCAAGCCTTATCTTAGAGAGGCCGGTCTGTGGCGGAATAGATGAAGTGGCGATGGTGATGGTCGTGTTGTGTGTTGCCGTGAAGGAAAATGAAACGTTGGGCATGAAAGGACAACTTTAACCTGGAAGAAGAGTTTGGGGAACCTGAAAGAGCTTCACGCCATGAAGAAAAAGGTCACCGAGAGCCCCGTGATCGCTCGAGTGTTGCAAACCGGACCCCTTTTCCGACGTGTACGCGAGCGCCCATGCGCTGGCGACGATATCTATCATGGATTGATTGATATCCGCGCCTCGCAGAGGTTCGCTGGCGTCCTCTGCAGCGCGCATGAGCAAAGCGGTTCTGGCGTACGCCAAGACCGCCGACGCTCGCCGCGTACGCGCAGGAAGCAGCCTTGGAGTTTGTACTTGAGTTTCCCCAAACAGCCGCCTCAACATACGATGCCGAGCACACGGCGCAGGAGATTTTGTGCACCACGTTTCGAGCCTTTTCTTTAGGATGCCGGTCTGTGGCCGGAGGGACGATGTGGCGATGGTGGTGGTCGTGTTCTGTGTTGCACATACATGTCTCTCTCAATCTGCCTGCCTCAATACATAGCAAAATCAAAACACCTAAAGAAACAAAACGTAAAGGAACCAAGTCTTTTCTTAGCGATGCATGCCTGTGGCGGGGAGGACGAGGTGGCGATAGTGGTGGTCATGTTGTGTGTTGCACATACATGTCTCTCTCAATCTGCCTGCCTCAATACATAGCAAAATCAAAACACCTAAAGAAACAAAACGAAAAAGAACCAAGCCTTTTCTTAGCGATACCGGTCCGTGGCGGGAGGGACGAGGGGGCGATGGCGGTGGTCGTGTTGTGTGTTGCACATAGATGTCTCTCTCGATCTGCCTGCTTCAATAGATAGCAAAATCAAAACACCTAAAGAAACAAAATGCAAAAGAACCAAGCCTTTTATTAGCGATGCTGGTCTGTGGCAGGGAGGACGAGGTGGCGATGGTGGTGGTCGTGTTGTGTGTTGCACAAACATGTCACTCTCAATCTGCCTGCCTCAACACATAGCAAAATCAAAACACCTAAAGAAACAAAACGTAAAGAAACCAAGCCTTTTCTTTAGGATGCCGGTCTGGGGCGGGGAGCACAAGGCGGCGATGGTGGTGGTCGTGTTGTGTGTTGCACATACATGTCTCTCTCAATCTGCCTGCCTCAATACATAGCAAAATCAAAACACCGAAAGAAACAAAACGTAAAGGAACCAAGCCTTTTCTTTAGGATGCCGGTGTGTGGCGGGGAGGATGAGGTAGCGATGGTGGTGGTCGTGTTGTGTGTTGCACATACATGTCTCTCTCAATCTACCTGCCTCAACACATAGCAAAATCAAAACACCTAAAGAAACAAAACGTAAAGAAACCAAGCCTTTTCTTTAGGATGCCGGTCTGTGGCGGGGAGCAAAAGGTGGCGACGGTGGTGGTCGTGTTGTGTGTTGCACATACATGTCTCTCTCAATCTGCCTGCCTCAATACATAGCAAAATCAAAACACCGAAAGAAACAAAACGTAACAGAACCAAGACTTTTTCTTAGCGATGCCGGTCTGTGGCGGGAGGGACGAGGTGGTGATGGTGGGGGTCGTGTTGTGTGTTGCGCATACACATCTCTCTCAATCTACCCGCCTCAATACATAGGAAAATTGAAACACCTAAAGAAACAAAACGTAAAAAAACAAAGCCTTTTCTTAGCGATGCCGGTCTGTGGCGGGAGGGAAGAGGTGGCGATGGTGGTGGTCGTGTTGTGTGCTGCACATACATGTCTCTCTAAATCTGCCTGCCTCAATACATGGCAAAATCAAAACACCTAAAGAAACAAAACGTAAAGGAACCAAGCCTTTTCTTAGCGATGCAGGCCTGTGGCGGGGAGGACGAGGTGGCGATAGTGGTGGTCATGTTGTGTGTTGCACATACATGTCTCTCTCAATCTGCCTGCCTCAATACATAGCAAAATCAAAACACCTAAAGAAACAAAACGAAAAAGAACCAAGCCTTTTCTTAGCGATACCGGTACGTGGCGGGAGGCACGAGGTGGCGATGGTGGTGGTTGTGTTGTGTGTTGCACATACATGTCACTCTCAATCTGCCTGCCTCAACACATAGCAAAATCAAAACACCTATAGAAACAAAAAGTAAAAGAACCAAGCCTTATCTTAGCGAGGCCGGTCTGTGGCGGGATAGATGAAGTGGCGATGATGATGGTCGTGTTGTGTGTTGCCGTGAAGGAAAGTGAAACGTTGGGCATGAAAGGAACACTTTAACCTGGAAGAAAAGTTTGGGGAACCTGAAATAGCTTCACGCCATGAAGCAAAAGGTCACCGAGAGCCCCGTGATCGCTCGAGAGTTGCAAACCGGACCCCTTTTCCGACGCGTACGTGAGCGCCCATGCGCTGGCGCCGATATCTATCATGGACTGATTGATATCCGCGCCTCGCAGAGGTTCGCTGGCGTCCTCTGCAGCGCGCATGAGCAAAGCGGTTCTGGCGTCCGCCAAGACCGCCGACGCTCGCCGCGTACGCGCAGGAAGCAGCCTTGGAGTTTGTACTTGAGTTTCCCAAACCAGCCGCCTCAACATACGATGCCGAGCACACGGCGCAGGAGATTTTGTGTACCACGTTTCGAGCCTTTTCTTTAGGATGCCGGTCAGTGGCCGGAGGGACGATGTGGCGATGGTGGTGGTCGTGTTGTGTGTTGCACATACATGTCTCTCTCAATCTGCGTGCCTCAATACATAGCAAAATCAAAACACCTAAAGAAACAAAACGTAAAAGAACAAAATCTTTTCATAGCGATGCCGGCCTGTGGCGGGAGGGACGAGGTGGCGATGGCGGTGGTCGTGTTGTGTGTTGCACATACATGTCTCTCTCAATCTGCCTGCTTCAATAGATAGCAAAATCAAAACACCTAAAGAAACACAACGTAAAAGAACCAAGCCTTTTATTAGCGATGCTAGTCTGTGGCGGGGAGGACGAGGTGGCGATGGTGGTGGTCGTGTTGTGTGTTGCACATACATGTCTCTCTCGATCTACCAGCCTCAACACATAGCAAAATCAAAACAGCTAACGAAACAAAACGTAAAAGAACCAAGCCTTTTCTTTAGGATGCCGGTCTGTGGCGGAAGGGGGCCGAGGTAGTGACGGTGGTGGAAGTGTTTTATATTGCACATACATGTCTCTCTCAATCTGCCTGCCTCAATACATAGAACAATCAAAACACCTAAAGAAACAAAACGTAAAAGAACCAAGCCTTTTCTTAGCGAGGCCGGTCTGTGGCGGGAGGGACGAGGTGGCGATGGTGGTGGTCGTGTTGTGTGTTGCACATACATGTCTCTCTCAATCTACCTGCCTCAACACATAGCAAAATCAAAACACCTAAAGAAACAAAACGTAAAAGAACCAAGCCTTTTCTTTAGGATGCATGTCTGTGGCGGGGAGGACGAGGTGGAAATGGTGGTGGTCGTGTTGTGTGTTGCACATACATGTCACTCTCAATCTGCCTGCCTCAACACATAGCAATATCAAAACACCTAAAGTAACAAAACGTAAGCCTTTTCTTAGCGATGCCGGTCTGTGGTGGAACGGACGAGGTGGCGATGGGGCTGGTCGTGCTGGGTGTTGCACATACGTGTCTCTCTCAATCTGCCTGCCTCAATACATAGCAAAATCAAAACACCTAAAGAAACAAAACGTAAAAGAACCAAGCCTTTTCTTAACGAGGCCGGTCTGTGGCGGGAGGGACGAGGTGGCGATGGTGGTGGTCGTGTTGTGTGTTGCACATACATGTTTCTCTCAATCTGCCTGTCTCAATACATAGCAAAATCAAAACACCTAAAGAAACAAACCGTAAAAGAACCAAGCCTTTTTCTTAGCGATGCCGGTCTGTGGCGGGGAGGACGAGGTGGCGATGGTGGTTCTCGTGTTGTGTATTGCACATACATGTCTCTCTCAATCTGCCTGTCTCAATACATAGCAAAATCAAAACACCTAGAGATACAAAACGTAAAAAAAACAAAGCCTTTTCTTAGCGATGGCGGTCTGTGGCGGGAGGGAAGAGGTGGCGATGGTGGTGGTCGTGTTGTGTGCTGCACATACATGTCTCTCTAAATCTGCCTGCCTCAATACATGGCAAAAACAAAACACCTAAAGAAACTAAACTAAAAGGAACCAAGCCTTTTCTTTGCGATGCAGGCCTGTGGCGGGGAGGACGAGGTGGCGATAGTGGTGGTCATGTTGTGTGTTGCACATACATGTCTCTCTCAATCTGCCTGCCTCAATACATAGCAAAATCAAAACACCTAAAGAAACAAAACGAAAAAGAACCAAGCCTTTTCTTAGCGATACCGGTCCGTGGCGGGAGGGACGAGGTGGCGATGGCGGTGGTCGTGTTGTGTGTTGCACATACATGTCTCTCTCGATCTGCCTGCTTCAATAGATAGCAAAATCAAAACACCTAAAGAAACAAAATGCAAAAGAACCAAGCCTTTTATTAGCGATGCTGGTCTGTGGCAGGGAGGACGAGGTGGCGATGGTGGTGGTCGTGTTGTGTGTTGCACATACATGTCACTCTCAATCTGCCTGCCTCAACACATAGCAAAATCAAAACACCTAAAGAAACAAAACGTAAAGAAACCAAGCCTTTTCTTTGGGATGCCGGTCTGGGGCGGGGAGCACAAGGCGGCGATGGTGGTGGTCATGTTGTGTGTTGCACATACATGTCTCTCTCAATCTGCCTGCCTCAATACATAGCAAAATCAAAACACCGAAAGAAACAAAACGTAAAGGAACCAAGCCTTTTCTTTAGGATGCCGGTGTGTGGCGGGGAGGATGAGGTAGCGATGGTGGTGGTCGTGTTGTGTGTTGCACATACATGTCTCTCTCAATCTACCAGCCTCAAAACCTAGCAAAATCAAAACGCCTAAAGAAACAAAATGTAAAAGAACCAAGCCTTTTCGTAGCGATGCCGGCCTGTGGCGGGAGGGACGAGGTGGCGATGGCGGTGGTCGTGTTGTGTGTTGCACATACATGTCTCTCTCAATCTGCCTGCTTCATTAGATAGCAAAATCAAAACACCTAAAGAAACAAAACGTAAAGAAACAGAGCCTTTTCTTTAGGATGCCGGTCTGTGGCGGGGAGCACAAGGTGGCGATGGTGGTGGTCGTGTTGTGTGTTGCACATACATGTCTCTCTCAATCTGCCTGCCTCAATACATAGCAAAATCAAAACACCGAAAGAAACAAAACGTAAAAGAACCAAGACTTTTTCTTAGCGATGCCGGTCTGTGGCGGGAGGGACGAGGTGGTGATGGTGGGGGTCGTGTTGTGTGTTGCGCATACACATCTCTCTCAATCTACCCGCCTCAATACATAGGAAAATTGAAACACCTAAAGAAACAAAACGTAAAAAAACAAAGCCTTTTCTTAGCGATGCCGGTCTGTGGCGGGAGGGAAGAGGTGGCGATGGTGGTGGTCGTGTTGTGTGCTGCACATACATGTCTCTCTAAATCTGCCTGCCTCAATACATGGCAAAATCAAAACACCTAAAGAAACAAAACGTAAAGGAACCAAGCCTTTTCTTAGCGATGCAGGCCTGTGGCGGGGAGGACGAGGTGGCGATAGTGGTGGTCATGTTGTGTGTTGCACATACATGTCTCTCTCAATCTGCCTGCCTCAATACATAGCAAAATCAAAACACCTAAAGAAACAAAACGAAAAAGAACCAAGCCTTTTCTTAGCGATACCGGTCCGTGGCGGGAGGCACGAGGTGGCGATGGTGGTGGTTGTGTTGTGTGTTGCACATACATGTCACTCTCAATCTGCCTGCCTCAACACATAGCAAAATCAAAACACCTAAAGAAACAAAAAGTAAAAGAACCAAGCCTTATCTTAGCGAGGCCGGTCTGTGGCGGGATAGATGAAGTGGCGATGATGATGGTCGTGTTGTGTGTTGCCGTGAAGGAAAGTGAAACGTTGGGCATGAAAGGAACACTTTAACCCGGAAGAAAAGTTTGGGGAACCTGAAATAGCTTCACGCCATGAAGCAAAAGGTCACCGAGAGCCCCGTGATCGCTCGAGAGTTGCAAACCGGACCCCTTTTCCGACGCGTACGTGAGCGCCCATGCGCTGGCGCCGATATCTATCATGGACTGATTGATATCCGCGCCTCGCAGAGGTTCGCTGGCGTCCTCTGCAGCGCGCATGAGCAAAGCGGTTCTGGCGTCCGCCAAGACCGCCGACGCTCGCCGCGTACGCGCAGGAAGCAGCCTTGGAGTTTGTACTTGAGTTTCCCAAACCAGCCGCCTCAACATACGATGCCGAGCACACGGCGCAGGAGATTTTGTGTACCACGTTTCGAGCCTTTTCTTTAGGATGCCGGTCAGTGGCCGGAGGGACGATGTGGCGATGGTGGTGGTCGTGTTGTGTGTTGCACATACATGTCACTCTCAATCTGCCTGCCTCAACACATAGCAAAATCAAAACACCTAAAGAAACAAAACGTAAAGAAACCAAGCCTTTTCTTTGGGATGCCGGTCTGGGGCGGGGAGCACAAGGCGGCGATGGTGGTGGTCATGTTATGTGTTGCACAAACATGTCTCTCTCAATCTGCCTGCCTCAATACATAGCAAAATCAAAACACCGAAAGAAACAAAACGTAAAGGAACCAAGCCTTTTCTTTAGGATGCCGGTGTGTGGCGGGGAGGATGAGGTAGCGATGGTGGTGGTCGTGTTGTGTGTTGCACATACATGTCTCTCTCAATCTACCAGCCTCAACACCTAGCAAAATCAAAACGCCTAAAGAAACAAAATGTAAAAGAACCAAGCCTTTTCGTAGCGATGCCGGCCTGTGGCGGGAGGGACGAGGTGGCGATGGCGGTGGTCGTGTTGTGTGTTGCACATACATGTCTCTCTCAATCTGCCTGCTTCATTAGATAGCAAAATCAAAACACCTAAAGAAACAAAACGTAAAGAAACAGAGCCTTTTCTTTAGGATGCCGGTCTGTGGCGGGGAGCACAAGGTGGCGATGGTGGTGGTCGTGTTGTGTGTTGCACATACATGTCTCTCTCAATCTGCCTGCCTCAATACATAGCAAAATCAAAACACCGAAAGAAACAAAACGTAAAAGAACCAAGACTTTTTCTTAGCGATGCCGGTCTGTGGCGGGAGGGACGAGGTGGTGATGGTGGGGGTCGTGTTGTGTGTTGCGCATACACATCTCTCTCAATCTACCCGCCTCAATACATAGGAAAATTGAAACACCTAAAGAAACAAAACGTAAAAAAACAAAGCCTTTTCTTAGCGATGCCGGTCTGTGGCGGGAGGGAAGAGGTGGCGATGGTGGTGGTCGTGTTGTGTGCTGCACATACATGTCTCTCTAAATCTGCCTGCCTCAATACATGGCAAAATCAAAACACCTAAAGAAACAAAACGTAAAGGAACCAAGCCTTTTCTTAGCGATGCAGGCCTGTGGCGGGGAGGACGAGGTGGCGATAGTGGTGGTCATGTTGTGTGTTGCACATACATGTCTCTCTCAATCTGCCTGCCTCAATACATAGCAAAATCAAAACACCTAAAGAAACAAAACGAAAAAGAACCAAGCCTTTTCTTAGCGATACCGGTCCGTGGCGGGAGGCACGAGGTGGCGATGGTGGTGGTTGTGTTGTGTGTTGCACATACATGTCACTCTCAATCTGCCTGCCTCAACACATAGCAAAATCAAAACACCTAAAGAAACAAAAAGTAAAAGAACCAAGCCTTATCTTAGCGAGGCCGGTCTGTGGCGGGATAGATGAAGTGGCGATGATGATGGTCGTGTTGTGTGTTGCCGTGAAGGAAAGTGAAACGTTGGGCATGAAAGGAACACTTTAACCCGGAAGAAAAGTTTGGGGAACCTGAAATAGCTTCACGCCATGAAGCAAAAGGTCACCGAGAGCCCCGTGATCGCTCGAGAGTTGCAAACCGGACCCCTTTTCCGACGCGTACGTGAGCGCCCATGCGCTGGCGCCGATATCTATCATGGACTGATTGATATCCGCGCCTCGCAGAGGTTCGCTGGCGTCCTCTGCAGCGCGCATGAGCAAAGCGGTTCTGGCGTCCGCCAAGACCGCCGACGCTCGCCGCGTACGCGCAGGAAGCAGCCTTGGAGTTTGTACTTGAGTTTCCCAAACCAGCCGCCTCAACATACGATGCCGAGCACACGGCGCAGGAGATTTTGTGTACCACGTTTCGAGCCTTTTCTTTAGGATGCCGGTCAGTGGCCGGAGGGACGATGTGGCGATGGTGGTGGTCGTGTTGTGTGTTGCACATACATGTCTCTCTCAATCTGCCTGCCTCAACACATAGCAAAATCAAAACACCTAAAGAAACAAAACGTAAAGAAACCAAGCCTTTTCTTTGGGATGCCGGTCTGGGGCGGGGAGCACAAGGCGGCGATGGTGGTGGTCATGTTGTGTGTTGCACATACATGTCTCTCTCAATCTGCCTGCTTCAATAGATAGCAAAATCAAAACACCTAAAGAAACACAACGTAAAAGAACCAAGCCTTTTATTAGCGATGCTGGTCTGTGGCAGGGAGGACGAGGTGGCGATGGTGGTGGTCGTGTTGTGTGTTGCACATACATGTCACTCTCAATCTGCCTGCCTCAACACATAGCAAAATCAAAACACCTAAAGAAACAAAACGTAAAGAAACCAAGCCTTTTCTTTAGGATGCCGGTCTGGGGCGGGGAGCACAAGGCGGCGATGGTGGTGGTCGTGTTGTGTGTTGCACATACATGTCTCTCTCAATCTGCCTGCCTCAATACATAGCAAAATCAAAACACCGAAAGAAACAAAACGTAAAGGAACCAAGCCTTTTCTTTAGGATGCCGGTGTGTGGCGGGGAGGATGAGGTAGCGATGGTGGTGGTTGTGTTGTGTGTTGCACATACATGTCTCTCTCAATCTACCAGCCTCAACACCTAGCAAAATCAAAACGCCTAAAGAAACAAAATGTAAAAGAACCAAGCCTTTTCGTAGCGATGCCGGCCTGTGGCGGGAGGGACGAGGTGGCGATGGCGGTGGTCGTGTTGTGTGTTGCACATACATGTCTCTCTCAATCTGCCTGCTTCATTAGATAGCAAAATCAAAACACCTAAAGAAACAAAACGTAAAGAAACAGAGCCTTTTCTTTAGGATGCCGGTCTGTGGCGGGGAGCAAAAGGTGGCGACGGTGGTGGTCGTGTTGTGTGTTGCACATACATGTCTCTCTCAATCTGCCTGCCTCAATACATAGCAAAATCAAAACACCGAAAGTAACAAAACGTAAAAGAACCAAGACTTTTTCTTAGCGATGCCGGTCTGTGGCGGGAGGGACGAGGTGGTGATGGTGGGGGTCGTGTTGTGTGTTGCGCATACACATCTCTCTCAATCTACCCGCCTCAATACATAGGAAAATTGAAACACCTAAAGAAACAAAACGTAAAAAAACAAAGCCTTTTCTTAGCGATGGCGGTCTGTGGCGGGAGGGAAGAGGTGGCGATGGTGGTGGTCGTGTTGTGTGCTGCACATACATGTCTCTCTAAATCTGCCTGCCTCAATACATGGCAAAATCAAAACACCTAAAGAAACAAAACGTAAAGGAACCAAGCCTTTTCTTAGCGATGCAGGCCTGTGGCGGGGAGGACGAGGTGGCGATAGTGGTGGTCATGTTGTGTGTTGCACATACATGTCTCTCTAAATCTGCCTGCCTCAATACATAGCAAAATCAAAACACCTAAAGAAACAAAACGAAAAAGAACCAAGCCTTTTCTTAGCGATACCGGTCCGTGGCGGGAGGCACGAGGTGGCGATGGTGGTGGTTGTGTTGTGTGTTGCACATACATGTCACTCTCAATCTGCCTGCCTCAACACATAGCAAAATCAAAACACCTAAAGAAACAAAAAGTAAAAGAACCAAGCCTTATCTTAGCGAGGCCGGTCTGTGGCGGGATAGATGAAGTGGCGATGATGATGGTCGTGTTGTGTGTTGCCGTGAAGGAAAGTGAAACGTTGGGCATGAAAGGAACACTTTAACCTGGAAGAAAAGTTTGGGGAACCTGAAATAGCTTCACGCCATGAAGCAAAAGGTCACCGAGAGCCCCGTGATCGCTCGAGAGTTGCAAACCGGACCCCTTTTCCGACGCGTACGTGAGCGCCCATGCGCTGGCGCCGATATCTATCATGGACTGATTGATATCCGCGCCTCGCAGAGGATCGCTGGCGTCCTCTGCAGCGCGCATGAGCAAAGCGGTTCTGGCGTCCGCCAAGACCGCCGACGCTCGCCGCGTACGCGCAGGAAGCAGCCTTGGAGTTTGTACTTGAGTTTCCCAAACCAGCCGCCTCAACATACGATGCCGAGCACACGGCGCAGGAGATTTTGTGTACCACGTTTCGAGCCTTTTCTTTAGGATGCCGGTCAGTGGCCGGAGGGACGATGTGGCGATGGTGGTGGTCGTGTTGTGTGTTGCACATACATGTCTCTCTCAATCTGCGTGCCTCAATACATAGCAAAATCAAAACACCTAAAGAAACAAAACGTAAAAGAACAAAATCTTTTCATAGCGATGCCGGCCTGTGGCGGGAGGGTCGAGGTGGCGATGGCGGTGGTCGTGTTGTGTGTTGCACATACATGTCTCTCTCAATCTGCCTGCTTCAATAGATAGCAAAATCAAAACACCTAAAGAAACACAACGTAAAAGAACCAAGCCTTTTATTAGCGATGCTAGTCTGTGGCGGGGAGGACGAGGTGGCGATGGTGGTGGTCGTGTTGTGTGTTGCACATACATGTCTCTCTCGATCTACCAGCCTCAACACATAGCAAAATCAAAACAGCTAACGAAACAAAACGTAAAAGAACCAAGCCTTTTCTTTAGGATGCCGGTCTGTGGCGGAAGGGGGCCGAGGTAGTGACGGTGGTGGAAGTGTTTTATATTGCACATACATGTCTCTCTCAATCTGCCTGCCTCAATACATAGAAAAATCAAAACACCTAAAGAAACAAAACGTAAAAGAACCAAGCCTTTTCTTAGCGAGGCCGGTCTGTGGCGGGAGGGACGAGGTGGCGATGGTGGTGGTCGTGTTGTGTGTTGCACATACATGTCTCTCTCAATCTGCCTGCCTCAACACATAGCAAAATCAAAACACCTAAAGAAACAAAACGTAAAAGAACCAAGCCTTTTCTTTAGGATGCATGTCTGTGGCGGGGAGGACGAGGTGGAAATGGTGGTGGTCGTGTTGTGTGTTGCACATACATGTCACTCTCAATCTGCCTGCCTCAACACATAGCAATATCAAAACACCTAAAGTAACAAAACGTAAGCCTTTTCTTAGCGATGCCGGTCTGTGGTGGAACGGACGAGGTGGCGATGGGGCTGGTCGTGCTGGGTGTTGCACATACGTGTCTCTCTCAATCTGCCTGCCTCAATACATAGCAAAATCAAAACACCTAAAGAAACAAAACGTAAAAGAACCAAGCCTTTTCTTAGCGAGGCCGGTCTGTGGCGGGAGGGACGAGGTGGCGATGGTGGTGGTCGTGTTGTGTGTTGCACATACATGTTTCTCTCAATCTGCCTGTCTCAATACATAGCAAAATCAAAACACCTAAAGAAACAAACCGTAAAAGAACCAAGCCTTTTTCTTAGCGATGCCGGTCTGTGGCGGGGAGGACGAGGTGGCGATGGTGGTTGTCGTGTTGTGTATTGCACATACATGTCTCTCTCAATCTGCCTGTCTCAATACATAGCAAAATCAAAACACCTAGAGATACAAAACGTAAAAAAAACAAAGCCTTTTCTTAGCGATGGCGGTCTGTGGCGGGAGGGAAGAGGTGGCGATGGTGGTGGTCGTGTTGTGTGCTGCACATACATGTCTCTCTAAATCTGCCTGCCTCAATACATGGCAAAAACAAAACACCTAAAGAAACTAAACTTAAAGGAACCAAGCCTTTTCTTAGCGATGCAGGCCTGTGGCGGGGAGGACGAGGTGGCGATAGTGGTGGTCATGTTGTGTGTTGCACATACATGTCTCTCTCAATCTGCCTGCCTCAATACATAGCAAAATCAAAACACCTAAAGAAACAAAACGAAAAAGAACCAAGCCTTTTCTTAGCGATACCGGTCCGTGGCGGGAGGGACGAGGTGGCGATGGCGGTGGTCGTGTTGTGTGTTGCACATACATGTCTCTCTCGATCTGCCTGCTTCAATAGATAGCAAAATCAAAACACCTAAAGAAACAAAATGCAAAAGAACCAAGCCTTTTATTAGCGATGCTGGTCTGTGGCAGGGAGGACGAGGTGGCGATGGTGGTGGTCGTGTTGTGTGTTGCACATACATGTCACTCTCAATCTGCCTGCCTCAACACATAGCAAAATCAAAACACCTAAAGAAACAAAACGTAAAGAAACCAAGCCTTTTCTTTGGGATGCCGGTCTGGGGCGGGGAGCACAAGGCGGCGATGGTGGTGGTCGTGTTGTGTGTTGCACATACATGTCTCTCTCAATCTGCCTGCCTCAATACATAGCAAAATCAAAACACCGAAAGAAACAAAACGTAAAGGAACCAAGCCTTTTCTTTAGGATGCCGGTGTGTGGCGGGGAGGATGAGGTAGCGATGGTGGTGGTCGTGTTGTGTGTTGCACATACATGTCTCTCTCAATCTACCAGCCTCAACACCTAGCAAAATCAAAACGCCTAAAGAAACAAAATGTAAAAGAACCAAGCCTTTTCGTAGCGATGCCGGCCTGTGGCGGGAGGGACGAGGTGGCGATGGCGGTGGTCGTGTTGTGTGTTGCACATACATGTCTCTCTCAATCTGCCTGCTTCATTAGATAGCAAAATCAAAACACCTAAAGAAACAAAACGTAAAGAAACAGAGCCTTTTCTTTAGGATGCCGGTCTGTGGCGGGGAGAACAAGGTGGCGATGGTGGTGGTCGTGTTGTGTGTTGCACATACATGTCTCTCTCAATCTGCCTGCCTCAATACATAGCAAAATCAAAACACCGAAAGAAACAAAACGTAAAAGAACCAAGACTTTTTCTTAGCGATGCCGGTCTGTGGCGGGAGGGACGAGGTGGTGATGGTGGGGGTCGTGTTGTGTGTTGCGCATACACATCTCTCTCAATCTACCCGCCTCAATACATAGGAAAATTGAAACACCTAAAGAAACAAAACGTAAAAAAACAAAGCCTTTTCTTAGCGATGCCGGTCTGTGGCGGGAGGGAAGAGGTGGCGATGGTGGTGGTCGTGTTGTGTGCTGCACATACATGTCTCTCTAAATCTGCCTGCCTCAATACATGGCAAAATCAAAACACCTAAAGAAACAAAACGTAAAGGAACCAAGCCTTTTCTTAGCGATGCAGGCCTGTGGCGGGGAGGACGAGGTGGCGATAGTGGTGGTCATGTTGTGTGTTGCACATACATGTCTCTCTCAATCTGCCTGCCTCAATACATAGCAAAATCAAAACACCTAAAGAAACAAAACGAAAAAGAACCAAGCCTTTTCTTAGCGATACCGGTCCGTGGCGGGAGGCACGAGGTGGCGATGGTGGTGGTTGTGTTGTGTGTTGCACATACATGTCACTCTCAATCTGCCTGCCTCAACACATAGCAAAATCAAAACACCTAAAGAAACAAAAAGTAAAAGAACCAAGCCTTATCTTAGCGAGGCCGGTCTGTGGCGGGATAGATGAAGTGGCGATGATGATGGTCGTGTTGTGTGTTGCCGTGAAGGAAAGTGAAACGTTGGGCATGAAAGGAACACTTTAACCTGGAAGAAAAGTTTGGGGAACCTGAAATAGCTTCACGCCATGAAGCAAAAGGTCACCGAGAGCCCCGTGATCGCTCGAGAGTTGCAAACCGGACCCCTTTTCCGACGCGTACGTGAGCGCCCATGCGCTGGCGCCGATATCTATCATGGACTGATTGATATCCGCGCCTCGCAGAGGTTCGCTGGCGTCCTCTGCAGCGCGCATGAGCAAAGCGGTTCTGGCGTCCGCCAAGACCGCCGACGCTCGCCGCGTACGCGCAGGAAGCAGCCTTGGAGTTTGTACTTGAGTTTCCCAAACCAGCCGCCTCAACATACGATGCCGAGCACACGGCGCAGGAGATTTTGTGTACCACGTTTCGAGCCTTTTCTTTAGGATGCCGGTCAGTGGCCGGAGGGACGATGTGGCGATGGTGGTGGTCGTGTTGTGTGTTGCACATACATGTCTCTCTCAATCTGCGTGCCTCAATACATAGCAAAATCAAAACACCTAAAGAAACAAAACGTAAAAGAACAAAATCTTTTCATAGCGATGCCGGCCTGTGGCGGGAGGGACGAGGTGGCGATGGCGGTGGTCGTGTTGTGTGTTGCACATACATGTCTCTCTCAATCTGCCTGCTTCAATAGATAGCAAAATCAAAACACCTAAAGAAACACAACGTAAAAGAACCAAGCCTTTTATTAGCGATGCTAGTCTGTGGCGGGGAGGACGAGGTGGCGATGGTGGTGGTCGTGTTGTGTGTTGCACATACATGTCTCTCTCGATCTACCAGCCTCAACACATAGCAAAATCAAAACAGCTAACGAAACAAAACGTAAAAGAACCAAGCCTTTTCTTTAGGATGCCGGTCTGTGGCGGAAGGGGGCCGAGGTAGTGACGGTGGTGGAAGTGTTTTATATTGCACATACATGTCTCTCTCAATCTGCCTGCCTCAATACATAGAAAAATCAAAACACCTAAAGAAACAAAACGTAAAAGAACCAAGCCTTTTCTTAGCGAGGCCGGTCTGTGGCGGGAGGGACGAGGTGGCGATGGTGGTGGTCGTGTTGTGTGTTGCACATACATGTCTCTCTCAATCTGCCTGCCTCAACACATAGCAAAATCAAAACACCTAAAGAAACAAAACGTAAAAGAACCAAGCCTTTTCTTTAGGATGCATGTCTGTGGCGGGGAGGACGAGGTGGAAATGGTGGTGGTCGTGTTGTGTGTTGCACATACATGTCACTCTCAATCTGCCTGCCTCAACACATAGCAATATCAAAACACCTAAAGTAACAAAACGTAAGCCTTTTCTTAGCGATGCCGGTCTGTGCTGGAACGGACGAGGTGGCGATGGGGCTGGTCGTGCTGGGTGTTGCACATACGTGTCTCTCTCAATCTGCCTGCCTCAATACATAGCAAAATCAAAACACCTAAAGAAACAAAACGTAAAAGAACCAAGCCTTTTCTTAGCGAGGCCGGTCTGTGGCGGGAGGGACGAGGTGGCGATGGTGGTGGTCGTGTTGTGTGTTGCACATACATGTTTCTCTCAATCTGCCTGTCTCAATACATAGCAAAATCAAAACACCTAAAGAAACAAACCGTAAAAGAACCAAGCCTTTTTCTTAGCGATGCCGGTCTGTGGCGGGGAGGACGAGGTGGCAATGGTGGTTGTCGTGTTGTGTATTGCACATACATGTCTCTCTCAATCTGCCTGTCTCAATACATAGCAAAATCAAAACACCTAGAGATACAAAACGTAAAAAAAACAAAGCCTTTTCTTAGCGATGGCGGTCTGTGGCGGGAGGGAAGAGGTGGCGATGGTGGTGGTCGTGTTGTGTGCTGCACATACATGTCTCTCTAAATCTGCCTGCCTCAATACATGGCAAAAACAAAACACCTAAAGAAACTAAACGTAAAGGAACCAAGCCTTTTCTTAGCGATGCAGGCCTGTGGCGGGGAGGACGAGGTGGCGATAGTGGTGGTCATGTTGTGTGTTGCACATACATGTCACTCTCAATCTGCCTGCCTCAATACATAGCAAAATCAAAACACCTAAAGAAACAAAACGAAAAAGAACCAAGCCTTTTCTTAGCGATACCGGTCCGTGGCGGGAGGGACGAGGTGGCGATGGCGGTGGTCGTGTTGTGTGTTGCACATACATGTCTCTCTCGATCTGCCTGCTTCAATAGATAGCAAAATCAAAACACATAAAGAAACAAAATGCAAAAGAACCAAGCCTTTTATTAGCGATGCTGGTCTGTGGCAGGGAGGACGAGGTGGCGATGGTGGTGGTCGTGTTGTGTGTTGCACACACATGTCGCTCTCAATCTGCCTGCCTCAACACATAGCAAAATCAAAACACCTAAAGAAACAAAACGTAAAGAAACCAAGCCTTTTCTTTGGGATGCCGGTCTGGGGCGGGGAGCACAAGGCGGCGATGGTGGTGGTCGTGTTGTGTGTTGCACATACATGTCTCTCTCAATCTGCCTGCCTCAATACATAGCAAAACCAAAACACCGAAAGAAACAAAACGTAAAGGAACCAAGCCTTTTCTTTAGGATGCCGGTGTGTGGCGGGGAGGATGAGGTAGCGATGGTGGTGGTCGTGTTGTGTGTTGCACATACATGTCTCTCTCAATCTACCAGCCTCAACACCTAGCAAAATCAAAACGCCTAAAGAAACAAAATGTAAAAGAACCAAGCCTTTTCGTAGCGATGCCGGCCTGTGGCGGGAGGGACGAGGTGGCGATGGCGGTGGTCGTGTTGTGTGTTGCACATACATGTCTCTCTCAATCTGCCTGCTTCATTAGATAGCAAAATCAAAACACCTAAAGAAACAAAACGTAAAGAAACAGAGCCTTTTCTTTAGGATGCCGGTCTGTGGCGGGGAGCACAAGGTGGCGATGGTGGTGGTCGTGTTGTGTGTTGCACATACATGTCTCTCTCAATCTGCCTGCCTCAATACATAGCAAAATCAAAACACCGAAAGAAACAAAACGTAAAAGAACCAAGACTTTTTCTTAGCGATGCCGGTCTGTGGCGGGAGGGACGAGGTGGTGATGGTGGGGGTCGTGTTGTGTGTTGCGCATACACATCTCTCTCAATCTACCCGCCTCAATACATAGGAAAATTGAAACACCTAAAGAAACAAAACGTAAAAAAACAAAGCCTTTTCTTAGCGATGCCGGTCTGTGGCGGGAGGGAAGAGGTGGCGATGGTGGTGGTCGTGTTGTGTGCTGCACATACATGTCTCTCTAAATCTGCCTGCCTCAATACATGGCAAAATCAAAACACCTAAAGAAACAAAACGTAAAGGAACCAAGCCTTTTCTTAGCGATGCAGGCCTGTGGCGGGGAGGACGAGGTGGCGATAGTGGTGGTCATGTTGTGTGTTGCACATACATGTCTCTCTCAATCTGCCTGCCTCAATACATAGCAAAATCAAAACACCTAAAGAAACAAAACGAAAAAGAACCAAGCCTTTTCTTAGCGATACCGGTCCGTGGCGGGAGGCACGAGGTGGCGATGGTGGTGGTTGTGTTGTGTGTTGCACATACATGTCACTCTCAATCTGCCTGCCTCAACACATAGCAAAATCAAAACACCTAAAGAAACATAAAGTAAAAGAACCAAGCCTTATCTTAGCGAGGCCGGTCTGTGGCGGGATAGATGAAGTGGCGATGATGATGGTCGTGTTGTGTGTTGCCGTGAAGGAAAGTGAAACGTTGGGCATGAAAGGAACACTTTAACCTGGAAGAAAAGTTTGGGGAACCTGAAATAGCTTCACGCCATGAAGCAAAAGGTCACCGAGAGCCCCGTGATCGCTCGAGAGTTGCAAACCGGACCCCTTTTCCGACGCGTACGTGAGCGCCCATGCGCTGGCGCCGATATCTATCATGGACTGATTGATATCCGCGCCTCGCAGAGGTTCGCTGGCGTCCTCTGCAGCGCGCATGAGCAAAGCGGTTCTGGCGTCCGCCAAGACCGCCGACGCTCGCCGCGTACGCGCAGGAAGCAGCCTTGGAGTTTGTACTTGAGTTTCCCAAACCAGCCGCCTCAACATACGATGCCGAGCACACGGCGCAGGAGATTTTGTGTACCACGTTTCGAGCCTTTTCTTTAGGATGCCGGTCAGTGGCCGGAGGGACGATGTGGCGATGGTGGTGGTCGTGTTGTGTGTTGCACATACATGTCTCTCTCAATCTGCGTGCCTCAATACATAGCAAAATCAAAACACCTAAAGAAACAAAACGTAAAAGAACAAAATCTTTTCATAGCGATGCCGGCCTGTGGCGGGAGGGACGAGGTGGCGATGGCGGTGGTCGTGTTGTGTGTTGCACATACATGTCTCTCTCAATCTGCCTGCTTCAATAGATAGCAAAATCAAAACACCTAAAGAAACACAACGTAAAAGAACCAAGCCTTTTATTAGCGATGCTAGTCTGTGGCGGGGAGGACGAGGTGGCGATGGTGGTGGTCGTGTTGTGTGTTGCACATACATGTCTCTCTCGATCTACCAGCCTCAACACATAGCAAAATCAAAACAGCTAACGAAACAAAACGTAAAAGAACCAAGCCTTTTCTTTAGGATGCCGGTCTGTGGCGGAAGGGGGCCGAGGTAGTGACGGTGGTGGAAGTGTTTTATATTGCACATACATGTCTCTCTCAATCTGCCTGCATCAATACATAGAAAAATCAAAACACCTAAAGAAACAAAACGTAAAAGAACCAAGCCTTTTCTTAGCGAGGCCGGTCTGTGGCGGGAGGGACGAGGTGGCGATGGTGGTGGTCGTGTTGTGTGTTGCACATACATGTCTCTCTCAATCTGCCTGCCTCAACACATAGCAAAATCAAAACACCTAAAGAAACAAAACTTAAAAGAACCAAGCCTTTTCTTTAGGATGCATGTCTGTGGCGGGGAGGACGAGGTGGAAATGGTGGTGGTCGTGTTGTGTGTTGCACATACATGTCACTCTCAATCTGCCTGCCTCAACACTGTGATGACCCCCATAATGCGCAGGTCCACACGGGACGGAGAGGCAAAGAGACACCGTATGGCTCAGTTTAAACAAACAGGTATATTCAATAATTACACATGATTAGGATTATACATCAGAGGCTAGGGCGTCCGAGCTTACGTGCCGACGACTTCATGGGGGCGATGGAGTGGCTCCGGAGTTGGGCTCGAGCGGTTGCTGGCAGAAGCTGCACGCCGACGGGCTTCGGCGCTGAAGGCCCTCTTGGCGAACGATGTCGTCCTGAGCGTGCTTGCAGTAGAATTTCAATAGTCGTCCGTTTCTTCGAGGATGGTTCACAAACCCTTCCTCCAGTGTCGCCCGGCCCGGAAGATGAACAGGAGGCGAGCTTGTAGATGATGACAGCAGAGCACAATTTTACAACATACATATACAGAGAGCCAAACTGGAAAAAGCAGAACTGAATCTACAAAAGAACAAACTTTGCACCACTTCACTCATCGACCGGGCAGGCCAGTGCCTAAGCAGCATCACATCACATGCCAAGCATGGAGCCCCAGCTCAGACTGAACTGCATCCGTTTACATGCGCTTTTAAGCACTTGATTAACAAAGGACTAAGGGCGGTCATTTCCAGTGGCCCGCCCAAAGCATCAATTCTCCAATCCAAAATAACATGCGAGATGGGGACCACCCCTTGGGCTGGGCTTAGCCTCGACCCCAGAGTCTGTGAACAATACAAACTAAATAAACAACAAAAACGCCACCACTCTCTCTCAAGTGAGAGTATACACAGGCTCTCTCTTCGGAGCTAATTCACTAGCGCCTGTCTTTCCACATTCTTGGCGAGTACTGCCTGTCCGCCATGACAGGTGTCCGTCGCGGCCCTTCTGGGAAGCTGTGGGTGCCTTCCCGGCGATAGCCCACGACAAAGGGGGGGAGGGAAAGAATGTCGTCTTCGCGGTTTCGCATAGCGTCGGCTGTGGTACGGCGCGCTCTGGCCCGCTGACAGCTCCCCTGTCCTGGAATGCAACCGGAAATTGGGGAGGACAAAGCCTGTTTCCCCGGGGCGGCGGCGGGACCGGTTTTTCCGGTCGTCACTCAAAGAGCATGGCTGGGCAATTGATGATGCCGCTGTCACGGTTCCCCGTCTACGCCGCGCCGTCGAACGTGGATCCTCGTATCACACACGGAATGTCACACTCGCTCACCCTCCAGAAGAATGTTCTCCGAACATTTGAGTCCACGCAGCTCCCCTTGTCTTTCTGAATCGCCTCGCACAGTGCGTCCGACAAAACACTTTTCGCTGCACTCAACACCACTGCACAACACCATATGCCTCCGCTGTCAATACTGGCGTCTCCAGGGGCAGCACTGATCTTCTTTTACAGATAAACATGAAACTCAGCACCCAAGCCTCTCCTTTCTAGTCCAAACTGGACGAAAATAAATTTACCACAGTTACAAAGGAGCTCCCACTTCTAGCACGATCACGGCACAGACAAAAATATAGATAACGAAAGGAAGTAGGGCAGGTTCTGCATGCGCTCCGCATGCTCTCCTGTGCAGGTGTTACTTAATGACAGAAAGGTTTAACTACCAACTCCGATAACTTAACACATAAGCACATAGCAATGTTATGAGCTGCGGCATTACACAATTCTAACCAGTTCACAACTCCGCTCTGTTTACGCCATTAGTCCGACTTAGCTTTCCGATTTCGCAGCGGATATCGGCCTTCATGAGTCATACTAAATAAGTCTGTGCCCCTTTGTCTGCTTTGGGACTTGCGAGGGCTCGTGGCAGGAGCCTCTCCTGGCGTTATCTGCGCGGCAACCTCGCGCGCTTCTTCTTCTAGCAATGCATGAAGTAAATCCGGTGGCATTCCGGCCGTCACCTCGGGCGCCTGCCGAACAAATGCAGGAGAGGGCGTTTCTTGCGAACTATCTGCGCGCTCCGCTTCCCTTCTGTCCCCATCAAAATCCGCGCTTTCCCTTTCCTCATTTCGTGAATACTGAACCGGTGCCGACTTGAGGCGATTTGCGTGTATCCTTATCAAACGCCGGTTCACGTCTCGGACTCTGAAGTTTACCGGAGAAAGCTTCTCGACAACCTCGCACGGTCCTCTCCACTTCGTCTGGAACTTACGAGCTAGCCCAATCTGCCTTTGGCAGTTTTCAATGTACACGCTGTCCCCCACATCAAACGGCGCGTCTCTAGCACTGCGATCGTGCACCTCCTTCCTGCGCTTCGCCGCTTTCTTTAAGGACTCCTTTGCGATGTCCCTCGCCACTTGCAAGCGCGATTCTAGCTCAACCTTATAGTCGTCCAGTGAAGCGTATGGGACACGACGGGGGCCCTCTGGCACTTCACTAGGCTGGTCCGGGTCTCGGCCGTAGAGAAGAAAGAATGGCGATTCGCCCGTGCTCTCGTGTGCTGCGGAATTGTAGGCAAACATTGCATACGGGAGCCACAAGTCCCAGTCCCGCTGGTCGCGCGAAACAAAATGCGACAGGAACCCGGCCACGGTTTGGTTCAGTCGCTCCACCGCGCCGTTGCAAGCCGGATGGTACGGTGTTGTCTGCTTCTTAGCGATCTTAAGCAGCTCGCAAACTCTCCTCATTAGCTGCGACACGAAGTTCGTTCCCCGATCTGTCAAAAGTTGCCTCGGGGGTCCATGTCGGAGCACGATCTGTTCGACAAATGCTCTTGCAACCGTGTCTGCCTTCTTATCTGGGAGTGCTACCGCTTCCGCGTATTTTGAAAGGTGGTCGACAAATACTAAAATGTACTTGTTTCCGGAAGTGGTCGTGGGCAATGGGCCCATTATGTCCTTACCTGTCCGCTCGAAGGGAGCCGAAACCTCAGGGAACGGCTGAATTGGAGCTGGTCTTCGTCCCTTGGGTGTTTTTCTTTCGAGACAGGAATGACACTTCGCACAGTAGTCTCTAACAGCCTGTCGCATGCCACTCCAAAAGTACAAACGCTCCACACGCCTGCGTGTCTTCGCTACGCCAAAATGACCGGCGCATGGCGCATCGTGAAACGCGCGAAGAACCCTTTCTGTCCACGACCGAGGTATGACGACTCTCTCCCAAGCGGTTTTCTCTGGTCTCCCTTTCCTGGTTGGCCTCGTGCGCCGACACAGGGTGCCGTCTTTGTCAATGAAATAACCTAGCTGTTCGGGATGAGACGGTGCGCCCTCTAAGCTTTCGATTATTCGCTTCAGGTCAGGATCTTTGCACTGCTCTGTGCGTAATTCGGCGGGGTCGACTACGGGGACAAACTCTTCTATAGCTGCCACGGCAGCTGTGCGGCTGAGTGCATCAGCGTTCAGATGTGTCTTTCCTGACTTGTGCTCAACTTCAAAGCAGTATTCCTGCAGGTGTAGATTCCATCTAGCGAGTCGCGAGCTAGGGTCCCTGACACTCATCACCCATTTCAGAGGATGGCAGTCTGTGACTAGCTTGAATTTGCGGCCGTAAAGGTAGCATCTGAAGTGCTTTACTGCCCAGACAACGGCGAGGCACTCCCTTTCCGTAGCTCCGTACTTTTGCTCTGTGGGGCTCAACTGTCGGCTAGCAAAAGCAACGGGATGTTCTTTGCCCTCGATAACCTGAGATAGCACGGCACCAACTGCGAACTTTGACGCATCTGTGGCCATAACGAAGGGCAAACTAAAATCCGGGTGGCGTAACAGCGGTGCACTCATTAGCTTCCTTTTCAGGGCCCCAAAAGCATTCTCCGCGTTTTCGTCCCAACGAAAGGCGACATTTTTGGCTGTTAAGGCGGTGAGCGGCTTAGCGAGCTTGGCGAACTCCTCTATGTGCCTTCGGTAGTAACCGATCAGGCCGAGAAACTGCCGGACCTGGCGGACGCTAGTCGGGGATGGAAAATCCGAGACACACCTTAGTTTCTCAGGGTCCGGTCGCACGCCGTCAGCTGAAACAACGTGCCCGAGGTATTTCACCTCGTTTTTGAGGAATTGGCACTTAGAGGGCTTCAGTTTGAGACCCGCTGCTCTTAGTCGCACCAAAACCTGCTCAATATCGCGCAAATGGTTATCAAAACTGCCACTGTATATGATAATGTCATCCATATACACGAAGCACAGCCTCCCCAGAAGACCTGCCAGGATAACATCAGCGGTTCTCTGCCAGACAGCAGGGCTGTTGGCCAGACCCATCGGCATTCTTTTCCATTCATAGTGCCCTGAGGGCGTGTTGAATGCCGTTTTCTCGGCATCTGCCGGATCCATTGCTATCTGCCAGAATCCCGCCGCCATGTCCACTACCGTGAAGTACCTGGCAGAGCCCAGCTGAGAAAGCGTCTCCTGTATATTGGGGATGGGGTATGGATCGATGCGAGTTACGGCATTTAGTTTGCGGTAGTCCACTACCAATCGATACGAGCCATCTGGCTTTTCCACCAATAGTGCTGGTGCTCCCCAGGGTGACTTTGAGTGTTCGACAATGCCGCGATCAATCAGGTCCTGCACCTGCCGCTCCATCTCCTCACGTTGGGAGTAAGGAATCCTGTACGCACGCTGGTAAACGGGCGATGAAGTGCCGGTTTCTATCCTGTGCTTTATAACGCCACAGCAGCCCAAATCCAGGTTGGACGCGGCGAATACCTCCGAGTAGTCGTTCAGCAAACCAGCCAGAGCCTCCCTCTCCCTGGATTTTACGTGAGAAAGATCGAACGACACCTTTGGAGCAGCCGAAGGACTAGCATGCTCTACAGTTGCGAGTACCGTATCGGTGGGCTCACGTTGCTCTATCGCAGAGGTGAAGAAAGCCAATGTTTTGTTCTTGGGAAGGCTCAGTGGCTGCTGGCTACAGTTAACCACCCGTAGGGGCACTCTGTGGGCGTCATTAACTGTCACGAGGCACGCGGCTGCCTTCAGGCCATTGCTGAGAGAGTCGACCGGCTCAAGCACTCCCACGGCGCCGCTCTCTACATCTGAAGGCACAAACGCGTACAAAATGTGCTCCGACCAAGGAAGGACGACCGCCTCCTCGACCAGCCGGACGGCAACCCGCGAATATACCTTCTCCAATGATCCCACTGTTTGACGGGTGTCAATATCGGTAATGCGAATCTCAGCCCCTCTCCTGTTCAAAAACGGAACTTTTGAGCCGCCCGCATTAACCTCTTCCTCAGAGAATGAGACTACTACCTTCCCTTTTCTCAAAAAATCCTGCCCTAATATACCTGACACTCCGTTTGGCAGAGACACCGTGTCCGGGCATACGTAGCAGGGGTGCTCCAATGCAATTCCGCCGAGAGAGAAGTGTAACCGGTAGAGTCCACTTATGCCAAGAGGATCCCCCGTTATGCCTACAAATTTGGTTGCCATACCACCAGACGCTTCCAACACCTCGCGGTCCCCCTTCCTTCGAAGCGTGTTAAAACTGCTCTCCTTAAGCAATGTCACCTTTGACCCCGTATCTATCAACAATTCCATGCAACAACCATTTAACTTGCAACGCACAACAGGGCATGCCTCGTCGGCCACACAAACTACCACCACCTCATCATCTACTGCTTCCTCCCCACGCTCCTCAGGCTGGGGAGGACTAACTAGTTTTTTGACTCGGTATCTGGAGCCCCGCTGTAGGCTTGCTTAGGGCGTGTCTCGCCTGCTTCTCTTTGTGGCTCCCCACGGCGCATGTTTTGGCAGAACCTGGCGATGTGTCCGCGACCCTGGCAAGCGAAGCATACGATTTCTTCAAAATCTCGCATACCGCGCCTGTAGCTTTGTGGCGGTCTCCGGTTTCCAGCGAATGGGCGCTGTTGAGCGCGCGCTTCAACCTGGCGTTCTACCTGCTGAGTTAGCAGCTGTTCCAAGCGATCTAACCGCTCTGTCAAGAGAGCAACCTCAGGCTTGAGCACCGCTCTCTCTATGACGCGTACTCTCGCTGCGGCTGTCGTTAACGCCTCATTTTGTTCCTCATCCAATGCGGCCTCCACGGCTTGGTCGAAATTGCTTGGCTTGCGCGAGAGCACGAACCGGCGCACGGGGTCTTGCAGACCAGCCACGAACAAAGCGGTCATTTCCTCTTTAAGTATATCCTCCGCGTATTTCTTCTTAAGCTGGTCTCCTTCCTCCTCCCTGCTTAACGTATCGCGCGCTAAGCGCTGAAGCCGCGACGCAAACGTTCGCACGTCCTCCCCTACCATCTGTCCGGCGTCACGGAACCTCTGTACTCGCACGTGACGTGGTTCAGTGTCAAAATGCTCAAACGCGAGCTTCTTAAATTCCGCAAATGATTTTGTGGATTTTACTTTTTCGTCTCGCCATGCAAAATCATGAGCAGCTCCTGCCATCTTACACCTCGCCATTCCCAGCATTTGAGCATCGGACCATCCCCCCATTTTCCCAATCTCTTCTAGCATGGAAAAGAAATCGCAGATTGGAACCCCTGTCTTATCTCCCGTAAACGTCGGAATGACGCTTCCTAATGCCAGCATGCTTGCTCCGAGCGACGGCTGTGGAGTGGGAGCTCCCTCAGATACAGTCATTTTTTTTTTCAAGCCCTCCAGTGCCTCAAGCCTCTCAAATGGGGGTAAAAGTCCCCCAATCAGTCCCGTGATTCCCTTTTGATTACAATTTTGAAGTCATGAATGTCACAGCATTCAGAGGACATTTGCTTTTGAGACCCCACTTCTGACACCAGTGTGATGACCCCCATAATGCGCAGGTCCACACGGGACGGAGAGGCAAAGAGACACCGTATGGCTCAGTTTAAACAAACAGGTATATTCAATAATTACACATGATTAGGATTATACATCAGAGGCTAGGGCGTCCGAGCTTACGTGCCGACGACTTCATGGGGGCGATGGAGTGGCTCCGGAGTTGGGCTCGAGCGGTTGCTGGCAGAAGCTGCACGCCGACGGGCTTCGGCGCTGAAGGCCCTCTTGGCGAACGATGTCGTCCTGAGCGTGCTTGCAGTAGAATTTCAATAGTCGTCCGTTTCTTCGAGGATGGTTCACAAACCCTTCCTCCAGTGTCGCCCGGCCCGGAAGATGAACAGGAGGCGAGCTTGTAGATGATGACAGCAGAGCACAATTTTACAACATACATATACAGAGAGCCAAACTGGAAAAAGCAGAACTGAATCTACAAAAGAACAAACTTTGCACCACTTCACTCATCGACCGGGCAGGCCAGTGCCTAAGCAGCATCACATCACATGCCAAGCATGGAGCCCCAGCTCAGACTGAACTGCATCCGTTTACATGCGCTTTTAAGCACTTGATTAACAAAGGACTAAGGGCGGTCATTTCCAGTGGCCCGCCCAAAGCATCAATTCTCCAATCCAAAATAACATGCGAGATGGGGACCACCCCTTGGGCTGGGCTTAGCCTCGACCCCAGAGTCTGTGAACAATACAAACTAAATAAACAACAAAAACGCCACCACTCTCTCTCAAGTGAGAGTATACACAGGCTCTCTCTTCGGAGCTAATTCACTAGCGCCTGTCTTTCCACATTCTTGGCGAGTACTGCCTGTCCGCCATGACAGGTGTCCGTCGCGGCCCTTCTGGGAAGCTGTGGGTGCCTTCCCGGCGATAGCCCACGACAAAGGGGGGGAGGGAAAGAATGTCGTCTTCGCGGTTTCGCATAGCGTCGGCTGTGGTACGGCGCGCTCTGGCCCGCTGACAGCTCCCCTGTCCTGGAATGCAACCGGAAATTGGGGAGGACAAAGCCTGTTTCCCCGGGGCGGCGGCGGGACCGGTTTTTCCGGTCGTCACTCAAAGAGCATGGCTGGGCAATTGATGATGCCGCTGTCACGGTTCCCCGTCTACGCCGCGCCGTCGAACGTGGATCCTCGTATCACACACGGAATGTCACAACACATAGCAATATCAAAACACCTAAAGTAACAAAACGTAAGCCTTTTCTTAGCGATGCCGGTCTGTGGTGGAACGGACGAGGTGGCGATGGGGCTGGTCGTGCTGGGTGTTGCACATACGTGTCTCTCTCAATCTGCCTGCCTCAATACATAGCAAAATCAAAACACCTAAAGAAACAAAACGTAAAAGAACCAAGCCTTTTCTTAGCGAGGCCGGTCTGTGGCGGGAGGGACGAGGTGGCGATGGTGGTGGTCGTGTTGTGTGTTGCACATACATGTTTCTCTCAATCTGCCTGTCTCAATACATAGCAAAATCAAAACACCTAAAGAAACAAACCGTAAAAGAACCAAGCCTTTTTCTTAGCGATGCCGGTCTGTGGCGGGGAGGACGAGGTGGCGATGGTGGTTGTCGTGTTGTGTATTGCACATACGTGTCTCTCTCAATCTGCCTGTCTCAATACATAGCAAAATCAAAACACCTAGAGATACAAAACGTAAAAAAAACAAAGCCTTTTCTTAGCGATGGCGGTCTGTGGCGGGAGGGAAGAGGTGGCGATGGTGGTGGTCGTGTTGTGTGTTGCCCATACATGTCACTCTCAATCTGCCTGCCTCAACACATAGCAAAATCAAAACACCTAAAGAAACAAAACGTAAAGAAACCAAGCCTTTTCGTTGGGATGCCGGTCTGGGGCGGGGAGCACAAGGCGGCGATGGTGGTGGTCGTGTTGTGTGTTGCACATACATGTCTCTCTCAATCTGCCTGCCTCAATACATAGCAAAATCAAAACACCGAAAGAAACAAAACGTAAAGGAACCAAGCCTTTTCTTTAGGATGCCGGTGTGTGGCGGGGAGGATGAGGTAGCGATGGTGGTGGTCGTGTTGTGTGTTGCACATACATGTCTCTCTCAATCTACCAGCCTCAACACCTAGCAAAATCAAAACGCCTAAAGAAACAAAATGTAAAAGAACCAAGCCTTTTCGTAGCGATGCCGGCCTGTGGCGGGAGGGACGAGGTGGCGATGGCGGTGGTCGTGTTGTGTGTTGCACATACATGTCTCTCTCAATCTGCCTGCTTCATTAGATAGCAAAATCAAAACACCTAAAGAAACAAAACGTAAAGAAACAGAGCCTTTTCTTTAGGATGCCGGTCTGTGGCGGGGAGCACAAGGTGGCGATGGTGGTGGTCATGTTGTGTGTTGCACATACATGTCTCTCTCAATCTGCCTGCCTCAATACATAGCAAATCAAAACACCGAAAGAAACAAAACGTAAAAGAACCAAGACTTTTTCTTAGCGATGCCGGTCTGTGGCGGGAGGGACGAGGTGGTGATGGTGGGGGTCGTGTCGTGTGTTGCACATACATGTCTCTCTAAATCTGCCTGCCTCAATACATGGCAAAATCAAAACACCTAAAGAAACAAAACGTAAAGGAACCAAGCCTTTTCTTAGCGATGCAGGCCTGTGGCGGGGAGGACGAGGTGGCGATAGTGGTGGTCATGTTGTGTGTTGCACATACATGTCTCTCTCAATCTGCCTGCCTCAATACATAGCAAAATCAAAACACCTAAAGAAACAAAACGAAAAAAACCAAGCCTTTTCTTAGCGATACCGGTCAGTGGCGGGAGGCACGAGGTGGCGATGGTGGTGGTTGTGTTGTGTGTTGCACATACATGTCACTCTCAATCTGCCTGCCTCAACACATAGCAAAATCAAAACACCGAAAGAAACAAAACGTAAAAGAACCAAGACTTTCTTAGCGATGCCGGTCTGTGGCGGGAGGGACGAGGTGGTAATGGTGGGGGTCGTGTTGTGTGTTGCACATACATGTCTCTCTCAATCTAGCCGCCTCAATACATAGCAAATTTAAAACACCTAAAGAAACAAAACGTAAAGGAACCAAGCCTTTTCTTAGCGATGCAGGCCTGTGGCAGGGAGGACGAGGTGGCGATGGTGGTGGTCGTGTTGTGTGCTGCACATACATGTCTCTCTCAATCTGCCTGCCTCAACACATAGCAAAATCAAAACACCTAAAGAAACAAAGCGTAAAAGAACCAAGCCTTATCTTAGCGAGGCCGGTCTGTGGCGGGATAGATGAAGTGGCGATGATGATGGTCGTGTTGTGTGTTGCCGTGAAGGAAAGTGAAACGTTGGGCATGAAAGGAACACTTTAACCTGGAAGAAAAGTTTGGGGAACCTGAAATAGCTTCACGCCATGAAGCAAAAGGTCACCGAGAGCCCCGTGATCGCTCGAGAGTTGCAAACCGGACCCCTTTTCCGACGCGTACGTGAGCGCCCATGCGCTGGCGCCGATATCTATCATGGACTGATTGATATCCGCGCCTCGCAGAGGTTCGCTGGCGTCCTCTGCAGCGCGCATGAGCAAAGCGGTTCTGGCGTCCGCCAAGACCGCCGACGCTCGCCGCGTACGCGCAGGAAGCAGCCTTGGAGTTTGTACTTGAGTTTCCCAAACCAGCCGCCTCAACATACGATGCCGAGCACACGGCGCAGGAGATTTTGTGTACCACGTTTCGAGCCTTTTCTTTAGGATGCCGGTCAGTGGCCGGAGGGACGATGTGGCGATGGTGGTGGTCGTGTTGTGTGTTGCACATACATGTCTCTCTCAATCTGCGTGCCTCAATACATAGCAAAATCAAAACACCTAAAGAAACAAAACGTAAAAGAACAAAATCTTTTCATAGCGATGCCGGCCTGTGGCGGGAGGGACGAGGTGGCGATGGCGGTGGTCGTGTTGTGTGTTGCACATACATGTCTCTCTCAATCTGCCTGCTTCAATAGATAGCAAAATCAAAACACCTAAAGAAACACAACGTAAAAGAACCAAGCCTTTTATTAGCGATGCTAGTCTGTGGCGGGGAGGACGAGGTGGCGATGGTGGTGGTCGTGTTGTGTGTTGCACATACATGTCTCTCTCGATCTACCAGCCTCAACACATAGCAAAATCAAAACAGCTAACGAAACAAAACGTAAAAGAACCAAGCCTTTTCTTTAGGATGCCGGTCTGTGGCGGAAGGGGGCCGAGGTAGTGACGGTGGTGGAAGTGTTTTATATTGCACATACATGTCTCTCTCAATCTGCCTGCCTCAATACATAGAAAAATCAAAACACCTAAAGAAACAAAACGTAAAAGAACCAAGCCTTTTCTTAGCGAGGCCGGTCTGTGGCGGGAGGGACGAGGTGGCGATGGTGGTGGTCGTGTTGTGTGTTGCACATACATGTCTCTCTCAATCTGCCTGCCTCAACACATAGCAAAATCAAAACACCTAAAGAAACAAAACTTAAAAGAACCAAGCCTTTTCTTTAGGATGCATGTCTGTGGCGGGGAGGACGAGGTGGAAATGGTGGTGGTCGTGTTGTGTGTTGCACATACATGTCACTCTCAATCTGCCTGCCTCAACACTGTGATGACCCCCATAATGCGCAGGTCCACACGGGACGGAGAGGCAAAGAGACACCGTATGGCTCAGTTTAAACAAACAGGTATATTCAATAATTACACATGATTAGGATTATACATCAGAGGCTAGGGCGTCCGAGCTTACGTGCCGACGACTTCATGGGGGCGATGGAGTGGCTCCGGAGTTGGGCTCGAGCGGTTGCTGGCAGAAGCTGCACGCCGACGGGCTTCGGCGCTGAAGGCCCTCTTGGCGAACGATGTCGTCCTGAGCGTGCTTGCAGTAGAATTTCAATAGTCGTCCGTTTCTTCGAGGATGGTTCACAAACCCTTCCTCCAGTGTCGCCCGGCCCGGAAGATGAACAGGAGGCGAGCTTGTAGATGATGACAGCAGAGCACAATTTTACAACATACATATACAGAGAGCCAAACTGGAAAAAGCAGAACTGAATCTACAAAAGAACAAACTTTGCACCACTTCACTCATCGACCGGGCAGGCCAGTGCCTAAGCAGCATCACATCACATGCCAAGCATGGAGCCCCAGCTCAGACTGAACTGCATCCGTTTACATGCGCTTTTAAGCACTTGATTAACAAAGGACTAAGGGCGGTCATTTCCAGTGGCCCGCCCAAAGCATCAATTCTCCAATCCAAAATAACATGCGAGATGGGGACCACCCCTTGGGCTGGGCTTAGCCTCGACCCCAGAGTCTGTGAACAATACAAACTAAATAAACAACAAAAACGCCACCACTCTCTCTCAAGTGAGAGTATACACAGGCTCTCTCTTCGGAGCTAATTCACTAGCGCCTGTCTTTCCACATTCTTGGCGAGTACTGCCTGTCCGCCATGACAGGTGTCCGTCGCGGCCCTTCTGGGAAGCTGTGGGTGCCTTCCCGGCGATAGCCCACGACAAAGGGGGGGAGGGAAAGAATGTCGTCTTCGCGGTTTCGCATAGCGTCGGCTGTGGTACGGCGCGCTCTGGCCCGCTGACAGCTCCCCTGTCCTGGAATGCAACCGGAAATTGGGGAGGACAAAGCCTGTTTCCCCGGGGCGGCGGCGGGACCGGTTTTTCCGGTCGTCACTCAAAGAGCATGGCTGGGCAATTGATGATGCCGCTGTCACGGTTCCCCGTCTACGCCGCGCCGTCGAACGTGGATCCTCGTATCACACACGGAATGTCACACTCGCTCACCCTCCAGAAGAATGTTCTCCGAACATTTGAGTCCACGCAGCTCCCCTTGTCTTTCTGAATCGCCTCGCACAGTGCGTCCGACAAAACACTTTTCGCTGCACTCAACACCACTGCACAACACCATATGCCTCCGCTGTCAATACTGGCGTCTCCAGGGGCAGCACTGATCTTCTTTTACAGATAAACATGAAACTCAGCACCCAAGCCTCTCCTTTCTAGTCCAAACTGGACGAAAATAAATTTACCACAGTTACAAAGGAGCTCCCACTTCTAGCACGATCACGGCACAGACAAAAATATAGATAACGAAAGGAAGTAGGGCAGGTTCTGCATGCGCTCCGCATGCTCTCCTGTGCAGGTGTTACTTAATGACAGAAAGGTTTAACTACCAACTCCGATAACTTAACACATAAGCACATAGCAATGTTATGAGCTGCGGCATTACACAATTCTAACCAGTTCACAACTCCGCTCTGTTTACGCCATTAGTCCGACTTAGCTTTCCGATTTCGCAGCGGATATCGGCCTTCATGAGTCATACTAAATAAGTCTGTGCCCCTTTGTCTGCTTTGGGACTTGCGAGGGCTCGTGGCAGGAGCCTCTCCTGGCGTTATCTGCGCGGCAACCTCGCGCGCTTCTTCTTCTAGCAATGCATGAAGTAAATCCGGTGGCATTCCGGCCGTCACCTCGGGCGCCTGCCGAACAAATGCAGGAGAGGGCGTTTCTTGCGAACTATCTGCGCGCTCCGCTTCCCTTCTGTCCCCATCAAAATCCGCGCTTTCCCTTTCCTCATTTCGTGAATACTGAACCGGTGCCGACTTGAGGCGATTTGCGTGTATCCTTATCAAACGCCGGTTCACGTCTCGGACTCTGAAGTTTACCGGAGAAAGCTTCTCGACAACCTCGCACGGTCCTCTCCACTTCGTCTGGAACTTACGAGCTAGCCCAATCTGCCTTTGGCAGTTTTCAATGTACACGCTGTCCCCCACATCAAACGGCGCGTCTCTAGCACTGCGATCGTGCACCTCCTTCCTGCGCTTCGCCGCTTTCTTTAAGGACTCCTTTGCGATGTCCCTCGCCACTTGCAAGCGCGATTCTAGCTCAACCTTATAGTCGTCCAGTGAAGCGTATGGGACACGACGGGGGCCCTCTGGCACTTCACTAGGCTGGTCCGGGTCTCGGCCGTAGAGAAGAAAGAATGGCGATTCGCCCGTGCTCTCGTGTGCTGCGGAATTGTAGGCAAACATTGCATACGGGAGCCACAAGTCCCAGTCCCGCTGGTCGCGCGAAACAAAATGCGACAGGAACCCGGCCACGGTTTGGTTCAGTCGCTCCACCGCGCCGTTGCAAGCCGGATGGTACGGTGTTGTCTGCTTCTTAGCGATCTTAAGCAGCTCGCAAACTCTCCTCATTAGCTGCGACACGAAGTTCGTTCCCCGATCTGTCAAAAGTTGCCTCGGGGGTCCATGTCGGAGCACGATCTGTTCGACAAATGCTCTTGCAACCGTGTCTGCCTTCTTATCTGGGAGTGCTACCGCTTCCGCGTATTTTGAAAGGTGGTCGACAAATACTAAAATGTACTTGTTTCCGGAAGTGGTCGTGGGCAATGGGCCCATTATGTCCTTACCTGTCCGCTCGAAGGGAGCCGAAACCTCAGGGAACGGCTGAATTGGAGCTGGTCTTCGTCCCTTGGGTGTTTTTCTTTCGAGACAGGAATGACACTTCGCACAGTAGTCTCTAACAGCCTGTCGCATGCCACTCCAAAAGTACAAACGCTCCACACGCCTGCGTGTCTTCGCTACGCCAAAATGACCGGCGCATGGCGCATCGTGAAACGCGCGAAGAACCCTTTCTGTCCACGACCGAGGTATGACGACTCTCTCCCAAGCGGTTTTCTCTGGTCTCCGTTTCCTGGTTGGCCTCGTGCGCCGACACAGGGTGCCGTCTTTGTCAATGAAATAACCTAGCTGTTCGGGATGAGACGGTGCGCCCTCTAAGCTTTCGATTATTCGCTTCAGGTCAGGATCTTTGCACTGCTCTGTGCGTAATTCGGCGGGGTCGACTACGGGGACAAACTCTTCTATAGCTGCCACGGCAGCTGTGCGGCTGAGTGCATCAGCGTTCAGATGTGTCTTTCCTGACTTGTGCTCAACTTCAAAGCAGTATTCCTGCAGGTGTAGATTCCATCTAGCGAGTCGCGAGCTAGGGTCCCTGACACTCATCACCCATTTCAGAGGATGGCAGTCTGTGACTAGCTTGAATTTGCGGCCGTAAAGGTAGCATCTGAAGTGCTTTACTGCCCAGACAACGGCGAGGCACTCCCTTTCCGTAGCTCCGTACTTTTGCTCTGTGGGGCTCAACTGTCGGCTAGCAAAAGCAACGGGATGTTCTTTGCCCTCGATAACCTGAGATAGCACGGCACCAACTGCGAACTTTGACGCATCTGTGGCCATAACGAAGGGCAAACTAAAATCCGGGTGGCGTAACAGCGGTGCACTCATTAGCTTCCTTTTCAGGGCCCCAAAAGCATTCTCCGCGTTTTCGTCCCAACGAAAGGCGACATTTTTGGCTGTTAAGGCGGTGAGCGGCTTAGCGAGCTTGGCGAACTCCTCTATGTGCCTTCGGTAGTAACCGATCAGGCCGAGAAACTGCCGGACCTGGCGGACGCTAGTCGGGGATGGAAAATCCGAGACACACCTTAGTTTCTCAGGGTCCGGTCGCACGCCGTCAGCTGAAACAACGTGCCCGAGGTATTTCACCTCGTTTTTGAGGAATTGGCACTTAGAGGGCTTCAGTTTGAGACCCGCTGCTCTTAGTCGCACCAAAACCTGCTCAATATCGCGCAAATGGTTATCAAAACTGCCACTGTATATGATAATGTCATCCATATACACGAAGCACAGCCTCCCCAGAAGACCTGCCAGGATAACATCAGCGGTTCTCTGCCAGACAGCAGGGCTGTTGGCCAGACCCATCGGCATTCTTTTCCATTCATAGTGCCCTGAGGGCGTGTTGAATGCCGTTTTCTCGGCATCTGCCGGATCCATTGCTATCTGCCAGAATCCCGCCGCCATGTCCACTACCGTGAAGTACCTGGCAGAGCCCAGCTGAGAAAGCGTCTCCTGTATATTGGGGATGGGGTATGGATCGATGCGAGTTACGGCATTTAGTTTGCGGTAGTCCACTACCAATCGATACGAGCCATCTGGCTTTTCCACCAATAGTGCTGGTGCTCCCCAGGGTGACTTTGAGTGTTCGACAATGCCGCGATCAATCAGGTCCTGCACCTGCCGCTCCATCTCCTCACGTTGGGAGTAAGGAATCCTGTACGCACGCTGGTAAACGGGCGATGAAGTGCCGGTTTCTATCCTGTGCTTTATAACGCCACAGCAGCCCAAATCCAGGTTGGACGCGGCGAATACCTCCGAGTAGTCGTTCAGCAAACCAGCCAGAGCCTCCCTCTCCCTGGATTTTACGTGAGAAAGATCGAACGACACCTTTGGAGCAGCCGAAGGACTAGCATGCTCTACAGTTGCGAGTACCGTATCGGTGGGCTCACGTTGCTCTATCGCAGAGGTGAAGAAAGCCAATGTTTTGTTCTTGGGAAGGCTCAGTGGCTGCTGGCTACAGTTAACCACCCGTAGGGGCACTCTGTGGGCGTCATTAACTGTCACGAGGCACGCGGCTGCCTTCAGGCCATTGCTGAGAGAGTCGACCGGCTCAAGCACTCCCACGGCGCCGCTCTCTACATCTGAAGGCACAAACGCGTACAAAATGTGCTCCGACCAAGGAAGGACGACCGCCTCCTCGACCAGCCGGACGGCAACCCGCGAATATACCTTCTCCAATGATCCCACTGTTTGACGGGTGTCAATATCGGTAATGCGAATCTCAGCCCCTCTCCTGTTCAAAAACGGAACTTTTGAGCCGCCCGCATTAACCTCTTCCTCAGAGAATGAGACTACTACCTTCCCTTTTCTCAAAAAATCCTGCCCTAATATACCTGACACTCCGTTTGGCAGAGACACCGTGTCCGGGCATACGTAGCAGGGGTGCTCCAATGCAATTCCGCCGAGAGAGAAGTGTAACCGGTAGAGTCCACTTATGCCAAGAGGATCCCCCGTTATGCCTACAAATTTGGTTGCCATACCACCAGACGCTTCCAACACCTCGCGGTCCCCCTTCCTTCGAAGCGTGTTAAAACTGCTCTCCTTAAGCAATGTCACCTTTGACCCCGTATCTATCAACAATTCCATGCAACAACCATTTAACTTGCAACGCACAACAGGGCATGCCTCGTCGGCCACACAAACTACCACCACCTCATCATCTACTGCTTCCTCCCCACGCTCCTCAGGCTGGGGAGGACTAACTAGTTTTTTGACTCGGTATCTGGAGCCCCGCTGTAGGCTTGCTTAGGGCGTGTCTCGCCTGCTTCTCTTTGTGGCTCCCCACGGCGCATGTTTTGGCAGAACCTGGCGATGTGTCCGCGACCCTGGCAAGCGAAGCATACGATTTCTTCAAAATCTCGCATACCGCGCCTGTAGCTTTGTGGCGGTCTCCGGTTTCCAGCGAATGGGCGCTGTTGAGCGCGCGCTTCAACCTGGCGTTCTACCTGCTGAGTTAGCAGCTGTTCCAAGCGATCTAACCGCTCTGTCAAGAGAGCAACCTCAGGCTTGAGCACCGCTCTCTCTATGACGCGTACTCTCGCTGCGGCTGTCGTTAACGCCTCATTTTGTTCCTCATCCAATGCGGCCTCCACGGCTTGGTCGAAATTGCTTGGCTTGCGCGAGAGCACGAACCGGCGCACGGGGTCTTGCAGACCAGCCACGAACAAAGCGGTCATTTCCTCTTTAAGTATATCCTCCGCGTATTTCTTCTTAAGCTGGTCTCCTTCCTCCTCCCTGCTTAACGTATCGCGCGCTAAGCGCTGAAGCCGCGACGCAAACGTTCGCACGTCCTCCCCTACCATCTGTCCGGCGTCACGGAACCTCTGTACTCGCACGTGACGTGGTTCAGTGTCAAAATGCTCAAACGCGAGCTTCTTAAATTCCGCAAATGATTTTGTGGATTTTACTTTTTCGTCTCGCCATGCAAAATCATGAGCAGCTCCTGCCATCTTACACCTCGCCATTCCCAGCATTTGAGCATCGGACCATCCCCCCATTTTCCCAATCTCTTCTAGCATGGAAAAGAAATCGCAGATTGGAACCCCTGTCTTATCTCCCGTAAACGTCGGAATGACGCTTCCTAATGCCAGCATGCTTGCTCCGAGCGACGGCTGTGGAGTGGGAGCTCCCTCAGATACAGTCATTTTTTTTTTCAAGCCCTCCAGTGCCTCAAGCCTCTCAAATGGGGGTAAAAGTCCCCCAATCAGTCCCGTGATTCCCTTTTGATTACAATTTTGAAGTCATGAATGTCACAGCATTCAGAGGACATTTGCTTTTGAGACCCCACTTCTGACACCAGTGTGATGACCCCCATAATGCGCAGGTCCACACGGGACGGAGAGGCAAAGAGACACCGTATGGCTCAGTTTAAACAAACAGGTATATTCAATAATTACACATGATTAGGATTATACATCAGAGGCTAGGGCGTCCGAGCTTACGTGCCGACGACTTCATGGGGGCGATGGAGTGGCTCCGGAGTTGGGCTCGAGCGGTTGCTGGCAGAAGCTGCACGCCGACGGGCTTCGGCGCTGAAGGCCCTCTTGGCGAACGATGTCGTCCTGAGCGTGCTTGCAGTAGAATTTCAATAGTCGTCCGTTTCTTCGAGGATGGTTCACAAACCCTTCCTCCAGTGTCGCCCGGCCCGGAAGATGAACAGGAGGCGAGCTTGTAGATGATGACAGCAGAGCACAATTTTACAACATACATATACAGAGAGCCAAACTGGAAAAAGCAGAACTGAATCTACAAAAGAACAAACTTTGCACCACTTCACTCATCGACCGGGCAGGCCAGTGCCTAAGCAGCATCACATCACATGCCAAGCATGGAGCCCCAGCTCAGACTGAACTGCATCCGTTTACATGCGCTTTTAAGCACTTGATTAACAAAGGACTAAGGGCGGTCATTTCCAGTGGCCCGCCCAAAGCATCAATTCTCCAATCCAAAATAACATGCGAGATGGGGACCACCCCTTGGGCTGGGCTTAGCCTCGACCCCAGAGTCTGTGAACAATACAAACTAAATAAACAACAAAAACGCCACCACTCTCTCTCAAGTGAGAGTATACACAGGCTCTCTCTTCGGAGCTAATTCACTAGCGCCTGTCTTTCCACATTCTTGGCGAGTACTGCCTGTCCGCCATGACAGGTGTCCGTCGCGGCCCTTCTGGGAAGCTGTGGGTGCCTTCCCGGCGATAGCCCACGACAAAGGGGGGGAGGGAAAGAATGTCGTCTTCGCGGTTTCGCATAGCGTCGGCTGTGGTACGGCGCGCTCTGGCCCGCTGACAGCTCCCCTGTCCTGGAATGCAACCGGAAATTGGGGAGGACAAAGCCTGTTTCCCCGGGGCGGCGGCGGGACCGGTTTTTCCGGTCGTCACTCAAAGAGCATGGCTGGGCAATTGATGATGCCGCTGTCACGGTTCCCCGTCTACGCCGCGCCGTCGAACGTGGATCCTCGTATCACACACGGAATGTCACAACACATAGCAATATCAAAACACCTAAAGTAACAAAACGTAAGCCTTTTCTTAGCGATGCCGGTCTGTGGTGGAACGGACGAGGTGGCGATGGGGCTGGTCGTGCTGGGTGTTGCACATACGTGTCTCTCTCAATCTGCCTGCCTCAATACATAGCAAAATCAAAACACCTAAAGAAACAAAACGTAAAAGAACCAAGCCTTTTCTTAGCGAGGCCGGTCTGTGGCGGGAGGGACGAGGTGGCGATGGTGGTGGTCGTGTTGTGTGTTGCACATACATGTTTCTCTCAATCTGCCTGTCTCAATACATAGCAAAATCAAAACACCTAAAGAAACAAACCGTAAAAGAACCAAGCCTTTTTCTTAGCGATGCCGGTCTGTGGCGGGGAGGACGAGGTGGCGATGGTGGTTGTCGTGTTGTGTATTGCACATACGTGTCTCTCTCAATCTGCCTGTCTCAATACATAGCAAAATCAAAACACCTAGAGATACAAAACGTAAAAAAAACAAAGCCTTTTCTTAGCGATGGCGGTCTGTGGCGGGAGGGAAGAGGTGGCGATGGTGGTGGTCGTGTTGTGTGTTGCCCATACATGTCACTCTCAATCTGCCTGCCTCAACACATAGCAAAATCAAAACACCTAAAGAAACAAAACGTAAAGAAACCAAGCCTTTTCGTTGGGATGCCGGTCTGGGGCGGGGAGCACAAGGCGGCGATGGTGGTGGTCGTGTTGTGTGTTGCACATACATGTCTCTCTCAATCTGCCTGCCTCAATACATAGCAAAATCAAAACACCGAAAGAAACAAAACGTAAAGGAACCAAGCCTTTTCTTTAGGATGCCGGTGTGTGGCGGGGAGGATGAGGTAGCGATGGTGGTGGCCGTGTTGTGTGTTGCACATACATGTCTCTCTCAATCTACCAGCCTCAACACCTAGCAAAATCAAAACGCCTAAAGAAACAAAATGTAAAAGAACCAAGCCTTTTCGTAGCGATGCCGGCCTGTGGCGGGAGGGACGAGGTGGCGATGGCGGTGGTCGTGTTGTGTGTTGCACATACATGTCTCTCTCAATCTGCCTGCTTCATTAGATAGCAAAATCAAAACACCTAAAGAAACAAAACGTAAAGAAACAGAGCCTTTTCTTTAGGATGCCGGTCTGTGGCGGGGAGCACAAGGTGGCGATGGTGGTGGTCATGTTGTGTGTTGCACATACATGTCTCTCTCAATCTGCCTGCCTCAATACATAGCAAATCAAAACACCGAAAGAAACAAAACGTAAAAGAACCAAGACTTTTTCTTAGCGATGCCGGTCTGTGGCGGGAGGGACGAGGTGGTGATGGTGGGGGTCGTGTCGTGTGTTGCACATACATGTCTCTCTAAATCTGCCTGCCTCAATACATGGCAAAATCAAAACACCTAAAGAAACAAAACGTAAAGGAACCAAGCCTTTTCTTAGCGATGCAGGCCTGTGGCGGGGAGGACGAGGTGGCGATAGTGGTGGTCATGTTGTGTGTTGCACATACATGTCTCTCTCAATCTGCCTGCCTCAATACATAGCAAAATCAAAACACCTAAAGAAACAAAACGAAAAAAACCAAGCCTTTTCTTAGCGATACCGGTCAGTGGCGGGAGGCACGAGGTGGCGATGGTGGTGGTTGTGTTGTGTGTTGCACATACATGTCACTCTCAATCTGCCTGCCTCAACACATAGCAAAATCAAAACACCGAAAGAAACAAAACGTAAAAGAACCAAGACTTTCTTAGCGATGCCGGTCTGTGGCGGGAGGGACGAGGTGGTAATGGTGGGGGTCGTGTTGTGTGTTGCACATACATGTCTCTCTCAATCTAGCCGCCTCAATACATAGCAAATTTAAAACACCTAAAGAAACAAAACGTAAAGGAACCAAGCCTTTTCTTAGCGATGCAGGCCTGTGGCAGGGAGGACGAGGTGGCGATGGTGGTGGTCGTGTTGTGTGCTGCACATACATGTCTCTCTCAATCTGCCTGCCTCAACACATAGCAAAATCAAAACACCTAAAGAAACAAAGCGTAAAAGAACCAAGCCTTATCTTAGAGAGGCCGGTCTGTGGCGGGATAGATGAAGTGGCGATGGTGATGCTCGTGTTGTGTGTTGCCGTGAAGGAAAATGAAACGTTGGGCATGAAAGGACAACTTTAACCTGGAAGAAAAGTTTGGGGAACCTGAAAGAGCTTCACGCCATGAAGAAAAAGGTCACCGAGAGCCCCGTGATCGCTCGAGTGTTGCAAACCGGACCCCTTTTCCGACGTGTACGCGAGCGCCCATGCGGTGGCGACGATATCTATCATGGATTGATTGATATCCGCGCCTCGCAGAGGTTCGCTGGCGTCCTCTGCAGCGTGCATGAGCAAAGCGGTTCTGGCGTACGCCAAAACCGCCGACGCTCGCCGCGTACGCGCAGGAAGCAGCCTTGGAGTTTGTACTTGAGTTTCCCCAACCAGCCGCCTCAACATACGATGCCGAGCACACGGCGCAGGAGATTTTGTGTACCACGTTTCGAGCCTTTTCTTTAGGATGCCGGTCTGTGGCCGGAGGGACGACGTGGCGATGGTGGTGGTCGTGTTGTGTGTTGCACATACATGTATCTCTCAATCTGCGTGCCTCAATACATAGCAAAATCAAAACACCTAAAGAAACAAAACGTAAAAAACAAAATCTTTCATAGCGATGCCGGCCTGTGGCGGGAGGGACGAGGTGGCGATGGCGGTGGTCGTGTTGTGTGTTGCACATAAATGTCTCTCTCAATCTGCCTGCTTCAATAGATAGCAAAATCAAAACAACTAAAGAAACAAAACGTAAAAGAACCAAGCCTTTTTTAGCGATGCTGGTCTGTGGCGGGGAGGACGAGGTTGCGATGGTGGTGGTCGTGTTGTGTGTTGCACATGTATGTCTCTCTCAATCTGCCTCCCTCAATGCATGGCAAAATCAAAACACCTAAAGAAACAAAACGTAAAGAAACCAAGACTTTTTCTTAGCGATGCCGGTCTGTGGCGGGAGGAACGAGGTGGTGATGGTGGGGGTCATGTTGTGTGTTGCACATACATGTCTGTCTCAATCTACCTGCCTCAATACATAGCAAAATCAAAACACCTAAAGAAACAAAACGTAATAAAAACAAGCCTTTTCTTAGCGATGCCGGTCTGTGGCGGAAGGGACGAGGTGGCGATGGTGGTGGTCGTGTTGTGTGCTGCACATACATGTCTCTCTCGATCTGCCTGCCTCAATACGTAAAGGAACCAAGCCTTTTCTTTAGGATGCCGGTGTGTGGCGGGGAGGATGAGGTAGCGATGGTGGTGGTCGTGTTGTGTGTCGCACATACATGTCTCTCTCAATCTACCAGCCTCAACACATAGCAAAATCAAAACGCCCAAAGAAACAAAATGTAAAAGAACCAAGCCTTTTCTTAGCGATGCAGGTCTGTGGCGGGGAGGACGAGGTGGCGATGGTGGTTGTCGTGTTGTGTGTTGCACATACATGTCTCTCTCAATCTGCCTGCCTCAATACATCACAAAATCAAAACAACTAAAGAAACAAAACCTGAAAGAACCAAGCCATTTTTTTAGGATGCCGCTCTGTGGCCGGGGGGGGGGGGGGCGATGGTGGTGGTCGTGTTTTATATTGCACATACATGTCTCTCTCAATCTGCCTGCCTCAATACATAGCAAAATCAAAGCACCTAAAGAAACAAAACGTAAAAAAACCAAGCCTTTTCTTTAGGATGCCGGTCTGTGGCGGGAAGGACGAGGTGGCGATGGTGGTGGTCGTGTTGTGTGTTGCACATACATGTCTCTCTCAATCTGCCTGTCTCAATACATAGCAAAATCAAAACACCTAAAGAAACAAAACGTAAAAGAACCAAGACTTTTCTTAGCGATGCCGGTCTGTGGTGGGAGGGACGAGGTGGCGGTGGTGGTGGTCGTGTTGTGTGTTGCACATACATGTCTTTCTCAATCTGCCTGTCTCAATACATAGCAAAATCAAAACACCTAAAGAAACAAAACGTAAAACAACCAAGCCTTTTCTTAGCGATGCCGGACTGTGGCGGGAGGGACGAGGTGGCGATGGTGGTGGTCGTGTTGTGTATTCCACATACATGTCTCTCTCAGTCTGGCTGCCTCAACACATAGCAAAATCAAAACACCTAAAGAAACAAAACGTAAAAGAACCAAGCCTTTTCTTAGCGATGCCGGTCAGTGGCGGGAGGGACGAGGTGGCGATGGTGGTGGTCGTGTTGGGTGTTGCACATACATGTCTCTCAATCTGCCTGTCTCAATACATAGCAAAATCAAAGCTCCTAAAGAAACAAAGCGTGAATGAACCAAGCCTTTTTCTTAGCGATGCCGGTCTGTGGCGGGGAGGACGAGGTGGCGATGGTGGTGGTCGTGTTGTGTGTTGCACATACATGTCACTCTCAATCTGCCTGCCTCAACACATAGCAAAATCAAAACACCTAAAGAAACAAAACGTAAAAGAACCAAGACTTTTCTTAGCGATGCCGGTCTGTGGCGGAACGGACGAGGTGGCGATGGTGTTGGTCGTGCTGGGTGTTGCACATACGTGTCTCTCTCAATCTGCCTGCCTCAATACATCACAAAATCAAAACAACTAAATAAACAAAACGTAAAATAACCAAGCTTTTTCTTTAGGATGCCGGTCTGTGGCGGAAGGGGGCCGAGGTAGCGACGGTGGTGGAAGTGTTTTATATTGCACATACATGTGTCTCTCAATCTGCCTGCCTCAATACATAGCAAAATCAAAACACCTAAAGAAACAAAACGTAAAAGAACCAAGCCTTTTCTTAGCGAGGCCGGTCTGTGGCGGGAGGGACGAGGTTGCGATGGTGGTGGTCGTGTTGAGTGTTGCACATACATGTCTCTCTCAATCTGCCTGCCTCAACACATAGCAAAATCAAACACCTAAAGAAACAAAACGTAAAAAAAACAAGCCTTTTCTTAGCGATGCCGGTCAGTGGCGGGAGAGACGAGGTGGCGATGGTGGTGGTCGTGTTGTGTGTTGCACATACATGTCTCTCTCAATCTGCCTGTCTCAATACATAGCAAAATCAAAACACCTAGAGAAACAAAACGTAAAGGAACCAAGCCTTTTCTTAGCGATGCAGGTCTGTGGCGGGGAGCACAAGGTGGCGATGGTGGTGGTCGTGTTGTGTGTTGCACATACATGTCTCTCTCAATCTGCCGGCCTCAATACATAGCAAAATCAGAACACCGAAAGAAACAAAACGTAAAAGAACCAAGACTTTTTCTTAGCGATGCCGGTATGTGGCGGGAGGGACGAGCTGGTGATGGTGGGGGTCGTGTTGTGCGTTGCACATACATGTCTCTCTCAATCTACCTGCCTCAATACATAGCAAAATCAAAACACCTAAAGAAACAAAACGTATAAAAAACAAGCCTTTTCTTAGCGATGCCGGTCAGTGGCGGGAGGGGCGAGGTGGCGATGGTGGTGGTCGTGTTGTGTGTTGCACATACATGTCACTCTCAATCTGCCTGCCTCAACACATAGCAAAATCAAAACACCGAAAGAAACAAAACGTAAAAGAACCAAGACTTTCTTAGCGATGCCGGTCTGTGGCGGGAGGGACGAGGTGGTAATGGTGGGGGTCGTGTTGTGTGTTGCACATACATGTCTCTCTCAATCTAGCCGCCTCAATACATAGCAAATTTAAAACACCTAAAGAAACAAAACGTAAAGGAACCAAGCCTTTTCTTAGCGATGCAGGCCTGTGGCAGGGAGGACGAGGTGGCGATGGTGGTGGTCGTGTTGTGTGCTGCACATACATGTCTCTCTCAATCTGCCTGCCTCAACACATAGCAAAATCAAAACACCTAAAGAAACAAAGCGTAAAAGAACCAAGCCTTATCTTAGAGAGGCCGGTCTGTGGCGGGATAGATGAAGTGGCGATGGTGATGCTCGTGTTGTGTGTTGCCGTGAAGGAAAATGAAACGTTGGGCATGAAAGGACAACTTTAACCTGGAAGAAAAGTTTGGGGAACCTGAAAGAGCTTCACGCCATGAAGAAAAAGGTCACCGAGAGCCCCGTGATCGCTCGAGTGTTGCAAACCGGACCCCTTTTCCGACGTGTACGCGAGCGCCCATGCGGTGGCGACGATATCTATCATGGATTGATTGATATCCGCGCCTCGCAGAGGTTCGCTGGCGTCCTCTGCAGCGTGCATGAGCAAAGCGGTTCTGGCGTACGCCAAAACCGCCGACGCTCGCCGCGTACGCGCAGGAAGCAGCCTTGGAGTTTGTACTTGAGTTTCCCCAACCAGCCGCCTCAACATACGATGCCGAGCACACGGCGCAGGAGATTTTGTGTACCACGTTTCGAGCCTTTTCTTTAGGATGCCGGTCTGTGGCCGGAGGGACGATGTGGCGATGGTGGTGGTCGTGTTGTGTGTTGCACATACATGTATCTCTCAATCTGCGTGCCTCAATACATAGCAAAATCAAAACACCTAAAGAAACAAAACGTAAAAAACAAAATCTTTCATAGCGATGCCGGCCTGTGGCGGGAGGGACGAGGTGGCGATGGCGGTGGTCGTGTTGTGTGTTGCACATAAATGTCTCTCTCAATCTGCCTGCTTCAATAGATAGCAAAATCAAAACAACTAAAGAAACAAAACGTAAAAGAACCAAGCCTTTTTTAGCGATGCTGGTCTGTGGCGGGGAGGACGAGGTTGCGATGGTGGTGGTCGTGTTGTGTGTTGCACATGTATGTCTCTCTCAATCTGCCTCCCTCAATGCATGGCAAAATCAAAACACCTAAAGAAACAAAACGTAAAGAAACCAAGACTTTTTCTTAGCGATGCCGGTCTGTGGCGGGAGGAACGAGGTGGTGATGGTGGGGGTCATGTTGTGTGTTGCACATACATGTCTGTCTCAATCTACCTGCCTCAATACATAGCAAAATCAAAACACCTAAAGAAACAAAACGTAATAAAAACAAGCCTTTTCTTAGCGATGCCGGTCTGTGGCGGAAGGGACGAGGTGGCGATGGTGGTGGTCGTGTTGTGTGCTGCACATACATGTCTCTCTCGATCTGCCTGCCTCAATACGTAAAGGAACCAAGCCTTTTCTTTAGGATGCCGGTGTGTGGCGGGGAGGATGAGGTAGCGATGGTGGTGGTCGTGTTGTGTGTCGCACATACATGTCTCTCTCAATCTACCAGCCTCAACACATAGCAAAATCAAAACGCCCAAAGAAACAAAATGTAAAAGAACCAAGCCTTTTCTTAGCGATGCAGGTCTGTGGCGGGGAGGACGAGGTGGCGATGGTGGTTGTCGTGTTGTGTGTTGCACATACATGTCTCTCTCAATCTGCCTGCCTCAATACATCACAAAATCAAAACAACTAAAGAAACAAAACCTGAAAGAACCAAGCCATTTTTTTAGGATGCCGCTCTGTGGCCGGGGGGGGGGGCGATGGTGGTGGTCGTGTTTTATATTGCACATACATGTCTCTCTCAATCTGCCTGCCTCAATACATAGCAAAATCAAAGCACCTAAAGAAACAAAACGTAAAAAAACCAAGCCTTTTCTTTAGGATGCCGGTCTGTGGCGGGAAGGACGAGGTGGCGATGGTGGTGGTCGTGTTGTGTGTTGCACATACATGTCTCTCTCAATCTGCCTGTCTCAATACATAGCAAAATCAAAACACCTAAAGAAACAAAACGTAAAAGAACCAAGACTTTTCTTAGCGATGCCGGTCTGTGGTGGGAGGGACGAGGTGGCGGTGGTGGTGGTCGTGTTGTGTGTTGCACATACATGTCTTTCTCAATCTGCCTGTCTCAATACATAGCAAAATCAAAACACCTAAAGAAACAAAACGTAAAACAACCAAGCCTTTTCTTAGCGATGCCGGACTGTGGCGGGAGGGACGAGGTGGCGATGGTGGTGGTCGTGTTGTGTATTCCACATACATGTCTCTCTCAGTCTGGCTGCCTCAACACATAGCAAAATCAAAACACCTAAAGAAACAAAACGTAAAAGAACCAAGCCTTTTCTTAGCGATGCCGGTCAGTGGCGGGAGGGACGAGGTGGCGATGGTGGTGGTCGTGTTGGGTGTTGCACATACATGTCTCTCAATCTGCCTGTCTCAATACATAGCAAAATCAAAGCTCCTAAAGAAACAAAGCGTGAATGAACCAAGCCTTTTTCTTAGCGATGCCGGTCTGTGGCGGGGAGGACGAGGTGGCGATGGTGGTGGTCGTGTTGTGTGTTGCACATACATGTCACTCTCAATCTGCCTGCCTCAACACATAGCAAAATCAAAACACCTAAAGAAACAAAACGTAAAAGAACCAAGACTTTTCTTAGCGATGCCGGTCTGTGGCGGAACGGACGAGGTGGCGATGGTGTTGGTCGTGCTGGGTGTTGCACATACGTGTCTCTCTCAATCTGCCTGCCTCAATACATCACAAAATCAAAACAACTAAATAAACAAAACGTAAAATAACCAAGCTTTTTCTTTAGGATGCCGGTCTGTGGCGGAAGGGGGCCGAGGTAGCGACGGTGGTGGAAGTGTTTTATATTGCACATACATGTGTCTCTCAATCTGCCTGCCTCAATACATAGCAAAATCAAAACACCTAAAGAAACAAAACGTAAAAGAACCAAGCCTTTTCTTAGCGAGGCCGGTCTGTGGCGGGAGGGACGAGGTTGCGATGGTGGTGGTCGTGTTGAGTGTTGCACATACATGTCTCTCTCAATCTGCCTGCCTCAACACATAGCAAAATCAAACACCTAAAGAAACAAAACGTAAAAAAAACAAGCCTTTTCTTAGCGATGCCGGTCAGTGGCGGGAGAGACGAGGTGGCGATGGTGGTGGTCGTGTTGTGTGTTGCACATACATGTCTCTCTCAATCTGCCTGTCTCAATACATAGCAAAATCAAAGCTCCTAAAGAAACAAAGCGTGAATGAACCAAGCCTTTTTCTTAGCGATGCCGGTCTGTGGCGGGGAGGACGAGGTGGCGATGGTGGTGGTCGTGTTGTGTGTTGCACATACATGTCACTCTCAATCTGCCTGCCTCAACACATAGCAAAATCAAAACACCTAAAGAAACAAAACGTAAAAGAACCAAGACTTTTCTTAGCGATGCCGGTCTGTGGCGGAACGGACGAGGTGGCGATGGTGTTGGTCGTGCTGGGTGTTGCACATACGTGTCTCTCTCAATCTGCCTGCCTCAATACATCACAAAATCAAAACAACTAAATAAACAAAACGTAAAATAACCAAGCTTTTTCTTTAGGATGCCGGTCTGTGGCGGAAGGGGGCCGAGGTAGCGACGGTGGTGGAAGTGTTTTATATTGCACATACATGTGTCTCTCAATCTGCCTGCCTCAATACATAGCAAAATCAAAACACCTAAAGAAACAAAACGTAAAAGAACCAAGCCTTTTCTTAGCGAGGCCGGTCTGTGGCGGGAGGGACGAGGTTGCGATGGTGGTGGTCGTGTTGAGTGTTGCACATACATGTCTCTCTCAATCTGCCTGCCTCAACACATAGCAAAATCAAACACCTAAAGAAACAAAACGTAAAAAAAACAAGCCTTTTCTTAGCGATGCCGGTCAGTGGCGGGAGAGACGAGGTGGCGATGGTGGTGGTCGTGTTGTGTGTTGCACATACATGTCTCTCTCAATCTGCCTGTCTCAATACATAGCAAAATCAAAACACCTAGAGAAACAAAACGTAAAGGAACCAAGCCTTTTCTTAGCGATGCAGGTCTGTGGCGGGGAGCACAAGGTGGCGATGGTGGTGGTCGTGTTGTGTGTTGCACATACATGTCTCTCTCAATCTGCCGGCCTCAATACATAGCAAAATCAGAACACCGAAAGAAACAAAACGTAAAAGAACCAAGACTTTTTCTTAGCGATGCCGGTATGTGGCGGGAGGGACGAGCTGGTGATGGTGGGGGTCGTGTTGTGCGTTGCACATACATGTCTCTCTCAATCTACCTGCCTCAATACATAGCAAAATCAAAACACCTAAAGAAACAAAACGTATAAAAAACAAGCCTTTTCTTAGCGATGCCGGTCAGTGGCGGGAGGGGCGAGGTGGCGATGGTGGTGGTCGTGTTGTGTGTTGCACATACATGTCACTCTCAATCTGCCTGCCTCAACACATAGCAAAATCAAAACACCGAAAGAAACAAAACGTAAAAGAACCAAGACTTTCTTAGCGATGCCGGTCTGTGGCGGGAGGGACGAGGTGGTAATGGTGGGGGTCGTGTTGTGTGTTGCACATACATGTCTCTCTCAATCTAGCCGCCTCAATACATAGCAAATTTAAAACACCTAAAGAAACAAAACGTAAAGGAACCAAGCCTTTTCTTAGCGATGCAGGCCTGTGGCAGGGAGGACGAGGTGGCGATGGTGGTGGTCGTGTTGTGTGCTGCACATACATGTCTCTCTCAATCTGCCTGCCTCAACACATAGCAAAATCAAAACACCTAAAGAAACAAAGCGTAAAAGAACCAAGCCTTATCTTAGAGAGGCCGGTCTGTGGCGGGATAGATGAAGTGGCGATGGTGATGCTCGTGTTGTGTGTTGCCGTGAAGGAAAATGAAACGTTGGGCATGAAAGGACAACTTTAACCTGGAAGAAAAGTTTGGGGAACCTGAAAGAGCTTCACGCCATGAAGAAAAAGGTCACCGAGAGCCCCGTGATCGCTCGAGTGTTGCAAACCGGACCCCTTTTCCGACGTGTACGCGAGCGCCCATGCGGTGGCGACGATATCTATCATGGATTGATTGATATCCGCGCCTCGCAGAGGTTCGCTGGCGTCCTCTGCAGCGTGCATGAGCAAAGCGGTTCTGGCGTACGCCAAAACCGCCGACGCTCGCCGCGTACGCGCAGGAAGCAGCCTTGGAGTTTGTACTTGAGTTTCCCCAACCAGCCGCCTCAACATACGATGCCGAGCACACGGCGCAGGAGATTTTGTGTACCACGTTTCGAGCCTTTTCTTTAGGATGCCGGTCTGTGGCCGGAGGGACGATGTGGCGATGGTGGTGGTCGTGTTGTGTGTTGCACATACATGTATCTCTCAATCTGCGTGCCTCAATACATAGCAAAATCAAAACACCTAAAGAAACAAAACGTAAAAAACAAAATCTTTCATAGCGATGCCGGCCTGTGGCGGGAGGGACGAGGTGGCGATGGCGGTGGTCGTGTTGTGTGTTGCACATAAATGTCTCTCTCAATCTGCCTGCTTCAATAGATAGCAAAATCAAAACAACTAAAGAAACAAAACGTAAAAGAACCAAGCCTTTTTTAGCGATGCTGGTCTGTGGCGGGGAGGACGAGGTTGCGATGGTGGTGGTCGTGTTGTGTGTTGCACATGTATGTCTCTCTCAATCTGCCTCCCTCAATGCATGGCAAAATCAAAACACCTAAAGAAACAAAACGTAAAGAAACCAAGACTTTTTCTTAGCGATGCCGGTCTGTGGCGGGAGGAACGAGGTGGTGATGGTGGGGGTCATGTTGTGTGTTGCACATACATGTCTGTCTCAATCTACCTGCCTCAATACATAGCAAAATCAAAACACCTAAAGAAACAAAACGTAATAAAAACAAGCCTTTTCTTAGCGATGCCGGTCTGTGGCGGAAGGGACGAGGTGGCGATGGTGGTGGTCGTGTTGTGTGCTGCACATACATGTCTCTCTCGATCTGCCTGCCTCAATACGTAAAGGAACCAAGCCTTTTCTTTAGGATGCCGGTGTGTGGCGGGGAGGATGAGGTAGCGATGGTGGTGGTCGTGTTGTGTGTCGCACATACATGTCTCTCTCAATCTACCAGCCTCAACACATAGCAAAATCAAAACGCCCAAAGAAACAAAATGTAAAAGAACCAAGCCTTTTCTTAGCGATGCAGGTCTGTGGCGGGGAGGACGAGGTGGCGATGGTGGTTGTCGTGTTGTGTGTTGCACATACATGTCTCTCTCAATCTGCCTGCCTCAATACATCACAAAATCAAAACAACTAAAGAAACAAAACCTGAAAGAACCAAGCCATTTTTTTAGGATGCCGCTCTGTGGCCGGGGGGGGGGGCGATGGTGGTGGTCGTGTTTTATATTGCACATACATGTCTCTCTCAATCTGCCTGCCTCAATACATAGCAAAATCAAAGCACCTAAAGAAACAAAACGTAAAAAAACCAAGCCTTTTCTTTAGGATGCCGGTCTGTGGCGGGAAGGACGAGGTGGCGATGGTGGTGGTCGTGTTGTGTGTTGCACATACATGTCTCTCTCAATCTGCCTGTCTCAATACATAGCAAAATCAAAACACCTAAAGAAACAAAACGTAAAAGAACCAAGACTTTTCTTAGCGATGCCGGTCTGTGGTGGGAGGGACGAGGTGTCGGTGGTGGTGGTCGTGTTGTGTGTTGCACATACATGTCTTTCTCAATCTGCCTGTCTCAATACATAGCAAAATCAAAACACCTAAAGAAACAAAACGTAAAACAACCAAGCCTTTTCTTAGCGATGCCGGACTGTGGCGGGAGGGACGAGGTGGCGATGGTGGTGGTCGTGTTGTGTATTCCACATACATGTCTCTCTCAGTCTGGCTGCCTCAACACATAGCAAAATCAAAACACCTAAAGAAACAAAACGTAAAAGAACCAAGCCTTTTCTTAGCGATGCCGGTCAGTGGCGGGAGGGACGAGGTGGCGATGGTGGTGGTCGTGTTGGGTGTTGCACATACATGTCTCTCAATCTGCCTGTCTCAATACATAGCAAAATCAAAGCTCCTAAAGAAACAAAGCGTGAATGAACCAAGCCTTTTTCTTAGCGATGCCGGTCTGTGGCGGGGAGGACGAGGTGGCGATGGTGGTGGTCGTGTTGTGTGTTGCACATACATGTCACTCTCAATCTGCCTGCCTCAACACATAGCAAAATCAAAACACCTAAAGAAACAAAACGTAAAAGAACCAAGACTTTTCTTAGCGATGCCGGTCTGTGGCGGAACGGACGAGGTGGCGATGGTGTTGGTCGTGCTGGGTGTTGCACATACGTGTCTCTCTCAATCTGCCTGCCTCAATACATCACAAAATCAAAACAACTAAATAAACAAAACGTAAAATAACCAAGCTTTTTCTTTAGGATGCCGGTCTGTGGCGGAAGGGGGCCGAGGTAGCGACGGTGGTGGAAGTGTTTTATATTGCACATACATGTGTCTCTCAATCTGCCTGCCTCAATACATAGCAAAATCAAAACACCTAAAGAAACAAAACGTAAAAGAACCAAGCCTTTTCTTAGCGAGGCCGGTCTGTGGCGGGAGGGACGAGGTTGCGATGGTGGTGGTCGTGTTGAGTGTTGCACATACATGTCTCTCTCAATCTGCCTGCCTCAACACATAGCAAAATCAAACACCTAAAGAAACAAAACGTAAAAAAAACAAGCCTTTTCTTAGCGATGCCGGTCAGTGGCGGGAGAGACGAGGTGGCGATGGTGGTGGTCGTGTTGTGTGTTGCACATACATGTCTCTCTCAATCTGCCTGTCTCAATACATAGCAAAATCAAAACACCTAGAGAAACAAAACGTAAAGGAACCAAGCCTTTTCTTAGCGATGCAGGTCTGTGGCGGGGAGCACAAGGTGGCGATGGTGGTGGTCGTGTTGTGTGTTGCACATACATGTCTCTCTCAATCTGCCGGCCTCAATACATAGCAAAATCAGAACACCGAAAGAAACAAAACGTAAAAGAACCAAGACTTTTTCTTAGCGATGCCGGTATGTGGCGGGAGGGACGAGCTGGTGATGGTGGGGGTCGTGTTGTGCGTTGCACATACATGTCTCTCTCAATCTACCTGCCTCAATACATAGCAAAATCAAAACACCTAAAGAAACAAAACGTATAAAAAACAAGCCTTTTCTTAGCGATGCCGGTCAGTGGCGGGAGGGGCGAGGTGGCGATGGTGGTGGTCGTGTTGTGTGCTGCACATACATGTCTATCTCAATCTCCCTCCCCTAATACATGGCAAAATCAAAACACCTAAAGAAACAAAACGTAAAGGCACGAAGCCTTTTATTTGGGATGCCGGTGTGTGGCGGGGAGGACGAGGTGGCGATGGTGGTGGTCGTGTTGTGTGTTACACATACATGTCTCTCTCAACCTCCCTGCCTCAATACAAGGCAAAATCAAAACACCTAAAGAATCAAAACGTAAAGGAACCAAGCCTTTTCTTTAGGATGCCGGTCTGTGGCAGGCAGGACGAGGTGGCGATGGTGGTGCTCGTGTTGTGTGTTGCACATACATGTCTCTCTCAATCTACGTGCCTAAACACATAGCAAAATCAGAACACCTAAAGAAACAAAGCGTAAAAGAACCAAGCCTTTTATTAGCGATGCAGGTCTGTGGCGGGGAGGACGAGGTGGCGATGGTGGTGGTCGTGTTGTGTGTTGCACATACATGTCTCTCTCAATCTGCCTGCCTCAATGCATGGCAAAATCAAAATACCTAAAGAAACCAAACGTAAAGGAACCAAGCCTTTTCATTAGGATGCAGGTCTGTGGCGGGGAGGACGAGGTGGCGATGGTGGTGGTCGTGTTGTGTGTTGCACATACATGTCACTCCCAATCTGCCTGCCTCAACACATAGCAAAATCAAAACACCTAAAGAAACAAAACGTAAAAGAACCAAGCCTTTTCTTAGCGATGCCGGTCTGTGGCGGAACGGACGAGGTGGCGATGGTGTTGGTCGTGCTGGGTGTTGCACATACGTGTCTCTCTCAATCTGCCTGCCTCAATACATCACAAAATCAAAACAACTAAATAAACAAAACGTAAAAGAACCAAGCTTTTTCTTTAGGATGCCGGTCTGTGGCGGAAGGGGGCTGTGGTAGCGACGGTGGTGGAAGTGTTTTATATTGCACATACATGTATCTCTCAATCTGCCTGCCTCAATACATAGCAAAATCAAAACACCTAAAGAAACAAAACGTAAAAAAACCAAGCCTTTTCTTAGCGAGGCCGGTCTGTGGCGGGAGGGACGAGGTGGCGATGGTGGTGGTCGTGTTGAGTGTTGCACATGCATGTCTCTCTCAATCTGCCTGCCTCAACACATAGCAAAATCAAAACACCTAGAGAAACAAAACGTAAAGGAACCAAGCCTTTTCTTTAGGATGCCGGTCTGTGGCGGAGAGGAGGAGGTGGCGATGGTATTGGACGTGTTGTGCGTTGCACATACATGTCTGTCTCAATCTGCCTGCCGCAATACATAGCAAAATCAAAACACCTAAAGAAACAAACCGTAAAAGAACCAAGCCTTTTCTTAGCGATGCCGGTCAGTGGCGGGAGGGACGAGGTGGCGATGGTGGTGGTCGTGTTGTGTGTTGCACATGCATGTCTCTCTCAATCTGCCTGTCTCAATACATAGCAAAATCAAAACAGCTAAAGAAACAAAACGTAAAACAACCAAGCCTTTTCTTAGCGATGCCGGTCTGTGGCGGGGGGGGGGGTGGCGATGGTGGTGGTCGTGTTTTATATTGCACATACATGTCTCTCTCAATCTGCCTGCCTCAATACATAGCAAAATCAAAACACCTAAAGAAACAAAACATTAAAAAACCAAGCCTTTTCTTTAGGATGCCGGTCTGTGGCGGAGAGGAGGAGGTGGCGACGGTATTGGACGTGTTGTGTGTTGCACATACATGTCTGTCTCAATCTGCCTGCCGCAATACATAGCAAAATCAAAACACCTAAAGAAACAAAACGTAAAAGAACCAAGCCTTTTCTTAGCGATGCCGGTCAGTGGCGGGAGGGACAAGGTGGCGATGGTGGTGGTCGTGTTGTGTGTTGCACATACATGTCTCGCTCAATCTGCCTGTCTCAATACATAGCAAAATCAAAACACCTAAAGAAACATTAAAAGAACCAAACCTTTTCTTAGCGATGCCGGTCAGTGGCGGGAGGGACGAGGTGGCGATGGTGGTGGTCGTGTTGTGTGTTGCACATACATGTCTCTCTCAATCTGCCTGTCTCAATACATAGCAAAATCAAAACACCTAAAGAAACAAAACGTAAAAGAACCAAGACTTTTCTTAGCGATGCCGGTCTGTGGTGGGAGGGACCAGGTGGCGGTGGTGGTGGTCGTGTTATGTGTAGCACATACATGTCTTTCTCAATCTGCCTGTCTCAATACATAGCAAAATCAAAACACTTAAAGAAACAAAACGTAAAACAACCAAGCCTTTTCTTAGCGATGCCGGTCTGTGGCGGGAGGGATGAGGTGGCGATGGTGGTGGTCGTGTTGTGTGTTCCAAATACATGTCTCTCTCAATCTGCCTGCCTCAACACATAGCAAAATCAAAACACCTAAAGAAACAAAACGTGAAAGAACCAAGCCTTTTCTTAGCGATGCCGGTCAGTGGCGGGAGGGACGAGGTGGCGATGGTGGTGGTCGTGTTGTGTGTTGCACATACATGTCTCTCTCAATCTGCCTGCCTCAATACATAGCAAAATCAAAACACCGAAAGAAACAAAACGTAAAAGAACCAAGACTTTCTTAGCGATGCCGGTCTGTGGCGGGAGGGACGAGGTGGTGATGGTGGGGGTCGTGTTGTGTGTTGCACATACATGTCTTTCTCAATCTACCCGCCTCAATACATAGCAAATTTAAAACACCTAAAGAAACAAAACGTAAAGGAACCAAGCCTTTTCTTCGCGATGCAGGCCTGTGGCAGGGAGGACGAGGTGGCGATGGTGGTGGTCGTGTTGTGTGCTGCACATACATGTCTCTCTCAATCTGCCTGCCTCAACACATAGCAAAATCAAAACACCTAAAGAAACAAAGCGTAAAAGAACCAAGCCTTATCTTAGAGAGGCCGGTCTGTGGCGGGATAGATGAAGTGGCGATGGTGATGGTCGTGTTGTGTGTTGCCGTGAAGGAAAATGAAACGTTGGGCATGAAAGGACAACTTTAACCTGGAAGAAAAGTTTGGGGAACCTGAAAGAGCTTCACGCCATGAAGAAAAAGGTCACCGAGAGCCCCGTGATCGCTCGAGTGTTGCAAACCGGACCCCTTTTCCGACGTGTACGCGAGCGCCCATGCGCTGGCGACGATATCTATCATGGATTGATTGATATCCGCGCCTCGCAGAGATTCGCTGGCGTCCTCTGCAGCGCGCATGAGCAAAGCGGTTCTGGCGTACGCCAAGACCGCCGACGCTCGCCGCGTACGCGCAGGAAGCAGCCTTGGAGTTTGTACTTGAGTTTCCCCAACCAGCCGCCTCAACATACGATGCCGAGCACACGGCGCAGGAGATTTTGTGTACCACGTTTCGAGCCTTTTCTTTAGGATGCCGGTCTGTGGCCGGAGGGACGATGTGGCGATGGTGGTGGTCGTGTTGTGTGCTGCACATACATGTCTCTCTCGATCTGCCTGCCTCAATACATGGCAAAATCAAAACACCTAAAGAAACAAAACGTAAAGGAACCAAGGCTTTTCTTTAGGATGCCGGTGTGTGGCGGGGAGGATAAGGTAGCGATGGTGGTGGTCGTGTTGTGTGTTGCACATACATGTCTCTCTCAATCTACCAGCCTCAACACATAGGAAAATCAAAACGCCTAAAGAAACAAAATGTAAAAGAACCAAGCCTTTTCTAAGCGATGCCGGCCTGTGGCGGGAGGGACGAGGTGGCGATGGCGGTGGTCGTGTTGTGTGTTGCACATACATGTCTCTCTCAATCTGCCTGCTTCAATAGATAGCAAAATCAAAACACCTAAAGAAACAAAACTTAAAGAAACCAAGCCTTTTCTTTAGGATGCCGGTCTGTGGCGGGGAGCACAAGGTGGCGATGGTGGTGGTCGTGTTGTGTGTTGCACATACATGTCTCTCTCAATCTGCCTGCCTCAATACATAGCAAAATCAAAACACCGAAAGAAACAAAACGTAAAAGAACCAAGACTTTCTTAGCGATGCCGGTCTGTGGCGGGAGGGACGAGGTGGTGATGGTGGGGGTCGTGTTGTGTGTTGCACATACATGTCTTTCTCAATCTACCCGCCTCAATACATAGCAAATTTAAAACACCTAAAGAAACAAAACGTAAAGGAACCAAGCCTTTTCTTAGCGATGCAGGCCTGTGGCAGGGAGGACGAGGTGGCGATGGTGGTGGTCGTGTTGTGTGCTGCACATACATGTCTCTCTCAATCTGCCTGCCTCAACACATAGCAAAATCAAAACACCTAAAGAAACAAAGCGTAAAAGAACCAAGCCTTATCTTAGAGAGGCCGGTCTGTGGCGGGATAGATGAAGTGGCGATGGTGATGGTCGTGTTGTGTGTTGCCGTGAAGGAAAATGAAACGTTGGGCATGAAAGGACAACTTTAACCTGGAAGAAAAGTTTGGGGAACCTGAAAGAGCTTCACGCCATGAAGAAAAAGGTCACCGAGAGCCCCGTGATCGCTCGAGTGTTGCAAACCGGACCCCTTTTCCGACGTGTACGCGAGCGCCCATGCGCTGGCGACGATATCTATCATGGATTGATTGATATCCGCGCCTCGCAGAGATTCGCTGGCGTCCTCTGCAGCGCGCATGAGCAAAGCGGTTCTGGCGTACGCCAAGACCGCCGACGCTCGCCGCGTACGCGCAGGAAGCAGCCTTGGAGTTTGTACTTGAGTTTCCCCAACCAGCCGCCTCAACATACGATGCCGAGCACACGGCGCAGGAGATTTTGTGTACCACGTTTCGAGCCTTTTCTTTAGGATGCCGGTCTGTGGCCGGAGGGACGATGTGGCGATGGTGGTGGTCGTGTTGTGTGCTGCACATACATGTCTCTCTCGATCTGCCTGCCTCAATACATGGCAAAATCAAAACACCTAAAGAAACAAAACGTAAAGGAACCAAGGCTTTTCTTTAGGATGCCGGTGTGTGGCGGGGAGGATAAGGTAGCGATGGTGGTGGTCGTGTTGTGTGTTGCACATACATGTCTCTCTCAATCTACCAGCCTCAACACATAGGAAAATCAAAACGCCTAAAGAAACAAAATGTAAAAGAACCAAGCCTTTTCTAAGCGATGCCGGCCTGTGGCGGGAGGGACAAGGTGGCGATGGCGGTGGTCGTGTTGTGTGTTGCACATACATGTCTCTCTCAATCTGCCTGCTTCAATAGATAGCAAAATCAAAACACCTAAAGAAACAAAACTTAAAGAAACCAAGCCTTTTCTTTAGGATGCCGGTCTGTGGCGGGGAGCACAAGGTGGCGATGGTGGTGGTCGTGTTGTGTGTTGCACATACATGTCTCTCTCAATCTGCCTGCCTCAATACATAGCAAAATCAAAACACCGAAAGAAACAAAACGTAAAAGAACCAAGACTTTCTTAGCGATGCCGGTCTGTGGCGGGAGGGACGAGGTGGTGATGGTGGGGGTCGTGTTGTGTGTTGCACATACATGTCTTTCTCAATCTACCCGCCTCAATACATAGCAAATTTAAAACACCTAAAGAAACAAAACGTAAAGGAACCAAGCCTTTTCTTAGCGATGCAGGCCTGTGGCAGGGAGGACGAGGTGGCGATGGTGGTGGTCGTGTTGTGTGCTGCACATACATGTCTCTCTCAATCTGCCTGCCTCAACACATAGCAAAATCAAAACACCTAAAGAAACAAAGCGTAAAAGAACCAAGCCTTATCTTAGAGAGGCCGGTCTGTGGCGGGATAGATGAAGTGGCGATGGTGATGGTCGTGTTGTGTGTTGCCGTGAAGGAAAATGAAACGTTGGGCATGAAAGGACAACTTTAACCTGGAAGAAAAGTTTGGGGAACCTGAAAGAGCTTCACGCCATGAAGAAAAAGGTCACCGAGAGCCCCGTGATCGCTCGAGTGTTGCAAACCGGACCACTTTTCCGACGTGTACGCGAGCGCCCATGCGCTGGCGACGATATCTATCATGGATTGATTGATATCCGCGCCTCGCAGAGATTCGCTGGCGTCCTCTGCAGCGCGCATGAGCAAAGCGGTTCTGGCGTACGCCAAGACCGCCGACGCTCGCCGCGTACGCGCAGGAAGCAGCCTTGGAGTTTGTACTTGAGTTTCCCCAACCAGCCGCCTCAACATACGATGCCGAGCACACGGCGCAGGAGATTTTGTGTACCACGTTTCGAGCCTTTTCTTTAGGATGCCGGTCTGTGGCCGGAGGGACGATGTGGCGATGGTGGTAGTCGTGTTGTGTGTTGCACATACATGTCTCTCTCAATCTGCGTGCCTCAATACATAGCAAAATCAAAACACCTAAAGAAACAAAACGTAAAAAACAAAATCTTTTCATAGCGATGCCGGCCTGTGGCGGGAGGGACGAGGTGGCGATGGCTGTGGTCGTGTTGTGTGTTGCACATACATGTCTCTCTCAATCTGCCTGCTTCAATACAGAGCAAAATCAAAACACCTAAAGAAACAAAACGTAAAAGAACCAAGCCTTTTTTAGCGATGCTGGTCTGTGGCGGGGAGGACGAGGTGGCGATGGTGGTGGTCGTGTTGTGTGTTGCACATGTATGTCTCTCAATCTGCCTCCCTCAATGCATGGCAAAATCAAAACACCTAAAGAAACAAAACGTAAAGAAACCAAGACTTTTTCTTAGCGATGCCGGTCTGTGGCGGGAGGGACGAGGTGGTGATGGTGGGGGTCGTGTTGTGTGTTGCACATACATGTCGGTCGCAATCTACCTGCCTCAATACATAGCAAAATCAAAACACCTAAAGAAACAAAACGTAATAAAAACAAGCCTTTTCTTAGCGATGCCGGTCTGTGGCGGAAGGGACGAGGTGGCGATGGTGGTGGTCGTGTTGTGTGCTGCACATACATGTCTCTCTCGATCTGCCTGCCTCAATACATGGCAAAATCAAAACACCTAAAGAAACAATACGTAAAGGAACCAAGCCTTTTCTTTAGGATGCCGGTGTGTGGCGGGGAGGATGAGGTAGCGATGGTGGTGGTCGTGTTGTGTGTCGCACATACATGTCTCTCTCAATCTACCAGCCTCTACACATAGCAAAATCAAAACGCCCAAAGAAGCAAAATGTAAAAGAACCAAGCCTTTTCTTAGCGATGCAGGTCTGTGGCGGGGAGGACGAGGTGGCGATGGTGGTTGTCGTGTTGTGTGTTGCACATACATGTCTCTCTCAATCTGCCTGCCTCAATGCATGGCAAAATCAAAATACCTAAAGAAAGCAAACGTAAAGAAACCAAGCCTTTTCTTTAGGATGCACGTCTGTGGCAGGGAGGACGAGGTGGCGATGGTGGTGGTCGTGTTGTGTGTTGCACATACATGTCACTCTCAATCTGCCTGCCTCAACACATAGCAAAATCAAAACAACTAAAGAAACAAAACGTGAAAGAACCAAGCCATTTCTTTAGGATGCCGGTCTGTGGCCGGGGGGGGGGCGATGGTGGTGGTCGTGTTTTATATTGCACATACATGTCTCTCTCAATCTGCCTGCCTCAATACATAGCAAAATCAAAGCACCTAAAGAAACAAAACGTAAAAAAACCAAGCCTTTTCTTTAGGATGCCGGTCTGTGGCGGGAAGGACGAGGTGGCGATGGTGGTGGTCGTGTTGTGTGTTGCACATACATGTCTCTCTCAATCTGCCTGTCTCAATACATAGCAAAATCAAAACACCTAAAGAAACAAAACGTAAAAGAACCAAGACTTTTCTTAGCGATGCCGGTCTGTGGTGGGAGGGACGAGGTGGCGGTGGTGGTGGTCGTGTTGTGTGTTGCACATACATGTCTTTCTCAATCTGCCTGTCTCAATACATAGCAAAATCAAAACACCTAAAGAAACAAAACGTAAAACAACCAAGCCTTTTCTTAGCGATGCCGGACTGTGGCGGGAGGGACGAGGTGGCGATGGTGGTGGTCGTGTTGTGTGTTCCACATACATGTCTCTCTCAGTCTGGCTGCCTCAACACATAGCAAAATCAAAACACCTAAAGAAACAAAACGTAAAAGAACCAAGCCTTTTCTTAGCGATGCCGGTCAGTGGCGGGAGGGACGAGGTGGCGATGGTGGTGGTCGTGTTGTGTGTTGCACATACATGTCTCTCTCAATCTGCCTGCCTCAATACATAGCAAAATCAAAACACCGAAAGAAACAAAACGTAAAAGAACCAAGACTTTCTTAGCGATGCCGGTCTGTGGCGGGAGGGACGAGGTGGTGATGGTGGGGGTCGTGTTGTGTGTTGCACATACATGTCTTTCTCAATCTACCCGCCTCAATACATAGCAAATTTAAAACACCTAAAGAAACAAAACGTAAAGGAACCAAGCCTTTTCTTAGCGATGCAGGCCTGTGGCAGGGAGGACGAGGTGGCGATGGTGGTGGTCGTGTTGTGTGCTGCACATACATGTCTCTCTCAATCTGCCTGCCTCAACACATAGCAAAATCAAAACACCTAAAGAAACAAAGCGTAAAAGAACCAAGCCTTATCTTAGAGAGGCCGGTCTGTGGCGGGATAGATGAAGTGGCGATGGTGATGGTCGTGTTGTGTGTTGCCGTGAAGGAAAATGAAACGTTGGGCATGAAAGGACAACTTTAACCTGGAAGAAAAGTTTGGGGAACCTGAAAGAGCTTCACGCCATGAAGAAAAAGGTCACCGAGAGCCCCGTGATCGCTCGAGTGTTGCAAACCGGACCCCTTTTCCGACGTGTACGCGAGCGCCCATGCGCTGGCGACGATATCTATCATGGATTGATTGATATCCGCGCCTCGCAGAGATTCGCTGGCGTCCTCTGCAGCGCGCATGAGCAAAGCGGTTCTGGCGTACGCCAAGACCGCCGACGCTCGCCGCGTACGCGCAGGAAGCAGCCTTGGAGTTTGTACTTGAGTTTCCCCAACCAGCCGCCTCAACATACGATGCCGAGCACACGGCGCAGGAGATTTTGTGTACCACGTTTCGAGCCTTTTCTTTAGGATGCCGGTCTGTGGCCGGAGGGACGATGTGGCGATGGTGGTGGTCGTGTTGTGTGCTGCACATACATGTCTCTCTCGATCTGCCTGCCTCAATACATGGCAAAATCAAAACACCTAAAGAAACAAAACGTAAAGGAACCAAGGCTTTTCTTTAGGATGCCGGTGTGTGGCGGGGAGGATAAGGTAGCGATGGTGGTGGTCGTGTTGTGTGTTGCACATACATGTCTCTCTCAATCTACCAGCCTCAACACATAGCAAAATCAAAACGCCTAAAGAAACAAAATGTAAAAGAACCAAGCCTTTTCTAAGCGATGCCGGCCTGTGGCGGGAGGGACGAGGTGGCGATGGCGGTGGTCGTGTTGTGTGTTGCACATACATGTCTCTCTCAATCTGCCTGCTTCAATAAATAGCAAAATCAAAACACCTAAAGAAACAAAACGTAAAGAAACCAAGCCTTTTCTTTAGGATGCCGGTCTGTGGCGGGGAGCACAAGGTGGCGATGGTGGTGGTCGTGTTGTGTGTTGCACATACATGTCTCTCTCAATCTGCCTGCCTCAATACATAGCAAAATCAAAACACCGAAAGAAACAAAACGTAAAAGAACCAAGACTTTCTTAGCGATGCCGGTCTGTGGCGGGAGGGACGAGGTGGTGATGGTGGGGGTCGTGTTGTGTGTTGCACATACATGTCTTTCTCAATCTACCCGCCTCAATACATAGCAAATTTAAAACACCTAAAGAAACAAAACGTAAAGGAACCAAGCCTTTTCTTAGCGATGCAGGCCTGTGGCAGGGAGGACGAGGTGGCGATGGTGGTGGTCGTGTTGTGTGCTGCACATACATGTCTCTCTCAATCTGCCTGCCTCAACACATAGCAAAATCAAAACACCTAAAGAAACAAAGCGTAAAAGAACCAAGCCTTATCTTAGAGAGGCCGGTCTGTGGCGGGATAGATGAAGTGGCGATGGTGATGGTCGTGTTGTGTGTTGCCGTGAAGGAAAATGAAACGTTGGGCATGAAAGGACAACTTTAACCTGGAAGAAAAGTTTGGGGAACCTGAAAGAGCTTCACGCCATGAAGAAAAAGGTCACCGAGAGCCCCGTGATCGCTCGAGTGTTGCAAACCGGACCACTTTTACGACGTGTACGCGAGCGCCCATGCGCTGGCGACGATATCTATCATGGATTGATTGATATCCGCGCCTCGCAGAGATTCGCTGGCGTCCTCTGCAGCGCGCATGAGCAAAGCGGTTCTGGCGTACGCCAAGACCGCCGACGCTCGCCGCGTACGCGCAGGAAGCAGCCTTGGAGTTTGTACTTGAGTTTCCCCAACCAGCCGCCTCAACATACGATGCCGAGCACACGGCGCAGGAGATTTTGTGTACCACGTTTCGAGCCTTTTCTTTAGGATGCCGGTCTGTGGCCGGAGGGACGATGTGGCGATGGTGGTGGTCGTGTTGTGTGTTGCACATACATGTCTCTCTCAATCTGCGTGCCTCAATACATAGCAAAATCAAAACACCTAAAGAAACAAAACGTAAAAAACAAAATCTTTTCATAGCGATGCCGGCCTGTGGCGGGAGGGACGAGGTGGCGATGGCGGTGGTCGTGTTGTGTGTTGCACATACATGTCTCTCTCAATCTGCCTGCTTCAATAGATAGCAAAATCAAAACACCTAAAGAAACAAAACGTAAAAGAACCAAGCCTTTTTTAGCGATGCTGGTCTGTGGCGGGGAGGACGAGGTGGCGATGGTGGTGGTCGTTTTGTGTGTTGCACATGTATGTCTCTCTCAATCTGCCTCCCTCAATGCATGGCAAAATCAAAACACCTAAAGAAACAAAACGTAATAAACCAAGACTTTTTCTTAGCGATGCCGGTCTGTGGCGGGAGGGACGAGGTGGTGATGGTGGGGGTCGTGTTGTGTGTTGCACATACATGTCGGTCGCAATCTACCTGCCTCAATACATAGCCAAATCAAAACACCTAAAGAAACAAAACGTAATAAAAACAAGCCTTTTCTTAGCGATGCCGGTCTGTGGCGGAAGGGACGAGGTGGCGATGGTGGTGGTCGTGTTGTGTGCTGCACATACATGTCTCTCTCGATCTGCCTGCCTCAATACATGGCAAAATCAAAACACCTAAAGAAACAATACGTAAAGGAACCAAGCCTTTTCTTTAGGATGCCGGTGTGTGGCGGGGAGGATGAGGTAGCGATGGTGGTGGTCGTGTTGTGTGTCGCACATACATGTCTCTCTCAATCTACCAGCCTCTACACATAGCAAAATCAAAACGCCCAAAGAAGCAAAATGTAAAAGAACCAAGCCTTTTCTTAGCGATGCAGGTCTGTGGCGGGGAGGACGAGGTGGCGATGGTGGTTGTCGTGTTGTGTGTTGCACATACATGTCTCTCTCAATCTGCCTGCCTCAATGCATGGCAAAATCAAAATACCTAAAGAAAGCAAACGTAAAGAAACCAAGCCTTTTCTTTAGGATGCACGTCTGTGGCAGGGAGGACGAGGTGGCGATGGTGGTGGTCGTGTTGTGTGTTGCACATACATGTCACTCTCAATCTGCCTGCCACAACACATAGCAAAATCAAAACACCTAAAGTAACAAAACGTAAAAGAACCAAGCCTTTTCTTTAGGATGCCGGTCTGTGGCGGGAAGGACGAGGTGGCGATGGTGGTGGTCGTGTTGTGTGTTGCACATACATGTCTCTCTCAATCTGCCTGTCTCAATACATAGCAAAATCAAAACACCTAAAGAAACAAAACGTAAAAGAACCAAGACTTTTCTTAGCGATGCCGGTCTGTGGTGGGAGGGACGAGGTGGCGGTGGTGGTGGTCGTGTTGTGTGTTGCACATACATGTCTTTCTCAATCTGCCTGCCTCAATACATAGCAAAATCAAAGCACCTAAAGAAACAAAACGTAAAACAACCAAGCCTTTTCTTAGCGATGCCGGACTGTGGCGGGAGGGACGAGGTGGCGATGGTGGTGGTCGTGTTGTGTGTTCCACATACATGTCTCTCTCAGTCTGGCTGCCTCAACACATAGCAAAATCAAAACACCTAAAGAAACAAAACGTAAAAGAACCAAGCCTTTTCTTAGCGATGCCGGTCAGTGGCGGGAGGGACGAGGTGGCGATGGTGGTGGTCGTGTTGGGTGTTGCACATACATGTCTCTCAATCTGCCTGTCTCAATACATAGCAAAATCAAAGCTCCTAAAGAAACAAAGCGTGAAAGAACCAAGCCTTTTTCTTAGCGATGCCGGTCTGTGGCGGGGAGGACGAGGTGGCGATGGTGGTGGTCATGTTGTGTGTTGCACATACATGTCACTCTCAATCTGCCTGCCTCAACACATAGCAAAATCAAAACACCTAAAGAAACAAAACGTAAAAGAACCAAGACTTTTCTTAGCGATGCCGGTCTGTGGCGGAACGGACGAGGTGGCGATGGTGTTGGTCGTGCTGGGTGTTGCACAGACGTGTCTCTCTCAATCTGCCTGCCTCAATACATCACAAAATCAAAACAACTAAATAAACAAAACGTAAAAGAACCAAGCTTTTTCTTTAGGATGCCGGTCTGTGGCGGAAGGGGGCCGAGGTAGCGACGGTGGTGGAAGTGTTTTATATTGCACATACATGTCTCTCTCAATCTGCCTGCCTCAATACATAGCATAATCAAAACACCTAAAGAAACAAAATGTAAAGAACCAAGCCTTTTCTTAGCGATGCAGGCCTGTGGCAGGGAGGACGAGGTGGCGATGGTGGTGGTCGTGTTGTGTGCTGCACATACATGTCTCTCTCAATCTGCCTGCCTCAACACATAGCAAAATCAAAACACCTAAAGAAACAAAGCGTAAAAGAACCAAGCCTTATCTTAGAGAGGCCGGTCTGTGGCGGGATAGATGAAGTGGCGATGGTGATGGTCGTGTTGTGTGTTGCCGTGAAGGAAAATGAAACGTTGGGCATGAAAGGACAACTTTAACCTGGAAGAAAAGTTTGGGGAACCTGAATGAGCTTCACGCCATGAAGAAAAAGGTCACCGAGAGCCCCGTGATCGCTCGAGTGTTGCAAACCGGACCACTTTTCCGACGTGTACGCGAGCGCCCATGCGCTGGCGACGATATCTATCATGGATTGATTGATATCCGCGCCTCGCAGAGATTCGCTGGCGTCCTCTGCAGCGCGCATGAGCAAAGCGGTTCTGGCGTACGCCAAGACCGCCGACGCTCGCCGCGTACGCGCAGGAAGCAGCCTTGGAGTTTGTACTTGAGTTTCCCCAACCAGCCGCCTCAACATACGATGCCGAGCACACGGCGCAGGAGATTTTGTGTACCACGTTTCGAGCCTTTTCTTTAGGATGCCGGTCTGTGGCCGGAGGGACGATGTGGCGATGGTGGTGGTCGTGTTGTGTGTTGCACATACATGTCTCTCTCAATCTGCGTGCCTCAATAGATAGCAAAATCAAAACACCTAAAGAAACAAAACGTAAAAGAACCAAGCCTTTTTTAGCGATGCTGGTCTGTGGCGGGGAGGACGAGGTGGCGATGGTGGTGGTCGTGTTGTGTGTTGCACATGTATGTCTCTCTCAATCTGCCTCCCTCAATGCATGGGAAAATCAAAACACCTAAAGAAACAAAACGTAAAGAAACGAAGACTTTTTCTTAGCGATGCCGGTCTGTGGCGGGAGGGACGAGGTGGTGATGGTGGGGGTCGTGTTGTGTGTTGCACATACATGTCGGTCGCAATCTACCTGCCTCAATACATAGCAAAATCAAAACACCTAAAGAAACAAAACGTAAAAAACAAAATCTTTTCATAGCGATGCCGGCCTGTGGCGGGAGGGACGAGGTGGCGATGGCGGTGGTCGTGTTGTGTGTTGCACATACATGTCTCTCTCAATCTGCCTGCTTCAATAGATAGCAAAATCAAAACACCTAAAGAAACAAAACGTAAAAGAACCAAGCCTTTTTTAGCGATGCTGGTCTGTGGCGGGGAGGACGAGGTGGCGATGGTGGTGGTCGTGTTGTGTGTTGCACATGTATGTCTCTCTCAATCTGCCTCCCTCAATGCATGGCAAAATCAAAACACCTAAAGAAACAAAACGTAAAGAAACGAAGACTTTTTCTTAGCGATGCCGGTCTGTGGCGGGAGGGACGAGGTGGTGATGGTGGGGGTCGTGTTGTGTGTTGCACATACATGTCGGTCGCAATCTACCTGCCTCAATACATAGCAAAATCAAAACACCTAAAGAAACAAAACGTAATTAAAACAAGCCTTTTCTTAGCGATGCCGGTCTGTGGCGGAAGGGACGAGGTGGCGATGGTGGTGGTCGTGTTGTGTGCTGCACATACATGTCTCTCTCGATCTACCTGCCTCAATACATGGCAAAATCAAAACACCTAAAGAAACAATACGTAAAGGAACCAAGCCTTTTCTTTAGGATGCCGGTGTGTGGCGGGGAGGATGAGGTAGCGATGGTGGTGGTCGTGTTGTGTGTCGCACATACATGTCTCTCTCAATCTACCAGCCTCTACACATAGCAAAATCAAAACGCCCAAAGAAGCAAAATGTAAAAGAACCAAGCCTTTTCTTAGCGATGCAGGTCTGTGGCGGGGAGGACGAGGTGGCGATGGTGGTTGTCGTGTTGTGTGTTGCACATACATGTCTCTCTCAATCTGCCTGCCTCAATGCATGGCAAAATCAAAATACCTAAAGAAAGCAAACGTAAAGAAACCAAGCCTTTTCTTTAGGATGCACGTCTGTGGCAGGGAGGACGATGTGGCGATGGTGGTGGTCGTGTTGTGTGTTGCACATACATGTCACTCTCAATCTGCCTGCCTCAACACATAGCAAAATCAAAACACCTAAAGTAACAAAACGTAAAAGAACCAAGCCTTTTCTTAGCGATGCCGGTCTGTGGCGGAACGGACGAGGTGGCGATGGTGGTGGTCGTGTTGTGTGTTGCACATACATGTCTCTCTCAATCTGCCTGCCTGAATACATCACAAAATCAAAACAACTAAAGAAACAAAACGTGAAAGAACCAAGCCATTTCTTTAGGATGCCGGTCTGTGGCCGGGGGGGGGGGGGCGATGGTGGTGGTCGTGTTTTATATTGCACATACATGTCTCTCTCAATCTGCCTGCCTCAATACATAGCAAAATCAAAGCACCTAAAGAAACAAAACGTAAAAAAACCAAGCCTTTTCTTTAGGATGCCGGTCTGTGGCGGGAAGGACGAGGTGGCGATGGTGGTGGTCGTGTTGTGTGTTGCACATACATGTCTCTCTCAATCTGCCTGTCTCAATACATAGCAAAATCAAAACACCTAAAGAAACAAAACGTAAAAGAACCAAGACTTTTCTTAGCGATGCCGGTCTATGGTGGGAGGGACGAGGTGGCGGTGGTGGTGGTCGTGTTGTGTGTTGCACATACATGTCTTTCTCAATCTGCCTGTCTCAATACATAGCAAAATCAAAACACCTAAAGAAACAAAACGTAAAACAACCAAGCCTTTTCTAGCGATGCCGGACTGTGGCGGGAGGGACGAGGTGGCGATGGTGGTGGTCGTGTTGTGTGTTCCACATACATGTCTCTCTCAGTCTGGCTGCCTCAACACATAGCAAAATCAAAACACCTAAAGAAACAAAACGTAAAAGAACCAAGCCTTTTCTTAGCGATGCCGGTCAGTGGCGGGAGGGACGAGGTGGCGATGGTGGTGGTCGTGTTGGGTGTTGCACATACATGTCTCTCAATCTGCCTGTCTCAATACATAGCAAAATCAAAGCTCCTAAAGAAACAAAGCGTGAAAGAACCAAGCCTTTTTCTTAGCGATGCCGGTCTGTGGCGGGGAGGACGAGGTGGCGATGGTGGTGGTCGTGTTGTGTGTTGCACATACATGTCACTCTCAATCTGCCTGCCTCAACACATTGCAAAATCAAAACACCTAAACAAACAAAACGTAAAAGAACCAAGACTTTTCTTAGCGATGCCGGTCTGTGGCGGGAGGGACGAGGTGGTGATGGTGGGGGTCGTGTTGTGTGTTGCACATACATGTCGGTCGCAATCTACCTGCCTCAATACATAGCAAAATCAAAACACCTAAAGAAACAAAACGTAATTAAAACAAGCCTTTTCTTAGCGATGCCGGTCTGTGGCGGAAGGGACGAGGTGGCGATGGTGGTGGTCGTGTTGTGTGCTGCACATACATGTCTCTCTCGATCTACCTGCCTCAATACATGGCAAAATCAAAACACCTAAAGAAACAATACGTAAAGGAACCAAGCCTTTTCTTTAGGATGCCGGTGTGTGGCGGGGAGGATGAGGTAGCGATGGTGGTGGTCGTGTTGTGTGTCGCACATACATGTCTCTCTCAATCTACCAGCCTCTACACATAGCAAAATCAAAACGCCCAAAGAAGCAAAATGTAAAAGAACCAAGCCTTTTCTTAGCGATGCAGGTCTGTGGCGGGGAGGACGAGGTGGCGATGGTGGTTGTCGTGTTGTGTGTTGCACATACATGTCTCTCTCAATCTGCCTGCCTCAATGCATGGCAAAATCAAAATACCTAAAGAAAGCAAACGTAAAGAAACCAAGCCTTTTCTTTAGGATGCACGTCTGTGGCAGGGAGGACGAGGTGGCGATGGTGGTGGTCGTGTTGTGTGTTGCACATACATGTCACTCTCAATCTGCCTGCCTCAACACATAGCAAAATCAAAACACCTAAAGTAACAAAACGTAAAAGAACCAAGCCTTTTCTTAGCGATGCCGGTCTGTGGCGGAACGGACGAGGTGGCGATGGTGGTGGTCGTGTTGTGTGTTGCACATACATGTCTCTCTCAATCTGCCTGCCTGAATACATCACAAAATCAAAACAACTAAAGAAACAAAACGTGAAAGAACCAAGCCATTTCTTTAGGATGCCGGTCTGTGGCCGGGGGGGGGGGGCGATGGTGGTGGTCGTGTTTTATATTGCACATACATGTCTCTCTCAATCTGCCTGCCTCAATACATAGCAAAATCAAAGCACCTAAAGAAACAAAACGTAAAAAAACCAAGCCTTTTCTTTAGGATGCCGGTCTGTGGCGGGAAGGACGAGGTGGCGATGGTGGTGGTCGTGTTGTGTGTTGCACATACATGTCTCTCTCAATCTGCCTGTCTCAATACATAGCAAAATCAAAACACCTAAAGAAACAAAACGTAAAAGAACCAAGACTTTTCTTAGCGATGCCGGTCTATGGTGGGAGGGACGAGGTGGCGGTGGTGGTGGTCGTGTTGTGTGTTGCACATACATGTCTTTCTCAATCTGCCTGTCTCAATACATAGCAAAATCAAAACACCTAAAGAAACAAAACGTAAAACAACCAAGCCTTTTCTAGCGATGCCGGACTGTGGCGGGAGGGACGAGGTGGCGATGGTGGTGGTCGTGTTGTGTGTTCCACATACATGTCTCTCTCAGTCTGGCTGCCTCAACACATAGCAAAATCAAAACACCTAAAGAAACAAAACGTAAAAGAACCAAGCCTTTTCTTAGCGATGCCGGTCAGTGGCGGGAGGGACGAGGTGGCGATGGTGGTGGTCGTGTTGGGTGTTGCACATACATGTCTCTCAATCTGCCTGTCTCAATACATAGCAAAATCAAAGCTCCTAAAGAAACAAAGCGTGAAAGAACCAAGCCTTTTTCTTAGCGATGCCGGTCTGTGGCGGGGAGGACGAGGTGGCGATGGTGGTGGTCGTGTTGTGTGTTGCACATACATGTCACTCTCAATCTGCCTGCCACAACACATTGCAAAATCAAAACACCTAAACAAACAAAACGTAAAAGAACCAAGACTTTTCTTAGCGATGCCGGTCTGTGGCGGAACGGACGAGGTGGCGATGGTGTTGGTCGTGCTGGGTGTTGCACAGACGTGTCTCTCTCAATCTGCCTGCCTCAATACATCACAAAATCAAAACAACTAAATAAACAAAACGTAAAAGAACCAAGCTTTTTCTTTAGGATGCCGGTCTGTGGCGGAAGGGGGCCGAGGTAGCGACGGTGGTGGAAGTGTTTTATATTGCACATACATGTCTCTCTCAATCTGCCTGCCTCAATACATAGCATAATCAAAACACCTAAAGAAACAAAATGTAAAGAACCAAGCCTTTTCTTAGCGATGCAGGCCTGTGGCAGGGAGGACGAGGTGGCGATGGTGGTGGTCGTGTTGTGTGCTGCACATACATGTCTCTCTCAATCTGCCTGCCTCAACACATAGCAAAATCAAAACACCTAAAGAAACAAAGCGTAAAAGAACCAAGCCTTATCTTAGAGAGGCCGGTCTGTGGCGGGATAGATGAAGTGGCGATGGTGATGGTCGTGTTGTGTGTTGCCGTGAAGGAAAATGAAACGTTGGGCATGAAAGGACAACTTTAACCTGGAAGAAAAGTTTGGGGAACCTGAATGAGCTTCACGCCATAAAGAAAAAGGTCACCGAGAGCCCCGTGATCGCTCGAGTGTTGCAAACCGGACCACTTTTCCGACGTGTACGCGAGCGCCCATGCGCTGGCGACGATATCTATCATGGATTGATTGATATCCGCGCCTCGCAGAGATTCGCTGGCGTCCTCTGCAGCGCGCATGAGCAAAGCGGTTCTGGCGTACGCCAAGACCGCCGACGCTCGCCGCGTACGCGCAGGAAGCAGCCTTGGAGTTTGTACTTGAGTTTCCCCAACCAGCCGCCTCAACATACGATGCCGAGCACACGGCGCAGGAGATTTTGTGTACCACGTTTCGAGCCTTTTCTTTAGGATGCCGGTCTGTGGCCGGAGGGACGATGTGGCGATGGTGGTGGTCGTGTTGTGTGTTGCACATACATGTCTCTCTCAATCTGCGTGCCTCAATAGATAGCAAAATCAAAACACCTAAAGAAACAAAACGTAAAAGAACCAAGCCTTTTTTAGCGATGCTGGTCTGTGGCGGGGAGGACGAGGTGGCGATGGTGGTGGTCGTGTTGTGTGTTGCACATGTATGTCTCTCTCAATCTGCCTCCCTCAATGCATGGCAAAATCAAAACACCTAAAGAAACAAAACGTAAAGAAACGAAGACTTTTTCTTAGCGATGCCGGTCTGTGGCGGGAGGGACGAGGTGGTGATGGTGGGGGTCGTGTTGTGTGTTGCACATACATGTCGGTCGCAATCTACCTGCCTCAATACATAGCAAAATCAAAACACCTAAAGAAACAAAACGTAAAAAACAAAATCTTTTCATAGCGATGCCGGCCTGTGGCGGGAGGGACGAGGTGGCGATGGCGGTGGTCGTGTTGTGTGTTGCACATACATGTCTCTCTCAATCTGCCTGCTTCAATAGATAGCAAAATCAAAACACCTAAAGAAACAAAACGTAAAAGAACCAAGCCTTTTTTAGCGATGCTGGTCTGTGGCGGGGAGGACGAGGTGGCGATGGTGGTGGTCGTGTTGTGTGTTGCACATGTATGTCTCTCTCAATCTGCCTCCCTCAATGCATGGCAAAATCAAAACACCTAAAGAAACAAAACGTAAAGAAACGAAGACTTTTTCTTAGCGATGCCGGTCTGTGGCGGGAGGGACGAGGTGGTGATGGTGGGGGTCGTGTTGTGTGTTGCACATACATGTCGGTCGCAATCTACCTGCCTCAATACATAGCAAAATCAAAACACCTAAAGAAACAAAACGTAATTAAAACAAGCCTTTTCTTAGCGATGCCGGTCTGTGGCGGAAGGGACGAGGTGGCGATGGTGGTGGTCGTGTTGTGTGCTGCACATACATGTCTCTCTCGATCTACCTGCCTCAATACATGGCAAAATCAAAAACACCTAAAGAAACAATACGTAAAGGAACCAAGCCTTTTCTTTAGGATGCCGGTGTGTGGCGGGGAGGATGAGGTAGCGATGGTGGTGGTCGTGTTGTGTGTCGCACATACATGTCTCTCTCAATCTACCAGCCTCTACACATAGCAAAATCAAAACGCCCAAAGAAGCAAAATGTAAAAGAACCAAGCCTTTTCTTAGCGATGCAGGTCTGTGGCGGGGAGGACGAGGTGGCGATGGTGGTTGTCGTGTTGTGTGTTGCACATACATGTCTCTCTCAATCTGCCTGCCTCAATGCATGGCAAAATCAAAATACCTAAAGAAAGCAAACGTAAAGAAACCAAGCCTTTTCTTTAGGATGCACGTCTGTGGCAGGGAGGACGAGGTGGCGATGGTGGTGGTCGTGTTGTGTGTTGCACATACATGTCACTCTCAATCTGCCTGCCTCAACACATAGCAAAATCAAAACACCTAAAGTAACAAAACGTAAAAGAACCAAGCCTTTTCTTAGCGATGCCGGTCTGTGGCGGAACGGACGAGGTGGCGATGGTGGTGGTCGTGTTGTGTGTTGCACATACATGTCTCTCTCAATCTGCCTGCCTGAATACATCACAAAATCAAAACAACTAAAGAAACAAAACGTGAAAGAACCAAGCCATTTCTTTAGGATGCCGGTCTGTGGCCGGGGGGGGGGGCGATGGTGGTGGTCGTGTTTTATATTGCACATACATGTCTCTCTCAATCTGCCAGCCTCAATACATAGCAAAATCAAAGCACCTAAAGAAACAAAACGTAAAAAAACCAAGCCTTTTCTTTAGGATGCCGGTCTGTGGCGGGAAGGGCGAGGTGGCGATGGTGGTGGTCGTGTTGTGTGTTGCACATACATGTCTCTCTCAATCTGCCTGTCTCAATACATAGCAAAATCAAAACACCTAAAGAAACAAAACGTAAAAGAACCAAGACTTTTCTTAGCGATGCCGGTCTATGGTGGGAGGGACGAGGTGGCGGTGGTGGTGGTCGTGTTGTGTGTTGCACATACATGTCTTTCTCAATCTGCCTGTCTCAATACATAGCAAAATCAAAACACCTAAAGAAACAAAACGTAAAACAACCAAGCCTTTTCTAGCGATGCCGGACTGTGGCGGGAGGGACGAGGTGGCGATGGTGGTGGTCGTGTTGTGTGTTCCACATACATGTCTCTCTCAGTCTGGCTGCCTCAACACATAGCAAAATCAAAACACCTAAAGAAACAAAACGTAAAAGAACCAAGCCTTTTCTTAGCGATGCCGGTCAGTGGCGGGAGGGACGAGGTGGCGATGGTGGTGGTCGTGTTGGGTGTTGCACATACATGTCTCTCAATCTGCCTGTCTCAATACATAGCAAAATCAAAGCTCCTAAAGAAACAAAGCGTGAAAGAACCAAGCCTTTTTCTTAGCGATGCCGGTCTGTGGCGGGGAGGACGAGGTGGCGATGGTGGTGGTCGTGTTGTGTGTTGCACATACATGTCACTCTCAATCTGCCTGCTTCAACACATTGCAAAATCAAAACACCTAAACAAACAAAACGTAAAAGAACCAAGACTTTTCTTAGCGATGCCAGTCTGTGGCGGAACGGACGAGGTGGCGATGGTGTTGGTCGTGCTGGGTGTTGCACAGACGTGTCTCTCTCAATCTGCCTGCCTCAATACATCACAAAATCAAAACAACTAAATAAACAAAACGTAAAAGAACCAAGCTTTTTCTTTAGGATGCCGGTCTGTGGCGGAAGGGGGCCGAGGTAGCGACGGTGGTGGAAGTGTTTTATATTGCACATACATGTCTCTCTCAATCTGCCTGCCTCAATACATAGCATAATCAAAACACCTAAAGAAACAAAATGTAAAAGAACCAAGCCTTTTCTTAGCGATGCAGGTCTGTGGCGGGGAGGACGAGGTGGCGATGGTGGTTGTCGTGTTGTGTGTTGCACATACATGTCTCTCTCAATCTGCCTGCCTCAATGCATGGCAAAATCAAAATACCTAAAGAAAGCAAACGTAAAGAAACCAAGCCTTTTCTTTAGGATGCACGTCTGTGGCAGGGAGGACGAGGTGGCGATGGTGGTGGTCGTGTTGTGTGTTGCACATACATGTCACTCTCAATCTGCCTGCCTCAACACATAGCAAAATCAAAACACCTAAAGTAACAAAACGTAAAAGAACCAAGCCTTTTCTTAGCGATGCCGGTCTGTGGCGGAACGGACGAGGTGGCGATGGTGGTGGTCGTGTTGTGTGTTGCACATACATGTCTCTCTCAATCTGCCTGCCTGAATACATCACAAAATCAAAACAACTAAAGAAACAAAACGTGAAAAAACCAAGCCATTTCTTTAGGATGCCGGTCTGTGGCCGGGGGGGGGGGGCGATGGTGGTGGTCGTGGTTTATATTGCACATACATGTCTCTCTCAATCTGCCTGCCTCAATACATAGCAAAATCAAAGCACCTAAAGAAACAAAACGTAAAAAAACCAAGCCTTTTCTTTAGGATGCCGGTCTGTGGCGGGAAGGACGAGGTGGCGATGGTGGTGGTCGTGTTGTGTGTTGCACATACATGTCTCTCTCAATCTGCCTGTCTCAATACATAGCAAAATCAAAACACCTAAAGAAACAAAACGTAAAAGAACCAAGACTTTTCTTAGCGATGCCGGTCTGTGGTGGGAGGGACGAGGTGGCGGTGGTGGTGGTCGTGTTGTGTGTTGCACATACATGTCTTTCTCAATCTGCCTGTCTCAATACATAGCAAAATCAAAACACCTAAAGAAACAAAACGTAAAACAACCAAGCCTTTTCTTAGCGATGCCGGACTGTGGCGGGAGGGACGAGGTGGCGATGGTGGTGGTCGTGTTGTGTGTTGCACATACATGTCTCTCTCAATCTGCCTGCCTCAATACATAGCAAAATCAAAACACCGAAAGAAACAAAACGTAAAAGAACCAAGACTTTCTTAGCGATGCCGGTCAGTGGCGGGAGGGACGAGGTGGCGATGGTGGTGGTCGTGTTGTGTGTTGCACATACATGTCTCTCTCAATCTGCCTGCCTCAATACATAGCAAAATCAAAACACCGAAAGAAACAAAACGTAAAAGAACCAAGACTTTCTTAGCGATGCCGGTCAGTGGCGGGAGGGACGAGGTGGCGATGGTGGTGGTCGTGTTGGGTGTTGCACATACATGTCTCTCAATCTGCCTGTCTCAATACATAGCAAAATCAAAGCTCCTAAAGAAACAAAGCGTGAAAGAACCAAGCCTTTTTCTTAGCGATGCCGGTCTGTGGCGGGGAGGACGAGGTGGCGATGGTGGTGGTCGTGTTGTGTGTTGCACATACATGTCACTCTCAATCTGCCTGCCTCAACACATAGCCTAATCAAAACACCTAAAGAAACAAAACGTAAAAGAACCAAGACTTTTCTTAGCGATGCCGGTCTGTGGCGGAACGGACGAGGTGGCGATGGTGTTGGTCGTGCTGGGTGTTGCACAGACGTGTCTCTCTCAATCTGCCTGCCTCAATACATCACAAAATCAAAACAACTAAATAAACAAAACGTAAAAGAACCAAGCTTTTTCTTTAGGATGCCGGTCTGTGGCGGAAGGGGGCCGAGGTAGCGACGGTGGTGGAAGTGTTTTATATTGCACATACATGTCTCTCTCAATCTGCCTGCCTCAATACATAGCATAATCAAAACACCTAAAGAAACAAAACGTAAAAGAACCAAGCCTTTTCTTAGCGAGGCCGGTCTGTGGCGGGAGGGACGAGGTGGCGATTGTGGTGGTCGTGTTGAGTGTTGCACATACATGTCTCTCTCAATCTGCCTGCCTCAACACATAGCAAAATCAAACACCTAAAGAAACAAAACGTAAAAAAACAAGCCTTTTCTTAGCGATGCCGGTCAGTGGCGGGAGGGACGAGGTGGCGATGGTGGTGGTCGTGTTGTGTGTTGCACATACATGTCTCTCTCAATCTGCCTGTCTCAATACATAGCAAAATCAAAACACCAAAAAAACAAAGCGTAAAAGAACCAAGCCTTTTTCTTAGCGATGCCGGTCTGTGGCGGGGAGGACGAGGTGGCGATGGTGGTGGTCGTGTTGTGTGTTGCACATACATGTCTCTCTCAATCTGCCTGTCTCAATACATAGCAAAATCAAAACACCTAGAGAAACAAAACGTAAAAGAACCAAGACTTTTTCTTAGCGATGCCGGTATGTGGCGGGAGGGACGAGCTGGTGATGGTGGGGGTAGTGTTGTGCGTTGCACATACATGTCTCTCTCAATCTACCTGCCTCAATACATAGCAAAATCAAAACACCTAAAGAAACAAAACGTATAAAAAACAAGCCTTTTCTTAGCGATGCCGGTCAGTGGCGGGAGGGGCGAGGTGGCGATGGTGGTGGTCGTGTTGTGTGCTGCACATACATGTCTCTCTCAATCTCCCTCCCTCAATACATGGCAAAATCAAAACACCTAAAGAAACAAAACGTAAAGGCACAAAGACTTTTATTTAGGATGCCGGTGTGTGGCGGGGAGGACGAGGTGGCGATGGTGGTGGTCGTGTAGTGTGTTACACATACATGTCTCTCTCAACCTCCCTGCCTCAATACATGGCAAAATCAAAACACCTAAAGAATCAAAACGTAAAGGAACCAAGCCTTTTCTTTAGGATGCCGGTCTGTGGCAGGCAGGACGAGGTGGCGATGGTGGTGCTCGTGTTGTGTGTTGCACATACATGTCTCTCTCAATCTACGTGCCTAAACACATAGCAAAATCAAAACACCTAAAGAAACAAAGCGTAAAAGAACCAAGCCTTTTATTAGCGATACAGGTCTGTGGCGGGGAGTACGAGGTGGCGATGGTGGTGGTCGTGTTGTGTGTTGCACATACATGTCTCTCTCAATCTGCCTGCCTCAATGCATGGCAAAATCAAAATACCTAAAGAAACCAAACGTAAAGGAACCAAGCCTTTTCTTTAGGATGCAGGTCTGTGGCGGGGAGGACGAGGTGGCGATGGTGGTGGTCGTGTTGTGTGTTGCACATACATGTCACTCTTAATCTGCCTGCCTCAACACATAGCAAAATCAAAACACCTAAAGAAACAAAACGTAAAAGAACCAAGCCTTTTCTTAGCGATGCCGGTCTGTGGCGGAACGGACGAGGTGGCGATGGTGTTGGTCGTGCTGGGTGTTGCACATACGTGTCTCTCTCAATCTGCCTGCCTCAATACATCACAAAATCAAAACAACTAAATAAACAAAACGTAAAAGAACCAAGCTTTTTCTTTAGGATGCCGGTCTGTGGCGGAAGGGGGCCGAGGTAGCGACGGTGGTGGAAGTGTTTTATATTGCACATACATGTCTCTCTCAATCTGCCTGCCTCAATACATAGCAAAATCAAAACACCTAAAGAAACAAAACGTAAAAGAACCAAGCCTTTTCTTAGCGAGGCCGGTCTGTGGCGGGAGGGACGAGGTGGCGATGGTGGTGGTCGTGTTGAGTGTTGCACATGCATGTCTCTCTCAATCTGCCTGCCTCAACACATAGCAAAATCAAAACACCTAGAGAAACAAAACGTAAAGGAACCAAGCCTTTTCTTTAGGATGCCGGTCTGGGGCGGAGAAGAGGAGGTGGCGATGGTATTGGACGTGTTGTGTGTTGCACATACATGTCTGTCTCAATCTGCCTGCCGCAATACATAGCAAAATCAAAACACCTAAAGAAACAAAACGTAAAAGAACCAAGACTTTTCTTAGCGATGCCGGTCTGTGGCGGGAGGGACGAGGTGGCGGTGGTGGTGGTCGTGTTGTGTGTTGCACATACATGTCTTTCTCAATCTGCCTGTCTCAATACATAGCAAAATCAAAACAGCTAAAGAAACAAAACGTAAAACAACCAAGCCTTTTCTCAGCGATGCCGGTCTGTGGCGGGGGGGGGGGGGTGGCGATGGTGGTGGTCGTGTTTTATATTGCACATACATGTCTCTCTCAATCTGCCTGCCACAATACATAGCAAAATCAAAACACCTAAAGAAACAAAACATTAAAAAACCAAGCCTTTTCTTTAGGATGCCGGTCTGTGGCGGAGAGGAGGAGGTGGCGACGGTATTGGACGTGTTGTGTGTTGCACATACATGTCTGTCTCAATCTGCCTGCCGCAATACATAGCAAAATCAAAACACCTAAAGAAACAAAACGTAAAAGAACCAAGCCTTTTCTTAGTGATGCCGGTCAGTGGCGGGAGGGACGAGGTGGCGATGGTGGTGGTCGTGTTGTGTGTTGCACATACATGTCTCGCTCAATCTGCCTTTCTCAATACATAGCAAAATCAAAACACCTAAAGAAACAAAACGTAAAAGAACAAAGACTTTTCTTAGCGATGCCGGTCTGTGGCGGGAGGGACGAGGTGGCGGTGGTGGTGGTCGTGTTGTGTGTTGCACATACATGTCTGTCTCAATCTGCCTGCCGCAATACATAGCAAAATCAAAACACCTAAAGAAACAAAACGTAAAAGAACCAAACCTTTTCTTAGCGATGTCGGTCAGTGGCGGGAGGGACGAGGTGGCGATGGTGGTGGTCGTGTTGTGTGTTGCACATACATGTCTCTCTCAATCTGCCTGTCTCAATACATAGCAAAATCAAAACGCCTAAAGAAACAAAACGAAAAAGAACCAAGCCTTTTCTTAGCGATACCGGTCCGTGGCGGGAGGGACGAGGTGGCGATGGCGGTGGTCGTGTTGTGTGTGGCACATACATGTCTCTCTCAATCTGCCTGCTTCAATAGATAGCAAAATCAAAACACCTAAAGAAACAAAACGTAAAGAAACCAAGCCTTTTCTTTAGGATGCCGGTCTGTGGCGGGGAGCACAAGGTGGCGATGGTGGTGGTCGTGTTGTGTGTTGCACATACATGTCTTTCTCAATCTGCCTGTCTCAATACATAGCAAAATCAAAACAGCTAAAGAAACAAAACGTAAAACAACCAAGCCTTTTCTTAGCGATGCCGGTCTGTGGCGGAGGGGGGGGGTGGCGATGGTGGTGGTCGTGTTTTATATTGCACATACATGTCTCTCTCAATCTGCCTGCCACAATACATAGCAAAATCAAAACACCTAAAGAAACAAAACATTAAAAAACCAAGCCTTTTCTTTAGGATGCCGGTCTGTGGCGGAGAGGAGGAGGTGGCGACGGTATTGGACGTGTTGTGTGTTGCACATACATGTCTGTCTCAATCTGCCTGCCGCAATACATAGCAAAATCAAAACACCTAAAGAAACAAAACATTAAAAAACCAAGCCTTTTCTTTAGGATGCCGGTCTGTGGCGGAGAGGAGGAGGTGGCGACGGTATTGGACGTGTTGTGTGTTGCACATACATGTCTGTCTCAATCTGCCTGCCGCAATACATAGCAAAATCAAAACACCTAAAGAAACAAAACGTAAAAGAACCAAGCCTTTTCTTAGCGATGCCGGTCAGTGGCGGGAGGGACAAGGTGGCGATGGTGGTGGTCGTGTTGTGTGTTGCACATACATGTCTCGCTCAATCTGCCTGTCTCAATACATAGCAAAATCAAAACACCTAAAGAAACATTAAAAGAACCAAACCTTTTCTTAGCGATCCCGGTCAGTGGCGGGAGGGACGAGGTGGCGATGGTGGTGGTCGTGCTGTGTGTTGCACATACATGTCTCTCTCAATCTGCCTGTCTCAATACATAGCAAAATCAAAACGCCTAAAGAAACAAAACGAAAAAGAACCAAGCCATTTCTTAGCGATACCGGTCCGTGGCGGGACGGACGAGGTGGCGATGGCGGTGGTCGTGTTGTGTGTGGCACATACATGTCTCTCTCAATCTGCCTGCTTCAATAGATAGCAAAATCAAAACACCTAAAGAAACAAAACGTAAAGAAACCAAGCCTTTTCTTTAGGATGCCGGTCTATGGCGGGGAGCACAAGGTGGCGATGGTGGTGGTCGTGTTGTGTGTTGCACATACATGTCTCTCTCAATCTGCCTGCCTCAATACATAGCAAAATCAAAACACCGAAACAAACAAAACGTAAAAGAACAAAGACTTTTTCTTAGCGATGCCGGTCTGTGGCGGGAGGGACGAGGTGGCGATGGTGGTGGTCGTGTTGTGTGCTGCACATACATGTCTCTCTCAATCTGCCTGCCTCAACACATAGCAAAATCAAAACACCTAAAGAAACAAAGCGTAAAAGAACCAAGCCTTATCTTAGAGAGGCCGGTCTGTGGCGGAATAGATGAAGTGGCGATGGTGATGGTCGTGTTGTGTGTTGCCGTGAAGGAAAATGAAACGTTGGGCATGAAAGGACAACTTTAACCTGGAAGAAAAGTTTGGGGAACCTGAAAGAGCTTCACGCCATGAAGAAAAAGGTCACCGAGAGCCCCGTGATCGCTCGAGTGTTGCAAACCGGACCCCTTTTCCGACGTGTACGCGAGCGCCCATGCGCTGACGACGATATCTATCATGGATTGATTGATATCCGCGCCTCGCAGAGGTTCGCTGGCGTCCTCTGCAGCGCGCATGAGCAAAGCGGTTCTGGCGTACGCCAAGACCGCCGACGCTCGCCGCGTACGCGCAGGAAGCAGCCTTGGAGTTTGTACTTGAGTTTCCCCAAACAGCCGCCTCAACATACGATGCCGAGCACACGGCGCAGGAGATTTTGTGCACCACGTTTCGAGCCTTTTCTTTAGGATGCCGGTCTGTGGCCGGAGGGACGATGTGGCGATGGTGGTGGTCGTGTTCTGTGTTGCACATACATGTCTCTCTCAATCTGCCTGCCTCAATACATAGCAAAATCAAAACACCTAAAGAAACAAAACGTAAAGGAACCAAGCCTTTTCTTAGCGATGCATGCCTGTGGCGGGGAGGACGAGGTGGCGATAGTGGTGGTCATGTTGTGTGTTGCACATACATGTCTCTCTCAATCTGCCTGCCTCAATACATAGCAAAATCAAAACACCTAAAGAAACAAAACGAAAAAGAACCAAGCCTTTTCTTAGCGATACCGGTCCGTGGCGGGAACACGAGGGGGCGATGGCGGTGGTCGTGTTGTGTGTTGCACATAGATGTCTCTCTCGATCTGCCTGCTTCAATAGATAGCAAAATCAAAACACCTAAAGAAACAAAATGCAAAAGAACCAAGCCTTTTATTAGCGATGCTGGTCTGTGGCAGGGAGGACGAGGTGGCGATGGTGGTGGTCGTGTTGTGTGTTGCACATACATGTCACTCTCAATCTGCCTGCCTCAACACATAGCAAAATCAAAACACCTAAAGAAACAAAACGTAAAGAAACCAAGCCTTTTCTTTAGGATGCCGGTCTGGGGCGGGGAGCACAAGGCGGCGATGGTGGTGGTCGTGTTGTGTGTGGCACATACATGTCTCTCTCAATCTGCCTGCCTCAATACATAGCAAAATCAAAACACCGAAAGAAACAAAACGTAAAGGAACCAAGCCTTTTCTTTAGGATGCCGGTGTGTGGCGGGGAGGATGAGGTAGCGATGGTGGTGGTCGTGTTGTGTGTTGCACATACATGTCTCTCTCAATCTACCAGCCTCAACACCTAGCAAAATCAAAACGCCTAAAGAAACAAAATGTAAAAGAACCAAGCCTTTTCGTAGCGATGCCGGCCTGTGGCGGGAGGGACGAGGTGGCGATGGCGGTGGTCGTGTTGTGTGTTGCACATACATGTCTCTCTCAATCTGCCTGCTTCATTAGATAGCAAAATCAAAACACCTAAAGAAACAAAACGTAAAGAAACAGAGCCTTTTCTTTAGGATGCCGGTCTGTGGCGGGGAGCACAAGGTGGCGATGGTGGTGGTCGTGTTGTGTGTTGCACATACATGTCTCTCTCAATCTGCCTGCCTCAATACATAGCAAAATCAAAACACCGAAAGAAACAAAACGTAAAAGAACCAAGACTTTTTCTTAGCGATGCCGGTCTGTGGCGGGAGGGACGAGGTGGTGATGGTGGGGGTCGTGTTGTGTGTTGCGCATACACATCTCTCTCAATCTACCCGCCTCAATACATAGGAAAATTGAAACACCTAAAGAAACAAAACGTAAAAAAACAAAGCCTTTTCTTAGCGATGCCGGTCTGTGGCGGGAGGGAAGAGGTGGCGATGGTGGTGGTCGTGTTGTGTGCTGCACATACATGTCTCTCTAAATCTGCCTGCCTCAATACATGGCAAAATCAAAACACCTAAAGAAACAAAACGTAAAGGAACCAAGCCTTTTCTTAGCGATGCAGGCCAGTGGCGGGGAGGACGAGGTGGCGATAGTGGTGGTCATGTTGTGTGTTGCACATACATGTCTCTCTCAATCTGCCTGCCTCAATACATAGCAAAATCAAAACACCTAAAGAAACAAAACGAAAAAGAACCAAGCCTTTTCTTAGCGATACCGGTCCGTGGCGGGAGGCACGAGGTGGCGATGGTGGTGGTTGTGTTGTGTGTTGCACATACATGTCACTCTCAATCTGCCTGCCTCAACACATAGCAAAATCAAAACACCTAAAGAAACAAAAAGTAAAAGAACCAAGCCTTATCTTAGCGAGGCCGGTCTGTGGCGGGATAGATGAAGTGGCGATGATGATGGTCGTGTTGTGTGTTGCCGTGAAGGAAAGTGAAACGTTGGGCATGAAAGGAACACTTTAACCTGGAAGAAAAGTTTGGGGAACCTGAAATAGCTTCACGCCAGGAAGCAAAAGGTCACCGAGAGCCCCGTGATCGCTCGAGAGTTGCAAACCGGACCCCTTTTCCGACGCGTACGTGAGCGCCCATGCGCTGGCGCCGATATCTATCATGGACTGATTGATATCCGCGCCTCGCAGAGGTTCGCTGGCGTCCTCTGCAAGCGCATGAGCAAAGCGGTTCTGGCGTCCGCCAAGACCGCCGACGCTCGCCGCGTACGCGCAGGAAGCAGCCTAGGAGTTTGTACTTGAGTTTCCCAAACCAGCCGCCTCAACATACGATGCCGAGCACACGGCGCAGGGGATTTTGTGTACCACGTTTCGAGCCTTTTCTTTAGGATGCCGGTCAGTGGCCGGAGGGACGATGTGGCGATGGTGGTGGTCGTGTTGTGTGTTGCACATACATGTCTCTCTCAATCTGCGTGCCTCAATACATAGCAAAATCAAAACACCTAAAGAAACAAAACGTAAAAGAACAAAATCTTTTCATAGCGATGCCGGCCTGTGGCGGGAGGGACGAGGTGGCGATGGCGGTGGTCGTGTTGTGTGTTGCACATACATGTCTCTCTCAATCTGCCTGCTTCAATAGATAGCAAAATCAAAACACCTAAAGAAACACAACGTAAAAGAACCAAGCCTTTTATTAGCGATGCTAGTCTGTGGCGGGGAGGACGAGGTGGCGATGGTGGTGGTCGTGTTGTGTGTTGCACATACATGTCTCTCTCGATCTACCAGCCTCAACACATAGCAAAATCAAAACAGCTAACGAAACAAAACGTAAAAGAACCAAGCCTTTTCTTTAGGATGCCGGTCTGTGGCGGAAGGGGGCCGAGGTAGTGACGGTGGTGGAAGTGTTTTATATTGCACATACATGTCTCTCTCAATCTGCCTGCCTCAATACATAGAAAAATCAAAACACCTAAAGAAACAAAACGTAAAAGAACCAAGCCTTTTCTTAGCGAGGCCGGTCTGTGGCGGGAGGGACGAGGTGGCGATGGTGGTGGTCGTGTTGTGTGTTGCACATACATGTCTCTCTCAATCTGCCTGCCTCAACACATAGCAAAATCAAAACACCTAAAGAAACAAAACGTAAAAGAACCAAGCCTTTTCTTTAGGATGCATGTCTGTGGCGGGGAGGACGAGGTGGAAATGGTGGTGGTCGTGTTGTGTGTTGCACATACATGTCACTCTCAATCTGCCTGCCTCAACACATAGCAATATCAAAACACCTAAAGTAACAAAACGTAAGCCTTTTCTTAGCGATGCCGGTCTGTGGTGGAACGGACGAGGTGGCGATGGGGCTGGTCGTGCTGGGTGTTGCACATACGTGTCTCTCTCAATCTGCCTGCCTCAATACATAGCAAAATCAAAACACCTAAAGAAACAAAACGTAAAAGAACCAAGCCTTTTCTTAGCGAGGCCGGTCTGTGGCGGGAGGGACGAGGTGGCCATGGTGGTGGTCGTGTTGTGTGTTGCACATACATGTTTCTCTCAATCTGCCTGTCTCAATACATAGCAAAATCAAAACACCTAAAGAAACAAACCGTAAAAGAACCAAGCCTTTTTCTTAGCGATGCCGGTCTGTGGCGGGGAGGACGAGGTGGCGATGGTGGTTGTCGTGTTGTGTATTGCACATACATGTCTCTCTCAATCTGCCTGTCTCAATACATAGCAAAATCAAAACACCTAGAGATACAAAACGTAAAAAAAACAAAGCCTTTTCTTAGCGATGGCGGTCTGTGGCGGGAGGGAAGAGGTGGCGATGGTGGTGGTCGTGTTGTGTGCTGCACATACATGTCTCTCTAAATCTGCCTGCCTCAATACATGGCAAAATCAAAACACCTAAAGAAACTAAACGTAAAGGAACCAAGCCTTTTCTTAGCGATGCAGGCCTGTGGCGGGGAGGACGAGGTGGCGATAGTGGTGGTCATGTTGAGTGTTGCACATACATGTCTCTCTCAATCTGCCTGCCTCAATACATAGCAAAATCAAAACACCTAAAGAAACAAAACGAAAAAGAACCAAGCCTTTTCTTAGCGATACCGGTCAGTGGCGGGAGGGACGAGGTGGCGATGGCGGTGGTCGTGTTGTGTGTTGCACATACATGTCTCTCTCGATCTGCCTGCTTCAATAGATAGCAAAATCAAAACACCTAAAGAAACAAAATGCAAAAGAACCAAGCCTTTTATTAGCGATGCTGGTCTGTGGCAGGGAGGACGAGGTGGCGATGGTGGTGGTCGTGTTGTGTGTTGCACATACATGTCACTCTCAATCTGCCTGCCTCAACACATAGCAAAATCAAAACACCTAAAGAAACAAAACGTAAAGAAACCAAGCCTTTTCTTTGGGATGCCGGTCTGGGGCGGGGAGCACAAGGCGGCGATGGTGGTGGTCGTGTTGTGTGTTGCACATACATGTCTCTCTCAATCTGCCTGCCTCAATACATAGCAAAATCAAAACACCGAAAGAAACAAAACGTAAAGGAACCAAGCCTTTTCTTTAGGATGCCGGTGTGTGGCGGGGAGGATGAGGTAGCGATGGTGGTGGTCGTGTTGTGTGTTGCACATACATGTCTCTCTCAATCTACCAGCCTCAACACCTAGCAAAATCAAAACGCCTAAAGAAACAAAATGTAAAAGAACCAAGCCTTTTCGTAGCGATGCCGGCCTGTGGCGGGAGGGACGAGGTGGCGATGGCGGTGGTCGTGTTGTGTGTTGCACATACATGTCTCTCTCAATCTGCCTGCTTCATTAGATAGCAAAATCAAAACACCTAAAGAAACAAAACGTAAAGAAACAGAGCCTTTTCTTTAGGATGCCGCTCTGTGGCGGGGAGCACAAGGTGGCGATGGTGGTGGTCGTGTTGTGTGTTGCACATACATGTCTCTCTCAATCTGCCTGCCTCAATACATAGCAAATCAAAACACCGAAAGAAACAAAACGTAAAAGAACCAAGACTTTTTCTTAGCGATGCCGGTCTGTGGCGGGAGGGACGAGGTGGTGATGGTGGGGGTCGTGTCGTGTGTTGCACATACATGTCTCTCTAAATCTGCCTGCCTCAATACATGGCAAAATCAAAACACCTAAAGAAACAAAACGTAAAGGAACCAAGCCTTTTCTTAGCGATGCAGGCCTGTGGCGGGGAGGACGAGGTGGCGATAGTGGTGGTCATGTTGTGTGTTGCACATACATGTCTCTCTCAATCTGCCTGCCTCAATACATAGCAAAATCAAAACACCTAAAGAAACAAAACGAAAAAAACCAAGCCTTTTCTTAGCGATACCGGTCAGTGGCGGGAGGCACGAGGTGGCGATGGTGGTGGTTGTGTTGTGTGTTGCACATACATGTCACTCTCAATCTGCCTGCCTCAACACATAGCAAAACCAAAACACCTAAAGAAACAAAACGTAAAAGAACCAAGCCTTATCTTAGCGAGGCCGGTCTGTGGCGGGATAGATGAAGTGGCAATGATGATGGTCGTGTTGTGTGTTGCCGTGAAGGAAAGTGAAACGTTGGGCATGAAAGGACAACTTTAACCTGGAATAAAAGTTTGGGGAACCTGAAACAGCTTCACGCCATGAAGCAAAAGGTCACCGACAGCCCCGTGGTCGCTCGAGTGTTGCAAACCGGACCCCTTTTCCGACGTGTACGCGAGCGCCCATGCGCTGGCGCCGATATCTATGATGGACTGATTGATATCCGCGCCTCGCAGAGGTTCGCTGGCGTCCTCTGCAGCGCGCATGAGCAAAGCGGTTCTGGCGTACGCCAAGACCGCCGACGCTCGCCGCGTACGCGCAGGAAGCAGCCTTGGAGTTTGTACTTGAGTTTCCCCAACCAGCCGCCTCAACATACGATGCCGAGCACTCGGCGCAGGAGATTTTGTGTACCACGTTTCGAGCCTTTTCTTTAGGATGCCGGTCTGTGGCCGGAGGGACGATGTGTCGATGGTGGTGGTCGTGTTGTGTGTTGCGCATACATGTCTCTCTCAATCTGCGTGCCTCAATACATAGCAAAATCAAAACACCTAAAGAAACAAAACGTAAAAGAACAAAAACTTTTCATAGCGATGCCGGCCTGTGGCGGGAGGGACGAGGTGGCGATCGCGGTGGTCGTGTTGTGTGTTGCACATACATGTCTCTCTCAATCTGCCTGCCTCAATACATAGCAAAATCAAAACACCGAAAGAAACAAAACGTTAAAGAACCAAGACTTTTTCTTAGCGATGCCGGTCTGTGGCGGGAGGGACGAGGTGGTGATGGTGGGGGTCGTGTTGTGTGTTGCACATACATGTCTGTCTCAATCTACCTGCCTCAATACATAGCAAAATCAAAACACCTAAAGAAACAAAACCTAAAAAACAAGCCTTTTCTTAGCATGAATTAAAGGACTAGCGCAAATAACAAAGACACAGACATAGAAGTAGACAGGACGAGCGCTGGTCCTGTCTACTTCTATGTCTGTGTCTTTGTTATTTGCGCTAGTCCTTTATTTCATGATGAAACACCAACTAGCCCAGCTTTCCGCCTTGATTACTTTTCTTAGCGATGCCGGTCTGTGGCGGGAGGGACGAGGTGACGATGGTGGTGGTCGTGTTGTGTGCTGCACATACATGTCTCTCTCGATCTGCCTGCCTCAATACATGGCAAAATCAAAACACCTAAAGAAACAAAACGTAAAGGAACCAAGGCTTTTCTTTAGGATGCCGGTGTGTGGCGGGGAGGATAAGGTAGCGATGGTGGTGGTCGTGTTGTGTGTTGCACATACATGTCTCTCTCAATCTACCAGCCTCAACACATAGCAAAATCAAAACGCCTAAAGAAACAAAATGTAAAAGAACCAAGCCTTTTCTAAGCGATGCCGGCCTGTGGCGGGAGGGACGAGGTGGCGATGGCGGTGGTCGTGTTGTGTGTTGCACATACATGTCTCTCTCAATCTGCCTGCTTCAATAGATAGCAAAATCAAAACACCTAAAGAAACAAAACGTAAAGAAACCAAGCCTTTTCTTTAGGATGCCGGTCTGTGGCGGGGAGCACAAGGTGGCGATGGTGGCGGTCGTGTTGTGTGTTGCACATACATGTCTCTCTCAATCTGCCTGCCTCAATACATAGCAAAATCAAAACACCGAAAGAAACAAAACGTAAAAGAACCAAGACTTTCTTAGCGATGCCGGTCTGTGGCGGGAGGGACGAGGTGGTAATGGTGGGGGTCGTGTTGTGTGTTGCACATACATGTCTCTCTCAATCTAGCCGCCTCAATACATAGCAAATTTAAAACACCTAAAGAAACAAAACGTAAAGGAACCAAGCCTTTTCTTAGCGATGCAGGCCTGTGGCAGGGAGGACGAGGTGGCGATGGTGGTGGTCGTGTTGTGTGCTGCACATACATGTCTCTCTCAATCTGCCTGCCTCAACACATAGCAAAATCAAAACACCTAAAGAAACAAAGCGTAAAAGAACCAAGCCTTATCTTAGAGAGGCCGGTCTGTGGCGGGATAGATGAAGTGGCGATGGTGATGCTCGTGTTGTGTGTTGCCGTGAAGGAAAATGAAACGTTGGGCATGAAAGGACAACTTTAACCTGGAAGAAAAGTTTGGGGAACCTGAAAGAGCTTCACGCCATGAAGAAAAAGGTCACCGAGAGCCCCGTGATCGCTCGAGTGTTGCAAACCGGACCCCTTTTCCGACGTGTACGCGAGCGCCCATGCGCTGGCGACGATATCTATCATGGATTGATTGATATCCGCGCCTCGCAGAGGTTCGCTGGCGTCCTCTGCAGCGCGCATGAGCAAAGCGGTTCTGGCGTACGCCAAAACCGCCGACGCTCGCCGCGTACGCGCAGGAAGCAGCCTTGGAGTTTGTACTTGAGTTTCCCCAACCAGCCGCCTCAACATACGATGCCGAGCACACGGCGCAGGAGATTTTGTGTACCACGTTTCGAGCCTTTTCTTTAGGATGCCGGTCTGTGGCCGGAGGGACGATGTGGCGATGGTGGTGGTCGTGTTGTGTGTTGCACATACATGTCTCTCTCAATCTGCGTGCCTCAATACATAGCAAAATCAAAACACCTAAAGAAACAAAACGTAAAAAACAAAATCTTTCATAGCGATGCCGGCCTGTGGCGGGAGGGACGAGGTGGCGATGGCGGTGGTCGTGTTGTGTGTTGCACATAAATGTCTCTCTCAATCTGCCTGCTTCAATAGATAGCAAAATCAAAACAACTAAAGAAACAAAACGTAAAAGAACCAAGCCTTTTTTAGCGATGCTGGTCTGTGGCGGGGAGGACGAGGTTGCGATGGTGGTGGTCGTGTTGTGTGTTGCACATGTATGTCTCTCTCAATCTGCCTCCCTCAATGCATGGCAAAATCAAAACACCTAAAGAAACAAAACGTAAAGAAACCAAGACTTTTTCTTAGCGATGCCGGTCTGTGGCGGGAGGGACGAGGTGGTGATGGTGGGGGTCGTGTTGTGTGTTGCACATACATGTCTGTCTCAATCTACCTGCCTCAATACATAGCAAAATCAAAACACCTAAAGAAACAAAACGTAATAAAAACAAGCCTTTTCTTAGCGATGCCGGCCTGTGGCGGAAGGGACGAGGTGGCGATGGTGGTGGTCGTGTTGTGTGCTGCACATACATGTCTCTCTCGATCTGCCTGCCTCAATACGTAAAGGAACCAAGCCTTTTCTTTAGGATGCCGGTGTGTGGCGGGGAGGATGAGGTAGCGATGGTGGTGGTCGTGTTGTGTGTCGCACATACATGTCTCTCTCAATCTACCAGCCTCAACACATAGCAAAATCAAAACGCCCAAAGAAACAAAATGTAAAAGAACCAAGCCTTTTCTTAGCGATGCAGGTCTGTGGCGGGGAGGACGAGGTGGCGATGGTGGTTGTCGTGTTGTGTGTTGCACATACATGTCTCTCTCAATCTGCCTGCCTCAATGCATGGCAAAATCAAAATACCTAAAGAAAGCAAACGTAAAGAAACCAAGCCTTTTCTTTAGGATGCACGTCTGTGGCAGGGAGGACGAGGTGGCGATGGTGGTGGTCGTGTTGTGTGTTGCACATACATGTCACTCTCAATCTGCCTGCCTCAACACATAGCAAAATCAAAACACCTAAAGTAACAAAACGTAAAAGAACCAAGCCTTTTCTTAGCGATGCCGGTCTGTGGCGGAACGGGCGAGGTGGCGATGGTGGTGGTCGTGTTGTGTGTTTCACATACATGTCTCTCTCAATCTGCCTGCCTCAATACATCACAAAATCAAAACAACTAAAGAAACAAAACCTGAAAGAACCAAGCCATTTTTTTAGGATGCCGCTCTGTGGCCGGGGGGGGGGGCGATGGTGGTGGTCGTGTTTTATATTGCACATACATGTCTCTCTCAATCTGCCTGCCTCAATACATAGCAAAATCAAAGCACCTAAAGAAACCAAACGTAAAAAAACCAAGCCTTTTCTTTAGGATGCCGGTCAGTGGCGGGAAGGACGAGGTGGCGATGGTGGTGGTCGTGTTGTGTGTTGCACATACATGTCTCTCTCAATCTGCCTGTCTCAATACATAGCAAAATCAAAACACCTAAAGAAACAAAACGTAAAAGAACCAAGACTTTTCTTAGCGATGCCGGTCTGTGGTGGGAGGGACGAGGTGGCGGTGGTGGTGGTCGTGTCGTGTGTTGCACATACATGTCTTTCTCAATCTGCCTGTCTCAATACATAGCAAAATCAAAACACCTAAAGAAACAAAACGTAAAACAACCAAGCCTTTTCTTAGCGATGCCGGACTGTGGCGGGAGGGACGAGGTGGCGATGGTGGTGGTCGTGTTGTGTGTTCCACATACATGTCTCTCTCAGTCTGGCTGCCTCAACACATAGCAAAATCAAAACACCTAAAGAAACAAAACGTAAAAGAACCAAGCCTTTTCTTAGCGATGCCGGTCAGTGGCGGGAGGGACGAGGTGGCGATGGTGGTGGTCGTGTTGGGTGTTGCACATACATGTCTCTCAATCTGCCTGTCTCAATACATAGCAAAATCAAAGCTCCTAAAGAAACAAAGCGTGAATGAACCAAGCCTTTTTCTTAGCGATGCCGGTCTGTGGCGGGGAGGACGAGGTGGCGATGGTGGTGGTCGTGTTGTGTGTTGCACATACATGTCACTCTCAATCTGCCTGCCTCAACACATAGCAAAATCAAAACACCTAAAGAAACAAAACGTAAAAGAACCAAGACTTTTCTTAGCGATGCCGGTCTGTGGCGGAACGGACGAGGTGGCGATGGTGTTGGTCGTGCTGGGTGTTGCACATACGTGTCTCTCTCAATCTGCCTGCCTCAATACATCACAAAATCAAAAGAACTAAATAAACAAAACGTAAAATAACCAAGCTTTTTCTTTAGGATGCCGGTCTGTGGCGGAAGGGGGCCGAGGTAGCGACGGTGGTGGAAGTGTTTTATATTGCACATACATGTGTCTCTCAATCTGCCTGCCTCAATACATAGCAAAATCAAAACACCTAAAGAAACAAAACGTAAAAGAACCAAGCCTTTTCTTAGCGAGGCCGGTCTGTGGCGGGAGGGACGAGGTTGCGATGGTGGTGGTCGTGTTGAGTGTTGCACATACATGTCTCTCTCAATCTGCCTGCCTCAACACATAGCAAAATCAAACACCTAAAGAAACAAAACGTAAAAAAAAACAAGCCTTTTCTTAGCGATGCCGGTCAGTGGCGGGAGGGACGAGGTGGCGATGGTGGTGGTCGTGTTGTGTGTTGCACATACATGTCTCTCTCAATCTGCCTGTCTCAATACATAGCAAAATCAAAACACCAAAAAAACAAAGCGTAAAAGAACCAAGCCTTTTTCTTAGCGATGCCGGTCTGTGGCGGGGAGGACGAGGTGGCGATGGTGGTGGTCGTGTTGTGTGTTGCACATACATGTCTCTCTCAATCTGCCTGTCTCAATACATAGCAAAATCAAAACACCTAGAGAAACAAAACGTAAAGGAACCAAGCCTTTTCTTAGCGATGCAGGTCTGTGGCGGGAGCACAAGGTGGCGATGGTGGTGGTCGTGTTGTGTGTTGCACATACATGTCTCTCTCAATCTGCCGGCCTCAATACATAGCAAAATCAGAACACCGAAAGAAACAAAACGTAAAAGAACCAAGACTTCTTCTTAGCGATGCCGGTATGTGGCGGGAGGGACGAGCTGGTGATGGTGGGGGTCGTGTTGTGCGTTGCACATGCATGTCTCTCTCAATCTGCCTGTCTCAATACATAGCAAAATCAAAACAGCCAAAGAAACAAAACGTAAAACAACCAAGCCTTTTCTTAGCGATGCCGGTCTGTGGCGGGGGGGGGGGGGGGTGGCGATGGTGGTGGTCGTGTTTTATATTGCACATACATGTCTCTCTCAATCTCCCTCCCTCAATACATGGCAAAATCAAAACACCTAAAGAAACAAAACGTAAAGGCACGAAGCCTTTTATTTAGGATGCCGGTGTGTGGCGGGGAGGACGAGGTGGCGATGGTGGTGGTCGTGTTGTGTGTTACACATACATGTCTATCTCAACCTCCCTGCCTCAATACATGGCAAAATCAAAACACCTAAAGAATCAAAACGTAAAAGAACCAAGCCTTTTATTAGCGATGCAGGTCTGTGGCGGGGAGGACGAGGTGGCGATGGTGGTGGTCGTGTTGTGTGTTGCACATACATGTCTCTCTCAATCTGCCTGCCTCAATGCATGGCAAAATCAAAATACCTAAAGAAACCAAACGTAAAGGAACCAAGCCTTTTCATTAGGATGCAGGTCTGTGGCGGGGAGGACGAGGTGGCGATGGTGGTGGTCGCGTTGTGTGTTGCACATACATGTCACTCTCAATCTGCCTGCCTCAACACATAGCAAAATCAAAACACCTAAAGAAACAAAACGTAAAAGAACCAAGCCTTTTCTTAGCGATGCCGGTCTGTGGCGGAACGGACGAGGTGGCGATGGTGTTGGTCGTGCTGGGTGTTGCACATACGTGTCTCTCTCAATCTGCCTGCCTCAATACATCACAAAATCAAAACAACTAAATAAACAAAACGTAAAAGAACCAAGCTTTTTCTTTAGGATGCCGGTCTGTGGCGGAAGGGGGCCGAGGTAGCGACGGTGGTGGAAGTGTTTTATATTGCACATACATGTCTCTCTCAATCTGCCTGCCTCAATACATAGCAAAATCAAAACACCTAAAGAAACAAAACGTAAAAGAACCAAGCCTTTTCTTAGCGAGGCCGGTCTGTGGCGGGAGGGACGAGGTGGCGATGGTGGTGGTCGTGTTGAGTGTTGCACATGCATGTCTCTCTCAATCTGCCTGCCTCAACACATAGCAAAATCAAAACACCTAGAGAAACAAAACGTAAAGGAACCAAGCCTTTTCTTTAGGATGCCGGTCTGTGGCGGAGAGGAGGAGGTGGCGATGGTATTGGACGTGTTGTGTGTTGCACATACATGTCTGTCTCAATCTGCCTGCCGCAATACATACCAAAATCAAAACACCTAAAGAAACAAACCGTAAAAGAACCAAGCCTTTTCTTAGCGATGCCGGTGAGTGGCGGGAGGGACGAGGTGGCGATGGTGGTGGTCGTGTTGTGTGTTGCACATGCATGTCTCTCGCAATCTGCCTGTCTCAATACATAGCAAAATCAAAACAGCTAAAGAAACAAAACGTAAAACAACCAAGCCTTTTCTTAGCGATGCCGGTCTGTGGCGGGGGGGGGGGGTGGCGATGGTGGTGGTCGTGTTTTATATTGCACATACATGTCTCTCTCAATCTGCCTGCCTCAATACATAGCAAAATCAAAACACCTAAAGAAACAAAACATTAAAAAACCAAGCCTTTTCTTTAGGATGCCGGTCTGTGGCGGAGAGCAGGAGGTGGCGACGGTATTGGACGTGTTGTGTGTTGCACATACATGTCTGTCTCAATCTGCCTGCCGCAATACATAGCAAAATCAAAACACCTAAAGAAACAAAACGTAAAAGAACCAAGCCTTTTCTTAGCGATGCCGGTCAGTGGCGGGAGGGACAAGGTGGCGATGGTGGTGGTCGTGTTGTGTGTTGCACATACATGTCTCGCTCAATCTGCCTGTCTCAATACATAGCAAAATCAAAACACCTAAAGAAACATTACAAGAACCAAACCTTTTCTTAGCGATGCCGGTCTGTGGCGGGAGGGACGAGGTGGCGATGGTGGTGGTCGTGTTGTGTGCTGCACATACATGTCTCTCTCAATCTGCCTGCCTCAACACATAGCAAAATCCAAACACCTAAAGAAACAAAGCGTAAAAGATCCAAGCCTTATCTTAGCGAGGCCGGTCTGTGGCGGGATAGATGAAGTGGCGATGGTGATGGTCGTGTTGTGTGTTGCCGTGAAGGAAAATGAAACGTTGGGCATGAAAGGACAACTTTAACCTGGAAGAAAAGTTTTGGGAACCTGAAAGAGCTTCACGCCATGAAGCAAAAGGTCACCGACAGCCCCGTGATCGCTCGAGTGTTGCAAACCGGACCCCTTTTCCGACGTGTACGCGAGCGCCCATGCGCTGGCGCCGATATCTATCATGGACAGATTGATATCCGCGCCTAGTAGAGGTTCGCTGGCGTCCTCTGCAGCACGCATGAGCAAAGCGGTTCTGGCGTACGCCAAGACCGCCGACGCTCGCCGCGTACGCGCAGGAAGCAGCCTTTGAGTTTGTACTTGAGTTTCCCCAACCAGCCGCCTCAACATACGATGCCGAGCACACGGCGCAGGAGATTTTGTGTACCACGTTTCGAGCCTTTTCTTTAGGATGCCGGTCTGTTGCCGGAGGGACGATGTGGCGATGGTGGTGGTCGTGTTGTGTGTTGCACATACATGTCTCTCTCAATCTGCGTTCCTCAATACATAGCAAAATCAAAACACCTAAAGAAACAAAACGTAAAAGAACAAAATCTTTTCATAGCGATGCCGGTCTGTGGCGGGAGGGACAAGGTGACGATGGTGGTGGTCGTGTTGTGTGCTGCACATACATGTCTCTCTCGATCTGCCTGCCTCAATACATGGCAAAATCAAAATACCTAAAGAAACAAAACGTAAAGGAACCAAGGCTTTTCTTTAGGATGCCGGTGTGTGGCGGGGAGGATAAGGTAGCGATGGTGGTGGTCGTGTTGTGTGTTGCACATACATGTCTCTCTCAATCTACCAGCCTCAACACATAGCAAAATCAAAACGCCTAAAGAAACAAAATGTAAAAGAACCAAGCCTTTTCTAAGCGATGCCGGCCTGTGGCGGGAGGGACGAGGTGGCGATGGCGGTGGTCGTGTTGTGTGTTGCACATACATGTCTCTCTCAATCTGCCTGCTTCAATAGATAGCAAAATCAAAACACCTAAAGAAACAAAACGTAAAGAAACCAAGCCTTTTCTTTAGGATGCCGGTCTGTGGCGGGGAGCACAAGGTGGCGATGGTGGCGGTCGTGTTGTGTGTTGCACATACATGTCTCTCTCAATCTGCCTGCCTCAATACATAGCAAAATCAAAACACCGAAAGAAACAAAACGTAAAAGAACCAAGACTTTCTTAGCGATGCCGGTCTGTGGCGGGAGGGACGAGGTGGTAATGGTGGGGGTCGTGTTGTGTGTTGCACATACATGTCTCTCTCAATCTAGCCGCCTCAATACATAGCAAATTTAAAACACCTAAAGAAACAAAACGTAAAGGAACCAAGCCTTTTCTTAGCGATGCAGGCCTGTGGCAGGGAGGACGAGGTGGCGATGGTGGTGGTCGTGTTGTGTGCTGCACATACATGTCTCTCTCAATCTGCCTGCCTCAACACATAGCAAAATCAAAACACCTAAAGAAACAAAGCGTAAAAGAACCAAGCCTTATCTTAGAGAGGCCGGTCTGTGGCGGGATAGATGAAGTGGCGATGGTGATGCTCGTGTTGTGTGTTGCCGTGAAGGAAAATGAAACGTTGGGCATGAAAGGACAACTTTAACCTGGAAGAAAAGTTTGGGGAACCTGAAAGAGCTTCACGCCATGAAGAAAAAGGTCACCGAGAGCCCCGTGATCGCTCGAGTGTTGCAAACCGGACCCCTTTTCCGACGTGTACGAGAGCGCCCATGCGCTGGCGACGATATCTATCATGGATTGATTGATATCCGCGCCTCGCAGAGGTTCGCTGGCGTCCTCTGCAGCGCGCATGAGCAAAGCGGTTCTGGCGTACGCCAAAACCGCCGACGCTCGCCGCGTACGCGCAGGAAGCAGCCTTGGAGTTTGTACTTGAGTTTCCCCAACCAGCCGCCTCAACATACGATGCCGAGCACACGGCGCAGGAGATTTTGTGTACCACGCTTCGAGCCTTATCTTTAGGATGCCGGTCTGTGGCCGGAGGGACGATGTGGCGATGGTGGTGGTCGTGTTGTGTGTTGCACATACATGTCTCTCTCAATCTGCGTGCCTCAATACATAGCAAAATCAAAACACCTAAAGAAACAAAACGTAAAAGAACAAAAACTTTTCATAGCGATGCCGGCCTGTGGCGGGAGGGACGAGGTGGCGATCGCGGTGGTCGTGTTGTGTGTTGCACATACATGTCTCTCTCAATCTGCCTGCCTCAATACATAGCAAAATCAAAACACCGAAAGAAACAAAACGTTAAAGAACCAAGACTTTTTCTTAGCGATGCCGGTCTGTGGCGGGAGGGACGAGGTGGTGATGGTGGGGGTCGTGTTGTGTGTTGCACATACATGTCTGTCTCAATCTACCTGCCTCAATACATAGCAAAATCAAAACACCTAAAGAAACAAAACCTAAAAAACAAGCCTTTTCTTAGCATGAATTAAAGGACTAGCGCAAATAACAAAGACACAGACATAGAAGTAGACAGGACGAGCGCTGGTCCTGTCTACTTCTATGTCTGTGTCTTTGTTATTTGCGCTAGTCCTTTATTTCATGATGAAACACCAACTAGCCCAGCTTTCCGCCTTGATTACTTTTCTTAGCGATGCCGGTCTGTGGCGGGAGGGACGAGGTGACGATGGTGGTGGTCGTGTTGTGTGCTGCACATACATGTCTCTCTCGATCTGCCTGCCTCAATACATGGCAAAATCAAAACACCTAAAGAAACAAAACGTAAAGGAACCAAGGCTTTTCTTTAGGATGCCGGTGTGTGGCGGGGAGGATAAGGTAGCGATGGTGGTGGTCGTGTTGTGTGTTGCACATACATGTCTCTCTCAATCTACCAGCCTCAACACATAGCAAAATCAAAACGCCTAAAGAAACAAAATGTAAAAGAACCAAGCCTTTTCTAAGCGATGCCGGCCTGTGGCGGGAGGGACGAGGTGGCGATGGCGGTGGTCGTGTTGTGTGTTGCACATACATGTCTCTCTCAATCTGCCTGCTTCAATAGATAGCAAAATCAAAACACCTAAAGAAACAAAACGTAAAGAAACCAAGCCTTTTCTTTAGGATGCCGGTCTGTGGCGGGGAGCACAAGGTGGCGATGGTGGCGGTCGTGTTGTGTGTTGCACATACATGTCTCTCTCAATCTGCCTGCCTCAATACATAGCAAAATCAAAACACCGAAAGAAACAAAACGTAAAAGAACCAAGACTTTCTTAGCGATGCCGGTCTGTGGCGGGAGGGACGAGGTGGTAATGGTGGGGGTCGTGTTGTGTGTTGCACATACATGTCTCTCTCAATCTAGCCGCCTCAATACATAGCAAATTTAAAACACCTAAAGAAACAAAACGTAAAGGAACCAAGCCTTTTCTTAGCGATGCAGGCCTGTGGCAGGGAGGACGAGGTGGCGATGGTGGTGGTCGTGTTGTGTGCTGCACATACATGTCTCTCTCAATCTGCCTGCCTCAACACATAGCAAAATCAAAACACCTAAAGAAACAAAGCGTAAAAGAACCAAGCCTTATCTTAGAGAGGCCGGTCTGTGGCGGGATAGATGAAGTGGCGATGGTGATGCTCGTGTTGTGTGTTGCCGTGAAGGAAAATGAAACGTTGGGCATGAAAGGACAACTTTAACCTGGAAGAAAAGTTTGGGGAACCTGAAAGAGCTTCACGCCATGAAGAAAAAGGTCACCGAGAGCCCCGTGATCGCTCGAGTGTTGCAAACCGGACCCCTTTTCCGACGTGTACGCGAGCGCCCATGCGCTGGCGACGATATCTATCATGGATTGATTGATATCCGCGCCTCGCAGAGGTTCGCTGGCGTCCTCTGCAGCGCGCATGAGCAAAGCGGTTCTGGCGTACGCCAAAACCGCCGACGCTCGCCGCGTACGCGCAGGAAGCAGCCTTGGAGTTTGTACTTGAGTTTCCCCAACCAGCCGCCTCAACATACGATGCCGAGCACACGGCGCAGGAGATTTTGTGTACCACGTTTCGAGCCTTTTCTTTAGGATGCCGGTCTGTGGCCGGAGGGACGATGTGGCGATGGTGGTGGTCGTGTTGTGTGTTGCACATACATGTCTCTCTCAATCTGCGTGCCTCAATACATAGCAAAATCAAAACACCTAAAGAAACAAAACGTAAAAAACAAAATCTTTCATAGCGATGCCGGCCTGTGGCGGGAGGGACGAGGTGGCGATGGCGGTGGTCGTGTTGTGTGTTGCACATAAATGTCTCTCTCAATCTGCCTGCTTCAATAGATAGCAAAATCAAAACAACTAAAGAAACAAAACGTAAAAGAACCAAGCCTTTTTTAGCGATGCTGGTCTGTGGCGGGGAGGACGAGGTTGCGATGGTGGTGGTCGTGTTGTGTGTTGCACATGTATATCTCTCTCAATCTGCCTCCCTCAATGCATGGCAAAATCAAAACACCTAAAGAAACAAAACGTAAAGAAACCAAGACTTTTTCTTAGCGATGCCGGTCTGTGGCGGGAGGGACGAGGTGGTGATGGTGGGGGTCGTGTTGTGTGTTGCACATACATGTCTGTCTCAATCTACCTGCCTCAATACATAGCAAAATCAAAACACCTAAAGAAACAAAACGTAATAAAAACAAGCCTTTTCTTAGCGATGCCGGTCTGTGGCGGAAGGGACGAGGTGGCGATGGTGGTGGTCGTGTTGTGTGCTGCACATACATGTCTCTCTCGATCTGCCTGCCTCAATACGTAAAGGAACCAAGCCTTTTCTTTAGGATGCCGGTGTGTGGCGGGGAGGATGAGGTAGCGATGGTGGTGGTCGTGTTGTGTGTCGCACATACATGTCTCTCTCAATCTACCAGCCTCAACACATAGCAAAATCAAAACGCCCAAAGAAACAAAATGTAAAAGAACCAAGCCTTTTCTTAGCGATGCAGGTCTGTGGCGGGGAGGACGAGGTGGCGATGGTGGTTGTCGTGTTGTGTGTTGCACATACATGTCTCTCTCAATCTGCCTGCCTCAATGCATGGCAAAATCAAAATACCTAAAGAAAGCAAACGTAAAGAAACCAAGCCTTTTCTTTAGGATGCACGTCTGTGGCAGGGAGGACGAGGTGGCGATGGTGGTGGTCGTGTTGTGTGTTGCACATACATGTCACTCTCAATCTGCCTGCCTCAACACATAGCAAAATCAAAACACCTAAAGTAACAAAACGTAAAAGAACCAAGCCTTTTCTTAGCGATGCCGGTCTGTGGCGGAACGGACGAGGTGGCGATGGTGGTGGTCGTGTTGTGTGTTTCACATACATGTCTCTCTCAATCTGCCTGCCTCAATACATCACAAAATCAAAAAAAACTAAAGAAACAAAACCTGAAAGAACCAAGCCATTTTTTTAGGATGCCGCTCTGTGGCCGGGGGGGGGGGGCGATGGTGGTGGTCGTGTTTTATATTGCACATACATGTCTCTCTCAATCTGCCTGCCTCAATACATAGCAAAATCAAAGCACCTAAAGAAACCAAACGTAAAAAAACCAAGCCTTTTCTTTAGGATGCCGGTCTGTGGCGGGAAGGACGAGGTGGCGATGGTGGTGGTCGTGTTGTGTGTTGCACATACATGTCTCTCTCAATCTGCCTGTCTCAATACATAGCAAAATCAAAACACCTAAAGAAACAAAACGTAAAAGAACCAAGACTTTTCTTAGCGATGCCGGTCTGTGGTGGGAGGGACGAGGTGGCGGTGGTGGTGGTCGTGTCGTGTGTTGCACATACATGTCTTTCTCAATCTGCCTGTCTCAATACATAGCAAAATCAAAACACCTAAAGAAACAAAACGTAAAACAACCAAGCCTTTTCTTAGCGATGCCGGACTGTGGCGGGAGGGACGAGGTGGCGATGGTGGTGGTCGTGTTGTGTGTTCCACATACATGTCTCTCTCAGTCTGGCTGCCTCAACACATAGCAAAATCAAAACACCTAAAGAAACAAAACGTAAAAGAACCAAGCCTTTTCTTAGCGATGCCGGTCAGTGGCGGGAGGGACGAGGTGGCGATGGTGGTGGTCGTGTTGGGTGTTGCACATACATGTCTCTCAATCTGCCTGTCTCAATACATAGCAAAATCAAAGCTCCTAAAGAAACAAAGCGTGAATGAACCAAGCCTTTTTCTTAGCGATGCCGGTCTGTGGCGGGGAGGACGAGGTGGCGATGGTGGTGGTCGTGTTGTGTGTTGCACATACAAGTCACTCTCAATCTGCCTGCCTCAACACATAGCAAAATCAAAACACCTAAAGAAACAAAACGTAAAAGAACCAAGACTTTTCTTAGCGATGCCGGTCTGTGGCGGAACGGACGAGGTGGCGATGGTGTTGGTCGTGCTGGGTGTTGCACATACGTGTCTCTCTCAATCTGCCTGCCTCAATACATCACAAAATCAAAACAACTAAATAAACAAAACGTAAAATAACCAAGCTTTTTCTTTAGGATGCCGGTCTGTGGCGGAAGGGGGCCGAGGTAGCGACGGTGGTGGAAGTGTTTTATATTGCACATACATGTGTCTCTCAATCTGCCTGCCTCAATACATAGCAAAATCAAAACACCTAAAGAAACAAAACGTAAAAGAACCAAGCCTTTTCTTAGCGAGGCCGGTCTGTGGCGGGAGGGACGAGGTTGCGATGGTGGTGGTCGTGTTGAGTGTTGCACATACATGTCTCTCTCAATCTGCCTGCCTCAACACATAGCAAAATCAAACACCTAAAGAAACAAAACGTAAAAAAAAGCAAGCCTTTTCTTAGCGATGCCGGTCAGTGGCGGGAGGGACGAGGTGGCGATGGTGGTGGTCGTGTTGTGTGTTGCACATACATGTCTCTCTCAATCTGCCTGTCTCAATACATAGCAAAATCAAAACACCAAAAAAACAAAGCGTAAAAGAACCAAGCCTTTTTCTTAGCGATGCCGGTCTGTGGCGGGGAGGACGAGGTGGCGATGGTGGTGGTCGTGTTGTGTGTTGCACATACATGTCTCTCTCAATCTGCCTGTCTCAATACATAGCAAAATCAAAACACCTAGAGAAACAAAACGTAAAGGAACCAAGCCTTTTCTTAGCGATGCAGGTCTGTGGCGGGGAGCACAAGGTGGCGATGGTGGTGGTCGTGTTGTGTGTTGCACATACATGTCTCTCTCAATCTGCCGGCCTCAATACATAGCAAAATCAGAACACCGAAAGAAACAAAACGTAAAAGAACCAAGACTTCTTCTTAGCGATGCCGGTATGTGGCGGGAGGGACGAGCTGGTGATGGTGGGGGTCGTGTTGTGCGTTGCACATACATGTCTCTCTCAATCTACCTGCCTCAATACATAGCAAAATCAAAACACCTAAAGAAACAAAACGTATAAAAAACAAGCCTTTTCTTAGCGATGCCGGTCAGTGGCGGGAGGGGCGAGGTGGCGATGGTGGTGGTCGTGTTGTGTGCTGCACATACATGTCTCTCTCAATCTCCCTCCCTCAATACATGGCAAAATCAAAACACCTAAAGAAACAAAACGTAAAGGCACGAAGCCTATTATTTAGGATGCCGGTGTGTGGCGGGGAGGACGAGGTGGCGATGGTGGTGGTCGTGTTGTGTGTTACACATACATGTCTCTCTCAACCTCCCTGCCTCAATACATGGCAAAATCAAAACACCTAAAGAATCAAAACGTAAAAGAACCAAGCCTTTTATTAGCGATGCAGGTCTGTGGCGGGGAGGACGAGGTGGCGATGGTGGTCGTCGTGTTGTGTGTTGCACATACATGTCTCTCTCAATCTGCCTGCCTCAATGCATGGCAAAATCAAAATACCTAAAGAAACCAAACGTAAAGGAACCAAGCCTTTTCATTAGGATGCAGGTCTGTGGCGGGGAGGACGAGGTGGCGATGGTGGTGGTCGCGTTGTGTGTTGCACATACATGTCACTCTCAATCTGCCTGCCTCAACACATAGCAAAATCAAAACACCTAAAGAAACAAAACGTAAAAGAACCAAGCCTTTTCTTAGCGATGCCGGTCTGTGGCGGAACGGACGAGGTGGCGATGGTGTTGGTCGTGCTGGGTGTTGCACATACGTGTCTCTCTCAATCTGCCTGCCTCAATACATCACAAAATCAAAACAACTAAATAAACAAAACGTAAAAGAACCAAGCTTTTTCTTTAGGATGCCGGTCTGTGGCGGAAGGGGGCCGAGGTAGCGACGGTGGTGGAAGTGTTTTATATTGCACATACATGTCTCTCTCAATCTGCCTGCCTCAATACATAGCAAAATCAAAACACCTAAAGAAACAAAACGTAAAAGAACCAAGCCTTTTCTTAGCGAGGCCGGTCTGTGGCGGGAGGGACGAGGTGGCGATGGTGGTGGTCGTGTTGAGTGTTGCACATGCATGTCTCTCTCAATCTGCCTGCCTCAACACATAGCAAAATCAAAACACCTAGAGAAACAAAACGTAAAGGAACCAAGCCTTTTCTTTAGGATGCCGGTCTGTGGCGGAGAGGAGGAGGTGGCGATGGTATTGGACGTGTTGTGTGTTGCACATACATGTCTGTCTCAATCTGCCTGCCGCAATACATAGCAAAATCAAAACACCTAAAGAAACAAACCGTAAAAGAACCAAGCCTTTTCTTAGCGATGCCGGTGAGTGGCGGGAGGGACGAGGTGGCGATGGTGGTGGTCGTGTTGTGTGTTGCACATGCATGTCTCTCTCAATCTGCCTGTCTCAATACATAGCAAAATCAAAACAGCTAAAGAAACAAAACGTAAAACAACCAAGCCTTTTCTTAGCGATGCCGGTCTGTGGCGGGGGGGGGGGGTGGCGATGGTGGTGGTCGTGTTTTATATTGCACATACATGTCTCTCTCAATCTGCCTGCCTCAATACATAGCAAAATCAAAACACCTAAAGAAACAAAACATTAAAAAACCAAGCCTTTTCTTTAGGATGCCGGTCTGTGGCGGAGAGGAGGAGGTGGCGACGGTATTGGACGTGTTGTGTGTTGCACATACATGTCTGTCTCAATCTGCCTGCCGCAATACATAGCAAAATAAAAACACCTAAAGAAACAAAACGTAAAAGAACCAAGCCTTTTCTTAGCGATGCCGGTCAGTGGCGGGAGGGACAAGGTGGCGATGGTGGTGGTCGTGTTGTGTGTTGCACATACATGTCTCGCTCAATCTGCCTGTCTCAATACATAGCAAAATCAAAACACCTAAAGAAACATTACAAGAACCAAACCTTTTCTTAGCGATGCCGGTCTGTGGCGGGAGGGACGAGGTGGCGATGGTGGTGGTCGTGTTGTGTGCTGCACATACATGTCTCTCTCAATCTGCCTGCCTCAACACATAGAAAAATCAAAACACCTAAAGAAACAAAGCGTAAAAGAACCAAGCCTTATCTTAGCGAGGCCGGTCTGTGGCGGGATAGATGAAGTGGCGATGGTGATGGTCGTGTTGTGTGTTGCCGTGAAGGAAAATGAAACGTTGGGCATGAAAGGACAACTTTAACCTGGAAGAAAAGTTTGGGGAACCTGAAAGAGCTTCACGCCATGAAGCAAAAGGTCACCGACAGCCCCGTGATCGCTCGAGTGTTGCAAACCGGACCCCTTTTCCGACGTGTACGCGAGCGCCCATGCGCTGGCGCCGATATCTATCATGGACAGATTGATATCCGCGCCTAGTAGAGGTTCGCTGGCGTCCTCTGCAGCACGCATGAGCAAAGCGGTTCTGGCGTACGCCAAGACCGCCGACGCTCGCCGCGTACGCGCAGGAGCAGCCTTTGAGTTTGTACTTGAGTTTCCCCAACCAGCCGCCTCAACATACGATGCCGAGCACACGGCGCAGGAGATTTTGTGTACCACGTTTCGAGCCTTTTCTTTAGGATGCCGGTCTGTTGCCGGAGGGACGATGTGGCGATGGTGGTGGTCGTGTTGTGTGTTGCACATACATGTCTCTCTCAATCTGCGTTCCTCAATACATAGCAAAATCAAAACACCTAAAGAAACAAAACGTAAAAGAACAAAATCTTTTCATAGCGATGCCGGTCTGTGGCGGGAGGGACGAGGTGACGATGGTGGTGGTCGTGTTGTGTGCTGCACATACATGTCTCTCTCGATCTGCCTGCCTCAATACATGGCAAAATCAAAACACCTAAAGAAACAAAACGTAAAGGAACCAAGGCTTTTCTTTAGGATGCCGGTGTGTGGCGGGGAGGATAAGGTAGCGATGGTGGTGGTCGTGTTGTGTGTTGCACATACATGTCTCTCTCAATCTACCAGCCTCAACACATAGCAAAATCAAAACGCCTAAAGAAACAAAATGTAAAAGAACCAAGCCTTTTCTAAGCGATGCCGGCCTGTGGCGGGAGGGACGAGGTGGCGATGGCGGTGGTCGTGTTGTGTGTTGCACATACATGTCTCTCTCAATCTGCCTGCTTCAATAGATAGCAAAATCAAAACACCTAAAGAAACAAAACGTAAAGAAACCAAGCCTTTTCTTTAGGATGCCGGTCTGTGGCGGGGAGCACAAGGTGGCGATGGTGGCGGTCGTGTTGTGTGTTGCACATACATGTCTCTCTCAATCTGCCTGCCTCAATACATAGCAAAATCAAAACACCGAAAGAAACAAAACGTAAAAGAACCAAGACTTTCTTAGCGATGCCGGTCTGTGGCGGGAGGGACGAGGTGGTAATGGTGGGGGTCGTGTTGTGTGTTGCACATACATGTCTCTCTCAATCTAGCCGCCTCAATACATAGCAAATTTAAAACACCTAAAGAAACAAAACGTAAAGGAACCAAGCCTTTTCTTAGCGATGCAGGCCTGTGGCAGGGAGGACGAGGTGGCGATGGTGGTGGTCGTGTTGTGTGCTGCACATACATGTCTCTCTCAATCTGCCTGCCTCAACACATAGCAAAATCAAAACACCTAAAGAAACAAAGCGTAAAAGAACCAAGCCTTATCTTAGAGAGGCCGGTCTGTGGCGGGATAGATGAAGTGGCGATGGTGATGCTCGTGTTGTGTGTTGCCGTGAAGGAAAATGAAACGTTGGGCATGAAAGGACAACTTTAACCTGGAAGAAAAGTTTGGGGAACCTGAAAGAGCTTCACGCCATGAAGAAAAAGGTCACCGAGAGCCCCGTGATCGCTCGAGTGTTGCAAACCGGACCCCTTTTCCGACGTGTACGAGAGCGCCCATGCGCTGGCGACGATATCTATCATGGATTGATTGATATCCGCGCCTCGCAGAGGTTCGCTGGCGTCCTCTGCAGCGCGCATGAGCAAAGCGGTTCTGGCGTACGCCAAAACCGCCGACGCTCGCCGCGTACGCGCAGGAAGCAGCCTTGGAGTTTGTACTTGAGTTTCCCCAACCAGCCGCCTCAACATACGATGCCGAGCACACGGCGCAGGAGATTTTGTGTACCACGCTTCGAGCCTTTTCTTTAGGATGCCGGTCTGTGGCCGGAGGGACGATGTGGCGATGGTGGTGGTCGTGTTGTGTGTTGCACATACATGTCTCTCTCAATCTGCGTGCCTCAATACATAGCAAAATCAAAACACCTAAAGAAACAAAACGTAAAAAACAAAATCTTTCATAGCGATGCCGGCCTGTGGCGGGAGGCACGAGGTGGCGATGGCGGTGGTCGTGTTGTGTGTTGCACATAAATGTCTCTCTCAATCTGCCTGCTTCAATAGATAGCAAAATCAAAACAACTAAAGAAACAAAACGTAAAAGAACCAAGCCTTTTTTAGCGATGCTGGTCTGTGGCGGGGAGGACGAGGTTGCGATGGTGGTGGTCGTGTTGTGTGTTGCACATGTATGTCTCTCTCAATCTGCCTCCCTCAATGCATGGCAAAATCAAAACACCTAAAGAAACAAAACGTAAAGAAACCAAGACTTTTTCTTAGCGATGCCGGTCTGTGGCGGGAGGGACGAGGTGGTGATGGTGGGGGTCGTGTTGTGTGTTGCACATACATGTCTGTCTCAATCTACCTGCCTCAATACATAGCAAAATCAAAACACCTAAAGAAACAAAACGTAATAAAACAAGCCTTTTCTTAGCGATGCCGGTCTGTGGCGGAAGGGACGAGGTGGCGATGGTGGTGGTCGTGTTGTGTGCTGCACATACATGTCTCTCTCGATCTGCCTGCCTCAATACGTAAAGGAACCAAGCCTTTTCTTTAGGATGCCGGTGTGTGGCGGGGAGGATGAGGTAGCGATGGTGGTGGTCGTGTTGTGTGTCGCACATACATGTCTCTCTCAATCTACCAGCCTCAACACATAGCAAAATCAAAACGCCCAAAGAAACAAAATGTAAAAGAACCAAGCTTTTTCTTAGCGATGCAGGTCTGTGGCGGGGAGGACGAGGTGGCGATGGTGGTTGTCGTGTTGTGTGTTGCACATACATGTCTCTCTCAATCTGCCTGCCTCAATGCATGGCAAAATCAAAATACCTAAAGAAAGCAAACGTAAAGAAACCAAGCCTTTTCTTTAGGATGCACGTCTGTGGCAGGGAGGACGAGGTGGCGATGGTGGTGGTCGTGTTGTGTGTTGCACATACATGTCACTCTCAATCTGCCTGCCTCAACACATAGCAAAATCAAAACACCTAAAGTAACAAAACGTAAAAGAACCAAGCCTTTTCTTAGCGATGCCGGTCTGTGGCGGAACGGACGAGGTGGCGATGGTGGTGGTCGTGTTGTGTGTTTCACATACATGTCTCTCTCAATCTGCCTGCCTCAATACATCACAAAATCAAAACAACTAAAGAAACAAAACCTGAAAGAACCAAGCCATTTTTTTAGGATGCCGCTCTGTGGCCGGGGGGGGGGCGATGGTGGTGGTCGTGTTTTATATTGCACATACATGTCTCTCTCAATCTGCCTGCCTCAATACATAGCAAAATCAAAGCACCTAAAGAAACAAAACGTAAAAAAACCAAGCCTTTTCTTTAGGATGCCGGTCTGTGGCGGGAAGGACGAGGTGGCGATGGTGGTGGTCGTGTTGTGTGTTGCACATACATGTCTCTCTCAATCTGCCTGTCTCAATACATAGCAAAATCAAAACACCTAAAGAAACAAAACGTAAAAGAACCAAGACTTTTCTTAGCGATGCCGATCTGTGGTGGGAGGGACGAGGTGGCGGTGGTGGTGGTCGTGTCGTGTGTTGCACATACATGTCTTTCTCAATCTGCCTGTCTCAATACATAGCAAAATCAAAACACCTAAAGAAACAAAACGTAAAACAACCAAGCCTTTTCTTAGCGATGCCGGACTGTGGCGGGAGGGACGAGGTGGCGATGGTGGTAGGCGTGTTGTGTGTTCCACATACATGTCTCTCTCAGTCTGGCTGCCTCAACACATAGCAAAATCAAAACACCTAAAGAAACAAAACGTAAAAGAACCAAGCCTTTTCTTAGCGATGCCGGTCAGTGGCGGGAGGGACGAGGTGGCGATGGTGGTGGTCGTGTTGGGTGTTGCACATACATGTCTCTCAATCTGCCTGTCTCAATACATAGCAAAATCAAAGCTCCTAAAGAAACAAAGCGTGAATGAACCAAGCCTTTTTCTTAGCGATGCCGGTCTGTGGCGGGGAGGACGAGGTGGCGATGGTGGTGGTCGTGTTGTGTGTTGCACATACATGTCACTCTCAATCTGCCTGCCTCAACACATAGCAAAATCAAAACACCTAAAGAAACAAAACGTAAAAGAACCAAGACTTTTCTTAGCGATGCCGGTCTGTGGCGGAACGGACGAGGTGGCGATGGTGTTGGTCGTGCTGGGTGTTGCACATACGTGTCTCTCTCAATCTGCCTGCCTCAATACATCACAAAATCAAAACAACTAAATGAACAAAACGTAAAATAACCAAGCTTTTTCTTTAGGATGCCGGTCTGTGGCGGAAGGGGGCCGAGGTAGCGACGGTGGTGGAAGTGTTTTATATTGCACATACATGTGTCTCTCAATCTGCCTGCCTCAATACATAGCAAAATCAAAACACCTAAAGAAACAAAACGTAAAAGAACCAAGCCTTTTCTTAGCGAGGCCGGTCTGTGGCGGGAGGGACGAGGTTGCGATGGTGGTGGTCGTGTTGAGTGTTGCACATACATGTTTCTCTCAATCTGCCTGCCTCAACACATAGCAAAATCAAACACCTAAAGAAACAAAACGTAAAAAAAACAAGCCTTTTCTTAGCGATGCCGGTCAGTGGCGGGAGGGACGAGGTGGCGATGGTGGTGGTCGTGTTGTGTGTTGCACATACATGTCTCTCTCAATCTGCCTGTCTCAATACATAGCAAAATCAAAACACCTAGAGAAACAAAACGTAAAAGAACCAAGCCTTTTTCTTAGCGATGCCGGTCTGTGGCGGGGAGGACGAGGTGGCGATGGTGGTGGTCGTGTTGTGTGTTGCACATACATGTCTCTCTCAATCTGCCTGTCTCAATACATAGCAAAATCAAAACACCTAGAGAAACAAAACGTAAAGGAACCAAGCCTTTCCTTAGCGATGCAGGTCTGTGGCGGGGAGCACAAGGTGGCGATGGTGGTGGTCGTGTTGTGTGTTGCACATACATGTCTCTCTCAATCTGCCGGCCTCAATACATAGCAAAATCAGAACACCGAAAGAAACAAAACGTAAAAGAACCAAGACTTTTTCTTAGCGATGCCGGTATGTGGCGGGAGGGACGAGCTGGTGATGGTGGGGGTCGTGTTGTGCGTTGCACATACATGTCTCTCTCAATCTACCTGCCTCAATACATAGCAAAATCAAAACACCTAAAGAAACAAAACGTATAAAAAACAAGCCTTTTCTTAGCGATGCCGGTCAGTGGCGGGAGGGGCGAGGTGGCGATGGTGGTGGTCGTGTTGTGTGCTGCACATACATGTCTCTCTCAATCTCCCTCCCTCAATACATGGCAAAATCAAAACACCTAAAGAAACAAAACGTAAAGGCACGAAGCCTTTTATTTAGGATGCCGGTGTGTGGCGGGGAGGACGAGGTGGCGATGGTGGTGGTCGTGTTGTGTGTTACACATACATGTCTCTCTCAACCTCCCTGCCTCAATACATGGCAAAATCAAAACACCTAAAGAATCAAAACGTAAAGGAACCAAGCCTTTTCTTTAGGATGCCGGTCTGTGGCAGGCAGGACGAGGTGGCGATGGTGGTGCTCGTGTTGTGTGTTGCACATACATGTCTCTCTCAATCTACGTGCCTAAACACATAGCAAAATCAAAACACCTAAAGAAACAAAGCGTAAAAGAACCAAGCCTTTTATTAGCGATGCAGGTCTGTGGCGGGGAGGACGAGGTGGCGATGGTGGTGGTCGTGTTGTGTGTTGCACATACATGTCTCTCTCAATCTGCCTGCCTCAATGCATGGCAAAATCAAAATACCTAAAGAAACCAAACGTAAAGGAACCAAGCCTTTTCATTAGGATGCAGGTCTGTGGCGGGGAGGACGAGGTGGCGATAGTGGTGGTCGCGTTGTGTGTTGCACATACATGTCACTCTCAATCTGCCTGCCTCAACACATAGCAAAATCAAAACACCTTAAGAAACAAAACGTAAAAGAACCAAGCCTTTTCTTAGCGATGCCGGTCTGTGGCGGAACGGACGAGGTGGCGATGGTGTTGGTCGTGCTGGGTGTTGCACATACGTGTCTCTCTCAATCTGCCTGCCTCAATACATCACAAAATCAAAACAACTAAATAAACAAAACGTAAAAGAACCAAGCTTTTTATTTAGGATGCCGGTCTGTGGCGGAAGGGGGCCGAGGTAGCGACGGTGGTGGAAGTGTTTTATATTGCACATACATGTCTCTCTCAATCTGCCTGCCTCAATACATAGCAAAATCAAAACACCTAAAGAAACAAAACGTAAAAGAACCAAGCCTTTTCTTAGCGAGGCCGGTCTGTGGCGGGAGGGACGAGGTGGCGATGGTGGTGGTCGTGTTGAGTGTTGCACATGCATGTCTCTCTCAATCTGCCTGCCTCAACACATAGCAAAATCAAAACACCTAGAGAAACAAAACGTAAAGGAACCAAGCCTTTTCTTTAGGATGCCGGTCTGTGGCGGAGAGGAGGAGGTGGCGATGGTATTGGACGTGTTGTGTGTTGCACATACATGTCTGTCTCAATCTGCCTGCCGCAATACATAGCAAAATCAAAACACCTAAAGAAACAAACCGTAAAAGAACCAAGCCTTTTCTTAGCGATGCCGGTCAGTGGCGGGAGGGACGAGGTGGCGATGGTGGTGGTCGTGTTGTGTGTTGCACATGCATGTCTCTCTCAATCTGCCTGTCTCAATACATAGCAAAATCAAAACAGCTAAAGAAACAAAACGTAAAACAACCAAGCCTTTTCTTAGCGATGCCGGTCTGTGGCGGGGGGGGGGGTGGCGATGGTGGTGGTCGTGTTTTATATTGCACATACATGTCTCTCTCAATCTGCCTGCCTCAATACATAGCAAAATCAAAACACCTAAAGAAACAAAACATTAAAAAACCAAGCCTTTTCTTTAGGATGCACGTCTGTGGCAGGGAGGACGAGGTGGCGATGGTGGTGGTCGTGTTGTGTGTTGCACATACATGTCACTCTCAATCTGCCTGCCTCAACACATAGCAAAATCAAAACACCTAAAGTAACAAAACGTAAAAGAACCAAGCCTTTTCTTAGCGATGCCGGTCTGTGGCGGAACGGACGAGGTGGCGATGGTGGTGGTCGTGTTGTGTGTTTCACATACATGTCTCTCTCAATCTGCCTGCCTCAATACATCACAAAATCAAAACAACTAAAGAAACAAAACCTGAAAGAACCAAGCCATTTTTTTAGGATGCCGCTCTGTGGCCGGGGGGGGGGGCGATGGTGGTGGTCGTGTTTTATATTGCACATACATGTCTCTCTCAATCTGCCTGCCTCAATACATAGCAAAATCAAAACACCTAAAGAAACAAAACATTAAAAAACCAAGCCTTTTCTTTAGGATGCACGTCTGTGGCAGGGAGGACGAGGTGGCGATGGTGGTGGTCGTGTTGTGTGTTGCACATACATGTCACTCTCAATCTGCCTGCCTCAACACATAGCAAAATCAAAACACCTAAAGTAACAAAACGTAAAAGAACCAAGCCTTTTCTTAGCGATGCCGGTCTGTGGCGGAACGGACGAGGTGGCGATGGTGGTGGTCGTGTTGTGTGTTGCACATGCATGTCTCTCTCAATCTGCCTGTCTCAATACATAGCAAAATCAAAACAGCTAAAGAAACAAAACGTAAAACAACCAAGCCTTTTCTTAGCGATGCCGGTCTGTAGAGGGGGGGGGGGGGGGGGCCATGGTGGTTGTCGTGTTGTGTGTTGCACATACATGTCTCTCTCAATCTGCCTGCCTCAATGCATGGCAAAATCAAAATACCTAAAGAAAGCAAACGTAAAGAAACCAAGCCTTTTCTTTAGGATGCACGTCTGTGGCAGGGAGGACGAGGTGGCGATGGTGGTGGTCGTGTTGTGTGTTGCACATACATGTCACTCTCAATCTGCCTGCCTCAACACATAGCAAAATCAAAACACCTAAAGTAACAAAACGTAAAAGAACCAAGCCTTTTCTTAGCGATGCCGGTCTGTGGCGGAACGGACGAGGTGGCGATGGTGGTGGTCGTGTTGTGTGTTTCACATACATGTCTCTCTCAATCTGCCTGCCTCAATACATCACAAAATCAAAACAACTAAAGAAACAAAACCTGAAAGAACCAAGCCATTTTTTTAGGATGCCGCTCTGTGGCCGGGGGGGGGCGATGGTGGTGGTCGTGTTTTATATTGCACATACATGTCTCTCTCAATCTGCCTGCCTCAATACATAGCAAAATCAAAGCACCTAAAGAAACAAAACGTAAAAAAACCAAGCCTTTTCTTTAGGATGCCGGTCTGTGGCGGGAAGGACGAGGTGGCGATGGTGGTGGTCGTGTTGTGTGTTGCACATACATGTCTCTCTCAATCTGCCTGTCTCAATACATAGCAAAATCAAAACACCTAAAGAAACAAAACGTAAAAGAACCAAGACTTTTCTTAGCGATGCCGATCTGTGGTGGGAGGGACGAGGTGGCGGTGGTGGTGGTCGTGTCGTGTGTTGCACATACATGTCTTTCTCAATCTGCCTGTCTCAATACATAGCAAAATCAAAACACCTAAAGAAACAAAACGTAAAACAACCAAGCCTTTTCTTAGCGATGCCGGACTGTGGCGGGAGGGACGAGGTGGCGATGGTGGTAGGCGTGTTGTGTGTTCCACATACATGTCTCTCTCAGTCTGGCTGCCTCAACACATAGCAAAATCAAAACACCTAAAGAAACAAAACGTAAAAGAACCAAGCCTTTTCTTAGCGATGCCGGTCAGTGGCGGGAGGGACGAGGTGGCGATGGTGGTGGTCGTGTTGGGTGTTGCACATACATGTCTCTCAATCTGCCTGTCTCAATACATAGCAAAATCAAAGCTCCTAAAGAAACAAAGCGTGAATGAACCAAGCCTTTTTCTTAGCGATGCCGGTCTGTGGCGGGGAGGACGAGGTGGCGATGGTGGTGGTCGTGTTGTGTGTTGCACATACATGTCACTCTCAATCTGCCTGCCTCAACACATAGCAAAATCAAAACACCTAAAGAAACAAAACGTAAAAGAACCAAGACTTTTCTTAGCGATGCCGGTCTGTGGCGGAACGGACGAGGTGGCGATGGTGTTGGTCGTGCTGGGTGTTGCACATACGTGTCTCTCTCAATCTGCCTGCCTCAATACATCACAAAATCAAAACAACTAAATGAACAAAACGTAAAATAACCAAGCTTTTTCTTTAGGATGCCGGTCTGTGGCGGAAGGGGGCCGAGGTAGCGACGGTGGTGGAAGTGTTTTATATTGCACATACATGTGTCTCTCAATCTGCCTGCCTCAATACATAGCAAAATCAAAACACCTAAAGAAACAAAACGTAAAAGAACCAAGCCTTTTCTTAGCGAGGCCGGTCTGTGGCGGGAGGGACGAGGTTGCGATGGTGGTGGTCGTGTTGAGTGTTGCACATACATGTTTCTCTCAATCTGCCTGCCTCAACACATAGCAAAATCAAACACCTAAAGAAACAAAACGTAAAAAAAACAAGCCTTTTCTTAGCGATGCCGGTCAGTGGCGGGAGGGACGAGGTGGCGATGGTGGTGGTCGTGTTGTGTGTTGCACATACATGTCTCTCTCAATCTGCCTGTCTCAATACATAGCAAAATCAAAACACCTAGAGAAACAAAACGTAAAAGAACCAAGCCTTTTTCTTAGCGATGCCGGTCTGTGGCGGGGAGGACGAGGTGGCGATGGTGGTGGTCGTGTTGTGTGTTGCACATACATGTCTCTCTCAATCTGCCTGTCTCAATACATAGCAAAATCAAAACACCTAGAGAAACAAAACGTAAAGGAACCAAGCCTTTCCTTAGCGATGCAGGTCTGTGGCGGGGAGCACAAGGTGGCGATGGTGGTGGTCGTGTTGTGTGTTGCACATACATGTCTCTCTCAATCTGCCGGCCTCAATACATAGCAAAATCAGAACACCGAAAGAAACAAAACGTAAAAGAACCAAGACTTTTTCTTAGCGATGCCGGTATGTGGCGGGAGGGACGAGCTGGTGATGGTGGGGGTCGTGTTGTGCGTTGCACATACATGTCTCTCTCAATCTACCTGCCTCAATACATAGCAAAATCAAAACACCTAAAGAAACAAAACGTATAAAAAACAAGCCTTTTCTTAGCGATGCCGGTCAGTGGCGGGAGGGGCGAGGTGGCGATGGTGGTGGTCGTGTTGTGTGCTGCACATACATGTCTCTCTCAATCTCCCTCCCTCAATACATGGCAAAATCAAAACACCTAAAGAAACAAAACGTAAAGGCACGAAGCCTTTTATTTAGGATGCCGGTGTGTGGCGGGGAGGACGAGGTGGCGATGGTGGTGGTCGTGTTGTGTGTTACACATACATGTCTCTCTCAACCTCCCTGCCTCAATACATGGCAAAATCAAAACACCTAAAGAATCAAAACGTAAAGGAACCAAGCCTTTTCTTTAGGATGCCGGTCTGTGGCAGGCAGGACGAGGTGGCGATGGTGGTGCTCGTGTTGTGTGTTGCACATACATGTCTCTCTCAATCTACGTGCCTAAACACATAGCAAAATCAAAACACCTAAAGAAACAAAGCGTAAAAGAACCAAGCCTTTTATTAGCGATGCAGGTCTGTGGCGGGGAGGACGAGGTGGCGATGGTGGTGGTCGTGTTGTGTGTTGCACATACATGTCTCTCTCAATCTGCCTGCCTCAATGCATGGCAAAATCAAAATACCTAAAGAAACCAAACGTAAAGGAACCAAGCCTTTTCATTAGGATGCAGGTCTGTGGCGGGGAGGACGAGGTGGCGATAGTGGTGGTCGCGTTGTGTGTTGCACATACATGTCACTCTCAATCTGCCTGCCTCAACACATAGCAAAATCAAAACACCTTAAGAAACAAAACGTAAAAGAACCAAGCCTTTTCTTAGCGATGCCGGTCTGTGGCGGAACGGACGAGGTGGCGATGGTGTTGGTCGTGCTGGGTGTTGCACATACGTGTCTCTCTCAATCTGCCTGCCTCAATACATCACAAAATCAAAACAACTAAATAAACAAAACGTAAAAGAACCAAGCTTTTTATTTAGGATGCCGGTCTGTGGCGGAAGGGGGCCGAGGTAGCGACGGTGGTGGAAGTGTTTTATATTGCACATACATGTCTCTCTCAATCTGCCTGCCTCAATACATAGCAAAATCAAAACACCTAAAGAAACAAAACGTAAAAGAACCAAGCCTTTTCTTAGCGAGGCCGGTCTGTGGCGGGAGGGACGAGGTGGCGATGGTGGTGGTCGTGTTGAGTGTTGCACATGCATGTCTCTCTCAATCTGCCTGCCTCAACACATAGCAAAATCAAAACACCTAGAGAAACAAAACGTAAAGGAACCAAGCCTTTTCTTTAGGATGCCGGTCTGTGGCGGAGAGGAGGAGGTGGCGATGGTATTGGACGTGTTGTGTGTTGCACATACATGTCTGTCTCAATCTGCCTGCCGCAATACATAGCAAAATCAAAACACCTAAAGAAACAAACCGTAAAAGAACCACGCCTTTTCTTAGCGATGCCGGTCAGTGGCGGGAGGGACGAGGTGGCGATGGTGGTGGTCGTGTTGTGTGTTGCACATGCATGTCTCTCTCAATCTGCCTGTCTCAATACATAGCAAAATCAAAACAGCTAAAGAAACAAAACGTAAAACAACCAAGCCTTTTCTTAGCGATGCCGGTCTGTGGCGGGGGGGGGGGGTGGCGATGGTGGTGGTCGTGTTTTATATTGCACATACATGTCTCTCTCAATCTGCCTGCCTCAATACATAGCAAAATCAAAACACCTAAAGAAACAAAACATTAAAAAACCAAGCCTTTTCTTTAGGATGCCGGTCTGTGGCGGAGAGGAGGAGGTGGCGACGGTATTGGACGTGTTGTGTGTTGCACATACATGTCTGTCTCAATCTGCCTGCCGCAATACATAGCAAAATCAAAACACCTAAAGAAACAAAACGTAAAAGAACCAAGCCTTTTCTTATCGATGCCGGTCAGTGGCGGGAGGGACAAGGTGGCGATGGTGGTGGTCGTGTTGTGTGTTGCACATACATGTCTCGCTCAATCTGCCTGTCTCAATACATAGCAAAATCAAAACACCTAAAGAAACATTAAAAGAACCAAACCTTTTCTTAGCGATGCCGGTATGTGGAGGGAGGGACGAGGTGGCGATGGTGGTGGTCGTGTTGTGTGCTGCACATACATGTCTCTCTCAATCTGCCTGCCTCAACACATAGCAAAATCAAAACACCTAAAGAAACAAAGCGTAAAAGAACCAAGCCTTATCTTAGCGAGGCCGGTCTGTGGCGGGATAGATGAAGTGGCGATGGTGATGGTCGTGTTGTGCGTTGCCGTGAAGGAAAATGAAACGTTGGGCATGAAAGGACAACTTTAACCTGGAAGAAAAGTTTGGGGAACCTGAAAGAGCTTCACGCCATGAAGCAAAAGGTCACCGACAGCCCCGTGATCGCTCGAGTGTTGCAAACCGGACCCCTTTTCCGACGTGTACGCGAGCGCCCATGCGCTGGCGCCGATATCTATCATGGACAGATTGATATCCGCGCCTAGTAGAGGTTCGCTGGCGTCATCTGCAGCACGCATGAGCAAAGCGGTTCTGGCGTACGCCAAGACCGCCGACGCTCGCCGCGTACGCGCAGGAAGCAGCCTTTGAGTTTGTACTTGAGTTTCCCCAACCAGCCGCCTCAACATACGATGCCGAGCACACGGCGCAGGAGATTTTGTGTACCACGTTTCGAGCCTTTTCTTTAGGATGCCGGTCTGTTGCCGGAGGGACGATGTGGCGATGGTGGTGGTCGTGTTGTGTGTTGCACATACATGTCTCTCTCAATCTGCGTTCCTCAATACATAGCAAAATCAAAACACCTAAAGAAACAAAACGTAAAAGAACAAAATCTTTTCATAGCGATGCCGGCCTGTGGCGGGAGGGACGAGGTGGCGATAGCGGTGGTCGTGTTGTGTGTTGCACATACATGTCTCTCTCAATCTGCCTGCTTCAATAGATAGCAAAATCAAAACACCTAAAGAAACAAAACGTAAAGAAACCAAGCCTTTGTTTAGGATGCCGGTCTGTGGCGGGGAGCACAAGGTGGCGATGGTGGTGGTCGTGTTGTGTGTTGCACATACATGTCTCTCTCAATCTGCCTGCCTCAATACATAGCAAAATCAGAACACCGAAAGAAACAAAACGTAAAAGAACCAAGACTTTTTCTTAGCGATGCCGGTATGTGGCGGGAGGGACGAGCTGGTGATGGTGGGGGTCGTGTTGTGCGTTGCACATACATGTCTCTCTCAATCTACCTGCCTCAATACATAGCAAAATCAAAACACCTAAAGAAACAAAACGTATAAAAAACAAGCCTTTTCTTAGCGATGCCGGTCAGTGGCGGGAGGGGCGAGGTGGCGATGGTGGTGGTCGTGTTGTGTGCTGCACATACATGTCTCTCTCAATCTCCCTCCCTCAATACATGGCAAAATCAAAACACCTAAAGAAACAAAACGTAAAGGCACGAAGCCTTTTATTTAGGATGCCGGTGTGTGGCGGGGAGGACGAGGTGGCGATGGTGGTGGTCGTGTTGTGTGTTACACATACATGTCTCTCTCAACCTCCCTGCCTCAATACATGGCAAAATCAAAACACCTAAAGAATCAAAACGTAAAGGAACCAAGCCTTTTCTTTAGGATGCCGGTCTGTGGCAGGCAGGACGAGGTGGCGATGGTGGTGCTCGTGTTGTGTGTTGCACATACATGTCTCTCTCAATCTACGTGCCTAAACACATAGCAAAATCAAAACACCTAAAGAAACAAAGCGTAAAAGAACCAAGCCTTTTATTAGCGATGCAGGTCTGTGGCGGGGAGGACGAGGTGGCGATGGTGGTGGTCGTGTTGTGTGTTGCACATACATGTCTCTCTCAATCTGCCTGCCTCAATGCATGGCAAAATCAAAATACCTAAAGAAACCAAACGTAAAGGAACCAAGCCTTTTCATTAGGATGCAGGTCTGTGGCGGGGAGGACGAGGTGGCGATAGTGGTGGTCGCGTTGTGTGTTGCACATACATGTCACTCTCAATCTGCCTGCCTCAACACATAGCAAAATCAAAACACCTTAAGAAACAAAACGTAAAAGAACCAAGCCTTTTCTTAGCGATGCCGGTCTGTGGCGGAACGGACGAGGTGGCGATGGTGTTGGTCGTGCTGGGTGTTGCACATACGTGTCTCTCTCAATCTGCCTGCCTCAATACATCACAAAATCAAAACAACTAAATAAACAAAACGTAAAAGAACCAAGCTTTTTATTTAGGATGCCGGTCTGTGGCGGAAGGGGGCCGAGGTAGCGACGGTGGTGGAAGTGTTTTATATTGCACATACATGTCTCTCTCAATCTGCCTGCCTCAATACATAGCAAAATCAAAACACCTAAAGAAACAAAACGTAAAAGAACCAAGCCTTTTCTTAGCGAGGCCGGTCTGTGGCGGGAGGGACGAGGTGGCGATGGTGGTGGTCGTGTTGAGTGTTGCACATGCATGTCTCTCTCAATCTGCCTGCCTCAACACATAGCAAAATCAAAACACCTAGAGAAACAAAACGTAAAGGAACCAAGCATTTTCTTTAGGATGCCGGTCTGTGGCGGAGAGGAGGAGGTGGCGATGGTATTGGACGTGTTGTGTGTTGCACATACATGTCTGTCTCAATCTGCCTGCCGCAATACATAGCAAAATCAAAACACCTAAAGAAACAAACCGTAAAAGAACCAAGCCTTTTCTTAGCGATGCCGGTCAGTGGCGGGAGGGACGAGGTGGCGATGGTGGTGGTCGTGTTGTGTGTTGCACATGCATGTCTCTCTCAATCTGCCTGTCTCAATACATAGCAAAATCAAAACAGCTAAAGAAACAAAACGTAAAACAACCAAGCCTTTTCTTAGCGATGCCGGTCTGTGGCGGGGGGGGGGTGGCGATGGTGGTGGTCGTGTTTTATATTGCACATACATGTCTCTCTCAATCTGCCTGCCTCAATACATAGCAAAATCAAAACACCTAAAGAAACAAAACATTAAAAAACCAAGCCTTTTCTTTAGGATGCCGGTCTGTGGCGGAGAGGAGGAGGTGGCGACGGTATTGGACGTGTTGTGTGTTGCACATACATGTCTGTCTCAATCTGCCTGCCGCAATACATAGCAAAATCAAAACACCTAAAGAAACAAAACGTAAAAGAACCAAGCCTTTTCTTATCGATGCCGGTCAGTGGCGGGAGGGACAAGGTGGCGATGGTGGTGGTCGTGTTGTGTGTTGCACATACATGTCTCGCTCAATCTGCCTGTCTCAATACATAGCAAAATCAAAACACCTAAAGAAACATTAAAAGAACCAATCCTTTTCTTAGCGATGCCGGTCTGTGGAGGGAGGGACGAGGTGGCGATGGTGGTGGTCGTGTTGTGTGCTGCACATACATGTCTCTCTCAATCTGCCTGCCTCAACACATAGCAAAATCAAAACACCTAAAGAAACAAAGCGTAAAAGAACCAAGCCTTATCTTAGCGAGGCCGGTCTGTGGCGGGATAGATGAAGTGGCGATGGTGATGGTCGTGTTGTGTGTTGCCGTGAAGGAAAATGAAACGTTGGGCATGAAAGGACAACTTTAACCTGGAAGAAAAGTTTGGGGAACCTGAAAGAGCTTCACGCCATGAAGCAAAAGGTCACCGACAGCCCCGTGATCGCTCGAGTGTTGCAAACCGGACCCCTTTTCCGACGTGTACGCGAGCGCCCATGCGCTGGCGCCGATATCTATCATGGACAGATTGATATCCGCGCCTAGTAGAGGTTCGCTGGCGTCCTCTGCAGCACGCATGAGCAAAGCGGTTCTGGCGTACGCCAAGACCGCCGACGCTCGCCGCGTACGCGCAGGAAGCAGCCTTTGAGTTTGTACTTGAGTTTCCCCAACCAGCCGCCTCAACATACGATGCCGAGCACACGGCGCAGGAGATTTTGTGTACCACGTTTCGAGCCTTTTCTTTAGGATGCCGGTCTGTTGCCGGAGGGACGATGTGGCGATGGTGGTGGTCGTGTTGTGTGTTGCACATACATGTCTCTCTCAATCTGCGTTCCTCAATACATAGCAAAATCAAAACACCTAAAGAAACAAAACGTAAAAGAACAAAATCTTTTCATAGCGATGCCGGCCTGTGGCGGGAGGGACGAGGTGGCGATAGCGGTGGTCGTGTTGTGTGTTGCACATACATGTCTCTCTCAATCTGCCTGCTTCAATAGATAGCAAAATCAAAACACCTAAAGAAACAAAACGTAAAAGAACCAAGCCTTTTATTAGCGATGCTGGTCTGTGGCGGGGAGGACGAGGTGGCGATGGTGGTGGTCGTGTTGTGTGTTGCACATGCATGTCTCTCTCAATCTGCCTCCCTCAATGCATGGCAAAATCAAAACACCTAAAGAAACAAAACGTAAAGAAACCAAGCCTTTGTTTAGGATGCCGGTCTGTGGCGGGGAGCACAAGGTGGCGATGGTGGTGGTCGTGTTGTGTGTTGCACATACATGTCTCTCTCAATCTGCCTGCCTCAATACATAGCAAAATCCAAACACCGAAAGAAACAAAACGTTAAAGAACCAAGACTTTTTCTTAGCGATGCCGGTCTGTGGCGGGAGGGACGAGGTGGTGATGGTGGGGGTCGTGTTGTGTGTTGCACATACATGTCTGTCTCAATCTACCTGCCTCAATACATAGCAAAATCAAAACACCTAAAGAAACAAAACGTAAAAAAACAAGCCTTTTCATAGCGATGCCGGTCAGTGGCGGGAGGGACGAGGTGGCGATGGTGGTGGTCGTGTTGTGTGTTGCACATACATGTCTCTCTCGATCTGCCTGCCTCAATACATGGCAAGGTCAAAACACCTAAAGAAACAAAACGTAAAGGAACCAAGCCTTTTCTTTAGGATGCCGGTGTGTGGCGGGGAGGTTGAGGTAGCGATGGTGGTGGTCGTGTTGTGTGTTGCACATACATGTCTCTCTTAATCTACCAGCCTCAACACATAGCAAAATCAAAGCGCCTAAAGAAACAAAATGTAAAAGAACCAAGCCTTTTCTTAGCGATGCCGGCCTGTGGCGGGAGGGACGAGGTGGCGATGGCGGTGGTCGTGTTGTGTGTTGCACATACATGTCTCTCTCAATCTGCCTGCTTCAATAGATAGCAAAATCAAAACACCTAAAGAAACAAAACGTAAAGAAACAGAGCCTTTTCTTTAGGATGCCGGTCTGTGGCGGGGAGCACAAGGTGGCGATGGTGGTGGTCGTGTTGTGTGTTGCACATACATGTCTCTCTCAATCTGCCTGCCTCAATACATAGCAAAATCAAAGCGCCTAAAGAAACAAAATGTAAAAGAACCAAGCCTTTTCTTAGCGATGCCGGTCTATGGCGGGAGGGACGAGGTGGTGATGGTGGGGGTCGTGTTGTGTGTTGCACATACATGTCTCTCTCAATCTACCCGCCCCAATACATAGGAAAATTAAAACACCTAAAGAAACAAAACGTAAAAAAACAGAGCCTTTTCTTAGCGATGCCGGTCTGCGGCGGGAGGGAAGAGGTGGCGATGGTGGTGGTCGTGTTGAGTGTTGCACATGCATGTCTCTCTCAATCTGCCTGCCTCAACACATAGCAAAATCAAAACACCTAGAGAAACAAAACGTAAAGGAACCAAGCCTTTTCTTTAGGATGCCGGTCTGTGGCGGAGAGGAGGAGGTGGCGATGGTATTGGACGTGTTGTGTGTTGCACATACATGTCTGTCTCAATCTGCCTGCCGCAATACATAGCAAAATCAAAACACCTAAAGAAACAAACCGTAAAAGAACCAAGCCTTTTCTTAGCGATGCCGGTCAGTGGCGGGAGGGACGAGGTGGCGATGGTGGTGGTCGTGTTGTGTGTTGCACATGCATGTCTCTCTCAATCTGCCTGTCTCAATACATAGCAAAATCAAAACAGCTAAAGAAACAAAACGTAAAACAACCAAGCCTTTTCTTAGCGATGCCGGTCTGTGGCGGGGGGGGGGGTGGCGATGGTGGTGGTCGTGTTTTATATTGCACATACATGTCTCTCTCAATCTGCCTGCCTCAATACATGGCAAAATCAAAACACCTAAAGAAACAAAACGTAAAGGAACCAAGCCTTTTCTTAGCGATGCAGGCCTGTGGCGGGGAGGACGAGGTGGCGATAGTGGTGGTCATGTTGTGTGTTGCACATACATGTCTCTCAAACTGCCTGCCTCAATACATAGCAAAATCAAAACACCTAAAGAAACAAAACGAAAAAGAACCAAGCCTTTTCTTAGCGATACCGGTCCGTGGCGGGAGGGACGAGGTGGCGATGACGGTGGTCGTGTTGTGTGTTACACATACATGTCTCTCTCAATCTCCCTGTCTCAATACATGGCAAAATCAAAACACCTAAAGAAACAAAACGTAAAGGAACCAAGCCTTTTCTTTAAAATGCCGGTCTGTGGCGGGGAGGACGCGGTGGCGATGGTGGTGGTTGTGTTGTGTGTTGCACATACATGTCACTCTCAATCTGCCTGCCTCAACACATAGCAAAATCAAAACACCTAAAGAAACAAAACGTAAAAGAACCAAGCCTTATCTTAGCGATGCCGGTCTGTGGCGGGATAGATGAAGTGGCGATGATGATGGTCGTGTTGTGTGTTGCCGTGAAGGAAAGTGAAACGTTGGGCATGAAAGGACAACTTTAACCTGGAAGAAAAGTTTGGGGAACCTGAAAGAGCTTCACCCCATGAAGCAAAAGGTCACCGAGAGCCCTGTGATCACTCGAGTGTTGCAAACCGGATCCCTTTTCCGACGTGTACGCGAGCGCCCATGCGCTGGCGCCGATATCTATCATGGACTGATTGATATCCGCGCCTCGCAGAGGTTCGCTGGCGTCCTCTGCAGCGCGCATGAGCAAAGCGGTTCTGGCGTACGCCAAGACCGCCGACGCTCGCCGCGTACGCGCAGGAAGCAGCCTTGGAGTTTGTACTTGAGTTTCCCCAACCAGCCGCCTCAACATACGATGCCGAGCACACGGCGCAGGAGATTTTGTGTACCACGTTTCGAGCCTTTTCTTTAGGATGCTGGTCTGTGGCCGGAGGGACGATGTGGCGATGGTGGTGGTCGTGTTGTGTGTTGCACATACATGTCTCTCTCAATCTGCGTGCCTCAATACATAGCAAAATCAAAACACCTAAAGAAACAAAACGTAAAAGGACAAAATCTTTTCATAGCGATGCCGGCCTGTGGCGGGAGGGACGAGGTGGCGATGGCGGTGGTCGTGTTGTGTGTTGCACATACATGTCTCTCTCAATCTGCCTGCTTCAATAGATAGCAAAATCAAAACACCTAAAGAAACAAAACGTAAAAGAACCAAGCCTTTTATTAGCGATGCTGGTCTGTGGCGGGAAGGACGAGGTGGCGATGGTGGTGGTCGTGTTGTGTGTTGCACATGCATGTCTCTCTCAATCTGCCTCCCTCAATGCATGGCAAAATAAAAACACCTAAAGAAACAAAACGTAAAGAAACCAAACCTTTTCTTTAGGATGCCGGTCTGTGGCGGGGAGCACAAGGTGGCGATGGTGGTGGTCGTGTTGCGTGTTGAACATACATGTCTCTCTCAATCTGCCTGCCTCAATACATAGCAAAATCAAAACACCGAAAGAAACAAAACGCTAAAGAACCAAGACTTTTTCTTAGCGATGCCGGTCTGTGGCGGGAGGGACGAGGTGACGATGGTGGTGGTCGTGTTGTGTGCTGCACATACATGTCTCTCTCGATCTGCCTGCCTCAATACATGGCAAAATCAAAACACCTAAAGAAACAAAACGTAAAGGAACCAAGGCTTTTCTTTAGGATGCCGGTGTGTGGCGGGGAGGATGAGCTAGCGATGGTGGTGGTCGTGTTGTGTGTTGCACATACATGTCTCTCTCAATCTACCAGCCTCAACACATAGCAAAATCAAAACGCCTAAAGAAACAAAATGTAAAAGAACCAAGCCTTTTCTAAGCGATGCCGGCCTGTGGCGGGAGGGACGAGGTGGCGATGGCGGTGGTCGTGTTGTTTGTTGCACATACATGTCACTCTCAATCTGCCTGCTTCAATATGTAGCAAAGTCAAAACACCTAAAGAAACAAAACGTAAAGAAACCAAGCCTTTTCTTTAGGATGCCGGTCTGTGGCGGGGAGCACAAGGTGGCGATGGTGGTGGTCGTGTTGTGTGTTGCACATACATGTCTCTCTCAATCTGCCTGCCTCAATACATGGCAAAATCAAAACACCTAAAGAAACAAAACGTAAAGGAACCAAGCCTTTTCTTAGCGATGCAGGCCTGTGGCGGGGAGGACGAGGTGGCGATAGTGGTGGTCATGTTGTGTGTTGCACATACATGTCTCTCTCAATCTGCCTGCCTCAATACATAGCAAAATCAAAACACCTAAAGAAACAAAACGCAAAAGAACCAAGCCTTTTCTTAGCGATACCGGTCCGTGGAGGGAGGGACGAGGTGGCGATGGCGGTGGTCGTGTTGTGTGCTGCACATACATGTCTCTCGCGATCTGCCTGCTTCAATAGATAGCAAAATCAAAACACCTAAAGAAACAAAATGTAAAAGAACCAAGCCTTTTATTAGCGATGCTGGTCTGTGGCAGGGAGGACGAGGTGGCGATGGTGGTGGTCGTGTTGTGTGTTGAACATACATGTCACTCTCAATCTGAGTGCCTCAACACATAGCAAAATCAAAACACCTAAAGAAACAAAGCGTAAAAGAACCAAGCCTTATCTTAGCGAGGCCGGTCTGTGGCGGGATAGATGAAGTGGCGATGGTGATGGTCGTGTTGTGTGTTGCCGTGAAGGAAAATGAAACGTGGGGATGAAAGGACAACTTTAACCTGGAAGAAAAGTTTGGGGAACCTGAAAGAGCTTCACGCCATGAAGCAAAAGGTCACCGAGAGCCCCGTGATCGCTCGAGTGTTGCAAACCGGACCCCTTTTCCGACGTGTACGCGAGCGCCCATGCGCTGGCGCTGATATCTATCATGCACTGATTGATATCCGCGCCTCGCAGAGGTTCGCTGGCGTCCTCTGCAGCGCGCATGAGCAAAGCGGTTCTGGCGTACGCCAAGACCGCCGACGCTCGCCGCGTACGCGCAGGAAGCAGCCTTGGAGTTTTTACTTGAGTTTCCCCAACCAGCCGCCTCAACATACGATGCCGAGCACACGGCGCAGGAGATTTTCTGTACCACGTTTCGAGCCTTTTCTTTAGAATGCCGGTCTGTGGCCGGAGGGACAATGTGGCGATGGTGGTGGTCGTGTTGTGTGTTGCACATACATGTCTGTCTCAATCTGCGTGCCTCAATACATAGCAAAATCAAAACACCTAAAGAAACAAAATGTAAAAGAACAAAATCTTTTCATAGCGATGCCGGCCTGTGGCGGGAGGGACGAGGTGGCGATGGCGGTGGTCGTGTTGTGTGTTGCACATACATGTCTCTCTCAATCTGCCTGCTTCAATAGATAGCAAAATCAAAACACCTAAAGAAACAAAACGTAAAAGAACCAAGCCTTTTATTAGCGATGCTGGTCTGTGGCGGGGAGGACGAGATGGCGATGGTGGTGGTCGTGTTGTGTGTTGCACATGCATGTCTCTCTCAATCTGCCTCCCTCAATGCATGGCAAAATCAAAACGCCTAAAGAAACAAAACGTAAAAAACCAAGCCTTTTCTTTATAATGCCGGTCTGTGGCGGGGAGCACAAGGTGGCGATGGTGGTGGTCGTGTTCTGTGTTGCATATACATGTCTCTCTCAATCTGCCTGCCTCAATACATAGCAAAATCAAAACACCGTAAGAAACAAAACGTTAAAGAACCAAGACATTTTTCTTAGCGATGCCGGTCTGTGGCGGGAGGGACGAGGTGGTGATGGTGGTGGTCGTGTTGTGTGTTGCACATACATGTCTGTCTCAATCTACCTGCCTCAATACATAGCAAGATCAAAAAACCTAAAGAAACAAAACGTAAAAAACAAGCCTTTTCTTAGCGATGCCGGTCTGTGGCGGGAGGGACGAGGTGACGATGGTGGTGGTCGTGTTGTGTGCTGCACATACATGTCTCTCTCGATCTGCCTGCCTCAATACATGGCAAAATCAAAACACCTAAAGAAACAAAACGTAAAGGAACCAAGGCTTTTCTTTAGGATGCCGGTGTGTGGCGGGGAGGATGAGGTAGCGATGGTGGTGGTCGTGTTGTGCTTTGCACATACTTGTCTCTCTCAATCTACCAGCCTCAGCACATAGCAATATCAAAACACCTAAAGAAACAAAATGTGAAAGAACCAAGCCTTTTCTTAGCGATACCGGCCTGTGGCGGGAGGGACGACGTGGCGATGACGGTGGTCGTGTTGTGTGTTGCACATACATGTCTCTCTCAATCTGCCTGCCTCAATGCATGGCAAAATCAAAATACCTAACGAGACCAAACGTAAAGGAACCAAGCCTTTTCTTTAGGATGCAGGTCTGTGGCGGGGAGGACGAGGTGGCGATAGTGGTAGTCGTGTTGTGTGTTATACATGTCTCTCTCAATCTCCCTGCCTCAATACATGGCAAAATCAAAACACCTAAAGAAACAAAACGTAAAGGAACCAAGCCTTTTTTTTAGGATGACGGTCTGTGGCAGGGAGGACGAGGTGGCGATGGTGGTGCTAGTGTTGTGTGTTGCACATACATGTCTCTCTCAATCTACCTGCCTCCACATAAAACAAAATCAAAACACCTAAAGAAACAAAGCGTAAAAGAACCAAGACTTTTTCTTAGCGATGCCGGTCTGTGGCGGGAGGGACGAGGTGGTGATGGTGGGGGTCGTGTTGTGTGTTGCACATATATGTCTGTCTCAATCTACCTGCCTCAATACATAGCAAAATCAAAACACCTAAAGAAACAAAACGTAAAAGAACAAAATCTTTTCATAGCGATGCCGGCCTGTGGCGGGAGGGACGAGATGGCGATGGCGGTGGTCGTGTTGTGTGTTGCACATACATGTCTCTCTCAATCTGCCTGCTTCAATAGATAGCAAAATCAAAACACCTAAAGAAACAAAACGTAAAAGAACCAAGCCTTTTATTAGCGATGCTGGTCTGTGTCGGGGAGGACGAGGTGTCGATGGTGGTGGTCGTGTTGTGTGTTGCACATCCATGTCTCTCTCAATCTGCCTCCCTCAATGCATGGCAAAATCAAAACACCTAAAGAAACAAAACGTGAAGAAACCAAACCTTTTCTTTAGGATGCCAGTCTGTGGCGGGGAGCACAAGGTGGCGATGGTGGTGGTCGTGTTGTGTGTTGCACATACATGTCTCTCTCAATCTGCCTGCCTCAATACATAGAAAATCAAAACACCTAAAGAAACAAAACTTAAAAAAAACAAGCCTTTTCTTAGCGATGCCGGTCTGTGGCGGGAGGGACGAGGTAGCGATGGTGGTGGTCTTGTTGTGTGTTGCACATACATGTCTCTCAAACTCTACCAGCCTCAACACATAGCAAAATCAAAACGCCTAAAGAAACAAAATGTAAAAGAACCAAGCCTTTTCTTTAGGATGCCGGTCTGTGGCGGGGAGCACAAGGTGGCGATGGTGGTGGTCGTGTTGTGTGTTGCACATACATGTCTCTCTCAATCTGCCTGCCTCAATACATAGCAAAATCAAAACAACTAAAGAAACAAAACCTGAAAGAACCAAGCCATTTTTTTAGGATGCCGCTCTGTGGCCGGGGGGGGGGGGCGATGGTGGTGGTCGTGTTTTATATTGCACATACATGTCTCTCTCAATCTGCCTGCCTCAATACATAGCAAAATCAAAGCACCTAAAGAAACCAAACGTAAAAAAACCAAGCCTTTTCTTTAGGATGCCGGTCTGTGGCGGGAAGGACGAGGTGGCGATGGTGGTGGTCGTGTTGTGTGTTGCACATACATGTCTCTCTCAATCTGCCTGTCTCAATACATAGCAAAATCAAAACACCTAAAGAAACAAAACGTAAAAGAACCAAGACTTTTCTTAGCGATGCCGGTCTGTGGTGGGAGGGACGAGGTGGCGGTGGTGGTGGTCGTGTCGTGTGTTGCACATACATGTCTTTCTCAATCTGCCTGTCTCAATACATAGCAAAATCAAAACACCTAAAGAAACAAAACGTAAAACAACCAAGCCTTTTCTTAGCGATGCCGGACTGTGGCGGGAGGGACGAGGTGGCGATGGTGGTGGTCGTGTTGTGTGTTCCACATACATGTCTCTCTCAGTCTGGCTGCCTCAACACATAGCAAAATCAAAACACCTAAAGAAACAAAACGTAAAAGAACCAAGCCTTTTCTTAGCGATGCCGGTCAGTGGCGGGAGGGACGAGGTGGCGATGGTGGTGGTCGTGTTGGGTGTTGCACATACATGTCTCTCAATCTGCCTGTCTCAATACATAGCAAAATCAAAGCTCCTAAAGAAACAAAGCGTGAATGAACCAAGCCTTTTTCTTAGCGATGCCGGTCTGTGGCGGGGAGGACGAGGTGGCGATGGTGGTGGTCGTGTTGTGTGTTGCACATACATGTCACTCTCAATCTGCCTGCCTCAACACATAGCAAAATCAAAACACCTAAATAAACAAAACGTAAAAGAACCAAGACTTTTCTTAGCGATGCCGGTCTGTGGCGGAACGGACGAGGTGGCGATGGTGTTGGTCGTGCTGGGTGTTGCACATACGTGTCTCTCTCAATCTGCCTGCCTCAATACATCACAAAATCAAAACAACTAAATAAACAAAACGTAAAATAACCAAGCTTTTTCTTTAGGATGCCGGTCTGTGGCGGAAGGGGGCCGAGGTAGCGACGGTGGTGGAAGTGTTTTATATTGCACATACATGTGTCTCTCAATCTGCCTGCCTCAATACATAGCAAAATCAAAACACCTAAAGAAACAAAACGTAAAAGAACCAAGCCTTTTCTTAGCGAGGCCGGTCTGTGGCGGGAGGGACGAGGTTGCGATGGTGGTGGTCGTGTTGAGTGTTGCACATACATGTCTCTCTCAATCTGCCTGCCTCAACACATAGCAAAATCAAACACCTAAAGAAACAAAACGTAAAAAAAAGCAAGCCTTTTCTTAGCGATGCCGGTCAGTGGCGGGAGGGACGAGGTGGCGATGGTGGTGGTCGTGTTGTGTGTTGCACATACATGTCTCTCTCAATCTGCCTGTCTCAATACATAGCAAAATCAAAACACCAAAAAAACAAAGCGTAAAAGAACCAAGCCTTTTTCTTAGCGATGCCGGTCTGTGGCGGGGAGGACGAGGTGGCGATGGTGGTGGTCGTGTTGTGTGTTGCACATACATGTCTCTCTCAATCTGCCTGTCTCAATACATAGCAAAATCAAAACACCTAGAGAAACAAAACGTAAAGGAACCAAGCCTTTTCTTAGCGATGCAGGTCTGTGGCGGGGAGCACAAGGTGGCGATGGTGGTGGTCGTGTTGTGTGTTGCACATACATGTCTCTCTCAATCTGCCGGCCTCAATACATAGCAAAATCAGAACACCGAAAGAAACAAAACGTAAAAGAACCAAGACTTCTTCTTAGCGATGCCGGTATGTGGCGGGAGGGACGAGCTGGTGATGGTGGGGGTCGTGTTGTGCGTTGCACATACATGTCTCTCTCAATCTACCTGCCTCAATACATAGCAAAATCAAAACACCTAAAGAAACAAAACGTATAAAAAACAAGCCTTTTCTTAGCGATGCCGGTCAGTGGCGGGAGGGGCGAGGTGGCGATGGTGGTGGTCGTGTTGTGTGCTGCACATACATGTCTCTCTCAATCTCCCTCCCTCAATACATGGCAAAATCAAAACACCTAAAGAAACAAAACGTAAAGGCACGAAGCCTATTATTTAGGATGCCGGTGTGTGGCGGGGAGGACGAGGTGGCGATGGTGGTGGTCGTGTTGTGTGTTACACATACATGTCTCTCTCAACCTCCCTGCCTCAATACATGGCAAAATCAAAACACCTAAAGAATCAAAACGTAAAAGAACCAAGCCTTTTATTAGCGATGCAGGTCTGTGGCGGGGAGGACGAGGTGGCGATGGTGGTGGTCGTGTTGTGTGTTGCACATACATGTCTCTCTCAATCTGCCTGCCTCAATGCATGGCAAAATCAAAATACCTAAAGAAACCAAACGTAAAGGAACCAAGCCTTTTCATTAGGATGCAGGTCTGTGGCGGGGAGGACGAGGTGGCGATGGTGGTGGTCGCGTTGTGTGTTGCACATACATGTCACTCTCAATCTGCCTGCCTCAACACATAGCAAAATCAAAACACCTAAAGAAACAAAACGTAAAAGAACCAAGCCTTTTCTTAGCGATGCCGGTCTGTGGCGGAACGGACGAGGTGGCGATGGTGTTGGTCGTGCTGGGTGTTGCACATACGTGTCTCTCTCAATCTGCCTGCCTCAATACATCACAAAATCAAAACAACTAAATAAACAAAACGTAAAAGAACCAAGCTTTTTCTTTAGGATGCCGGTCTGTGGCGGAAGGGGGCCGAGGTAGCGACGGTGGTGGAAGTGTTTTATATTGCACATACATGTCTCTCTCAATCTGCCTGCCTCAATACATAGCAAAATCAAAACACCTAAAGAAACAAAACGTAAAAGAACCAAGCCTTTTCTTAGCGAGGCCGGTCTGTGGCGGGAGGGACGAGGTGGCGATGGTGGTGGTCGTGTTGAGTGTTGCACATGCATGTCTCTCTCAATCTGCCTGCCTCAACACATAGCAAAATCAAAACACCTAGAGAAACAAAACGTAAAGGAACCAAGCCTTTTCTTTAGGATGCCGGTCTGTGGCGGAGAGGAGGAGGTGGCGATGGTATTGGACGTGTTGTGTGTTGCACATACATGTCTGTCTCAATCTGCCTGCCGCAATACATAGCAAAATCAAAACACCTAAAGAAACAAACCGTAAAAGAACCAAGCCTTTTCTTAGCGATGCCGGTGAGTGGCGGGAGGGACGAGGTGGCGATGGTGGTGGTCGTGTTGTGTGTTGCACATGCATGTCTCTCTCAATCTGCCTGTCTCAATACATAGCAAAATCAAAACAGCTAAAGAAACAAAACGTAAAACAACCAAGCCTTTTCTTAGCGATGCCGGTCTGTGGCGGGGGGGGGGGTGGCGATGGTGGTGGTCGTGTTTTATATTGCACATACATGTCTCTCTCAATCTGCCTGCCTCAATACATAGCAAAATCAAAACACCTAAAGAAACAAAACATTAAAAAACCAAGCCTTTTCTTTAGGATGCCGGTCTGTGGCGGAGAGGAGGAGGTGGCGACGGTATTGGACGTGTTGTGTGTTGCACATACATGTCTGTCTCAATCTGCCTGCCGCAATACATAGCAAAATCAAAACACCTAAAGAAACAAAACGTAAAAGAACCAAGCCTTTTCTTAGCGATGCCGGTCAGTGGCGGGAGGGACAAGGTGGCGATGGTGGTGGTCGTGTTGTGTGTTGCACATACATGTCTCGCTCAATCTGCCTGTCTCAATACATAGCAAAATCAAAACACCTAAAGAAACATTACAAGAACCAAACCTTTTCTTAGCGATGCCGGTCTGTGGCGGGAGGGACGAGGTGGCGATGGTGGTGGTCGTGTTGTGTGCTGCACATACATGTCTCTCTCAATCTGCCTGCCTCAACACATAGAAAAATCAAAACACCTAAAGAAACAAAGCGTAAAAGAACCAAGCCTTATCTTAGCGAGGCCGGTCTGTGGCGGGATAGATGAAGTGGCGATGGTGATGGTCGTGTTGTGTGTTGCCGTGAAGGAAAATGAAACGTTGGGCATGAAAGGACAACTTTAACCTGGAAGAAAAGTTTGGGGAACCTGAAAGAGCTTCACGCCATGAAGCAAAAGGTCACCGACAGCCCCGTGATCGCTCGAGTGTTGCAAACCGGACCCCTTTTCCGACGTGTACGCGAGCGCCCATGCGCTGGCGCCGATATCTATCATGGACAGATTGATATCCGCGCCTAGTAGAGGTTCGCTGGCGTCCTCTGCAGCACGCATGAGCAAAGCGGTTCTGGCGTACGCCAAGACCGCCGACGCTCGCCGCGTACGCGCAGGAGCAGCCTTTGAGTTTGTACTTGAGTTTCCCCAACCAGCCGCCTCAACATACGATGCCGAGCACACGGCGCAGGAGATTTTGTGTACCACGTTTCGAGCCTTTTCTTTAGGATGCCGGTCTGTTGCCGGAGGGACGATGTGGCGATGGTGGTGGTCGTGTTGTGTGTTGCACATACATGTCTCTCTCAATCTGCGTTCCTCAATACATAGCAAAATCAAAACACCTAAAGAAACAAAACGTAAAAGAACAAAATCTTTTCATAGCGATGCCGGTCTGTGGCGGGAGGGACGAGGTGACGATGGTGGTGGTCGTGTTGTGTGCTGCACATACATGTCTCTCTCGATCTGCCTGCCTCAATACATGGCAAAATCAAAACACCTAAAGAAACAAAACGTAAAGGAACCAAGGCTTTTCTTTAGGATGCCGGTGTGTGGCGGGGAGGATAAGGTAGCGACGGTGGTGGTCGTGTTGTGTGTTGCACATACATGTCTCTCTCAATCTACCAGCCTCAACACATAGCAAAATCAAAACGCCTAAAGAAACAAAATGTAAAAGAACCAAGCCTTTTCTAAGCGATGCCGGCCTGTGGCGGGAGGGACGAGGTGGCGATGGCGGTGGTCGTGTTGTGTGTTGCACATACATGTCTCTCTCAATCTAGCCGCCTCAATACATAGCAAATTTAAAACACCTAAAGAAACAAAACGTAAAGGAAACAAGCCTTTTCTTAGCGATGCAGGCCTGTGGCAGGGAGGACGAGGTGGCGATGGTGGTGGTCGTGTTGTGTGCTGCACATACATGTCTCTCTCAATCTGCCTGCCTCAACACATAGCAAAATCAAAACACCTAAAGAAACAAAGCGTAAAAGAACCAAGCCTTATCTTAGAGAGGCCGGTCTGTGGCGGGATAGATGAAGTGGCGATGGTGATGCTCGTGTTGTGTGTTGCCGTGAAGGAAAATGAAACGTTGGGCATGAAAGGACAACTTTAACCTGGAAGAAAAGTTTGGGGAACCTGAAAGAGCTTCACGCCATGAAGAAAAAGGTCACCGAGAGCCCCGTGATCGCTCGAGTGTTGCAAACCGGACCCCTTTTCCGACGTGTACGAGAGCGCCCATGCGCTGGCGACGATATCTATCATGGATTGATTGATATCCGCGCCTCGCAGAGGTTCGCTGGCGTCCTCTGCAGCGCGCATGAGCAAAGCGGTTCTGGCGTACGCCAAAACCGCCGACGCTCGCCGCGTACGCGCAGGAAGCAGCCTTGGAGTTTGTACTTGAGTTTCCCCAACCAGCCGCCTCAACATACGATGCCGAGCACACGGCGCAGGAGATTTTGTGTACCACGCTTCGAGCCTTTTCTTTAGGATGCCGGTCTGTGGCCGGAGGGACGATGTGGCGATGGTGGTGGTCGTGTTGTGTGTTGCACATACATGTCTCTCTCAATCTGCGTGCCTCAATACATAGCAAAATCAAAACACCTAAAGAAACAAAACGTAAAAAACAAAATCTTTCATAGCGATGCCGGCCTGTGGCGGGAGGCACGAGGTGGCGATGGCGGTGGTCGTGTTGTGTGTTGCACATAAATGTCTCTCTCAATCTGCCTGCTTCAATAGATAGCAAAATCAAAACAACTAAAGAAACAAAACGTAAAAGAACCAAGCCTTTTTTAGCGATGCTGGTCTGTGGCGGGGAGGACGAGGTTGCGATGGTGGTGGTCGTGTTGTGTGTTGCACATGTATGTCTCTCTCAATCTGCCTCCCTCAATGCATGGCAAAATCAAAACACCTAAAGAAACAAAACGTAAAGAAACCAAGACTTTTTCTTAGCGATGCCGGTCTGTGGCGGGAGGGACGAGGTGGTGATGGTGGGGGTCGTGTTGTGTGTTGCACATACATGTCTGTCTCAATCTACCTGCCTCAATACATAGCAAAATCAAAACACCTAAAGAAACAAAACGTAATAAAAACAAGCATTTTCTTAGCGATGCCGGTCTGTGGCGGAAGGGACGAGGTGGCGATGGTGGTGGTCGTGTTGTGTGCTGCACATACATGTCTCTCTCGATCTGCCTGCCTCAATACGTAAAGGAACCAAGCCTTTTCTTTAGGATGCCGGTGTGTGGCGGGGAGGATGAGGTAGCGATGGTGGTGGTCGTGTTGTGTGTCGCACATACATGTCTCTCTCAATCTACCAGCCTCAACACATAGCAAAATCAAAACGCCCAAAGAAACAAAATGTAAAAGAACCAAGCCTTTTCTTAGCGATGCAGGTCTGTGGCGGGGAGGACGAGGTGGCGATGGTGGTTGTCGTGTTGTGTGTTGCACATACATGTCTCTCTCAATCTGCCTGCCTCAATGCATGGCAAAATCAAAATACCTAAAGAAAGCAAACGTAAAGAAACCAAGCCTTTTCTTTAGGATGCACGTCTGTGGCAGGGAGGACGAGGTGGCGATGGTGGTGGTCGTGTTGTGTGTTGCACATACATGTCACTCTCAATCTGCCTGCCTCAACACATAGCAAAATCAAAACACCTAAAGTAACAAAACGTAAAAGAACCAAGCCTTTTCTTAGCGATGCCGGTCTGTGGCGGAACGGACGAGGTGGCGATGGTGGTGGTCGTGTTGTGTGTTTCACATACATGTCTCTCTCAATCTGCCTGCCTCAATACATCACAAAATCAAAACAACTAAAGAAACAAAACCTGAAAGAACCAAGCCATTTTTTTAGGATGCCGCTCTGTGGCCGGGGGGGGGGGCGATGGTGGTGGTCGTGTTTTATATTGCACATACATGTCTCTCTCAATCTGCCTGCCTCAATACATAGCAAAATCAAAGCACCTAAAGAAACAAAACGTAAAAAAACCAAGCCTTTTCTTTAGGATGCCGGTCTGTGGCGGGAAGGACGAGGTGGCGATGGTGGTGGTCGTGTTGTGTGTTGCACATACATGTCTCTCTCAATCTGCCTGTCTCAATACATAGCAAAATCAAAACACCTAAAGAAACAAAACGTAAAAGAACCAAGACTTTTCTTAGCGATGCCGATCTGTGGTGGGAGGGACGAGGTGGCGGTGGTGGTGGTCGTGTCGTGTGTTGCACATACATGTCTTTCTCAATCTGCCTGTCTCAATACATAGCAAAATCAAAACACCTAAAGAAACAAAACGTAAAACAACCAAGCCTTTTCTTAGCGATGCCGGACTGTGGCGGGAGGGACGAGGTGGCGATGGTGGTAGGCGTGTTGTGTGTTCCACATACATGTCTCTCTCAGTCTGGCTGCCTCAACACATAGCAAAATCAAAACACCTAAAGAAACAAAACGTAAAAGAACCAAGCCTTTTCTTAGCGATGCCGGTCAGTGGCGGGAGGGACGAGGTGGCGATGGTGGTGGTCGTGTTGGGTGTTGCACATACATGTCTCTCAATCTGCCTGTCTCAATACATAGCAAAATCAAAGCTCCTAAAGAAACAAAGCGTGAATGAACCAAGCCTTTTTCTTAGCGATGCCGGTCTGTGGCGGGGAGGACGAGGTGGCGATGGTGGTGGTCGTGTTGTGTGTTGCACATACATGTCACTCTCAATCTGCCTGCCTCAACACATAGCAAAATCAAAACACCTAAAGAAACAAAACGTAAAAGAACCAAGACTTTTCTTAGCGATGCCGGTCTGTGGCGGAACGGACGAGGTGGCGATGGTGTTGGTCGTGCTGGGTGTTGCACATACGTGTCTCTCTCAATCTGCCTGCCTCAATACATCACAAAATCAAAACAACTAAATAAACAAAACGTAAAATAACCAAGCTTTTTCTTTAGGATGCCGGTCTGTGGCGGAAGGGGGCCGAGGTAGCGACGGTGGTGGAAGTGTTTTATATTGCACATACATGTGTCTCTCAATCTGCCTGCCTCAATACATAGCAAAATCAAAACACCTAAAGAAACAAAACGTAAAAGAACCAAGCCTTTTCTTAGCGAGGCCGGTCTGTGGCGGGAGGGACGAGGTTGCGATGGTGGTGGTCGTGTTGAGTGTTGCACATACATGTTTCTCTCAATCTGCCTGCCTCAACACATAGCAAAATCAAACACCTAAAGAAACAAAACGTAAAAAAAACAAGCCTTTTCTTAGCGATGCCGGTCAGTGGCGGGAGGGACGAGGTGGCGATGGTGGTGGTCGTGTTGTGTGTTGCACATACATGTCTCTCTCAATCTGCCTGTCTCAATACATAGCAAAATCAAAACACCTAGAGAAACAAAACGTAAAAGAACCAAGCCTTTTTCTTAGCGATGCCGGTCTGTGGCGGGGAGGACGAGGTGGCGATGGTGGTGGTCGTGTTGTGTGTTGCACATACATGTCTCTCTCAATCTGCCTGTCTCAATACATAGCAAAATCAAAACACCTAGAGAAACAAAACGTAAAGGAACCAAGCCTTTCCTTAGCGATGCAGGTCTGTGGCGGGGAGCACAAGGTGGCGATGGTGGTGGTCGTGTTGTGTGTTGCACATACATGTCTCTCTCAATCTGCCGGCCTCAATACATAGCAAAATCAGAACACCGAAAGAAACAAAACGTAAAAGAACCAAGACTTTTTCTTAGCGATGCCGGTATGTGGCGGGAGGGACGAGCTGGTGATGGTGGGGGTCGTGTTGTGCGTTGCACATACATGTCTCTCTCAATCTACCTGCCTCAATACATAGCAAAATCAAAACACCTAAAGAAACAAAACGTATAAAAAACAAGCCTTTTCTTAGCGATGCCGGTCAGTGGCGGGAGGGGCGAGGTGGCGATGGTGGTGGTCGTGTTGTGTGCTGCACATACATGTCTCTCTCAATCTCCCTCCCTCAATACATGGCAAAATCAAAACACCTAAAGAAACAAAACGTAAAGGCACGAAGCCTTTTATTTAGGATGCCGGTGTGTGGCGGGGAGGACGAGGTGGCGATGGTGGTGGTCGTGTTGTGTGTTACACATACATGTCTCTCTCAACCTCCCTGCCTCAATACATGGCAAAATCAAAACACCTAAAGAATCAAAACGTAAAGGAACCAAGCCTTTTCTTTAGGATGCCGGTCTGTGGCAGGCAGGACGAGGTGGCGATGGTGGTGCTCGTGTTGTGTGTTGCACATACATGTCTCTCTCAATCTACGTGCCTAAACACATAGCAAAATCAAAACACCTAAAGAAACAAAGCGTAAAAGAACCAAGCCTTTTATTAGCGATGCAGGTCTGTGGCGGGGAGGACGAGGTGGCGATGGTGGTGGTCGTGTTGTGTGTTGCACATACATGTCTCTCTCAATCTGCCTGCCTCAATGCATGGCAAAATCAAAATACCTAAAGAAACCAAACGTAAAGGAACCAAGCCTTTTCATTAGGATGCAGGTCTGTGGCGGGGAGGACGAGGTGGCGATAGTGGTGGTCGCGTTGTGTGTTGCACATACATGTCACTCTCAATCTGCCTGCCTCAACACATAGCAAAATCAAAACACCGAAAGAAACAAAACGTAAAAGAACCAAGACTTTCTTAGCGATGCCGGTCTGTGGCGGGAGGGACGAGGTGGTAATGGTGGGGGTCGTGTTGTGTGTTGCACATACATGTCTCTCTCAATCTAGCCGCCTCAATACATAGCAAATTTAAAACACCTAAAGAAACAAAACGTAAAGGAAACAAGCCTTTTCTTAGCGATGCAGGCCTGTGGCAGGGAGGACGAGGTGGCGATGGTGGTGGTCGTGTTGTGTGCTGCACATACATGTCTCTCTCAATCTGCCTGCCTCAACACATAGCAAAATCAAAACACCTAAAGAAACAAAGCGTAAAAGAACCAAGCCTTATCTTAGAGAGGCCGGTCTGTGGCGGGATAGATGAAGTGGCGATGGTGATGCTCGTGTTGTGTGTTGCCGTGAAGGAAAATGAAACGTTGGGCATGAAAGGACAACTTTAACCTGGAAGAAAAGTTTGGGGAACCTGAAAGAGCTTCACGCCATGAAGAAAAAGGTCACCGAGAGCCCCGTGATCGCTCGAGTGTTGCAAACCGGACCCCTTTTCCGACGTGTACGAGAGCGCCCATGCGCTGGCGACGATATCTATCATGGATTGATTGATATCCGCGCCTCGCAGAGGTTCGCTGGCGTCCTCTGCAGCGCGCATGAGCAAAGCGGTTCTGGCGTACGCCAAAACCGCCGACGCTCGCCGCGTACGCGCAGGAAGCAGCCTTGGAGTTTGTACTTGAGTTTCCCCAACCAGCCGCCTCAACATACGATGCCGAGCACACGGCGCAGGAGATTTTGTGTACCACGCTTCGAGCCTTTTCTTTAGGATGCCGGTCTGTGGCCGGAGGGACGATGTGGCGATGGTGGTGGTCGTGTTGTGTGTTGCACATACATGTCTCTCTCAATCTGCGTGCCTCAATACATAGCAAAATCAAAACACCTAAAGAAACAAAACGTAAAAAACAAAATCTTTCATAGCGATGCCGGCCTGTGGCGGGAGGCACGAGGTGGCGATGGCGGTGGTCGTGTTGTGTGTTGCACATAAATGTCTCTCTCAATCTGCCTGCTTCAATAGATAGCAAAATCAAAACAACTAAAGAAACAAAACGTAAAAGAACCAAGCCTTTTTTAGCGATGCTGGTCTGTGGCGGGGAGGACGAGGTTGCGATGGTGGTGGTCGTGTTGTGTGTTGCACATGTATGTCTCTCTCAATCTGCCTCCCTCAATGCATGGCAAAATCAAAACACCTAAAGAAACAAAACGTAAAGAAACCAAGACTTTTTCTTAGCGATGCCGGTCTGTGGCGGGAGGGACGAGGTGGTGATGGTGGGGGTCGTGTTGTGTGTTGCACATACATGTCTGTCTCAATCTACCTGCCTCAATACATAGCAAAATCAAAACACCTAAAGAAACAAAACGTAATAAAAACAAGCTTTTTCTTAGCGATGCCGGTCTGTGGCGGAAGGGACGAGGTGGCGATGGTGGTGGTCGTGTTGTGTGCTGCACATACATGTCTCTCTCGATCTGCCTGCCTCAATACGTAAAGGAACCAAGCCTTTTCTTTAGGATGCCGGTGTGTGGCGGGGAGGATGAGGTAGCGATGGTGGTGGTCGTGTTGTGTGTCGCACATACATGTCTCTCTCAATCTACCAGCCTCAACACATAGCAAAATCAAAACGCCCAAAGAAACAAAATGTAAAAGAACCAAGCCTTTTCTTAGCGATGCAGGTCTGTGGCGGGGAGGACGAGGTGGCGATGGTGGTTGTCGTGTTGTGTGTTGCACATACATGTCTCTCTCAATCTGCCTGCCTCAATGCATGGCAAAATCAAAATACCTAAAGAAAGCAAACGTAAAGAAACCAAGCCTTTTCTTTAGGATGCACGTCTGTGGCAGGGAGGACGAGGTGGCGATGGTGGTGGTCGTGTTGTGTGTTGCACATACATGTCACTCTCAATCTGCCTGCCTCAACACATAGCAAAATCAAAACACCTAAAGTAACAAAACGTAAAAGAACCAAGCCTTTTCTTAGCGATGCCGGTCTGTGGCGGAACGGACGAGGTGGCGATGGTGGTGGTCGTGTTGTGTGTTTCACATACATGTCTCTCTCAATCTGCCTGCCTCAATACATCACAAAATCAAAACAACTAAAGAAACAAAACCTGAAAGAACCAAGCCATTTTTTTAGGATGCCGCTCTGTGGCCGGGGGGGGGGGGCGATGGTGGTGGTCGTGTTTTATATTGCACATACATGTCTCTCTCAATCTGCCTGCCTCAATACATAGCAAAATCAAAGCACCTAAAGAAACAAAACGTAAAAAAACCAAGCCTTTTCTTTAGGATGCCGGTCTGTGGCGGGAAGGACGAGGTGGCGATGGTGGTGGTCGTGTTGTGTGTTGCACATACATGTCTCTCTCAATCTGCCTGTCTCAATACATAGCAAAATCAAAACACCTAAAGAAACAAAACGTAAAAGAACCAAGACTTTTCTTAGCGATGCCGATCTGTGGTGGGAGGGACGAGGTGGCGGTGGTGGTGGTCGTGTCGTGTGTTGCACATACATGTCTTTCTCAATCTGCCTGTCTCAATACATAGCAAAATCAAAACACCTAAAGAAACAAAACGTAAAACAACCAAGCCTTTTCTTAGCGATGCCGGACTGTGGCGGGAGGGACGAGGTGGCGATGGTGGTAGGCGTGTTGTGTGTTCCACATACATGTCTCTCTCAGTCTGGCTGCCTCAACACATAGCAAAATCAAAACACCTAAAGAAACAAAACGTAAAAGAACCAAGCCTTTTCTTAGCGATGCCGGTCAGTGGCGGGAGGGACGAGGTGGCGATGGTGGTGGTCGTGTTGGGTGTTGCACATACATGTCTCTCAATCTGCCTGTCTCAATACATAGCAAAATCAAAGCTCCTAAAGAAACAAAGCGTGAATGAACCAAGCCTTTTTCTTAGCGATGCCGGTCTGTGGCGGGGAGGACGAGGTGGCGATGGTGGTGGTCGTGTTGTGTGTTGCACATACATGTCACTCTCAATCTGCCTGCCTCAACACATAGCAAAATCAAAACACCTAAAGAAACAAAACGTAAAAGAACCAAGACTTTTCTTAGCGATGCCGGTCTGTGGCGGAACGGACGAGGTGGCGATGGTGTTGGTCGTGCTGGGTGTTGCACATACGTGTCTCTCTCAATCTGCCTGCCTCAATACATCACAAAATCAAAACAACTAAATAAACAAAACGTAAAATAACCAAGCTTTTTCTTTAGGATGCCGGTCTGTGGCGGAAGGGGGCCGAGGTAGCGACGGTGGTGGAAGTGTTTTATATTGCACATACATGTGTCTCTCAATCTGCCTGCCTCAATACATAGCAAAATCAAAACACCTAAAGAAACAAAACGTAAAAGAACCAAGCCTTTTCTTAGCGAGGCCGGTCTGTGGCGGGAGGGACGAGGTTGCGATGGTGGTGGTCGTGTTGAGTGTTGCACATACATGTTTCTCTCAATCTGCCTGCCTCAACACATAGCAAAATCAAACACCTAAAGAAACAAAACGTAAAAAAAACAAGCCTTTTCTTAGCGATGCCGGTCAGTGGCGGGAGGGACGAGGTGGCGATGGTGGTGGTCGTGTTGTGTGTTGCACATACATGTCTCTCTCAATCTGCCTGTCTCAATACATAGCAAAATCAAAACACCTAGAGAAACAAAACGTAAAAGAACCAAGCCTTTTTCTTAGCGATGCCGGTCTGTGGCGGGGAGGACGAGGTGGCGATGGTGGTGGTCGTGTTGTGTGTTGCACATACATGTCTCTCTCAATCTGCCTGTCTCAATACATAGCAAAATCAAAACACCTAGAGAAACAAAACGTAAAGGAACCAAGCCTTTCCTTAGCGATGCAGGTCTGTGGCGGGGAGCACAAGGTGGCGATGGTGGTGGTCGTGTTGTGTGTTGCACATACATGTCTCTCTCAATCTGCCGGCCTCAATACATAGCAAAATCAGAACACCGAAAGAAACAAAACGTAAAAGAACCAAGACTTTTTCTTAGCGATGCCGGTATGTGGCGGGAGGGACGAGCTGGTGATGGTGGGGGTCGTGTTGTGCGTTGCACATACATGTCTCTCTCAATCTACCTGCCTCAATACATAGCAAAATCAAAACACCTAAAGAAACAAAACGTATAAAAAACAAGCCTTTTCTTAGCGATGCCGGTCAGTGGCGGGAGGGGCGAGGTGGCGATGGTGGTGGTCGTGTTGTGTGCTGCACATACATGTCTCTCTCAATCTCCCTCCCTCAATACATGGCAAAATCAAAACACCTAAAGAAACAAAACGTAAAGGCACGAAGCCTTTTATTTAGGATGCCGGTGTGTGGCGGGGAGGACGAGGTGGCGATGGTGGTGGTCGTGTTGTGTGTTACACATACATGTCTCTCTCAACCTCCCTGCCTCAATACATGGCAAAATCAAAACACCTAAAGAATCAAAACGTAAAGGAACCAAGCCTTTTCTTTAGGATGCCGGTCTGTGGCAGGCAGGACGAGGTGGCGATGGTGGTGCTCGTGTTGTGTGTTGCACATACATGTCTCTCTCAATCTACGTGCCTAAACACATAGCAAAATCAAAACACCTAAAGAAACAAAGCGTAAAAGAACCAAGCCTTTTATTAGCGATGCAGGTCTGTGGCGGGGAGGACGAGGTGGCGATGGTGGTGGTCGTGTTGTGTGTTGCACATACATGTCTCTCTCAATCTGCCTGCCTCAATGCATGGCAAAATCAAAATACCTAAAGAAACCAAACGTAAAGGAACCAAGCCTTTTCATTAGGATGCAGGTCTGTGGCGGGGAGGACGAGGTGGCGATAGTGGTGGTCGCGTTGTGTGTTGCACATACATGTCACTCTCAATCTGCCTGCCTCAACACATAGCAAAATCAAAACACCTTAAGAAACAAAACGTAAAAGAACCAAGCCTTTTCTTAGCGATGCCGGTCTGTGGCGGAACGGACGAGGTGGCGATGGTGTTGGTCGTGCTGGGTGTTGCACATACGTGTCTCTCTCAATCTGCCTGCCTCAATACATCACAAAATCAAAACAACTAAATAAACAAAACGTAAAAGAACCAAGCTTTTTATTTAGGATGCCGGTCTGTGGCGGAAGGGGGCCGAGGTAGCGACGGTGGTGGAAGTGTTTTATATTGCACATACATGTCTCTCTCAATCTGCCTGCCTCAATACATAGCAAAATCAAAACACCTAAAGAAACAAAACGTAAAAGAACCAAGCCTTTTCTTAGCGAGGCCGGTCTGTGGCGGGAGGGACGAGGTGGCGATGGTGGTGGTCGTGTTGAGTGTTGCACATGCATGTCTCTCTCAATCTGCCTGCCTCAACACATAGCAAAATCAAAACACCTAGAGAAACAAAACGTAAAGGAACCAAGCCTTTTTTTTAGGATGCCGGTCTGTGGCGGGGAGGACGAGGTGGCGATGGTGGTGGTCGTGTTGTGTGTTGCACATACATGTCACTCTCAATCTGCCTGCCTCAACACATAGCAAAATCAAAACACCTAAAGAAACAAAACGTAAAAGAACCAAGACTTTTCTTAGCGATGCCGGTCTGTGGCGGAACGGACGAGGTGGCGATGGTGTTGGTCGTGCTGGGTGTTGCACATACGTGTCTCTCTCAATCTGCCTGCCTCAATACATCACAAAATCAAAACAACTAAATAAACAAAACGTAAAATAACCAAGCTTTTTCTTTAGGATGCCGGTCTGTGGCGGAAGGGGGCCGAGGTAGCGACGGTGGTGGAAGTGTTTTATATTGCACATACATGTGTCTCTCAATCTGCCTGCCTCAATACATAGCAAAATCAAAACACCTAAAGAAACAAAACGTAAAAGAACCAAGCCTTTTCTTAGCGAGGCCGGTCTGTGGCGGGAGGGACGAGGTTGCGATGGTGGTGGTCGTGTTGAGTGTTGCACATACATGTTTCTCTCAATCTGCCTGCCTCAACACATAGCAAAATCAAACACCTAAAGAAACAAAACGTAAAAAAAACAAGCCTTTTCTTAGCGATGCCGGTCAGTGGCGGGAGGGACGAGGTGGCGATGGTGGTGGTCGTGTTGTGTGTTGCACATACATGTCTCTCTCAATCTGCCTGTCTCAATACATAGCAAAATCAAAACACCTAGAGAAACAAAACGTAAAAGAACCAAGCCTTTTTCTTAGCGATGCCGGTCTGTGGCGGGGAGGACGAGGTGGCGATGGTGGTGGTCGTGTTGTGTGTTGCACATACATGTCTCTCTCAATCTGCCTGTCTCAATACATAGCAAAATCAAAACACCTAGAGAAACAAAACGTAAAGGAACCAAGCCTTTCCTTAGCGATGCAAGTCTGTGGCGGGGAGCACAAGGTGGCGATGGTGGTGGTCGTGTTGTGTGTTGCACATACATGTCTCTCTCAATCTGCCGGCCTCAATACATAGCAAAATCAAAACACCTAAAGAAACAAAACGTATAAAAAACAAGCCTTTTCTTAGCGATGCCGGTCAGTGGCAGGAGGGGCGAGGTGGCGATGGTGGTGGTCGTGTTGTGTGCTGCACATACATGTCTCTCTCAATCTCCCTCCCTCAATACATGGCAAAATCAAAACACCTAAAGAAACAAAACGTAAAGGCACGAAGCCTTTTATTTAGGATGCCGGTGTGTGGCGGGGAGGACGAGGTGGCGATGGTGGTGGTCGTGTTGTGTGTTACACATACATGTCTCTCTCAACCTCCCTGCCTCAATACATGGCAAAATCAAAACACCTAAAGAATCAAAACGTAAAGGAACCAAGCCTTTTCTTTAGGATGCCGGTCTGTGGCAGGCAGGACGAGGTGGCGATGGTGGTGCTCGTGTTGTATGTTGCACATACATGTCTCTCTCAATCTACGTGCCTAAACACATAGCAAAATCAAAACACCTAAAGAAACAAAGCGTAAAAGAACCAAGCCTTTTATTAGCGATGCAGGTCTGTGGCGGGGAGGACGAGGTGGCGATGGTGGTGGTCGTGTTGTGTGTTGCACATACATGTCTCTCTCAATCTGCCTGCCTCAATGCATGGCAAAATCAAAATACCTAAAGAAACCAAACGTAAAGGAACCAAGCCTTTTCATTAGGATGCAGGTCTGTGGCGGGGAGGACGAGGTGGCGATAGTGGTGGTCGCGTTGTGTGTTGCACATACATGTCACTCTCAATCTGCCTGCCTCAACACATAGCAAAATCAAAACACCTTAAGAAACAAAACGTAAAAGAACCAAGCCTTTTCTTAGCGATGCCGGTCTGTGGCGGAACGGACGAGGTGGCGATGGTGTTGGTCGTGCTGGGTGTTGCACATACGTGTCTCTCTCAATCTGCCTGCCTCAATACATCACAAAATCAAAACAACTACATAAACAAAACGTAAAAGAACCAAGCTTTTTATTTAGGATGCCGGTCTGTGGCGGAAGGGGGCCGAGGTAGCGACGGTGGTGGAAGTGTTTTATATTGCACATACATGTCTCTCTCAATCTGCCTGCCTCAATACATAGCAAAATCAAAACACCTAAAGAAACAAAACGTAAAAGAACCAAGCCTTTTCTTAGCGAGGCCGGTCTGTGGCGGGAGGGACGAGGTGGCGATGGTGGTGGTCGTGTTGAGTGTTGCACATGCATGTCTCTCTCAATCTGCCTGCCTCAACACATAGCAAAATCAAAACACCTAGAGAAACAAAACGTAAAGGAACCAAGCCTTTTCTTTAGGATGCCGGTCTGTGGCGGGGAGGACGAGGTGGCGATGGTGGTGGTCGTGTTGTGTGTTGCACATACATGTCACTCTCAATCTGCCTGCCTCAACACATAGCAAAATCAAAACACCTAAAGAAACAAAACGTAAAAGAACCAAGACTTTTCTTAGCGATGCCGGTCTGTGGCGGAACGGACGAGGTGGCGATGGTGTTGGTCGTGCTGGGTGTTGCACATACGTGTCTCTCTCAATCTGCCTGCCTCAATACATCACAAAATCAAAACAACTAAATAAACAAAACGTAAAATAACCAAGCTTTTTCTTTAGGATGCCGGTCTGTGGCGGAAGGGGGCCGAGGTAGCGACGGTGGTGGAAGTGTTTTATATTGCACATACATGTGTCTCTCAATCTGCCTGCCTCAATACATAGCAAAATCAAAACACCTAAAGAAACAAAACGTAAAAGAACCAAGCCTTTTCTTAGCGAGGCCGGTCTGTGGCGGGAGGGACGAGGTTGCGATGGTGGTGGTCGTGTTGAGTGTTGCACATACATGTTCTCTCAATCTGCCTGCCTCAACACATAGCAAAATCAAACACTTAAAGAAACAAAACGTAAAAAAAACAAGCCTTTTCTTAGCGATGCCGGTCAGTGGCGGGAGGGACGAGGTGGCGATGGTGGTGGTCGTGTTGTGTGTTGCACATACATGTCTCTCTCAATCTGCCTGTCTCAATACATAGCAAAATCAAAACACCTAGAGAAACAAAACGTAAAAGAACCAAGCCTTTTTCTTAGCGATGCCGGTCTGTGGCGGGGAGGACGAGGTGGCGATGGTGGTGGTCGTGTTGTGTGTTGCACATACATGTCTCTCTCAATCTGCCTGTCTCAATACATAGCAAAATCAAAACACCTAGAGAAACAAAACGTAAAGGAACCAAGCCTTTCCTTAGCGATGCAGGTCTGTGGCGGGGAGCACAAGGTGGCGATGGTGGTGGTCGTGTTGTGTGTTGCACATACATGTCTCTCTCAATCTGCCGGCCTCAATACATAGCAAAATCAGAACACCGAAAGAAACAAAACGTAAAAGAACCAAGACTTTTTCTTAGCGATGCCGGTATGTGGCGGGAGGGACGAGCTGGTGATGGTGGGGGTCGTGTTGTGCGTTGCACATACATGTCTCTCTCAATCTACCTGCCTCAATACATAGCAAAATCAAAACACCTAAAGAAACAAAACGTATAAAAAACAAGCCTTTTCTTAGCGATGCCGGTCAGTGGCGGGAGGGGCGAGGTGGCGATGGTGGTGGTCGTGTTGTGTGCTGCACATACATGTCTCTCTCAATCTCCCTCCCTCAATACATGGCAAAATCAAAACACCTAAAGAAACAAAACGTAAAGGCACGAAGCCTTTTATTTAGGATGCCGGTGTGTGGCGGGGAGGACGAGGTGGCGATGGTGGTGGTCGTGTTGTGTGTTACACATACATGTCTCTCTCAACCTCCCTGCCTCAATACATGGCAAAATCAAAACACCTAAAGAATCAAAACGTAAAGGAACCAAGCCTTTTCTTTAGGATGCCGGTCTGTGGCAGGCAGGACGAGGTGGCGATGGTGGTGCTCGTGTTGTGTGTTGCACATACATGTCTCTCTCAATCTACGTGCCTAAACACATAGCAAAATCAAAACACCTAAAGAAACAAAGCGTAAAAGAACCAAGCCTTTTATTAGCGATGCAGGTCTGTGGCGGGGAGGACGAGGTGGCGATGGTGGTGGTCGTGTTGTGTGTTGCACATACATGTCTCTCTCAATCTGCCTGCCTCAATGCATGGCAAAATCAAAATACCTAAAGAAACCAAACGTAAAGGAACCAAGCCTTTTCATTAGGATGCAGGTCTGTGGCGGGGAGGACGAGGTGGCGATAGTGGTGGTCGCGTTGTGTGTTGCACATACATGTCACTCTCAATCTGCCTGCCTCAACACATAGCAAAATCAAAACACCTTAAGAAACAAAACGTAAAAGAACCAAGCCTTTTCTTAGCGATGCCGGTCTGTGGCGGAACGGACGAGGTGGCGATGGTGTTGGTCGTGCTGGGTGTTGCACATACGTGTCTCTCTCAATCTGCCTGCCTCAATACATCACAAAATCAAAACAACTAAATAAACAAAACGTAAAAGAACCAAGCTTTTTATTTAGGATGCCGGTCTGTGGCGGAAGGGGGCCGAGGTAGCGACGGTGGTGGAAGTGTTTTATATTGCACATACATGTCTCTCTCAATCTGCCTGCCTCAATACATAGCAAAATCAAAACACCTAAAGAAACAAAACGTAAAAGAACCAAGCCTTTTCTTAGCGAGGCCGGTCTGTGGCGGGAGGGACGAGGTGGCGATGGTGGTGGTCGTGTTGAGTGTTGCACATGCATGTCTCTCTCAATCTGCCTGCCTCAACACATAGCAAAATCAAAACACCTAGAGAAACAAAACGTAAAGGAACCAAGCCTTTTCTTTAGGATGCCGGTCTGTGGCGGAGAGGAGGAGGTGGCGATGGTATTGGACGTGTTGTGTGTTGCACATACATGTCTGTCTCAATCTGCCTGCCGCAATACATAGCAAAATCAAAACACCTAAAGAAACAAACCGTAAAAGAACCAAGCCTTTTCTTAGCGATGCCGGTCAGTGGCGGGAGGGACGAGGTGGCGATGGTGGTGGTCGTGTTGTGTGTTGCACATGCATGTCTCTCTCAATCTGCCTGTCTCAATACATAGCAAAATCAAAACAGCTAAAGAAACAAAACGTAAAACAACCAAGCCTTTTCTTAGCGATGCCGGTCTGTGGCGGGGGGGGGGGGGGTGGCGATGGTGGTGGTCGTGTTTTATATTGCACATACATGTCTCTCTCAATCTGCCTGCCTCAATACATAGCAAAATCAAAACACCTAAAGAAACAAAACATTAAAAAACCAAGCCTTTTCTTTAGGATGCCGGTCTGTGGCGGAGAGGAGGAGGTGGCGACGGTATTGGACGTGTTGTGTGTTGCACATACATGTCTGTCTCAATCTGCCTGCCGCAATACATAGCAAAATCAAAACACCTAAAGAAACAAAACGTAAAAGAACCAAGCCTTTTCTTATCGATGCCGGTCAGTGGCGGGAGGGACAAGGTGGCGATGGTGGTGGTCGTGTTGTGTGTTGCACTTACATGTCTCGCTCAATCTGCCTGTCTCAATACATAGCAAAATCAAAACACCTAAAGAAACATTAAAAGAACCAAACCTTTTCTTAGCGATGCCGGTCTGTGGAGGGAGGGACGAGGTGGCGATGGTGGTGGTCGTGTTGTGTGCTGCACATACATGTCTCTCTCAATCTGCCTGCCTCAACACATAGCAAAATCAAAACACCTAAAGAAACAAAGCGTAAAAGAACCAAGCCTTATCTTAGCGAGGCCGGTCTGTGGCGGGATAGATGAAGTGGCGATGGTGATGGTCGTGTTGTGTGTTGCCGTGAAGGAAAATGAAACGTTGGGCATGAAAGGACAACTTTAACCTGGAAGAAAAGTTTGGGGAACCTGAAAGAGCTTCACGCCATGAAGCAAAAGGTCACCGACAGCCCCGTGATCGCTCGAGTGTTGCAAACCGGACCCCTTTTCCGACGTGTACGCGAGCGCCCATGCGCTGGCGCCGATATCTATCATGGACAGATTGATATCCGCGCCTAGTAGAGGTTCGCTGGCGTCCTCTGCAGCACGCATGAGCAAAGCGGTTCTGGCGTACGCCAAGACCGCCGACGCTCGCCGCGTACGCGCAGGAAGCAGCCTTTGAGTTTGTACTTGAGTTTCCCCAACCAGCCGCCTCAACATACGATGCCAAGCACACGGCGCAGGAGATTTTGTGTACCACGTTTCGAGCCTTTTCTTTAGGATGCCGGTCTGTTGCCGGAGGGACGATGTGGCGATGGTGGTGGTCGTGTTGTGTGTTGCACATACATGTCTCTCTCAATCTGCGTTCCTCAATACATAGCAAAATCAAAACACCTAAAGAAACAAAACGTAAAAGAACAAAATCTTTTCATAGCGATGCCGGCCTGTGGCGGGAGGGACGAGGTGGCGATAGCGGTGGTCGTGTTGTGTGTTGCACATACATGTCTCTCTCAATCTGCCTGCTTCAATAGATAGCAAAATCAAAACACCTAAAGAAACAAAACGTAAAAGAACCAAGCCTTTTATTAGCGATGCTGGTCTGTGGCGGGGAGGACGAGGTGGCGATGGTGGTGGTCGTGTTGTGTGTTGCACATGCATGTCTCTCTCAATCTGCCTCCCTCAATGCATGGCAAAATCAAAACACCTAAAGAAACAAAACGTAAAGAAACCAAGCCTTTGTTTAGGATGCCGGTCTGTGGCGGGGAGCACAAGGTGGCGATGGTGGTGGTCGTGTTGTGTGTTGCACATACATGTCTCTCTCAATCTGCCTGCCTCAATACATAGCAAAATCAGAACACCGAAAGAAACAAAACGTAAAAGAACCAAGACTTTTTCTTAGCGATGCCGGTATGTGGCGGGAGGGACGAGCTGGTGATGGTGGGGGTCGTGTTGTGCGTTGCACATACATGTCTCTCTCAATCTACCTGCCTCAATACATAGCCAAATCAAAACACCTAAAGAAACAAAACGTATAAAAAACAAGCCTTTTCTTAGCGATGCCGGTCAGTGGCGGGAGGGGCGAGGTGGCGATGGTGGTGGTCGTGTTGTGTGCTGCACATACATGTCTCTCTCAATCTCCCTCCCTCAATACATGGCAAAATCAAAACACCTAAAGAAACAAAACGTAAAGGCACGAAGCCTTTTATTTAGGATGCCGGTGTGTGGCGGGGAGGACGAGGTGGCGATGGTGGTGGTCGTGTTGTGTGTTACACATACATGTCTCTCTCAACCTCCCTGCCTCAATACATGGCAAAATCAAAACACCTAAAGAATCAAAACGTAAAGGAACCAAGCCTTTTCTTTAGGATGCCGGTCTGTGGCAGGCAGGACGAGGTGGCGATGGTGGTGCTCGTGTTGTGTGTTGCACATACATGTCTCTCTCAATCTACGTGCCTAAACACATAGCAAAATCAAAACACCTAAAGAAACAAAGCGTAAAAGAACCAAGCCTTTTATTAGCGATGCAGGTCTGTGGCGGGGAGGACGAGGTGGCGATGGTGGTGGTCGTGTTGTGTGTTGCACATACATGTCTCTCTCAATCTGCCTGCCTCAATGCATGGCAAAATCAAAATACCTAAAGAAACCAAACGTAAAGGAACCAAGCCTTTTCATTAGGATGCAGGTCTGTGGCGGGGAGGACGAGGTGGCGATAGTGGTGGTCGCGTTGTGTGTTGCACATACATGTCACTCTCAATCTGCCTGCCTCAACACATAGCAAAATCAAAACACCTTAAGAAACAAAACGTAAAAGAACCAAGCCTTTTCTTAGCGATGCCGGTCTGTGGCGGAACGGACGAGGTGGCGATGGTGTTGGTCGTGCTGGGTGTTGCACATACGTGTCTCTCTCAATCTGCCTGCCTCAATACATCACAAAATCAAAACAACTAAATAAACAAAACGTAAAAGAACCAAGCTTTTTATTTAGGATGCCGGTCTGTGGCGGAAGGGGGCCGAGGTAGCGACGGTGGTGGAAGTGTTTTATATTGCACATACATGTCTCTCTCAATCTGCCTGCCTCAATACATAGCAAAATCAAAACACCTAAAGAAACAAAACGTAAAAGAACCAAGCCTTTTCTTAGCGAGGCCGGTCTGTGGCGGGAGGGACGAGGTGGCGATGGTGGTGGTCGTGTTGAGTGTTGCACATGCATGTCTCTCTCAATCTGCCTGCCTCAACACATAGCAAAATCAAAACACCTAGAGAAACAAAACGTAAAGGAACCAAGCCTTTTCTTTAGGATGCCGGTCTGTGGCGGAGAGGAGGAGGTGGCGATGGTATTGGACGTGTTGTGTGTTGCACATACATGTCTGTCTCAATCTGCCTGCCGCAATACATAGCAAAATCAAAACACCTAAAGAAACAAACCGTAAAAGAACCAAGCCTTTTCTTAGCGATGCCGGTCAGTGGCGGGAGGGACGAGGTGGCGATGGTGGTGGTCGTGTTGTGTGTTGCACATGCATGTCTCTCTCAATCTGCCTGTCTCAATACATAGCAAAATCAAAACAGCTAAAGAAACAAAACGTAAAACAATCAAGCCTTTTCTTAGCGATGCCGGTCTGTGGCGGGGGGGGGGGGGTGGCGATGGTGGTGGTCGTGTTTTATATTGCACATACATGTCTCTCTCAATCTGCCTGCCTCAATACATAGCAAAATCAAAACACCTAAAGAAACAAAACATTAAAAAACCAAGCCTTTTCTTTAGGATGCCGGTCTGTGGCGGAGAGGAGGAGGTGGCGACGGTATTGGACGTGTTGTGTGTTGCACATACATGTCTGTCTCAATCTGCCTGCCGCAATACATAGCAAAATCAAAACACCTAAAGAAACAAAACGTAAAAGAACCAAGCCTTTTCTTATCGATGCCGGTCAGTGGCGGGAGGGACAAGGTGGCGATGGTGGTGGTCGTGTTGTGTGTTGCACATACATGTCTCGCTCAATCTGCCTGTCTCAATACATAGCAAAATCAAAACACCTAAAGAAACATTAAAAGAACCAAACCTTTTCTTAGCGATGCCGGTCTGTGGAGGGAGGGACGAGGTGGCGATGGTGGTGGTCGTGTTGTGTGCTGCACATACATGTCTCTCTCAATCTGCCTGCCTCAACACATAGCAAAATCAAAACACCTAAAGAAACAAAGCGTAAAAGAACCAAGCCTTATCTTAGCGAGGCCGGTCTGTGGCGGGATAGATGAAGTGGCGATGGTGATGGTCGTGTTGTGTGTTGCCGTGAAGGAAAATGAAACGTTGGGCATGAAAGGACAACTTTAACCTGGAAGAAAAGTTTGGGGAACCTGAAAGAGCTTCACGCCATGAAGCAAAAGGTCACCGACAGCCCCGTGATCGCTCGAGTGTTGCAAACCGGACCCCTTTTCCGACGTGTACGCGAGCGCCCATGCGCTGGCGCCGATATCTATCATGGACAGATTGATATCCGCGCCTAGTAGAGGTTCGCTGGCGTCCTCTGCAGCACGCATGAGCAAAGCGGTTCTGGCGTACGCCAAGACCGCCGACGCTCGCCGCGTACGCGCAGGAAGCAGCCTTTGAGTTTGTACTTGAGTTTCCCCAACCAGCCGCCTCAACATACGATGCCGAGCACACGGCGCAGGAGATTTTGTGTACCACGTTTCGAGCCTTTTCTTTAGGATGCCGGTCTGTTGCCGGAGGGACGATGTGGCGATGGTGGTGGTCGTGTTGTGTGTTGCACATACATGTCTCTCTCAATCTGCGTTCCTCAATACATAGCAAAATCAAAACACCTAAAGAAACAAAACGTAAAAGAACAAAATCTTTTCATAGCGATGCCGGCCTGTGGCGGGAGGGACGAGGTGGCGATAGCGGTGGTCGTGTTGTGTGTTGCACATACATGTCTCTCTCAATCTGCCTGCTTCAATAGATAGCAAAATCAAAACACCTAAAGAAACAAAACGTAAAAGAACCAAGCCTTTTATTAGCGATGCTGGTCTGTGGCGGGGAGGACGAGGTGGCGATGGTGGTGGTCGTGTTGTGTGTTGCACATGCATGTCTCTCTCAATCTGCCTCCCTCAATGCATGGCAAAATCAAAACACCTAAAGAAACAAAACGTAAAGAAACCAAGCCTTTGTTTAGGATGCCGGTCTGTGGCGGGGAGCACAAGGTGGCGATGGTGGTGGTCGTGTTGTGTGTTGCACATACATGTCTCTCTCAATCTGCCTGCCTCAATACATAGCAAAATCAAAACACCGAAAGAAACAAAACGTTAAAGAACCAAGACTTTTTCTTAGCGATGCCGGTCTGTGGCGGGAGGGACGAGGTGGTGATGGTGGGGGTCGTGTTGTGTGTTGCACATACATGTCTGTCTCAATCTACCTGCCTCAATGCATAGCAAAATCAAAACACCTAAAGAAACAAAACGTAAAAAAACAAGCCTTTTCATAGCGATGCCGGTCAGTGGCGGGAGGGACGAGGTGGCGATGGTGGTGGTCGTGTTGTGTGTTGCACATACATGTCTCTCTCGATCTGCCTGCCTCAATACATGGCAAGGTCAAAACACCTAAAGAAACAAAACGTAAAGGAACCAAGCCTTTTCTTTAGGATGCCGGTGTGTGGCGGGGAGGTTGAGGTAGCGATGGTGGTGGTCGTGTTGTGTGTTGCACATACATGTCTCTCTCAATCTACCAGCCTCAACACATAGCAAAATCAAAGCGCCTAAAGAAACAAAATGTAAAAGAACCAAGCCTTTTCTTAGCGATGCCGGCCTGTGGCGGGAGGGACGAGGTGGCGATGGCGGTGGTCGTGTTGTGTGTTGCACATACATGTCTCTCTCAATCTGCCTGCTTCAATAGATAGCAAAATCAAAACACCTAAAGAAACAAAACGTAAAGAAACAGAGCCTTTTCTTTAGGATGCCGGTCTGTGGCGGGGAGCACAAGGTGGCGATGGTGGTGGTCGTGTTGTGTGTTGCACATACATGTCTCTCTCAATCTGCCTGCCTCAATACATAGCAAAATCAAAGCGCCTAAAGAAACAAAATGTAAAAGAACCAAGCCTTTTCTTAGCGATGCCGGTCTATGGCGGGAGGGACGAGGTGGTGATGGTGGGGGTCGTGTTGTGTGTTGCACATACATGTCTCTCTCAATCTACCCGCCCCAATACATAGGAAAATTAAAACACCTAAAGAAACAAAACGTAAAAAAACAGAGCCTTTTCTTAGCGATGCCGGTCTGCGGCGGGAGGGAAGAGGTGGCGATGGTGGTGGTCGTGTTGAGTGTTGCACATGCATGTCTCTCTCAATCTGCCTGCCTCAACACATAGCAAAATCAAAACACCTAGAGAAACAAAACGTAAAGGAACCAAGCCTTTTCTTTAGGATGCCGGTCTGTGGCGGAGAGGAGGAGGTGGCGATGGTATTGGACGTGTTGTGTGTTGCACATACATGTCTGTCTCAATCTGCCTGCCGCAATACATAGCAAAATCAAAACACCTAAAGAAACAAACCGTAAAAGAACCAAGCCTTTTCTTAGCGATGCCGGTCAGTGGCGGGAGGGACGAGGTGGCGATGGTGGTGGTCGTGTTGTGTGTTGCACATGCATGTCTCTCTCAATCTGCCTGTCTCAATACATAGCAAAATCAAAACAGCTAAAGAAACAAAACGTAAAACAACCAAGCCTTTTCTTAGCGATGCCGGTCTGTGGCGGGGGGGGGGTGGCGATGGTGGTGGTCGTGTTTTATATTGCTCATACATGTCTCTCTCAATCTGCCTGCCTCAATACATGGCAAAATCAAAACACCTAAAGAAACAAAACGTAAAGGAACCAAGCCTTTTCTTAGCGATGCAGGCCTGTGGCGGGGAGGACGAGGTGGCGATAGTGGTGGTCATGTTGTGTGTTGCACATACATGTCTCTCAAACTGCCTGCCTCAATACATAGCAAAATCAAAACACCTAAAGAAACAAAACGAAAAAGAACCAAGCCTTTTCTTAGCGATACCGGTCCGTGGCGGGAGGGACGAGGTGGCGATGACGGTGGTCGTGTTGTGTGTTACACATACATGTCTCTCTCAATCTCCCTGTCTCAATACATGGCAAAATCAAAACACCTAAAGAAACAAAACGTAAAGGAACCAAGCCTTTTCTTTAAAATGCCGGTCTGTGGCGGGGAGGACGCGGTGGCGATGGTGGTGGTTGTGTTGTGTGTTGCACATACATGTCACTCTCAATCTGCCTGCCTCAACACATAGCAAAATCAAAACACCTAAAGAAACAAAACGTAAAAGAACCAAGCCTTATCTTAGCGATGCCGGTCTGTGGCGGGATAGATGAAGTGGCGATGATGATGGTCGTGTTGTGTGTTGCCGTGAAGGAAAGTGAAACGTTGGGCATGAAAGGACAACTTTAACCTGGAAGAAAAGTTTGGGGAACCTGAAAGAGCTTCACCCCATGAAGCAAAAGGTCACCGAGAGCCCTGTGATCACTCGAGTGTTGCAAACCGGATCCCTTTTCCGACGTGTACGCGAGCGCCCATGCGCTGGCGCCGATATCTATCATGGACTGATTGATATCCGCGCCTCGCAGAGGTTCGCTGGCGTCCTCTGCAGCGCGCATGAGCAAAGCGGTTCTGGCGTACGCCAAGACCGCCGACGCTCGCCGCGTACGCGCAGGAAGCAGCCTTGGAGTTTGTACTTGAGTTTCCCCAACCAGCCGCCTCAACATACGATGCCGAGCACACGGCGCAGGAGATTTTGTGTACCACGTTTCGAGCCTTTTCTTTAGGATGCTGGTCTGTGGCCGGAGGGACGATGTGGCGATGGTGGTGGTCGTGTTGTGTGTTGCACATACATGTCTCTCTCAATCTGCGTGCCTCAATACATAGCAAAATCAAAACACCTAAAGAAACAAAACGTAAAAGGACAAAATCTTTTCATAGCGATGCCGGCCTGTGGCGGGAGGGACGAGGTGGCGATGGCGGTGGTCGTGTTGTGTGTTGCACATACATGTCTCTCTCAATCTGCCTGCTTCAATAGATAGCAAAATCAAAACACCTAAAGAAACAAAACGTAAAAGAACCAAGCCTTTTATTAGCGATGCTGGTCTGTGGCGGGAAGGACGAGGTGGCGATGGTGGTGGTCGTGTTGTGTGTTGCACATGCATGTCTCTCTCAATCTGCCTCCCTCAATGCATGGCAAAATCAAAACACCTAAAGAAACAAAACGTAAAGAAACCAAACCTTTTCTTTAGGATGCCGGTCTGTGGCGGGGAGCACAAGGTGGCGATGGTGGTGGTCGTGTTGCGTGTTGAACATACATGTCTCTCTCAATCTGCCTGCCTCAATACATAGCAAAATCAAAACACCGAAAGAAACAAAACGCTAAAGAACCAAGACTTTTTCTTAGCGATGCCGGTCTGTGGCGGGAGGGACGAGGTGACGATGGTGGTGGTCGTGTTGTGTGCTGCACATACATGTCTCTCTCGATCTGCCTGCCTCAATACATGGCAAAATCAAAACACCTAAAGAAACAAAACGTAAAGGAACCAAGGCTTTTCTTTAGGATGCCGGTGTGTGGCGGGGAGGATGAGCTAGCGATGGTGGTGGTCGTGTTGTGTGTTGCACATACATGTCTCTCTCAATCTACCAGCCTCAACACATAGCAAAATCAAAACGCCTAAAGAAACAAAATGTAAAAGAACCAAGCCTTTTCTAAGCGATGCCGGCCTGTGGCGGGAGGGACGAGGTGGCGATGGCGGTGGTCGTGTTGTTTGTTGCACATACATGTCACTCTCAATCTGCCTGCTTCAATATGTAGCAAAGTCAAAACACCTAAAGAAACAAAACGTAAAGAAACCAAGCCTTTTCTTTAGGATGCCGGTCTGTGGCGGGGAGCACAAGGTGGCGATGGTGGTGGTCGTGTTGTGTGTTGCACATACATGTCTCTCTCAATCTGCCTGCCTCAATACATGGCAAAATCAAAACACCTAAAGAAACAAAACGTAAAGGAACCAAGCCTTTTCTTAGCGATGCAGGCCTGTGGCGGGGAGGACGAGGTGGCGATAGTGGTGGTCATGTTGTGTGTTGCACATACATGTCTCTCTCAATCTGCCTGCCTCAATACATAGCAAAATCAAAACACCTAAAGAAACAAAACGCAAAAGAACCAAGCCTTTTCTTAGCGATACCGGTCCGTGGAGGGAGGGACGAGGTGGCGATGGCGGTGGTCGTGTTGTGTGCTGCACATACATGTCTCTCGCGATCTGCCTGCTTCAATAGATAGCAAAATCAAAACACCTAAAGAAACAAAATGTAAAAGAACCAAGCCTTTTATTAGCGATGCTGGTCTGTGGCAGGGAGGACGAGGTGGCGATGGTGGTGGTCGTGTTGTGTGTTGAACATACATGTCACTCTCAATCTGAGTGCCTCAACACATAGCAAAATCAAAACACCTAAAGAAACAAAGCGTAAAAGAACCAAGCCTTATCTTAGCGAGGCCGGTCTGTGGCGGGATAGATGAAGTGGCGATGGTGATGGTCGTGTTGTGTGTTGCCGTGAAGGAAAATGAAACGTGGGGATGAAAGGACAACTTTAACCTGGAAGAAAAGTTTGGGGAACCTGAAAGAGCTTCACGCCATGAAGCAAAAGGTCACCGAGAGCCCCGTGATCGCTCGAGTGTTGCAAACCGGACCCCTTTTCCGACGTGTACGCGAGCGCCCATGCGCTGGCGCTGATATCTATCATGCACTGATTGATATCCGCGCCTCGCAGAGGTTCGCTGGCGTCCTCTGCAGCGCGCATGAGCAAAGCGGTTCTGGCGTACGCCAAGACCGCCGACGCTCGCCGCGTACGTGCAGGAAGCAGCCTTGGAGTTTTTACTTGAGTTTCCCCAACCAGCCGCCTCAACATACGATGCCGAGCACACGGCGCAGGAGATTTTCTGTACCACGTTTCGAGCCTTTTCTTTAGAATGCCGGTCTGTGGCCGGAGGGACAATGTGGCGATGGTGGTGGTCGTGTTGTGTGTTGCACATACATGTCTGTCTCAATCTGCGTGCCTCAATACATAGCAAAATCAAAACACCTAAAGAAACAAAACGTAAAAGAACAAAATCTTTTCATAGCGATGCCGGCCTGTGGCGGGAGGGACGAGGTGGCGATGGCGGTGGTCGTGTTGTGTGTTGCACATACATGTCTCTCTCAATCTGCCTGCTTCAATAGATAGCAAAATCAAAACACCTAAAGAAACAAAACGTAAAAGAACCAAGCCTTTTATTAGCGATGCTGGTCTGTGGCGGGGAGGACGAGATGGCGATGGTGGTGGTCGTGTTGTGTGTTGCACATGCATGTCTCTCTCAATCTGCCTCCCTCAATGCATGGCAAAATCAAAACGCCTAAAGAAACAAAACGTAAAGAAACCAAGCCTTTTCTTTATAATGCCGGTCTGTGGCGGGGAGCACAAGGTGGCGATGGTGGTGGTCGTGTTGTGTGTTGCATATACATGTCTCTCTCAATCTGCCTGCCTCAATACATAGCAAAATCAAAACACCGAAAGAAACAAAACGTTAAAGAACCAAGACATTTTTCTTAGCGATGCCGGTCTGTGGCGGGAGGGACGAGGTGGTGATGGTGGTGGTCGTGTTGTGTGTTGCACATACATGTCTGTCTCAATCTACCTGCCTCAATACATAGCAAAATCAAAAAACCTAAAGAAACAAAACGTAAAAAACAAGCCTTTTCTTAGCGATGCCGGTCTGTGGCGGGAGGGACGAGGTGACGATGGTGGTGGTCGTGTTGTGTGCTGCACATACATGTCTCTCTCGATCTGCCTGCCTCAATACATGGCAAAATCAAAACACCTAAAGAAACAAAACGTAAAGGAACCAAGGCTTTTCTTTAGGATGCCAGTGTGTGGCGGGGAGGATGAGGTAGCGATGGTGGTGGTCGTGTTGTGCTTTGCACATACTTGTCTCTCTCAATCTACCAGCCTCAGCACATAGCAATATCAAAACACCTAAAGAAACAAAATGTGAAAGAACCAAGCCTTTTCTTAGCGATACCGGCCTGTGGCGGGAGGGACGAGGTGGCGATGGCGGTGGTCGTGTTGTGTGTTGCACATACATGTCTCTCTCAATCTGCCTGCCTCAATGCATGGCAAAATCAAAATACCTAACGAGACCAAACGTAAAGGAACCAAGCCTTTTCTTTAGGATGCAGGTCTGTGGCGGGGAGGACGAGGTGGCGATAGTGGTAGTCGTGTTGTGTGTTACACATACATGTCTCTCTCAATCTCCCTGCCTCAATACATGGCAAAATCAAAACACCTAAAGAAACAAAACGTAAAGGAACCAAGCCTTTTTTTTAGGATGACGGTCTGTGGCAGGGAGGACGAGGTGGCGATGGTGGTGCTAGTGTTGTGTGTTGCACATACATGTCTCTCTCAATCTACCTGCCTCCACATAAAACAAAATCAAAACACCTAAAGAAACAAAGCGTAAAAGAACCAAGACTTTTTCTTAGCGATGCCGGTCTGTGGCGGGAGGGACGAGGTGGTGATGGTGGGGGTCGTGTTGTGTGTTGCACATATATGTCTGTCTCAATCTACCTGCCTCAATACATAGCAAAATCAAAACACCTAAAGAAACAAAACGTAAAAGAACAAAATCTTTTCATAGCGATGCCGGCCTGTGGCGGGAGGGACGAGATGGCGATGGCGGTGGTCGTGTTGTGTGTTGCACATACATGTCTCTCTCAATCTGCCTGCTTCAATAGATAGCAAAATCAAAACACCTAAAGAAACAAAACGTAAAAGAACCAAGCCTTTTATTAGCGATGCTGGTCTGTGTCGGGGAGGACGAGGTGTCGATGGTGGTGGTCGTGTTGTGTGTTGCACATCCATGTCTCTCTCAATCTGCCTCCCTCAATGCATGGCAAAATCAAAACACCTAAAGAAACAAAACGTGAAGAAACCAAACCTTTTCTTTAGGATGCCAGTCTGTGGCGGGGAGCACAAGGTGGCGATGGTGGTGGTCGTGTTGTGTGTTGCACATACATGTCTCTCTCAATCTGCCTGCCTCAATACATAGAAAATCAAAACACCTAAAGAAACAAAACTTAAAAAAACAAGCCTTTTCTTAGCGATGCCGGTCTGTGGCGGGAGGGACGAGGTAGCGATGGTGGTGGTCTTGTTGTGTGTTGCACATACATGTCTCTCTCACTCTACCAGCCTCAACACATAGCAAAATCAAAACGCCTAAAGAAACAAAATGTAAAAGAACCAAGCCTTTTCTTTAGGATGCCGGTCTGTGGCGGGGAGCACAAGGTGGCGATGGTGGTGGTCGTGTTGTGTGTTGCACATACATGTCTCTCTCAATCTGCCTGCCTCAATACATAGCAAAATCAAAACACCGAAAGAAACAAAACGTAAAAATAACCAAGACTTTTTCTTAGCGATGCCGGTCTGTGGCGGGAGGGACGAGGTGGTGATGGTGGGGGTCGTGTTGTGTGTTGCACATACATGTCTCTCTCAATCTACCCGCCTCAATACATAGGAAAATTAAAACACCTAAAGAAACAAAACGTAAAAAAACAAAGCCTTTTCTTAGCGATGCCGGTCCGTGGCGGGAGGGAAGAGGTGGCGATGGTGGTGGTCGTGTTGTGTGCTGCACATACATGTCTCTCTCAATCTGCCTGCCTCAATACATGGCAAAATCAAAAAAGTGAAACGTTGGGCATGAAAGGACAACTTTAACCTGGAAGAAAAGTTTGGGGAACCTGAAAGAGCTTCACGCCATGAAGCAAAAAGTCACCGAGAGCCCCGTGATCGCTCGAGTGTTGCAAACCGGACCCCTTTTCCGACGTGTACGCGAGCGCCCATGCGCTGGCGCCGATATCTATCATGGACTGATTGATATCCGCGCCTCGCAGAGGTTCGCTGGCGTCCTCTGCAGCGCGCATGAGCAAAGCGGTTCTGGCGTACGCCAAGACCCCCGACGCTCGCCGCGTACGCGCAGGAAGCAGCCTTGGAGTTTGTACTTGAGTTTCCCCAACCAGCCGCCTCAACATACGATGCCGAGCACACGGCGCAGGAGATTTTGTGTACCACGTTTCGAGCCTTTTCTTTAGGATGCCGGTCTGTGGCCGGAGGGACGATGTGGCGATGGTGGTGGTCGTGTTGTGTGTTTCGCATACATGTCTCTCTCAATCTGCGTTCCTCAATACATAGCAAAATCAAAACACCTAAAGAAACAAAACGTAAAAGAACAAAATCTTTTCATAGCGATGCCGGCCTGTGGCGGGAGGGACGAGGTGGCGATGGCGGTGGTCGTGTTGTGTGTTGCACATACATGTCTCTCTCAATCTGCCTGCTTCAATAGATAGCAAAATCAAAACACCTAAAGAAACAAAACGCAAAAGAACCAAGCCTTTTCTTAGCGATACCGGTCCGTGGAGGGAGGGACGAGGTGGCGATGGCGGTGGTCGTGTTGTGTGCTGCACATACATGTCTCTCGCGATCTGCCTGCTTCAATAGATAGCAAAATCAAAACACCTAAAGAAACAAAATGTAAAAGAACCAAGCCTTTTATTAGCGATGCTGGTCTGTGGCAGGGAGGACGAGGTGGCGATGGTGGTGGTCGTGTTGTGTGTTGAACATACATGTCACTCTCAATCTGAGTGCCTCAACACATAGCAAAATCAAAACACCTAAAGAAACAAAGCGTAAAAGAACCAAGCCTTATCTTAGCGAGGCCGGTCTGTGGCGGGATAGATGAAGTGGCGATGGTGATGGTCGTGTTGTGTGTTGCCGTGAAGGAAAATGAAACGTGGGGATGAAAGGACAACTTTAACCTGGAAGAAAAGTTTGGGGAACCTGAAAGAGCTTCACGCCATGAAGCAAAAGGTCACCGAGAGCCCCGTGATCGCTCGAGTGTTGCAAACCGGACCCCTTTTCCGACGTGTACGCGAGCGCCCATGCGCTGGCGCTGATATCTATCATGCACTGATTGATATCCGCGCCTCGCAGAGGTTCGCTGGCGTCCTCTGCAGCGCGCATGAGCAAAGCGGTTCTGGCGTACGCCAAGACCGCCGACGCTCGCCGCGTACGTGCAGGAAGCAGCCTTGGAGTTTTTACTTGAGTTTCCCCAACCAGCCGCCTCAACATACGATGCCGAGCACACGGCGCAGGAGATTTTCTGTACCACGTTTCGAGCCTTTTCTTTAGAATGCCGGTCTGTGGCCGGAGGGACAATGTGGCGATGGTGGTGGTCGTGTTGTGTGTTGCACATACATGTCTGTCTCAATCTGCGTGCCTCAATACATAGCAAAATCAAAACACCTAAAGAAACAAAACGTAAAAGAACAAAATCTTTTCATAGCGATGCCGGCCTGTGGCGGGAGGGACGAGGTGGCGATGGCGGTGGTCGTGTTGTGTGTTGCACATACATGTCTCTCTCAATCTGCCTGCTTCAATAGATAGCAAAATCAAAACACCTAAAGAAACAAAACGTAAAAGAACCAAGCCTTTTATTAGCGATGCTGGTCTGTGGCGGGGAGGACGAGATGGCGATGGTGGTGGTCGTGTTGTGTGTTGCACATGCATGTCTCTCTCAATCTGCCTCCCTCAATGCATGGCAAAATCAAAACGCCTAAAGAAACAAAACGTAAAGAAACCAAGCCTTTTCTTTATAATGCCGGTCTGTGGCGGGGAGCACAAGGTGGCGATGGTGGTGGTCGTGTTGTGTGTTGCATATACATGTCTCTCTCAATCTGCCTGCCTCAATACATAGCAAAATCAAAACACCGAAAGAAACAAAACGTTAAAGAACCAAGACATTTTTCTTAGCGATGCCGGTCTGTGGCGGGAGGGACGAGGTGGTGATGGTGGTGGTCGTGTTGTGTGTTGCACATACATGTCTGTCTCAATCTACCTGCCTCAATACATAGCAAAATCAAAAAACCTAAAGAAACAAAACGTAAAAAACAAGCCTTTTCTTAGCGATGCCGGTCTGTGGCGGGAGGGACGAGGTGACGATGGTGGTGGTCGTGTTGTGTGCTGCACATACATGTCTCTCTCGATCTGCCTGCCTCAATACATGGCAAAATCAAAACACCTAAAGAAACAAAACGTAAAGGAACCAAGGCTTTTCTTTAGGATGCCAGTGTGTGGCGGGGAGGATGAGGTAGCGATGGTGGTGGTCGTGTTGTGCTTTGCACATACTTGTCTCTCTCAATCTACCAGCCTCAGCACATAGCAATATCAAAACACCTAAAGAAACAAAATGTGAAAGAACCAAGCCTTTTCTTAGCGATACCGGCCTGTGGCGGGAGGGACGAGGTGGCGATGGCGGTGGTCGTGTTGTGTGTTGCACATACATGTCTCTCTCAATCTGCCTGCCTCAATGCATGGCAAAATCAAAATACCTAACGAGACCAAACGTAAAGGAACCAAGCCTTTTCTTTAGGATGCAGGTCTGTGGCGGGGAGGACGAGGTGGCGATAGTGGTAGTCGTGTTGTGTGTTACACATACATGTCTCTCTCAATCTCCCTGCCTCAATACATGGCAAAATCAAAACACCTAAAGAAACAAAACGTAAAGGAACCAAGCCTTTTTTTTAGGATGACGGTCTGTGGCAGGGAGGACGAGGTGGCGATGGTGGTGCTAGTGTTGTGTGTTGCACATACATGTCTCTCTCAATCTACCTGCCTCCACATAAAACAAAATCAAAACACCTAAAGAAACAAAGCGTAAAAGAACCAAGACTTTTTCTTAGCGATGCCGGTCTGTGGCGGGAGGGACGAGGTGGTGATGGTGGGGGTCGTGTTGTGTGTTGCACATATATGTCTGTCTCAATCTACCTGCCTCAATACATAGCAAAATCAAAACACCTAAAGAAACAAAACGTAAAAGAACAAAATCTTTTCATAGCGATGCCGGCCTGTGGCGGGAGGGACGAGATGGCGATGGCGGTGGTCGTGTTGTGTGTTGCACATACATGTCTCTCTCAATCTGCCTGCTTCAATAGATAGCAAAATCAAAACACCTAAAGAAACAAAACGTAAAAGAACCAAGCCTTTTATTAGCGATGCTGGTCTGTGTCGGGGAGGACGAGGTGTCGATGGTGGTGGTCGTGTTGTGTGTTGCACATCCATGTCTCTCTCAATCTGCCTCCCTCAATGCATGGCAAAATCAAAACACCTAAAGAAACAAAACGTGAAGAAACCAAACCTTTTCTTTAGGATGCCAGTCTGTGGCGGGGAGCACAAGGTGGCGATGGTGGTGGTCGTGTTGTGTGTTGCACATACATGTCTCTCTCAATCTGCCTGCCTCAATACATAGAAAATCAAAACACCTAAAGAAACAAAACTTAAAAAAACAAGCCTTTTCTTAGCGATGCCGGTCTGTGGCGGGAGGGACGAGGTAGCGATGGTGGTGGTCTTGTTGTGTGTTGCACATACATGTCTCTCTCACTCTACCAGCCTCAACACATAGCAAAATCAAAACGCCTAAAGAAACAAAATGTAAAAGAACCAAGCCTTTTCTTTAGGATGCCGGTCTGTGGCGGGGAGCACAAGGTGGCGATGGTGGTGGTCGTGTTGTGTGTTGCACATACATGTCTCTCTCAATCTGCCTGCCTCAATACATAGCAAAATCAAAACACCGAAAGAAACAAAACGTAAAAATAACCAAGACTTTTTCTTAGCGATGCCGGTCTGTGGCGGGAGGGACGAGGTGGTGATGGTGGGGGTCGTGTTGTGTGTTGCACATACATGTCTCTCTCAATCTACCCGCCTCAATACATAGGAAAATTAAAACACCTAAAGAAACAAAACGTAAAAAAACAAAGCCTTTTCTTAGCGATGCCGGTCCGTGGCGGGAGGGAAGAGGTGGCGATGGTGGTGGTCGTGTTGTGTGCTGCACATACATGTCTCTCTCAATCTGCCTGCCTCAATACATGGCAAAATCAAAAAAGTGAAACGTTGGGCATGAAAGGACAACTTTAACCTGGAAGAAAAGTTTGGGGAACCTGAAAGAGCTTCACGCCATGAAGCAAAAAGTCACCGAGAGCCCCGTGATCGCTCGAGTGTTGCAAACCGGACCCCTTTTCCGACGTGTACGCGAGCGCCCATGCGCTGGCGCCGATATCTATCATGGACTGATTGATATCCGCGCCTCGCAGAGGTTCGCTGGCGTCCTCTGCAGCGCGCATGAGCAAAGCGGTTCTGGCGTACGCCAAGACCCCCGACGCTCGCCGCGTACGCGCAGGAAGCAGCCTTGGAGTTTGTACTTGAGTTTCCCCAACCAGCCGCCTCAACATACGATGCCGAGCACACGGCGCAGGAGATTTTGTGTACCACGTTTCGAGCCTTTTCTTTAGGATGCCGGTCTGTGGCCGGAGGGACGATGTGGCGATGGTGGTGGTCGTGTTGTGTGTTTCGCATACATGTCTCTCTCAATCTGCGTTCCTCAATACATAGCAAAATCAAAACACCTAAAGAAACAAAACGTAAAAGAACAAAATCTTTTCATAGCGATGCCGGCCTGTGGCGGGAGGGACGAGGTGGCGATGGCGGTGGTCGTGTTGTGTGTTGCACATACATGTGTGTCTCAATCTACCTGCCTCAATACATAGCAAAATCAAAACACCTAAAGAAACAAAACGTAAAAAACAAGCCTTTTCTTAGCATGAAATAAAGGACAAGCGCAAATAACAAAGACACAGACATAGAAGTAGACAGGACGAGCGCTGGTCCTGTCTACTTCTACGTCTGTGTCTTTGTTATTTGCGCTAGTCCTTTATTTCATGATGAAACACCAACTAGCCCAGCTTTCCGCCTTGATTACTTTTCTTAGCGATGCCGGTCTGTGGCGGGAGGGACGAGGTGACGATGGTGGTGGTCGTGTTGTGTGCTGCACATACATGTCTCTCTCGATCTGCCTGCCTCAATACATGGCAAAATCAAAACACCTAAAGAAACAAAACGTAAAGGAACCAAGGCTTTTCTTTAGGATGCCGGCGTGTGGCGGGGAGGATGAGGTAGCGATGGTGGTGGTCGTGTTGTGTGTTGCACATACATGTCTCTCTCAATCTACCAGCCTCAACACATAGCAAAATCAAAACGCCTAAAGAAACAAAATGTAAAAGAACCAAGCCTTTTCTAAGCGATGCTTGCCTGCGGCGGGAGGGACGAGGTGGCGATGGCGGTGGTCGTGTTGTGTGTTGCACATACATGTCTCTCTCAATCTGCCTGCTTCAATAGATAGCAAAATCAAAACACCTAAAGAAACAAAACGTAAAGAAACCAAGCCTTTTCTTTAGGATGCCGGTCTGTGGCGGGGAGCACAAGGTGGCGATGGTGGTGGTCGTGTTGTGTGTTGCACATACATGTCTCTCTCAGTCTGCCTGCCTCAATACATAGCAAAATCAAAACACCGAAACAAACAAAACGTAAAAGAACCAAGACTTTTTCTTAGCGATGCCGGTCTGTGGCGGGAGGGACGAGGTGGTGATGGTGGGGGTCGTGTTGTGTGTTGCACATACATGTCTCTCTCAATCTACCCGCCTCAATACATAGCAAATTTAAAACACCTAAAGAAACAAAACGTAAAGGAACCAAGCCTTTTCTTAGCGATGCAGGCCTGTGGCAGGGAGGACGAGGTGGCGATGGCGGTGGTCGTGTTATGTGCTGCACATACATGTCTCTCTCAATCTGCCTGCCTCAACACATAGCAAAATCAAAACACCTAAAGAAACAAAGCGTAAAAGAACCAAGCCTTATCTTAGAGAGGCCGGTCTGTGGCGGAATAGATGAAGTGGCGATGGTGATGGTCGTGTTGTGTGTTGCCGTGAAGGAAAATGAAACGTTGGGCATGAAAGGACAACTTTAACCTGGAAGAAAAGTTTGGGGAACCTGAAAGAGCTTCACGCCATGAAGAAAAAGGTCACCGAGAGCCCCGTGATCGCTCGAGTGTTGCAAACCGGACCCCTTTTCCGACGTGTACGCGAGCGCCCATGCGCTGGCGACGATATCTATCATGGATTGATTGATATCCGCGCCTCGCAGAGGTTCGCTGGCGTCCTCTGCAGCGCGCATGAGCAAAGCGGTTCTGGCGTACGCCAAGACCGCCGACGCTCGCCGCGTACGCGCAGGAAGCAGCCTTGGAGTTTGTACTTGAGTTTCCCCAAACAGCCGCCTCAACATACGATGCCGAGCACACGGTGCAGGAGATTTTGTGCACCACGTTTCGAGCCTTTTCTTTAGGATGCCGGTCTGTGGCCGGAGGGACGATGTGGCGATGGTGGTGGTCGTGTTCTGTGTTGCACATACATGTCTCTCTCAATCTGCCTGCCTCAATACATAGCAAAATCAAAACACCTAAAGAAACAAAACGTAAAGGAACCAAGCCTTTTCTTAGCGATGCATGCCTGTGGCGGGGAGGACGAGGTGGCGATAGTGGTGGTCGTGTTGTGTGTTGCACATACATGTCTCTCTCAATCTGCCTGCTTCAATAGATAGCAAAATCAAAACACCTAAAGAAACAAAACGTAAAAGAACCAAGCCTTTTATTAGCGATGCTGGTCTGTGGCGGGGAGGACGAGATGGCGATGGTGGTGGTCGTGTTGTGTGTTGCACATGCATGTCTCTCTCAATCTGCCTCCCTCAATGCATGGCAAAATCAAAACGCCTAAAGAAACAAAACGTAAAGAAACCAAGCCTTTTCTTTATAATGCCGGTCTGTGGCGGGGAGCACAAGGTGGCGATGGTGGTGGTCGTGTTGTGTGTTGCATATACATGTCTCTCTCAATCTGCCTGCCTCAATACATAGCAAAATCAAAACACCGAAAGAAACAAAACGTTAAAGAACCAAGACATTTTTCTTAGCGATGCCGGTCTGTGGCGGGAGGGACGAGGTGGTGATGGTGGTGGTCGTGTTGTGTGTTGCACATACATGTCTGTCTCAATCTACCTGCCTCAATACATAGCAAAATCAAAAAACCTAAAGAAACAAAACGTAAAAAACAAGCCTTTTCTTAGCGATGCCGGTCTGTGGCGGGAGGGACGAGGTGACGATGGTGGTGGTCGTGTTGTGTGCTGCACATACATGTCTCTCTCGATCTGCCTGCCTCAATACATGGCAAAATCAAAACACCTAAAGAAACAAAACGTAAAGGAACCAAGGCTTTTCTTTAGGATGCCGGTGTGTGGCGGGGAGGATGAGGTAGCGATGGTGGTGGTCGTGTTGTGCTTTGCACATACTTGTCTCTCTCAATCTACCAGCCTCAGCACATAGCAATATCAAAACACCTAAAGAAACAAAATGTGAAAGAACCAAGCCTTTTCTTAGCGATACCGGCCTGTGGCGGGAGGGACGAGGTGGCGATGGCGGTGGTCGTGTAGTGTGTTGCACATACTTGTTTCTCTCAATCTGCCTGCCTCAATATATAGCTAAATCAAAACACCGAAAGAAACAAAACGTAAAAGAACCAAGACTTTTTCTTCGCGATGCCGGTCTGTGGCGGGAGGGACGAGGTGGTGATGGTGGGGGTCGTGTTGTGTGTTGCACATACATGTCTCTCTCAATCTGCCTGCCTCAATGCATGGCAAAATCAAAATACCTAACGAGACCAAACGTAAAGGAACCAAGCCTTTTCTTTAGGATGCAGGTCTGTGGCGGGGAGGACGAGGTGGCGATAGTGGTAGTCGTGTTGTGTGTTACACATACATGTCTCTCTCAATCTCCCTGCCTCAATACATGGCAAAATCAAAACACCTAAAGAAACAAAACGTAAAGGAACCAAGCCTTTTTTTTAGGATGACGGTCTGTGGCAGGGAGGACGAGGTGGCGATGGTGGTGCTAGTGTTGTGTGTTGCACATACATGTCTCTCTCAATCTACCTGCCTCCACATATAGCAAAATCAAAACACCTAAAGAAACAAAGCGTAAAAGAACCAAGACTTTTTCTTAGCGATGCCGGTCTGTGGCGGGAGGGACGAGGTGGTGATGGTGGGGGTCGTGTTGTGTGTTGCACATATATGTCTGTCTCAATCTACCTGCCTCAATACATAGCAAAATCAAAACACCTAAAGAAACAAAACGTAAAAGAACAAAATCTTTTCATAGCGATGCCGGCCTGTGGCGGGAGGGACGAGATAGCGATGGCGGTGGTCGTGTTGTGTGTTGCACATACATGTCTCTCTCAATCTGCCTGCTTCAATAGATAGCAAAATCAAAACACCTAAAGAAACAAAACGTAAAAGAACCAAGCCTTTTATTAGCGATGCTGGTCTGTGTCGGGGAGGACGAGGTGTCGATGGTGGTGGTCGTGTTGTGTGTTGCACATCCATGTCTCTCTCAATCTGCCTCCCTCAATGCATGGCAAAATCAAAACACCTAAAGAAACAAAACGTGAAGAAACCAAACCTTTTCTTTAGGATGCCAGTCTGTGGCGGGGAGCACAAGGTGGCGATGGTGGTGGTCGTGTTGTGTGTTGCACATACATGTCTCTCTCAATCTGCCTGCCTCAATACATAGAAAATCAAAACACCTAAAGAAACAAAACTTAAAAAAAACAAGCCTTTTCTTAGCGATGCCGGTCTGTGGCGGGAGGGACGAGGTAGCGATGGTGGTGGTCTTGTTGTGTGTTGCACATACATGTCTCTCTCACTCTACCAGCCTCAACACATAGCAAAATCAAAACGCCTAAAGAAACAAAATGTAAAAGAACCAAGCCTTTTCTTAGCGATGCCGGCGCGGGAGGGACGAGGTGGCGATGGCGGTGGTCGTGTTGTGTGTTGCACATACATGTCTCTCTCAATCTGCCTGCTTTATTAGATAGCAAAATCAAAACACCTAAAGAAACAAAACGTAAAGAAACAGAGCCTTTTCTTTAGGATGCCGGTCTGTGGCGGGGAGCACAAGGTGGCGATGGTGGTGGTCGTGTTGTGTGTTGCACATACATGTCTCTCTCAATCTGCCTGCCTCAATACATAGCAAAATCAAAACACCGAAAGAAACAAAACGTAAAAATAACCAAGACTTTTTCTTAGCGATGCCGGTCTGTGGCGGGAGGGACGAGGTGGTGATGGTGGGGGTCGTGTTGTGTGTTGCACATACATGTCTCTCTCAATCTACCCGCCTCAATACATAGCAAAATCAAAACACCTAAAGAAACAAAACGTAAAAGAACAAAATCTTTTCATAGCGATGCCGGCCTGTGGCGGGAGGGACGAGATAGCGATGGCGGTGGTCGTGTTGTGTGTTGCACATACATGTCTCTCTCAATCTGCCTGCTTCAATAGATAGCAAAATCAAAACACCTAAAGAAACAAAACGTAAAAGAACCAAGCCTTTTATTAGCGATGCTGGTCTGTGTCGGGGAGGACGAGGTGTCGATGGTGGTGGTCGTGTTGTGTGTTGCACATCCATGTCTCTCTCAATCTGCCTCCCTCAATGCATGGCAAAATCAAAACACCTAAAGAAACAAAACGTGAAGAAACCAAACCTTTTCTTTAGGATGCCAGTCTGTGGCGGGGAGCACAAGGTGGCGATGGTGGTGGTCGTGTTGTGTGTTGCACATACATGTCTCTCTCAATCTGCCTGCCTCAATACATAGAAAATCAAAACACCTAAAGAAACAAAACTTAAAAAAAACAAGCCTTTTCTTAGCGATGCCGGTCTGTGGCGGGAGGGACGAGGTAGCGATGGTGGTGGTCTTGTTGTGTGTTGCACATACATGTCTCTCTCACTCTACCAGCCTCAACACATAGCAAAATCAAAACGCCTAAAGAAACAAAATGTAAAAGAACCAAGCCTTTTCTTAGCGATGCCGGCGCGGGAGGGACGAGGTGGCGATGGCGGTGGTCGTGTTGTGTGTTGCACATTCATGTCTCTCTCAATCTGCCTGCTTTATTAGATAGCAAAATCAAAACACCTAAAGAAACAAAACGTAAAGAAACAGAGCCTTTTCTTTAGGATGCCGGTCTGTGGCGGGGAGCACAAGGTGGCGATGGTGGTGGTCGTGTTGTGTGTTGCACATACATGTCTCTCTCAATCTGCCTGCCTCAATACATAGCAAAATCAAAACACCGAAAGAAACAAAACGTAAAAATAACCAAGACTTTTTCTTAGCGATGCCGGTCTGTGGCGGGAGGGACGAGGTGGTGATGGTGGGGGTCGTGTTGTGTGTTGCACATACATGTCTCTCTCAATCTACCCGCCTCAATACATAGGAAAATTAAAACACCTAAAGAAACAAAACGTAAAAAAACAAAGCCTTTTCTTAGCGAAGCCGGTCCGTGGCGGGAGGGAAGAGGTGGCGATGGTGGTGGTCGTGTTGTGTGCTGCACATACATGTCTCTCTCAATCTGCCTGCCTCAATACATGGCAAAATCAAAACACCTAAAGAAACAAAGCGTAAAGGAACCAAGCCTTTTCTTAGCGATGCTGGTCTGTGTCGGGGAGGACGAGGTGTCGATGGTGGTGGTCGTGTTGTGTGTTGCACATCCATGTCTCTCTCAATCTGCCTCCCTCAATGCATGGCAAAATCAAAACACCTAAAGAAACAAAACGTGAAGAAACCAAACCTTTTCTTTAGGATGCCAGTCTGTGGCGGGGAGCACAAGGTGGCGATGGTGGTGGTCGTGTTGTGTGTTGCACATACATGTCTCTCTCAATCTGCCTGCCTCAATACATAGAAAATCAAAACACCTAAAGAAACAAAACTTAAAAAAAACAAGCCTTTTCTTACGAATGCCGGTCTGTGGCGGGAGGGACGAGGTAGCGATGGTGGTGGTCTTGTTGTGTGTTGCACATACATGTCTCTCACTCTACCAGCCTCAACACATAGCAAAATCAAAACGCCTAAAGAAACAAAATGTAAAAGAACCAAGCCTTTTTATAGCGATGCCGGCGCGGGAGGGACGAGGTGGCGATGGCGGTGGTCGTGTTGTGTGTTGCACATACATGTCTCTCTCAATCTGCCTGCTTTAATAGATAGCAAAATCAAAACACCTAAAGAAACAAAACGTAAAGAAACAGAGCCTTTTCTTTAGGATGCCGGTCTGTGGCGGGGAGCACAAGGTGGCGATGGTGGTGGTCGTGTTGTGTGTTGCACATACATGTCTCTCTCAATCTGCCTGCCTCAATACATAGCAAAATCAAAACACCGAAAGAAACAAAACGTAAAAATAACCAAGACTTTTTCTTAGCGATGCCGGTCTGTGGCGGGAGGGACGAGGTGGTGATGGTGGGGGTCGTGTTGTGTGTTGCACATACATGTCTCTCTCAATCTACCCGCCTCAATACATAGGAAAATTAAAACACCTAAAGAAACAAAACGTAAAAAAACAAAGCCTTTTCTTAGCGAAGCCGGCCCGTGGCGGGAGGGAAGAGGTGGCGATGGTGGTGGTCGTGTTGTGTGCTGCACATACATGTCTCTCTCAATCTGCCTGCCTCAATACATGGCAAAATCAAAACACCTAAAGAAACAAAGCGTAAAGGAACCAAGCCTTTTCTTAGCGATGCAGGCCTGTGGCGGGGAGGACGAGGTGGCGATAGTGGTGGTCATGTTGTGTGTTGCACATACATGTCTCTCAATCTGCCTGCCTCAATACATAGCAAAATCAAAACACCTGAAGAAACAAAACGAAAAAGAACCAAGCCTTTTCTTAGCGATACCGGTCCGTGGCGGGAGGGACGAGGTGGCGATGACGGTGGTCGTGTTGTGTGTTACACATACATGTCTCTCTCAACCTCCCTGCCTCAATACATGGCAAAATCAAAACACCTAAAGAAACAAAACGTAAAGGAACCAAGCCTTTTCTTTAGGATGCCGGTCTGTGGCGGGGAGGACGCGGTGGCGATGGTGGTGGTTGTGTTGTGTGTTGCACATACATGTCACTCTCAATCTGCCTGCCTCAACACATAGCAAAATCAAAACACCTAAAGAAACAAAACGTAAAAGAACCAAGCCTTATCTTAGCGAGGCCGGTCTGTGGCGGGATAGATGAAGTGGCGATGATGATGGTCGTGTTGTGTGTTGCCGTGAAGGAAAGTGAAACGTTGGGCATGAAAGGACAACTTTAACCTGGAAGAAAAGTTTGGGGAACCTGAAAGAGCTTCACGCCATGAAGCAAAAAGTCACCGAGAGCCCCGTGATCGCTCGAGTGTTGCAAACCGGACCCCTTTTCCGACGTGTACGCGAGCGCCCATGCGCTGGCGCCGATATCTATCATGGACTGATTGATATCCGCGCCTCGCAGAGGTTCGCTGGCGTCCTCTGCAGCGCGCATGAGCAAAGCGGTTCTGGCGTACGCCAAGACCGCCGACGCTCGCCGCGTACGCGCAGGAAGCAGCCTTGGAGTTTGTACTTGAGTTTCCCCAACCAGCCGCCTCAACATACGATGCCGAGCACACGGCGCAGGAGATTTTGTGTACCACGTTTCGAGCCTTTTCTTTAGGATGCCGGTCTGTGGCCGGAGGGACGATGTGGCGATGGTGGTGGTCGTGTTGTGTGTTTCGCATACATGTCTCTCTCAATCTGCGTTCCTCAATACATAGCAAAATCAAAACACCTAAAGAAACAAAACGTAAAAGAACAAAATCTTTTCATAGCGATGCCGGCCTGTGGCGGGAGGGACGAGGTGGCGATGGCGGTGGTCGTGTTGTGTGTTGCACATACATGTGTGTCTCAATCTACCTGCCTCAATACATAGCAAAATCAAAACACCTAAAGAAACAAAACGTAAAAAACAAGCCTTTTCTTAGCATGAAATCAAGGACAAGCGCAAATAACAAAGACACAGACATAGAAGTAGACAGGACGAGCGCTGGTCCTGTCTACTTCTACGTCTGTGTCTTTGTTATTTGCGCTAGTCCTTTATTTCATGATGAAACACCAACTAGCCCAGCTTTCCGCCTTGATTACTTTTCTTAGCGATGCCGGTCTGTGGCGGGAGGGACGAGGTGACGATGGTGGTGGTCGTGTTGTGTGCTGCACATACATGTCTCTCTCGATCTGCCTGCCTCAATACATGGCAAAATCAAAACACCTAAAGAAACAAAACGTAAAGGAACCAAGGCTTTTCTTTAGGATGCCGGCGTGTGGCGGGGAGGATGAGGTAGCGATAGTGGTGGTCGTGTTGTGTGTTGCACATACATGTCTCTCTCAATCTACCAGCCTCAACACATAGCAAAATCAAAACGCCTAAAGAAACAAAATGTAAAAGAACCAAGCCTTTTCTAAGCGATGCTTGCCTGCGGCGGGAGGGACGAGGTGGCGATGGCGGTGGTCGTGTTGTGTGTTGCACATACATGTCTCTCTCAATCTGCCTGCTTCAATAGATAGCAAAATCTAAACACCTAAAGAAACAAAACGTAAAGAAACCAAGCCTTTTCTTTAGGATGCCGGTCTGTGGCGGGGAGCACAAGGTGGCGATGGTGGTGGTCGTGTTGTGTGTTGCACATACATGTCTCTCTCAATCTGCCTGCCTCAATACATAGCAAAATCAAAACACCGAAACAAACAAAACGTAAAAGAACCAAGACTTTTTCTTAGCGATGCCGGTCTGTGGCGGGAGGGACGAGGTGGTGATGGTGGGGGTCGTGTTGTGTGTTGCACATACATGTCTCTCTCAATCTACCCGCCTCAATACATAGCAAATTTAAAACACCTAAAGAAACAAAACGTAAAGGAACCAAGCCTTTTCTTAGCGATGCAGGCCTGTGGCAGGGAGGACGAGGTGGCGATGGTGGTGGTCGTGTTATGTGCTGCACATACATGTCTCTCTCAATCTGCCTGCCTCAACACATAGCAAAATCAAAACACCTAAAGAAACAAAGCGTAAAAGAACCAAGCCTTATCTTAGAGAGGCCGGTCTGTGGCGGGATAGATGAAGTGGCGATGGTGATGGTCGTGTTGTGTGTTGCTGTGAAGGAAAATGAAACGTTGGGCATGAAAGGACAACTTTAACCTGGAAGAAAAGTTTGGGGAACCTGAAAGAGCTTCACGCCATGAAGAAAAAGGTCACCGAGAGCCCCGTGATCGCTCGAGTGTTGCAAACCGGACCCCTTTTCCGACGTGTACTCGAGCGCCCATGCGCTGGCGACGATATCTATCATGGATTGATTGATATCCGCGCCTCGCAGAGGTTCGCTGGCGTCCTCTGCAGGGCGCATGAGCAAAGCGGTTCTGGCGTACGCCAAGACCGCCGACGCTCGCCGCGTACGCGCAGGAAGCAGCCTTGGAGTTTGTACTTGAGTTTCCCCAAACAGCCGCCTCAACATACGATGCCGAGCACACGGCGCAGGAGATTTTGTGCACCACGTTTCGAGCCTTTTCTTTAGGATGCCGGTCTGTGGCCGGAGGGACGATGTGGCGAAGGTGGTGGTCGTGTTGTGTGTTGCACATACATGTCTCTCTCAATCTGCCTGCCTCAATACATAGCAAAATCAAAACACCGAAAGAAACAAAACGTAAAAGAACCAAGACTTTTTCTTAGCGATGATAGTCTGTGGCGGGAGGGACGAGGTGGTGATGGTGGGGGTCGTGATGTGTGTTGCACATACATGTCTCTCTCAATCTACCCGCCTCAATACATAGCAAATTTAAAACACCTAAAAAGAAACAAAACGTAAAAAAAACAAAGCCTTTTCTTAGCGATGGCGGTCTGTGGCGGGAGGGAAGAGGTGGCGATGGTGGTGGTCGTGTTGTGTGCTGCACATACATATCTCTCTCAATCTGCCTGCATCAATACATGGCAAAATCAAAACACCGAAAGAAACAAAACGTAAAGGAACCAAGCCTTTTCTTAGCGATGCAGGCCTGTGGCGGGGAGGACGAGATGGCGATAGTGGTGGTCATGTTGTTTGTTGCACATACATGTCTCTCTCAATCTCCCTGCCTCAATACATAGCAAAATCAAAACGCCTAAAGAAACAAAACGAAAAAGAACCAAGCCTTTTCTTAGCGATACCGGTCCGTGGCGGGAGGGACGAGGTGGCGATGGCGGTGGTCGTGTTGTGTGTGGCACATACATGTCTCTCTCAATCTGCCTGCTTCAATAGATAGCAAAATCAAAACACCTAAAGAAACAAAACGTAAAGAAACCAAGCCTTTTCTTTAGGATGCCGGTCTGTGGCGGGGAGCACAAGGTGGCGATGGTGGTGGTCGTGTTGTGTGTTGCACATACATGTCTCTCTCAATCTGCCTGCCTCAATACATAGCAAAATCAAAACACCGAAACAAACAAAACGTAAAAGAACAAAGACTTTTTCTTAGCGATGCCGGTCAGTGGCGGGAGGGACGAGGTGGCGATGGTTGTGGTCGTGTTCTGTGCTGCACATACATGTCTCTCTCAATCTGCCTGCCTCAACACATAGCAAAATCAAAACACCTAAAGAAACAAAGCGTAAAAGAACCAAGCCTTATCTTAGAGAGGCCGGTCTGTGGCGGAATAGATGAAGTGGCGATGGTGATGGTCGTGTTGTGTGTTGCCGTGAAGGAAAATGAAACGTTGGGCATGAAAGGACAACTTTAACCTGGAAGAAAAGTTTGGGGAACCTGAAAGAGCTTCACGCCATGAAGAAAAAGGTCACCGAGAGCCCCGTGATCGCTCGAGTGTTGCAAACCGGACCCCTTTTCCGACGTGTACGCGAGCGCCCATGCGCTGGCGACGATATCTATCATGGATTGATTGATATCCGCGCCTCGCAGAGGTTCGCTGGCATCCTCTGCAGCGCGCATGAGCAAAGCGGTTCTGGCGTACGCCAAGACCGCCGACGCTCGCCGCGTACGCGCAGGAAGCAGCCTTGGAGTTTGTACTTGAGTTTCCCCAAACAGCCGCCTCAACATACGATGCCGAGCACACGGCGCTGGAGATTTTGTGCACCACGTTTTGAGCCTTTTCTTTAGGATGCCGGTCTGTGGCCGGAGGGACGATGTGGCGATGGTGGTGGTCGTGTTCTGTGTTGCACATACATGTCTCTCTCAATCTGCCTGCCTCAATACATAGCAAAATCAAAACACCTAAAGAAACAAAACGTAAAGGAACCAAGCCTTTTCTTAGCGATGCATGCCTGTGGCGGGGAGGACGAGGTGGCGATAGTGGTGGTCATGTTGTGTGTTGCACATACATGTCTCTCTCAATCTGCCTGCCTCAATACATAGCAAAATCAAAACACCTAAAGAAACAAAACGAAAAAGAACCAAGCCTTTTCTTAGCGATACCGGTCCGTGGCGGGAGGGACGAGGGGGCGATGGCGGTGGTCGTGTTGTGTGTTGCACATAGATGTCTCTCTCGATCTGCCTGCTTCAATAGATAGCAAAATCAAAACACCTAAAGAAACAAAATGCAAAAGAACCAAGCCTTTTATTAGCGATGCTGGTCTGTGGCAGGGAGGACGAGGTGGCGATGGTGGTGGTCGTGTTGTGTGTTGCACATACATGTCACTCACAATCTGCCTGCCTCAACACATAGCAAAATCAAAACACCTAAAGAAACAAAACGTAAAAGAACCAAGCCTTTTCTTTAGGAAGCCGGTCTGTGGGGGGGGGGGGCCGAGGTAGCGATGGTGCTGGTCGTGTTGTATATTGCACATACATGTCCCTCTCAATCTGCTTGCCTCAATACTTAGCAAAATAAAAACACCTAAAGAAACAAAACGTAAAAGAACCAAGCCTTTTCTTAGCGAGGCCGGTGTGTGGCGGGAGGGACAAGGTGGCAATGGTGGTGGTCGTGTTGTGTGTTGCACATACATGTCTCTCTCAACATGCCTGCCTCAATACATAGCAAAATCAAAACACCGAAAGAAACAAAACGTAAAGGAACCAAGCCTTTTCTTTAGGATGCCGGTGTGTGGCGGGGAGGATGAGGTAGCGATGGTGGTGGTCGTGTTGTGTGTTGCACATACATGTCTCTCTCAATCTACCAGCCTCAACACCTAGCAAAATCGAAACGCCTAAAGAAACAAAATGTAAAAGAACCAAGCCTTTTCGTAGCGATGCCGGCCTGTGGCGGGAGGGACGAGGTGGCGATGGCGGTGGTCGTGTTTTGTGTTGCACATACATGTCTCTCTCAATCTGCCTGCTTCATTAGATAGCAAAATCAAAACACCTAAAGAAACAAAACGTAAAGAAACAGAGCCTTTTCTTTAGGATGCCGGTCTGTGGCGGGGAGCACAAGGTGGCGATGGTGGTGGTCGTGTTGTGTGTTGCACATACATGTCTCTCTCAATCTGCCTGCCTCAATACATAGCAAAATCAAAACACCGAAAGAAACAAAACGTAAAAGAACCAAGACTTTTTCTTAGCGATGCCGGTCTGTGGCGGGAGGGACGAGGTGGTGATGGTGGGGGTCGTGTTGTGTGTTGCGCATACACATCTCTCTCAATCTACCCGCCTCAATACATAGGAAAATTGAAACACCTAAAGAAACAAAACGTAAAAAAACAAAGACTTTTCTTAGCGATGCCGGTCTGTGGCGGGAGGGAAGAGGTGGCGATGGTGGTGGTCGTGTTGTGTGCTGCACATACATGTCTCTCTAAATCTGCCTGCCTCAATACATGGCAAAATCAAAACACCTAAAGAAACAAAACGTAAAGGAACCAAGCCTTTTCTTAGCGATGCAGGCCTGTGGCGGGGAGGACGAGGTGGCGATAGTGGTGGTCATGTTGTGTGTTGCACATACATGTCTCTCTCAATCTGCCTGCCTCAATACATAGCAAAATCAAAACACCTAAAGAAACAAAACGAAAAAGAACCAAGCCTTTTCTTAGCGATACCGGTCCGTGGCGGGAGGCACGAGGTGGCGATGGTGGTGGTTGTGTTGTGTGTTGCACATACATGTCACTCTCAATCTGCCTGCCTCAACACATAGCAAAATCAAAACACCTAAAGAAACAAAATTAAAAGAACCAAGCCTTATCTTAGCGAGGCCGGTCTGTGGCGGGATAGATGAAGTGGCGATGATGATGGTCGTGTTGTGTGTTGCCGTGAAGGAAAGTGAAACGTTGGGCATGAAATGAACACTTTAACCTGGAAGAAAAGTTTGGGGAACCTGAAATAGCTTCACGCCATGAAGCAAAAGGTCACCGAGAGCCCCGTGATCGCTCGAGAGTTGCAAACCGGACCCCTTTTCCGACGCGTACGTGAGCGCCCATGCGCTGGCGCCGATATCTATCATGGACTGATTGATATCCGCGCCTCGCAGAGGTTCGCTGGCGTCCTCTGCAGCGCGCATGAGCAAAGCGGTTCTGGCGTCCGCCAAGACCGCCGACGCTCGCCGCGTACGCGCAGGAAGCAGCCTTGGAGTTTGTACTTGAGTTTCCCAAACCAGCCGCCTCAACATACGATGCCGAGCACACGGCGCAGGAGATTTTGTGTACCACGTTTCAAGCCTTTTCTTTAGGATACCGGTCAGTGGCCGGAGGGACGATGTGGCGATGGTGGTGGTCGTGTTGTGTGTTGCACATACATGTCTCTCTCAATCTGCGTGCCTCAATACATAGCAAAATCAAAACACCTAAAGAAACAAAACGTAAAAGAACAAAATCTTTTCATAGCGATGCCAGCCTGTGGCGGGAGGGACGAGGTGGCGATGGCGGTGGTCGTGTTGTGTGTTGCACATACATGTCTCTCTCAATCTGCCTGCTTCAATAGATAGCAAAATCAAAACACCTAAAGAAACACAACGTAAAAGAACCAAGCCTTTTATTAGCGATGCTAGTCTGTGGCGGGGAGGACGAGGTGGCGATGGTGGTGGTCGTGTTGTGTGTTGCACATACATGTCTCTCTCAATCTGCCGGCCTCAATACATAGCAAAATCAGAACACCGAAAGAAACAAAACGTAAAAGAACCAAGACTTTTTCTTAGCGATGCCGGTATGTGGCGGGAGGTACGAGCTGGTGATGGTGGGGGTCGTGTTGTGCGTTGCACATACATGTCTCTCTCAATCTACCTGCCTCAATACATAGCAAAATCAAAACACCTAAAGAAACAAAACGTATAAAAAACAAGCCTTTTCTTAGCGATGCCGGTCAGTGGCGGGAGGGGCGAGGTGGCGATGGTGGTGGTCGTGTTGTGTGCTGCACATACATGTCTCTCTCAATCTCCCTCCCTCAATACATGGCAAAATCAAAACACCTAAAGAAACAAAACGTAAAGGCACGAAGCCTTTTATTTAGGATGCCGGTGTGTGGCGGGGAGGACGAGGTGGCGATGGTGGTGGTCGTGTTGTGTGTTACACATACATGTCTCTCTCAACCTCCCTGCCTCAATACATGGCAAAATCAAAACACCTAAAGAATCAAAACGTAAAGGAACCAAGCCTTTTCTTTAGGATGCCGGTCTGTGGCAGGCAGGACGAGGTGGCGATGGTGGTGCTCGTGTTGTGTGTTGCACATACATGTCTCTCTCAATCTACGTGCCTAAACACATAGCAAAATCAAAACACCTAAAGAAACAAAGCGTAAAAGAACCAAGACTTTTATTAGCGATGCAGGTCTGTGGCGGGGAGGACGAGGTGGCGATGGTGGTGGTCGTGTTGTGTGTTGCACATACATGTCTCTCTCAATCTGCCTGCCTCAATGCATGGCAAAATCAAAATACCTAAAGAAACCAAACGTAAAGGAACCAAGCCTTTTCATTAGCATGCAGGTCTGTGGCGGGGAGGACGAGGTGGCGATGGTGGTGGTCGTGTTGTGTGTTGCACATACATGTCACTCTCAACTGCCTGCCTCAACACATAGCAAAATCAAAACACCTAAAGAAACAAAACGTAAAAGAACCAAGCCTTTTCTTAGCGATGCCGGTCTGTGGCGGAACGGACGAGGTGGCGATGGTGTTGGTCGTGCTGGGTGTTGCACATACGTGTCTCTCTCAATCTGCCTGCCTCAATACATCACAAAATCAAAACAACTAAATAAACAAAACGTAAAAGAACCAAGCTTTTTCTTTAGGATGCCGGTCTGTGGCGGAAGGGGGCCGAGGTAGCGACGGTGGTGGAAGTGTTTTATATTGCACATACATGTCTCTCTCAATCTGCCTGCCTCAATACATAGCAAAATCAAAACACCTAAAGAAACAAAACGTAAAAGAACCAAGCCTTTTCTTAGCGAGGCCGGTCTGTGGCGGGAGGGACGAGGTGGCGATGGTGGTGGTCGTGTTGAGTGTTGCACATGCATGTCTCTCTCAATCTGCCTGCCTCAACATATAGCAAAATCAAAACACCTAGAGAAACAAAACGTAAAGGAACCAAGCCTTTTCTTTAGGATGCCGGTCTGTGGCGGAGAGGAGGAGGTGGCGATGGTATTGGACGTGTTGTGTGTTGCACATACATGTCTGTCTCAATCTGCCTGCCGCAATACATAGCAAAATCAAAACACCTAAAGAAACAAACCGTAAAAGAACCAAGCCTTTTCTTAGCGATGCCGGTCAGTGGCGGGAGGGACGAGGTGGCGATGGTGGTGGTCGTGTTGTGTGTTGCACATGCATGTCTCTCTCAATCTGCCTGTCTCAATACATAGCAAAATCAAAACAGCTAAAGAAACAAAACGTAAAACAACCAAGCCTTTTCTTAGCGATGCCGGTCTGTGGCGGGGGGGGGGTGGCGATGGTGGTGGTCGTGTTTTATATTGCACATACATGTCTCTCTCAATCTGCCTGCCTCAATACATAGCAAAATCAAAACACCTAAAGAAACAAAACATTAAAAAACCAAGCCTTTTCTTTAGGATGCCGGTCTGTGGCGGAGAGGAGGAGGTGGCGACGGTATTGGACGTGTTGTGTGTTGCACATACATGTCTGTCTCAATCTGCCTGCCGAAATACATAGCAAAATCAAAACACCTAAAGAAACAAAACGTAAAAGAACCAAGCCTTTTCTTAGCGATGCCGGTCAGTGGCGGGAGGGACAAGGTGGCGATGGTAGTGGTCGTGTTGTGTGTTGCACATACATGTCTCGCTCAATCTGCCTGTCTCAATACATAGCAAAATCAAAACACCTAAAGAAACATTAAAAGAACCAAACCTTTTCTTAGCGATGCCGGTCAGTGGCGGGAGGGACGAGGTAGCGATGGTGGTGGTCGTGTTGTGTGTTGCACATACATGTCTCTCTCAATCTGCCTGTCTCAATACATAGCAAAATCAAAACACCTAAAGAAACAAAACGTAAAAGAACCAAGACTTTTCTTAGCGATGCCGGTCTGTGGTGGGAGGGACCAGGTGGCGGTGGTGGTGGTCGTGTTGTGTGTAGCACATACATGTCTTTCTCAATCTGCCTGTCTCAATACATAGCAAAATCAAAACACTTAAAGAAACAAAACGTAAAACAACCAAGCCTTTTCTTAGCGATGCCGGTCTGTGGCGGGAGGGATGAGGTGGCGATGGTGGTGGTCGTGTTGTGTGTTCCAAATACATGTCTCTCTCAATCTGCCTGCCTCAACACATAGCAAAATCAAAACACCTAAAGAAACAAAACGTGAAAGAACCAAGCCTTTTCTTAGCGATGCCGGTCAGTGGCGGGAGGGACGAGGTGGCGATGGTGGTGGTCGTGTTGTGTGTTGCACATACATGTCTCTCTCAATCTGCCTGCCTCAATACATAGCAAGCTCAAAACACCTAAAGAAACAAAACGTAAAGGAACCAAGCCTTTTCTTAGCGATGCAGGCCTGTGGCATGGAGGACGAGGTGGCGGTGGTGGTGGTCGTGTTGTGTGCCGCACATACATGTCTCTCTCAATCTGCCTGCCTCAACACATAGCAAAATCAAAACACCTAAAGAAACAAAGCGTAAAAGAACCAAGCCTTATCTTAGAGAGGCCGGTCTGTGGCGGGATAGATGAAGTGGCGATGGTGATGGTCGTGTTGTGTGTTGCCGTGAAGGAAAATGAAACGTTGGGCATGAAAGGACAACTTTAACCTGGAAGAAAAGTTTGGGGAACCTGAAAGAGCTTCACGCCATGAAGAAAAAGGTCACCGAGAGCCCCGTGATCGCTCGAGTGTTGCAAACCGGACCCCTTTTCCGACGTGTACGCGAGCGCCCATGCGCTGGCGACGATATCTATCATGGATTGATTGATATCCGCGCCTCGCAGAGATTCGCTGGCGTCCTCTGCAGCGCGCATGAGCAAAGCGGTTCTGGCGTACGCCAAGACCGCCGACGCTCGCCGCGTACGCGCAGGAAGCAGCCTTGGAGTTTGTACTTGAGTTTCCCCAACCAGCCGCCTCAACATACGATGCCGAGCACACGGCGCAGGAGATTTTGTGTACCACGTTTCGAGCCTTTTCTTTAGGATGCCGGTCTGTGGCCGGAGGGACGATGTGGCGATGGTGGTGGTCGTGTTGTGTGCTGCACATACATGTCTCTCTCGATCTGCCTGCCTCAATACATGGCAAAATCAAAACACCTAAAGAAACAAAACGTAAAGGAACCAAGGCTTTTCTTTAGGATGCCGGTGTGTGGCGGGGAGGATAAGGTAGCGATGGTGGTGGTCGTGTTGTGTGTTGCACATACATGTCTCTCTCAATCTACCAGCCTCAACACATAGCAAAATCAAAACGCCTAAAGAAACAAAATGTAAAAGAACCAAGCCTTTTCTAAGCGATGCCGGCCTGTGGCGGGAGGGACGAGGTGGCGATGGCGGTGGTCGTGTTGTGTGTTGCACATACATGTCTCTCTCAATCTGCCTGCTTCAATAGATAGCAAAATCAAAACACCTAAAGAAACAAAACGTAAAGAAACCAAGCCTTTTCTTTAGGATGCCGGTCTGTGGCGGGGAGCACAAGGTGGCGATGGTGGTGGTCGTGTTGTGTGTTGCACATACATGTCTCTCTCAATCTGCCTGCCTCAATACATAGCAAAATCAAAACACCGAAAGAAACAAAACGTAAAAGAACCAAGACTTTCTTAGCGATGCCGGTCTGTGGCGGGAGGGACGAGGTGGTGATGGTGGGGGTCGTGTTGTGTGTTGCACATACATGTCTTTCTCAATCTACCCGCCTCAATACATAGCAAATTTAAAACACCTAAAGAAACAAAACGTAAAGGAACCAAGCCTTTTCTTAGCGATGCAGGTCTGTGGCAGGGAGGACGAGGTGGCGATGGTGGTGGTCGTGTTGTGTGCTGCACATACATGTCTCTCTCAATCTGCCTGCCTCAACACATAGCAAAATCAAAACACCTAAAGAAACAAAGCGTAAAAGAACCAAGCCTTATCTTAGAGAGGCCGGTCTGTGGCGGGATAGATGAAGTGCCGATGGTGATGGTCGTGTTGTGTGTTGCCGTGAAGGAAAATGAAACGTTGGGCATGAAAGGACAACTTTAACCTGGAAGAAAAGTTTGGGAACCTGAAAGAGCTTCACGCCATGAAGAAAAAGGTCACCGAGAGCCCCGTGATCGCTCGAGTGTTGCAAACCGGACCACTTTTCCGACGTGTACGCGAGCGCCCATGCGCTGGCGACGATATCTATCATGGATTGATTGATATCCGCGCCTCGCAGAGATTCGCTGGCGTCCTCTGCAGCGCGCATGAGCAAAGCGGTTCTGGCGTACGCCAAGACCGCCGACGCTCGCCGCGTACGCGCAGGAAGCAGCCTTGGAGTTTGTACTTGAGTTTCCCCAACCAGCCGCCTCAACATACGATGCCGAGCACACGGCGCAGGAGATTTTGTGTACCACGTTTCGAGCCTTTTCTTTAGGATGCCGGTCTGTGGCCGGAGGGACGATTTGGCGATGGTGGTGGTCGTGTTGTGTGTTGCACATACATGTCTCTCTCAATCTGCGTGCCTCAATACATAGCAAAATCAAAACACCTAAAGAAACAAAACGTAAAAAACAAAATCTTTTCATAGCGATGCCGGCCTGTGGCGGGAGGGACGAGGTGGCGATGGCGGTGGTCGTGTTGTGTGTTGCACATACATGTCTCTCTCAATCTGCCTGCTTCAATAGATAGCAAAATCAAAACACCTAAAGAAACAAAACGTAAAAGAACCAAGCCTTTTTTAGCGATGCTGGTCTGTGGCGGGGAGGACGAGGTGGCGATGGTGGTGGTCGTGTTGTGTGTTGCACATGTATGTCTCTCTCAATCTGCCTCCCTCAATGCATGGCAAAATCAAAACACCTAAAGAAACAAAACGTAAAGAAACCAAGACTTTTTCTTAGCGATGCCGGTCTGTGGCGGGAGGGACGAGGTGGTGATGGTGGGGGTCGTGTTGTGTGTTGCACATACATGTCGGTCGCAATCTACCTGCCTCAATACATAGCAAAATCAAAACACCTAAAGAAACAAAACGTAATAAAAACAAGCCTTTTCTTAGCGATGCCGGTCTGTGGCGGAAGGGACGCGGTGGCGATGGTGGTGGTCGTGTTGTGTGCTGCACATACATGTCTCTCTCGATCTGCCTGCCTCAATACATGGCAAAATCAAAACACCTAAAGAAACAATACGTAAAGGAACCAAGCCTTTTCTTTAGGATGCCGGTGTGTGGCGGGGAGGATGAGGTAGCGATGGTGGTGGTCGTGTTGTGTGTCGCACATACATGTCTCTCTCAATCTACCAGCCTCTACACATAGCAAAATCAAAACGCCCAAAGAAGCAAAATGTAAAAGAACCAAGCCTTTTCTTAGCGATGCAGGTCTGTGGCGGGGAGGACGAGGTGGCGATGGTGGTTGTCGTGTTGTGTGTTGCACATACATGTCTCTCTCAATCTGCCTGCCTCAATGCATGGCAAAATCAAAATACCTAAAGAAAGCAAACGTAAAGAAACCAAGCCTTTTCTTTAGGATGCACGTCTGTGGCAGGGAGGACGAGGTGGCGATGGTGGTGGTCGTGTTGTGTGTTGCACATACATGTCACTCTCAATCTGCCTGCCTCAACACATAGCAAAATCAAAACACCTAAAGTAACAAAACGTAAAAGAACCAAGCCTTTTCTTAGCGATGCCGGTCTGTGGCGGAACGGACGAGGTGGCGATGGTGGTGGTCGTGTTGTGTGTTGCACATACATGTCTCTCTCAATCTGCCTGCCTGAATACATCACAAAATCAAAACAACTAAAGAAACAAAACGTGAAAGAACCAAGCCATTTCTTTAGGATGCCGGTCTGTGGCCAGGGGGGGGGGCGATGGTGGTGGTCGTGTTTTATATTGCACATACATGTCTCTCTCAATGTGCCTGCCTCAATACATAGCAAAATCAAAGCACCTAAAGAAACAAAACGTAAAAAAACCAAGCCTTTTCTTTAGGATGCCGGTCTGTGGCGGGAAGGACGAGGTGGCGATGGTGGTGGTCGTGTTGTGTGTTGCACATACATGTCTCTCTCAATCTGCCTGTCTCAATACATAGCAAAATCAAAACACCTAAAGAAACAAAACGTAAAAGAACCAAGACTTTTCTTAGCGATGCCGGTCTGTGGTGGGAGGGACGAGGTGGCGGTGGTGGTGGTCGTGTTGTGTGTTGCACATACATGTCTTTCTCAATCTGCCTGTCTCAATACATAGCAAAATCAAAACACCTAAAGAAACAAAACGTAAAACAACCAAGCCTTTTCTTAGCGATGCCGGACTGTGGCGGGAGGGACGAGGTGCCGATGGTGGTGGTCGTGTTGTGTGTTCCACATACATGTCTCTCTCAGTCTGGCTGCCTCAACACATAGCAAAATCAAAACACCTAAAGAAACAAAACGTAAAAGAACCAAGCCTTTTCATAGCGATGCCGGTCAGTGGCGGGAGGGACGAGGTGGCGATGGTGGTGGTCGTGTTGTGTGTTGCACATACATGTCTCTCTCAATCTGCCTGCCTCAATACATAGCAAAATCAAAACACCGAAAGAAACAAAACGTAAAAGAACCAAGACTTTCTTAGCGATGCCGGTCTGTGGCGGGAGGGACGAGGTGGTGATGGTGGGGGTCGTGTTGTGTGTTGCACATACATGTCTTTCTCAATCTACCCGCCTCAATACATAGCAAATTTAAAACACCTAAAGAAACAAAACGTAAAGGAACCAAGCCTTTTCTTAGCGATGCAGGCCTGTGGCAGGGAGGACGAGGTGGCGATGGTGGTGGTCGTGTTGTGTGCTGCACATACATGTCTCTCTCAATCTGCCTGCCTCAACACATAGCAAAATCAAACACCTAAAGAAACAAAGCGTAAAAGAACCAAGCCTTATCTTAGAGAGGCCGGTCTGTGGCGGGATAGATGAAGTGGCGATGGTGATGGTCATGTTGTGTGTTGCCGTGAAGGAAAATGAAACGTTGGGCATGAAAAGACAACTTTAACCTGGAAGAAAAGTTTGGGGAACCTGAAAGAGCTTCACGCCATGAAGAAAAAGGTCACCGAGAGCCCCGTGATCGCTCGAGTGTTGCAAACCGGACCCCTTTTCCGACGTGTACGCGAGCGTCCATGCGCTGGCGACGATATCTATCATGGATTGATTGATATCCGCGCCTCGCAGAGATTCGCTGGCGTCCTCTGCAGCGCGCATGAGCAAAGCGGTTCTGGCGTACGCCAAGACCGCCGACGCTCGCCGCGTACGCACAGGAAGCAGCCTTGGAGTTTGTACTTGAGTTTCCCCAACCAGCCGCCTCAACATACGATGCCGAGCACACGGCGCAGGAGATTTTGTGTACCACGTTTCGAGCCTTTTCTTTAGGATGCCGGTCTGTGGCCGGAGGGACGATGTGGCGATGGTGGTGGTCGTGTTGTGTGCTGCACATACATGTCTCTCTCGATCTGCCTGCCTCAATACATGGCAAAATCAAAACACCTAAAGAAACAAAACGTAAAGGAACCAAGGCTTTTCTTTAGGATGCCGGTGTGTGGCGGGGAGGATAAGGTAGCGATGGTGGTGGTCGTGTTGTGTGTTGCACATACATGTCTCTCTCAATCTACCAGCCTCAACACATAGCAAAATCAAAACGCCTAAAGAAACAAAATGTAAAAGAACCAAGCCTTTTCTAAGCGATGCCGGCCTGTGGCGGGAGGGACGAGGTGGCGATGGCGGTGGTCGTGTTGTGTGTTGCACATACATGTCTCTCTCAATCTGCCTGCTTCAATAGATAGCAAAATCAAAACACCTAAAGAAACAAAACGTAAAGAAACCAAGCCTTTTCTTTAGGATGCCGGTCTGTGGCGGGGAGCACAAGGTGGCGATGGTGGTGGTCGTGTTGTGTGTTGCACATACATGTCTCTCTCAATCTGCCTGCCTCAATACATAGCAAAATCAAAACACCGAAAGAAACAAAACGTAAAAGAACCAAGACTTTCTTAGCGATGCCGGTCTGTGGCGGGAGGGACGAGGTGGTGATGGTGGGGGTCGTGTTGTGTGTTGCACATACATGTCTTTCTCAATCTACCCGCCTCAATACATAGCAAATTTAAAACACCTAAAGAAACAAAACGTAAAGGAACCAAGCCTTTTCTTAGCGATGCAGGCCTGTGGCAGGGAGGACGAGGTGGCGATGGTGGTGGTCGTGTTGTGTGCTGCACATACATGTCTCTCTCAATCTGCCTGCCTCAACACATAGCAAAATCAAAACACCTAAAGAAACAAAGCGTAAAAGAACCAAGCCTTATCTTAGAGAGGCCGGTCTGTGGCGGGATAGATGAAGTGGCGATGGTGATGGTCGTGTTGTGTGTTGCCGTGAAGGAAAATGAAACGATGGGCATGAAAGGACAACTTTAACCTGGAAGAAAAGTTTGGGGAACCTGAAAGAGCTTCACGCCATGAAGAAAAAGGTCACCGAGAGCCCCGTGATCGCTCGAGTGTTGCAAACCGGACCACTTTTACGACGTGTACGCGAGCGCCCATGCGCTGGCGACGATATCTATCATGGATTGATTGATATCCGCGCCTCGCAGAGATTCGCTGGCGTCCTCTGCAGCGCGCATGAGCAAAGCGGTTCTGGCGTACGCCAAGACCGCCGACGCTCGCCGCGTACGCGCAGGAAGCAGCCTTGGAGTTTGTACTTGAGTTTCCCCAACCAGCCGCCTCAACATACGATGCCGAGCACACGGCGCAGGAGATTTTGTGTACCACGTTTCGAGCCTTTTCTTTAGGATGCCGGTCTGTGGCCGGAGGGACGATGTGGCGATGGTGGTGGTCGTGTTGTGTGTTGCACATACATGTCTCTCTCAATCTGCGTGCCTCAATACATAGCAAAATCAAAACACCTAAAGAAACAAAACGTAAAAAACAAAATCTTTTCATAGCGATGCCGGCCTGTGGCGGGAGGGACGAGGTGGCGATGGCGGTGGTCGTGTTGTGTGTTGCACATACATGTCTCTCTCAATCTGCCTGCTTCAATAGATAGCAAAATCAAAACACCTAAAGAAACAAAACGTAAAGAAACCAAGCCTTTTCTTTAGGATGCCGGTCTGTGGCGGGGAGCACAAGGTGGCGATGGTGGTGGTCGTGTTGTGTGTTGCACATACATGTCTCTCTCAATCTGCCTGCCTCAATACATAGCAAAATCAAAACACCGAAAGAAACAAAACGTAAAAGAACCAAGACTTTCTTAGCGATGCCGGTCTGTGGCGGGAGGGACGAGGTGGTGATGGCGGGGGTCGTGTTGTGTGTTGCACATACATGTCTTTCTCAATCTACCCGCCTCAATACATAGCAAATTTAAAACACCTAAAGAAACAAAACGTAAAGGAACCAAGCCTTTTCTTAGCGATGCAGGCCTGTGGCAGGGAGGACGAGGTGGCGATGGTGGTGGTCGTGTTGTGTGCTGCACATACATGTCTCTCTCAATCTGCCTGCCTCAACACATAGCAAAATCAAAACACCTAAAGAAACAAAGCGTAAAAGAACCAAGCCTTATCTTAGAGAGGCCGGTCTGTGGCGGGATAGATGAAGTGGCGATGGTGATGGTCGTGTTGTGTGTTGCCGTGAAGGAAAATGAAACGATGGGCATGAAAGGACAACTTTAACCTGGAAGAAAAGTTTGGGGAACCTGAAAGAGCTTCACGCCATGAAGAAAAAGGTCACCGAGAGCCCCGTGATCGCTCGAGTGTTGCAAACCGGACCACTTTTACGACGTGTACGCGAGCGCCCATGCGCTGGCGACGATATCTATCATGGATTGATTGATATCCGCGCCTCGCAGAGATTCGCTGGCGTCCTCTGCAGCGCGCATGAGCAAAGCGGTTCTGGCGTACGCCAAGACCGCCGACGCTCGCCGCGTACGCGCAGGAAGCAGCCTTGGAGTTTGTACTTGAGTTTCCCCAACCAGCCGCCTCAACATACGATGCCGAGCACACGGCGCAGGAGATTTTGTGTACCACGTTTCGAGCCTTTTCTTTAGGATGCCGGTCTGTGGCCGGAGGGACGATGTGGCGATGGTGGTGGTCGTGTTGTGTGTTGCACATACATGTCTCTCTCAATCTGCGTGCCTCAATACATAGCAAAATCAAAACACCTAAAGAAACAAAACGTAAAAAACAAAATCTTTTCATAGCGATGCCGGCCTGTGGCGGGAGGGACGAGGTGGCGATGGCGGTGGTCGTGTTGTGTGTTGCACATACATGTCTCTCTCAATCTGCCTGCTTCAATAGATAGCAAAATCAAAACACCTAAAGAAACAAAACGTAAAAGAACCAAGCCTTTTTTAGCGATGCTGGTCTGTGGCGGGGAGGACGAGGTGGCGATGGTGGTGGTCGTGTTGTGTGTTGCACATGTATGTCTCTCTCAATCTGCCTCCCTCAATGCATGGCAAAATCAAAACACCTAAAGAAACAAAACGTAAAGAAACCAAGACTTTTTCTTAGCGATGCCGGTCTGTGGCGGGAGGGACGAGGTGGTGATGGTGGGGGTCGTGTTGTGTGTTGCACATACATGTCGGTCGCAATCTACCTGCCTCAATACATAGCAAAATCAATACACCTAAAGAAACAAAACGTAATAAAAACAAGCCTTTTCTTAGCGATGCCGGTGTGTGGCGGAAGGGACGAGGTGGCGATGGTGGTGGTCGTGTTGTGTGCTGCACATACATGTCTCTCTCGATCTGCCTGCCTCAATACATGGCAAAATCAAAACACCTAAAGAAACAATACGTAAAGGAACCAAGCCTTTTCTTTAGGATGCCGGTGTGTGGCGGGGAGGATGAGGTAGCGATGGTGGTGGTCGTGTTGTGTGTCGCACATACATGTCTCTCTCAATCTACCAGCCTCTACACATAGCAAAATCAAAACGCCCAAAGAAGCAAAATGTAAAAGAACCAAGCCTTTTCTTAGCGATGCAGGTCTGTGGCGGGGAGGACGAGGTGGCGATGGTGGTTGTCGTGTTGTGTGTTGCACATACATGTCTCTCTCAATCTGCCTGCCTCAATGCATGGCAAAATCAAAATACCTAAAGAAAGCAAACGTAAAGAAACCAAGCCTTTTCTTTAGGATGCACGTCTGTGGCAGGGAGGACGAGGTGGCGATGGTGGTGGTCGTGTTGTGTGTTGCACATACATGTCACTCTCAATCTGCCTGCCTCAACACATAGCAAAATCAAAACACCTAAAGTAACAAAACGTAAAAGAACCAAGCCTTTTCTTAGCGATGCCGGTCTGTGGCGGAACGGACGAGGTGGCGATGGTAGTGGTCGTGTTGTGTGTTGCACATACATGTCTCTCTCAATCTGCCTGCCTGAATACATCACAAAATCAAAACAACTAAAGAAACAAAACGTGAAAGAACCAAGCCATTTCTTTAGGATGCCGGTCTGTGGCCGGGGGGGGGGGGCGATGGTGGTGGTCGTGTTTTATATTGCACATACATGTCTCTCTCAATCTGCCTGCCTCAATACATAGCAAAATCAAAGCACCTAAAGAAACAAAACGTAAAAAAACCAAGCCTTTTCTTTAGGATGCCGGTCTGTGGCGGGAAGGACGAGGTGGCGATGGTGGTGGTCGTGTTGTGTGTTGCACATACATGTCTCTCTCAATCTGCCTGTCTCAATACATAGCAAAATCAAAACACCTAAAGAAACAAAACGTAAAGGAACCAAGCCTTTTCTTAGCGATGCAGGCCTGTGGCAGGGAGGACGAGGTGGCGATGGTGGTGGTCGTGTTGTGTGCTGCACATACATGTCTCTCTCAATCTGCCTGCCTCAACACATAGCAAAATCAAAACACCTAAAGAAACAAAGCGTAAAAGAACCAAGCCTTATCTTAGAGAGGCCGGTCTGTGGCGGGATAGATGAAGTGGCGATGGTGATGGTCGTGTTGTGTGTTGCCGTGAAGGAAAATGAAACGATGGGCATGAAAGGACAACTTTAACCTGGAAGAAAAGTTTGGGGAACCTGAAAGAGCTTCACGCCATGAAGAAAAAGGTCACCGAGAGCCCCGTGATCGCTCGAGTGTTGCAAACCGGACCACTTTTACGACGTGTACGCGAGCGCCCATGCGCTGGCGACGATATCTATCATGGATTGATTGATATCCGCGCCTCGCAGAGATTCGCTGGCGTCCTCTGCAGCGCGCATGAGCAAAGCGGTTCTGGCGTACGCCAAGACCGCCGACGCTCGCCGCGTACGCGCAGGAAGCAGCCTTGGAGTTTGTACTTGAGTTTCCCCAACCAGCCGCCTCAACATACGATGCCGAGCACACGGCGCAGGAGATTTTGTGTACCACGTTTCGAGCCTTTTCTTTAGGATGCCGGTCTGTGGCCGGAGGGACGATGTGGCGATGGTGGTGGTCGTGTTGTGTGTTGCACATACATGTCTCTCTCAATCTGCGTGCCTCAATACATAGCAAAATCAAAACACCTAAAGAAACAAAACGTAAAAAACAAAATCTTTTCATAGCGATGCCGGCCTGTGGCGGGAGGGACGAGGTGGCGATGGCGGTGGTCGTGTTGTGTGTTGCACATACATGTCTCTCTCAATCTGCCTGCTTCAATAGATAGCAAAATCAAAACACCTAAAGAAACAAAACGTAAAAGAACCAAGCCTTTTTTAGCGATGCTGGTCTGTGGCGGGGAGGACGAGGTGGCGATGGTGGTGGTCGTGTTGTGTGTTGCACATGTATGTCTCTCTCAATCTGCCTCCCTCAATGCATGGCAAAATCAAAACACCTAAAGAAACAAAACGTAAAGAAACCAAGACTTTTTCTTAGCGATGCCGGTCTGTGGCGGGAGGGACGAGGTGGTGATGGTGGGGGTCGTGTTGTGTGTTGCACATACATGTCGGTCGCAATCTACCTGCCTCAATACATAGCAAAATCAATACACCTAAAGAAACAAAACGTAATAAAAACAAGCCTTTTCTTAGCGATGCCGGTGTGTGGCGGAAGGGACGAGGTGGCGATGGTGGTGGTCGTGTTGTGTGCTGCACATACATGTCTCTCTCGATCTGCCTGCCTCAATACATGGCAAAATCAAAACACCTAAAGAAACAATACGTAAAGGAACCAAGCCTTTTCTTTAGGATGCCGGTGTGTGGCGGGGAGGATGAGGTAGCGATGGTGGTGGTCGTGTTGTGTGTCGCACATACATGTCTCTCTCAATCTACCAGCCTCTACACATAGCAAAATCAAAACGCCCAAAGAAGCAAAATGTAAAAGAACCAAGCCTTTTCTTAGCGATGCAGGTCTGTGGCGGGGAGGACGAGGTGGCGATGGTGGTTGTCGTGTTGTGTGTTGCACATACATGTCTCTCTCAATCTGCCTGCCTCAATGCATGGCAAAATCAAAATACCTAAAGAAAGCAAACGTAAAGAAACCAAGCCTTTTCTTTAGGATGCACGTCTGTGGCAGGGAGGACGAGGTGGCGATGGTGGTGGTCGTGTTGTGTGTTGCACATACATGTCACTCTCAATCTGCCTGCCTCAACACATAGCAAAATCAAAACACCTAAAGTAACAAAACGTAAAAGAACCAAGCCTTTTCTTAGCGATGCCGGTCTGTGGCGGAACGGACGAGGTGGCGATGGTAGTGGTCGTGTTGTGTGTTGCACATACATGTCTCTCTCAATCTGCCTGCCTGAATACATCACAAAATCAAAACAACTAAAGAAACAAAACGTGAAAGAACCAAGCCATTTCTTTAGGATGCCGGTCTGTGGCCGGGGGGGGGGGGGGCGATGGTGGTGGTCGTGTTTTATATTGCACATACATGTCTCTCTCAATCTGCCTGCCTCAATACATAGCAAAATCAAAGCACCTAAAGAAACAAAACGTAAAAAAACCAAGCCTTTTCTTTAGGATGCCGGTCTGTGGCGGGAAGGACGAGGTGGCGATGGTGGTGGTCGTGTTGTGTGTTGCACATACATGTCTCTCTCAATCTGCCTGTCTCAATACATAGCAAAATCAAAACACCTAAAGAAACAAAACGTAAAAGAACCAAGACTTTTCTTAGCGATGCCGGTCTGTGGTGGGAGGGACGAGGTGGCGGTGGTGGTGGTCGTGTTGTGTGTTGCACATACATGTCTTTCTCAATCTGCCTGTCTCAATACATAGCAAAATCAAAACACCTAAAGAAACAAAACGTAAAACAACCAAGCCTTTTCTTAGCGATGCCGGACTGTGGCGGGAGGGACGAGGTGGCGATGGTGGTGGTCGTGTTGTGTGTTCCACATACATGTCTCTCTCAGTCTGGCTGCCTCAACACATAGCAAAATCAAAACACCTAAAGAAACAAAACGTAAAAGAACCAAGCCTTTTCTTAGCGATGCCGGTCAGTGGCGGGAGGGACGAGGTGGCGATGGTGGTGGTCGTGTTAGGTGTTGCACATACATGTCTCTCAATCTGCCTGTCTCAATACATAGCAAAATCAAAGCTCCTAAAGAAACAAAGCGTGAAAGAACCAAGCCTTTTTCTTAGCGATGCCGGTCTGTGGCGGGGAGGACGAAGTGGCGATGGTGGTGGTCGTGTTGTGTGTTGCACATACATGTCACTCTCAATCTGCCTGCCTCAACACATAGCAAAATCAAAACACCTAAAGAAACACAACGTAAAAGAACCAAGCCTTTTATTAGCGATGCTAGTCTGTGGCGGGGAGGACGAGGTGGCGATGGTGGTGGTCGTGTTGTGTGTTGCACATACATGTCTCTCTCGATCTACCAGCCTCAACACATAGCAAAATCAAAACAGCTAACGAAACAAAACGTAAAAGAACCAAGCCTTTTCTTTAGGATGCCGGTCTGTGGCGGAAGGGGGCCGAGGTAGTGACGGTGGTGGAAGTGTTTTATATTGCACATACATGTCTCTCTCAATCTGCCTGCCTCAATACATAGAAAAATCAAAACACCTAAAGAAACAAAACGTAAAAGAACCAAGCCTTTTCTTAGCGAGGCCGGTCTGTGGCGGGAGGGACGAGGTGGCGATGGTGGTGGTCGTGTTGTGTGTTGCACATACATGTCTCTCTCAATCTGCCTGCCTCAACACATAGCAAAATCAAAACACCTAAAGAAACAAAACGTAAAAGAACCAAGCCTTTTCTTTAGGATGCATGTCTGTGGCGGGGAGGACGAGGTGGAAATGGTGGTGGTCGTGTTGTGTGTTGCACATACATGTCACTCTCAATCTGCCTGCCTCAACACATAGCAATATCAAAACACCTAAAGTAACAAAACGTAAGCCTTTTCTTAGCGATGCCGGTCTGTGGTGGAACGGACGAGGTGGCGATGGGGCTGGTCGTGCTGGGTGTTGCACATACGTGTCTCTCTCAATCTGCCTGCCTCAATACATAGCAAAATCAAAACACCTAAAGAAACAAAACGTAAAAGAACCAAGCCTTTTCTTAGCGAGGCCGGTCTGTGGCGGGAGGGACGAGGTGGCGATGGTGGTGGTCGTGTTGTGTGTTGCACATACATGTTTCTCTCAATCTGCTTGTCTCAATACATAGCAAAATCAAAACACCTAAAGAAACAAACCGTAAAAGAACCAAGCCTTTTTCTTAGCGATGCCGGTCTGTGGCGGGGAGGACGAGGTGGCGATGGTGGTTGTCGTGTTGTGTATTGCACATACATGTCTCTCTCAATCTGCCTGTCTCAATACATAGCAAAATCAAAACACCTAGAGATACAAAACGTAAAAAAAAACAAAGCCTTTTCTTAGCGATGGCGGTCTGTGGCGGGAGGGAAGAGGTGGCGATGGTGGTGGTCGTGTTGTGTGCTGCACATACATGTCTCTCTAAATCTGCCTGCCTCAATACATGGCAAAATCAAAACACCTAAAGAAACTAAACGTAAAGGAACCAAGCCTTTTCTTAGCGATGCAGGCCTGTGGCGGGGAGGACGAGGTGGCGATAGTGGTGGTCATGTTGTGTGTTGCACATACATGTCTCTCTCAATCTGCCTGCCTCAATACATAGCAAAATCAAAACACCTAAAGAAACAAAACGAAAAAGAACCAAGCCTTTTCTTAGCGATACCGGTCCGTGGCGGGAGGGACGAGGTGGCGATGGCGGTGGTCGTGTTGTGTGTTGCACATACATGTCTCTCTCGATCTGCCTGCTTCTATAGATAGCAAATTCAAAACACCTAAAGAAACAAAATGCAAAAGAACCAAGCCTTTTATTAGCGATGCTGGTCTGTGGCAGGGAGGACGAGGTGGCGATGGTGGTGGTCGTGTTGTGTGTTGCACATACATGTCACTCTCAATCTGCCTGCCTCAACACATAGCAAAATCAAAACACCTAAAGAAACAAAACGTAAAGAAACCAAGCCTTTTCTTTGGGATGCCGGTCTGGGGCGGGGAGCACAAGGCGGCGATGGTGGTGGTCGTGTTGTGTGTTGCACATACATGTCTCTCTCAATCTGCCTGCCTCAATACATAGCAAAATCAAAACACCGAAAGAAACAAAACGTAAAGGAACCAAGCCTTTTCTTTAGGATGCCGGTGTGTGGCGGGGAGGATGAGGTAGCGATGGTGGTGGTCGTGTTGTGTGTTGCACATACATGTCTCTCTCAATCTACCAGCCTCAACACCTAGCAAAATCAAAACGCCTAAAGAAACAAAATGTAAAAGAACCAAGCCTTTTCGTAGCGATGCCGGCCTGTGGCGGGAGGGACGAGGTGGCGATGGCGGTGGTCGTGTTGTGTGTTGCACATACATGTCTCTCTCAATCTGCCTGCTTCATTAGATAGCAAAATCAAAACACCTAAAGAAACAAAACGTAAAGAAACAGAGCCTTTTCTTTAGGATGCCGGTCTGTGGCGGGGAGCACAAGGTGGCGATGGTGGTGGTCGTGTTGTGTGTTGCACATACATGTCTCTCTCAATCTGCCTGCCTCAATACATAGCAAAATCAAAACACCGAAAGAAACAAAACGTAAAAGAACCAAGACTTTCTTAGCGATGCCGGTCTGTGGCGGGAGGGACGAGGTGGTGATGGTGGGGGTCGTGTTGTGTGTTGCACATACATGTCTTTCTCAATCTACCCGCCTCAATACATAGCAAATTTAAAACACCTAAAGAAACAAAACGTAAAGGAACCAAGCCTTTTCTTAGCGATGCAGGCCTGTGGCAGGGAGGACGAGGTGGCGATGGTGGTGGTCGTGTTGTGTGCTGCACATACATGTCTCTCTCAATCTGCCTGCCTCAACACATAGCAAAATCAAACACCTAAAGAAACAAAGCGTAAAAGAACCAAGCCTTATCTTAGAGAGGCCGGTCTGTGGCGGGATAGATGAAGTGGCGATGGTGATGGTCGTGTTGTGTGTTGCCGTGAAGGAAAATGAAACGTTGGGCATGAAAAGACAACTTTAACCTGGAAGAAAAGTTTGGGGAACCTGAAAGAGCTTCACGCCATGAAGAAAAAGGTCACCGAGAGCCCCGTGATCGCTCGAGTGTTGCAAACCGGACCCCTTTTCCGACGTGTACGCGAGCGTCCATGCGCTGGCGACGATATCTATCATGGATTGATTGATATCCGCGCCTCGCAGAGATTCGCTGGCGTCCTCTGCAGCGCGCATGAGCAAAGCGGTTCTGGCGTACGCCAAGACCGCCGACGCTCGCCGCGTACGCGCAGGAAGCAGCCTTGGAGTTTGTACTTGAGTTTCCCCAACCAGCCGCCTCAACATACGATGCCGAGCACACGGCGCAGGAGATTTTGTGTACCACGTTTCGAGCCTTTTCTTTAGGATGCCGGTCTGTGGCCGGAGGGACGATGTGGCGATGGTGGTGGTCGTGTTGTGTGCTGCACATACATGTCTCTCTCGATCTGCCTGCCTCAATACATGGCAAAATCAAAACACCTAAAGAAACAAAACGTAAAGGAACCAAGGCTTTTCTTTAGGATGCCGGTGTGTGGCGGGGAGGATAAGGTAGCGATGGTGGTGGTCGTGTTGTGTGTTGCACATACATGTCTCTCTCAATCTACCAGCCTCAACACATAGCAAAATCAAAACGCCTAAAGAAACAAAATGTAAAAGAACCAAGCCTTTTCTAAGCGATGCCGGCCTGTGGCGGGAGGGACGAGGTGGCGATGGCGGTGGTCGTGTTGTGTGTTGCACATACATGTCTCTCTCAATCTGCCTGCTTCAATAGATAGCAAAATCAAAACACCTAAAGAAACAAAACGTAAAGAAACCAAGCCTTTTCTTTAGGATGCCGGTCTGTGGCGGGGAGGACGAGGTGGCGATGGTGGTGGTCGTGTTGTGTGTTGCACATGTATGTCTCTCTCAATCTGCCTCCCTCAATGCATGGCAAAATCAAAACACCTAAAGAAACAAAACGTAAAGAAACCAAGACTTTTTCTTAGCGATGCCGGTCTGTGGCGGGAGGGACGAGGTGGTGATGGTGGGGGTCGTGTTGTGTGTTGCACATACATGTCGGTCGCAATCTACCTGCCTCAATACATAGCAAAATCAAAACACCTAAAGAAACAAAACGTAATAAAAACAAGCCTTTTCTTAGCGATGCCGGTGTGTGGCGGAAGGGACGAGGTGGCGATGGTGGTGGTCGTGTTGTGTGCTGCACATACATGTCTCTCTCGATCTGCCTGCCTCAATACATGGCAAAATCAAAACACCTAAAGAAACAATACGTAAAGGAACCAAGCCTTTTCTTTAGGATGCCGGTGTGTGGCGGGGAGGATGAGGTAGCGATGGTGGTGGTCGTGTTGTGTGTTGCACATACATGTCTCTCTCAATCTGCCTGCCTCAACACATAGCAAAATCAAAACACCTAAAGAAACAAAACGTAAAAGAACCAAGCCTTTTCTTTAGGATGCATGTCTGTGGCGGGGAGGACGAGGTGTAAATGGTGGTGGTCGTGTTGTGTGTTGCACATACATGTCACTCTCAATCTGCCTGCCTCAACACATAGCAATATCAAAACACCTAAAGTAACAAAACGTAAGCCTTTTCTTAGCGATGCCGGTCTGTGGTGGAACGGACGAGGTGGCGATGGGGCTGGTCGTGCTGGGTGTTGCACATACGTGTCTCTCTCAATCTGCCTGCCTCAATACATAGCAAAATCAAAACACCTAAAGAAACAAAACGTAAAAGAACCAAGCCTTTTCTTAGCGAGGCCGGTCTGTGGCGGGAGGGACGAGGTGGCGATGGTGGTGGTCGTGTTGTGTGTTGCACATACATGTTTCTCTCAATCTGCTTGTCTCAATACATAGCAAAATCAAAACACCTAAAGAAACAAACCGTAAAAGAACCAAGCCTTTTTCTTAGCGATGCCGGTCTGTGGCGGGGAGGACGAGGTGGCGATGGTGGTTGTCGTGTTGTGTATTGCACATACATGTCTCTCTCAATCTGCCTGTCTCAATACATAGCAAAATCAAAACACCTAGAGATACAAAACGTAAAAAAAACAAAGCCTTTTCTTAGCGATGGCGGTCTGTGGCGGGAGGGAAGAGGTGGCGATGGTGGTGGTCGTGTTGTGTGCTGCACATACATGTCTCTCTAAATCTGCCTGCCTCAATACATGGCAAAATCAAAACACCTAAAGAAACTAAACGTAAAGGAACCAAGCCTTTTCTTAGCGATGCAGGCCTGTGGCGGGGAGGACGAGGTGGCGATAGTGGTGGTCATGTTGTGTGTTGCACATACATGTCTCTCTCAATCTGCCTGCCTCAATACATAGCAAAATCAAAACACCTAAAGAAACAAAACGAAAAAGAACCAAGACTTTTCTTAGCGATACCGGTCCGTGGCGGGAGGGACGAGGTGGCGATGGCGGTGGTCGTGTTGTGTGTTGCACATACATGTCTCTCTCGATCTGCCTGCTTCAATAGATAGCAAATTCAAAACACCTAAAGAAACAAAATGCAAAAGAACCAAGCCTTTTATTAGCGATGCTGGTCTGTGGCAGGGAGGACGAGGTGGCGATGGTGGTGGTCGTGTTGTGTGTTGCACATACATGTCACTCTCAATCTGCCTGCCTCAACACATAGCAAAATCAAAACACCTAAAGAAACAAAACGTAAAGAAACCAAGCCTTTTCTTTGGGATGCCGGTCTGGGGCGGGGAGCACAAGGCGGCGATGGTGGTGGTCGTGTTGTGTGTTGCACATACATGTCTCTCTCAATCTGCCTGCCTCAATACATAGCAAAATCAAAACACCGAAAGAAACAAAACGTAAAGGAACCAAGCCTTTTCTTTAGGATGCCGGTGTGTGGCGGGGAGGATGAGGTAGCGATGGTGGTGGTCGTGTTGTGTGTTGCACATACATGTCTCTCTCAATCTACCAGCCTCAACACCTAGCAAAATCAAAACGCCTAAAGAAACAAAATGTAAAAGAACCAAGCCTTTTCGTAGCGATGCCGGCCTGTGGCGGGAGGGACGAGGTGGCGATGGCGGTGGTCGTGTTGTGTGTTGCACATACATGTCTCTCTCAATCTGCCTGCTTCATTAGATAGCAAAATCAAAACACCTAAAGAAACAAAACGTAAAGAAACAGAGCCTTTTCTTTAGGATGCCGGTCTGTGGCGGGGAGCACAAGGTGGCGATGGTGGTGGTCGTGTTGTGTGTTGCACATACATGTCTCTCTCAATCTGCCTGCCTCAATACATAGCAAAATCAAAACACCGAAAGAAACAAAGCGTAAAAGAACCAAGACTTTTTCTTAGCGATGCCGGTCTGTGGCGGGAGGGACGAGGTGGTGATGGTGGGGGTCGTGTTGTGTGTTGCGCATACACATCTCTCTCAATCTACCCGCCTCAATACATAGGAAAATTGAAACACCTAAAGAAACAAAGCGTAAAAAAACAAAGCCTTTTCTTAGCGATGCCGGTCTGTGGCGGGAGGGAAGAGGTGGCGATGGTGGTGGTCGTGTTGTGTGCTGCACATACATGTCTCTCTAAATCTGCCTGCCTCAATACATGGCAAAATCAAAACACCTAAAGAAACAAAACGTAAAGGAACCAAGCCTTTTCTTAGCGATGCAGGCCTGTGGCGGGGAGGACGAGGTGGCGATAGTGGTGGTCATGTTGTGTGTTGCACATACATGTCTCTCTCAATCTGCCTGCCTCAATACATAGCAAAATCAAAACACCTAAAGAAACAAAACGAAAAAGAACCAAGCCTTTTCTTAGCGATACCGGTCCGTGGCGGGAGGCACGAGGTGGCGATGATGATGGTCGTGTTGTGTGTTGCCGTGAAGGAAAGTGAAACGTTGGGCATGAAAGGAACACTTTAACCTGGAAGAAAAGTTTGGGGAACCTGAAATAGCTTCACGCCATGAAGCAAAAGGTCACCGAGAGCCCCGTGATCGCTCGAGAGTTGCAAACCGGACCCCTTTTCCGACGCGTACGTGAGCGCCCATGCGCTGGCGCCGATATCTATCATGGACTGATTGATATCCGCGCCTCGCAGAGGTTCGCTGGCGTCCTCTGCAGCGCGCATGAGCAAAGCGGTTCTGGCGTCCGCCAAGACCGCCGACGCTCGCCGCGTACGCGCAGGAAGCAGCCTTGGAGTTTGTACTTGAGTTTCCCAAACCAGCCGCCTCAACACACGATGCCGAGCACACGGCGCAGGAGATTTTGTGTACCACGTTTCGAGCCTTTTCTTTAGGATGCCGGTCAGTGGCCGGAGGGACGATGTGGCGATGGTGGTGGTCGTGTTGTGTGTTGCACATACATGTCTCTCTCAATCTGCGTGCCTCAATACATAGCAAAATCAAAACACCTAAAGAAACAAAACGTAAAAGAACAAAATCTTTTAATAGCGATGCCGGCCTGTGGCGGGAGGGACGAGGTGGCGATGGCGGTGGTCGTGTTGTGTGTTGCACATACATGTCTCTCTCAATCTGCCTGCTTCAATAGATAGCAAAATCAAAACACCTAAAGAAACACAACGTAAAAGAACCAAGCCTTTTATTAGCGATGCTAGTCTGTGGCGGGGAGGACGAGGTGGCGATGGTGGTGGTCGTGTTGTGTGTTGCACATACATGTCTCTCTCGATCTACCAGCCTCAACACATAGCAAAATCAAAACAGCTAACGAAACAAAACGTAAAAGAACCAAGCCTTTTCTTTAGGATGCCGGTCTGTGGCGGAAGGGGGCCGAGGTAGTGACGGTGGTGGAAGTGTTTTATATTGCACATACATGTCTCTCTCAATCTGCCTGCCTCAATACATAGAAAAATCAAAACACCAAAAGAAACAAAACGTAAAAGAACCAAGCCTTTTCTTAGCGAGGCCGGTCTGTGGCGGGAGGGACGAGGTGGAAATGGTGGTGGTCGTGTTGTGTGTTGCACATACATGTCACTCTCAATCTGCCTGCCTCAACACATAGCAATATCAAAACACCTAAAGTAACAAAACGTAAGCCTTTTCTTAGCGATGCCGGTCTGTGGTGGAACGGACGAGGTGGCGATGGGGCTGGTCGTGCTGGGTGTTGCACATACGTGTCTCTCTCAATCTGCCTGCCTCAATACATAGCAAAATCAAAACACCTAAAGAAACAAACCGTAAAAGAACCAAGCCTTTTTCTTAGCGATGCCGGTCTGTGGCGGGGAGGACGAGGTGGCGATGGTGGTTGTCGTGTTGTGTATTGCACATACATGTCTCTCTCAATCTGCCTGTCTCAATACATAGCAAAATCAAAACACCTAGAGATACAAAACGTAAAAAAAACAAAGCCCTTTCTTAGCGATGGCGGTCTGTGGCAGGAGGGAAGAGGTGGCGATGGTGGTGGTCGTGTTGTGTGCTGCACATACATGTCTCTCTAAATCTGCCTGCCTCAATACATGGCAAAATCAAAACACCTAAAGAAACTAAACGTAAAGGAACCAAGCCTTTTCTTAGCGATACCGGTCCGTGGCGGGAGGGACGAGGTGGCGATGGCGGTGGTCGTGTTGTGTGTTGCACATACATGTCTCTCTCGATCTGCCTACTTCAATAGATAGCAAAATCAAAACACCTAAAGAAACAAAATGCAAAAGAACCAAGCCTTTTATTAGCGATGCTGGTCTGTGGCAGAGAGGACGAGGTGGCGATGGTGGTGGTCGTGTTGTGTGTTGCACATACATGTCACTCTCAATCTGCCTGCCTCAACACATAGCAAAATCAAAACACCTAAAGAAACAAAACGTAAAGAAACCAAGCCTTTTCTTTGGGATGCCGGTCTGGGGCGGGGAGCACAAGGCGGCGATGGTGGTGGTCGTGTTGTGTGTTGCACATACATGTCTCTCTCAATCTGCCTGCCTCAATACATAGCAAAATCAAAACACCGAAAGAAACAAAACGTAAAGGAACCAAGCCTTTTCTTTAGGATGCCGGTGTGTGGCGGGGAGGATGAGGTAGCGATGGTGGTGGTCGTGTTGTGTGTTGCACATACATGTCTCTCTCAATCTGCCTGCCTCAATACATAGCAAAATCAAAACACCGAAAGAAACAAAACGTAAAAGAACCAAGACTTTCTTAGCGATGCCGGTCTGTGGCGGGAGGGACGAGGTGGTAATGGTGGGGGTCGTGTTGTGTGTTGCACATACATGTCTCTCTCAATCTAGCCGCCTCAATACATAGCAAATTTAAAACACCTAAAGAAACAAAACGTAAAGGAACCAAGCCTTTTCTTAGCGATGCAGGCCTGTGGCAGGGAGGACGAGGTGGCGATGGTGGTGGTCGTGTTGTGTGCTGCACATACATGTCTCTCTCAATCTGCCTGCCTCAATACATAGCAAAATCAAAACACCGAAAGAAACAAAACGTAAAAGAACCAAGACTTTCTTAGCGATGCCGGTCGGTGGCGGGAGGGACGAGGTGGTGATGGTGGGGGTCGTGTTGTGTGTTGCACATACATGTCTTTCTCAATCTACCCGCCTCAATATATAGCAAATTTAAAACACCTAAAGAAACAAAACGTAAAGGAACCAAGCCTTTTCTTAGCGATGCAGGCCTGTGGCAGGGAGGACGAGGTGGCGATGGTGGTGGTCGTGTTGTGTGCTGCACATACATGTCTCTCTCAATCTGCCTGCCTCAACACATAGCAAAATCAAACACCTAAAGAAACAAAGCGTAAAAGAACCAAGCCTTATCTTAGAGAGGCCGGTCTGTGGCGGGATAGATGAAGTGGCGATGGTGATGGTCGTGTTGTGTGTTGCCGTGAAGGAAAATGAAACGTTGGGCATGAAAAGACAACTTTAACCTGGAAGAAAAGTTTGGGGAACCTGAAAGAGCTTCACGCCATGAAGAAAAAGGTCACCGAGAGCCCCGTGATCGCTCGAGTGTTGCAAACCGGACCCCTTTTCCGACGTGTACGCGAGCGTCCATGCGCTGGCGACGATATCTATCATGGATTGATTGATATCCGCGCCTCGCAGAGATTCGCTGGCGTCCTCTGCAGCGCGCATGAGCAAAGCGGTTCTGGCGTACGCCAAGACCGCCGACGCTCGCCGCGTACGCGCAGGAAGCAGCCTTGGAGTTTGTACTTGAGTTTCCCCAACCAGCCGCCTCAACATACGATGCCGAGCACACGGCGCAGGAGATTTTGTGTACCACGTTTCGAGCCTTTTCTTTAGGATGCCGGTCTGTGGCCGGAGGGACGATGTGGCGATGGTGGGGGTCGTGTTGTGTGCTGCACATACATGTCTCTCTCGATCTGCCTGCCTCAATACATGGCAAAATCAAAACACCTAAAGAAACAAAACGTAAAGGAACCAAGGCTTTTCTTTAGGATGCCGGTGTGTGGCGGGGAGGATAAGGTAGCGATGGTGGTGGTCGTGTTGTGTGTTGCACATACATGTCTCTCTCAATCTACCAGCCTCAACACATAGCAAAATCAAAACGCCTAAAGAAACAAAATGTAAAAGAACCAAGCCTTTTCTAAGCGATGCCGGCCTGTGGCGGGAGGGACGAGGTGGCGATGGCGGTGGTCGTGTTGTGTGTTGCACATACATGTCTCTCTCAATCTGCCTGCTTCAATAGATAGCAAAATCAAAACACCTAAAGAAACAAAACGTAAAGAAACCAAGCCTTTTCTTTAGGATGCCGGTCTGTGGCGGGGAGCACAAGGTGGCGATGGTGGTGGTCGTGTTGTGTGTTGCACATACATGTCTCTCTCAATCTGCCTGCCTCAATACATAGCAAAATCAAAACACCGAAAGAAACAAAACGTAAAAGAACCAAGACTTTCTTAGCGATGCCGGTCTGTGGCGGGAGGGACGAGGTGGTGATGGTGGGGGTCGTGTTGTGTGTTGCACATACATGTCTTTCTCAATCTACCCGCCTCAATACATAGCAAATTTAAAACACCTAAAGAAACAAAACGTAAAGGAACCAAGCCTTTTCTTAGCGATGCAGGCCTGTGGCAGGGAGGACGAGGTGGCGATGGTGGTGGTCGTGTTGTGTGCTGCACATACATGTCTCTCTCAATCTGCCTGCCTCAACACATAGCAAAATCAAAACACCTAAAGAAACAAAGCGTAAAAGAACCAAGCCTTATCTTAGAGAGGCCGGTCTGTGGCGGGATAGATGAAGTGGCGATGGTGATGGTCGTGTTGTGTGTTGCCGTGAAGGAAAATGAAACGATGGGCATGAAAGGACAACTTTAACCTGGAAGAAAAGTTTGGGGAACCTGAAAGAGCTTCACGCCATGAAGAAAAAGGTCACCGAGAGCCCCGTGATCGCTCGAGTGTTGCAAACCGGACCACTTTTACGACGTGTACGCGAGCGCCCATGCGCTGGCGACGATATCTATCATGGATTGATTGATATCCGCGCCTCGCAGAGATTCGCTGGCGTCCTCTGCAGCGCGCATGAGCAAAGCGGTTCTGGCGTACGCCAAGACCGCCGACGCTCGCCGCGTACGCGCAGGAAGCAGCCTTGGAGTTTGTACTTGAGTTTCCCCAACCAGCCGCCTCAACATACGATGCCGAGCACACGGCGCAGGAGATTTTGTGTACCACGTTTCGAGCCTTTTCTTTAGGATGCCGGTCTGTGGCCGGAGGGACGATGTGGCGATGGTGGTGGTCGTGTTGTGTGTTGCACATACATGTCTCTCTCAATCTGCGTGCCTCAATACATAGCAAAATCAAAACACCTAAAGAAACAAAACGTAAAAAACAAAATCTTTTCATAGCGATGCCGGCCTGTGGCGGGAGGGACGAGGTGGCGATGGCGGTGGTCGTGTTGTGTGTTGCACATACATGTCTCTCTCAATCTGCCTGCTTCAATAGATAGCAAAATCAAAACACCTAAAGAAACAAAACGTAAAAGAACCAAGCCTTTTTTAGCGATGCTGGTCTGTGGCGGGGAGGACGAGGTGGCGATGGTGGTGGTCGTGTTGTGTGTTGCACATGTATGTCTCTCTCAATCTGCCTCCCTCAATGCATGGCAAAATCAAAACACCTAAAGAAACAAAACGTAAAGAAACCAAGACTTTTTCTTAGCGATGCCGGTCTGTGGCGGGAGGGACGAGGTGGTGATGGTGGGGGTCGTGTTGTGTGTTGCACATACATGTCGGTCGCAATCTACCTGCCTCAATACATAGCAAAATCAAAACACCTAAAGAAACAAAACGTAATAAAAACAAGCCTTTTCTTAGCGATGCCGGTGTGTGGCGGAAGGGACGAGGTGGCGATGGTGGTGGTCGTGTTGTGTGCTGCACATACATGTCTCTCTCGATCTGCCTGCCTCAATACATGGCAAAATCAAAACACCTAAAGAAACAATACGTAAAGGAACCAAGCCTTTTCTTTAGGATGCCGGTGTGTGGCGGGGAGGATGAGGTAGCGATGGTGGTGGTCGTGTTGTGTGTCGCACATACATGTCTCTCTCAATCTACCAGCCTCTACACATAGCAAAATCAAAACGCCCAAAGAAGCAAAATGTAAAAGAACCAAGCCTTTTCTTAGCGATGCAGGTCTGTGGCGGGGAGGACGAGGTGGCGATGGTGGTTGTCGTGTTGTGTGTTGCACATACATGTCTCTCTCAATCTGCCTGCCTCAATGCATGGCAAAATCAAAATACCTAAAGAAAGCAAACGTAAAGAAACCAAGCCTTTTCTTTAGGATGCACGTCTGTGGCAGGGAGGACGAGGTGGCGATGGTGGTGGTCGTGTTGTGTGTTGCACATACATGTCACTCTCAATCTGCCTGCCTCAACACATAGCAAAATCAAAACACCTAAAGTAACAAAACGTAAAAGAACCAAGCCTTTTCTTAGCGATGCCGGTCTGTGGCGGAACGGACGAGGTGGCGATGGTAGTGGTCGTGTTGTGTGTTGCACATACATGTCTCTCTCAATCTGCCTGCCTGAATACATCACAAAATCAAAACAACTAAAGAAACAAAACGTGAAAGAACCAAGCCATTTCTTTAGGATGCCGGTCTGTGGCCGGGGGGGGGGGCGATGGTGGTGGTCGTGTTTTATATTGCACATACATGTCTCTCTCAATCTGCCTGCCTCAATACATAGCAAAATCAAAGCACCTAAAGAAACAAAACGTAAAAAAACCAAGCCTTTTCTTTAGGATGCCGGTCTGTGGCGGGAAGGACGAGGTGGCGATGGTGGTGGTCGTGTTGTGTGTTGCACATACATGTCTCTCTCAATCTGCCTGTCTCAATACATAGCAAAATCAAAACACCTAAAGAAACAAAACGTAAAAGAACCAAGACTTTTCTTAGCGATGCCGGTCTGTGGTGGGAGGGACGAGGTGGCGGTGGTGGTGGTCGTGTTGTGTGTTGCACATACATGTCTTTCTCAATCTGCCTGTCTCAATACATAGCAAAATCAAAACACCTAAAGAAACAAAACGTAAAACAACCAAGCCTTTTCTTAGCGATCCCGGACTGTGGCGGGAGGGACGAGGTGGCGATGGTGGTGGTCGTGTTGTGTGTTCCACATACATGTCTCTCTCAGTCTGGCTGCCTCAACACATAGCAAAATCAAAACACCTAAAGAAACAAGACGTAAAAGAACCAAGCCTTTTCTTAGCGATGCCGGTCAGTGGCGGGAGGGACGAGGTGGCGATGGTGGTGGTCGTGTTAGGTGTTGCACATACATGTCTCTCAATCTGCCTGTCTCAATACATAGCAAAATCAAAGCTCCTAAAGAGACAAAGCGTGAAAGAACCAAGCCTTTTTCTTAGCGATGCCGGTCTGTGGCGGGGAGGACGAGGTGGCGATGGTGGTGGTCGTGTTGTGTGTTGCACATACATGTCACTCTCAATCTGCCTGCCTCAACACTTAGCAAAATCAAAACACCTAAAGAAACACAACGTAAAAGAACCAAGCCTTTTATTAGCGGTGCTAGTCTGTGGCGGGGAGGACGAGGTGGCGATGGTGGTGGTCGTGTTGTGTGTTGCACATACATGTCTCTCTCGATCTACCAGCCTCAACACATAGCAAAATCAAAACAGCTAACGAAACAAAACGTAAAAGAACCAAGCCTTTTCTTTAGGATGCCGGTCTGTGGCGGAAGGGGGCCGAGGTAGTGACGGTGGTGGAAGTGTTTTATATTGCACATACATGTCTCTCTCAATCTGCCTGCCTCAATACATAGAAAAATCAAAACACCTAAAGAAACAAAACGTAAAAGAACCAAGCCTTTTCTTAGCGAGGCCGGTCTGTGGCGGGAGGGACGAGGTGGCGATGGTGGTGGTCGTGTTGTGTGTTGCACATACATGTCTCTCTCAATCTGCCTGCCTCAACACATAGCAAAATCAAAACACCTAAAGAAACAAAACGTAAAACAACCAAGCCTTTTCTTTAGGATGCATGTCTGTGGCGGGGAGGACGAGGTGTAAATGGTGGTGGTCGTGTTGTGTGTTGCACATACATGTCACTCTCAATCTGCCTGCCTCAACACATAGCAATATCAAAACACCTAAAGTAACAAAACGTAAGCCTTTTCTTAGCGATGCCGGTCTGTGGTGGAACGGACGAGGTGGCGATGGGGCTGGTCGTGCTGGGTGTTGCACATACGTGTCTCTCTCAATCTGCCTGCCTCAATACATAGCAAAATCAAAACACCTAAAGAAACAAAACGTAAAAGAACCAAGCCTTTTCTTAGCGAGGCCGGTCTGTGGCGGGAGGGACGAGGTGGCGATGGTGGTGGTCGTGTTGTGTGTTGCACATACATGTTTCTCTCAATCTGCTTGTCTCAATACATAGCAAAATCAAAACACCTAAAGAAACAAACCGTAAAAGAACCAAGCCTTTTTCTTAGCGATGCCGGTCTGTGGCGGGGAGGACGAGGTGGCGATGGTGGTTGTCGTGTTGTGTATTGCACATACATGTCTCTCTCAATCTGCCTGTCTCAATACATAGCAAAATCAAAACACCTAGAGATACAAAACGTAAAAAAAACAAAGCCTTTTCTTAGCGATGGCGGTCTGTGGCGGGAGGGAAGAGGTGGCGATGGTGGTGGTCGTGTTGTGTGCTGCACATACATGTCTCTCTAAATCTGCCTGCCTCAATACATGGCAAAATCAAAACACCTAAAGAAACTAAACGTAAAGGAACCAAGCCTTTTCTTAGCGATGCAGGCCTGTGGCGGGGAGGACGAGGTGGCGATAGTGGTGGTCATGTTGTGTGTTGCACATACATGTCTCTCTCAATCTGCCTGCCTCAATACATAGCAAAATCAAAACACCTAAAGAAACAAAACGAAAAAGAACCAAGCCTTTTCTTAGCGATACCGGTCCGTGGCGGGAGGGACGAGGTGGCGATGGCGGTGGTCGTGTTGTGTGTTGCACATACATGTCTCTCTCGATCTGCCTGCTTCAATAGATAGCAAATTCAAAACACCTAAAGAAACAAAATGCAAAAGAACCAAGCCTTTTATTAGCGATGCTGGTCTGTGGCAGGGAGGACGAGGTGGCGATGGTGGTGGTCGTGTTGTGTGTTGCACATACATGTCACTCTCAATCTGCCTGCCTCAACACATAGCAAAATCAAAACACCTAAAGAAACAAAACGTAAAGAAACCAAGCCTTTTCTTTGGGATGCCGGTCTGGGGCGGGGAGCACAAGGCGGCGATGGTGGTGGTCGTGTTGTGTGTTGCACATACATGTCTCTCTCAATCTGCCTGCCTCAATACATAGCAAAATCAAAACACCGAAAGAAACAAAACGTAAAGGAACCAAGCCTTTTCTTTAGGATGCCGGTGTGTGGCGGGGAGGATGAGGTAGCGATGGTGGTGGTCGTGTTGTGTGTTGCACATACATGTCTCTCTCAATCTACCAGCCTCAACACCTAGCAAAATCAAAACGCCTAAAGAAACAAAATGTAAAAGAACCAAGCCTTTTCGTAGCGATGCCGGCCTGTGGCGGGAGGGACGAGGTGGCGATGGCGGTGGTCGTGTTGTGTGTTGCACATACATGTCTCTCTCAATCTGCCTGCTTCATTAGATAGCAAAATCAAAACACCTAAAGAAACAAAACGTAAAGAAACAGAGCCTTTTCTTTAGGATGCCGGTCTGTGGCGGGGAGCACAAGGTGGCGATGGTGGAGGTCGTGTTGTGTGTTGCACATACATGTCTCTCTCAATCTGCCTGCCTCAATACATAGCAAAATCAAAACACCGAAAGAAACAAAACGTAAAAGAACCAAGACTTTTTCTTAGCGATGCCGGTCTGTGGCGGGAGGGACGAGGTGGTGATGGTGGGGGTCGTGTTGTGTGTTGCGCATACACATCTCTCTCAATCTACCCGCCTCAATACATAGGAAAATTGAAACACCTAAAGAAACAAAGCGTAAAAAAACAAAGCCTTTTCTTAGCGATGCCGGTCTGTGGCGGGAGGGAAGAGGTGGCGATGGTGGTGGTCGTGTTGTGTGCTGCACATACATGTCTCTCTAAATCTGCCTGCCTCAATACATGGCAAAATCAAAACACCTAAAGAAACAAAACGTAAAGGAACCAAGCCTTTTCTTAGCGATGCAGGCCTGTGGCGGGGAGGACGAGGTGGCGATAGTGGTGGTCATGTTGTGTGTTGCACATACATGTCTCTCTCAATCTGCCTGCCTCAATACATAGCAAAATCAAAACACCTAAAGAAACAAAACGAAAAAGAACCAAGCCTTTTCTTAGCGATACCGGTCCGTGGCGGGAGGCACGAGGTGGCGATGATGATGGTCGTGTTGTGTGTTGCCGTGAAGGAAAGTGAAACGTTGGGCATGAAAGGAACACTTTAACCTGGAAGAAATGTTTGGGGAACCTGAAATAGCTTCACGCCATGAAGCAAAAGGTCACCGAGAGCCCCGTGATCGCTCGAGAGTTGCAAACCGGACCCCTTTTCCGACGCGTACGTGAGCGCCCATGCGCTGGCGCCGATATCTATCATGGACTGATTGATATCCGCGCCTCGCAGAGGTTCGCTGGCGTCCTCTGCAGCGCGCATGAGCAAAGCGGTTCTGGCGTCCGCCAAGACCGCCGACGCTCGCCGCGTACGCGCAGGAAGCAGCCTTGGAGTTTGTACTTGAGTTTCCCAAACCAGCCGCCTCAACACACGATGCCGAGCACACGGCGCAGGAGATTTTGTGTACCACGTTTCGAGCCTTTTCTTTAGGATGCCGGTCAGTGGCCGGAGGGACGATGTGGCGATGGTGGTGGTCGTGTTGTGTGTTGCACATACATGTCTCTCTCAATCTGCGTGCCTCAATACATAGCAAAATCAAAACACCTAAAGAAACAAAACGTAAAAGAACAAAATCTTTTAATAGCGATGCCGGCCTGTGGCGGGAGGGACGAGGTGGCGATGGCGGTGGTCGTGTTGTGTGTTGCACATACATGTCTCTCTCAATCTGCCTGCTTCAATAGATAGCAAAATCAAAACACCTAAAGAAACACAACGTAAAAGAACCAAGCCTTTTATTAGCGATGCTAGTCTGTGGCGGGGAGGACGAGGTGGCGATGGTGGTGGTCGTGTTGTGTGTTGCACATACATGTCTCTCTCGATCTACCAGCCTCAACACATAGCAAAATCAAAACAGCTAACGAAACAAAACGTAAAAGAACCAAGCCTTTTCTTTAGGATGCCGGTCTGTGGCGGAAGGGGGCCGAGGTAGTGACGGTGGTGGAAGTGTTTTATATTGCACATACATGTCTCTCTCAATCTGCCTGCCTCAATACATAGAAAAATCAAAACACCAAAAGAAACAAAACGTAAAAGAACCAAGCCTTTTCTTAGCGAGGCCGGTCTGTGGCGGGAGGGACGAGGTGGAAATGGTGGTGGTCGTGTTGTGTGTTGCACATACATGTCACTCTCAATCTGCCTGCCTCAACACATAGCAATATCAAAACACCTAAAGTAACAAAACGTAAGCCTTTTCTTAGCGATGCCGGTCTGTGGTGGAACGGACGAGGTGGCGATGGGGCTGGTCGTGCTGGGTGTTGCACATACGTGTCTCTCTCAATCTGCCTGCCTCAATACATAGCAAAATCAAAACACCTAAAGAAACAAACCGTAAAAGAACCAAGCCTTTTTCTTAGCGATGCCGGTCTGTGGCGGGGAGGACGAGGTGGCGATGGTGGTTGTCGTGTTGTGTATTGCACATACATGTCTCTCTCAATCTGCCTGTCTCAATACATAGCAAAATCAAAACACCTAGAGATACAAAACGTAAAAAAAACAAAGCCCTTTCTTAGCGATGGCGGTCTGTGGCAGGAGGGAAGAGGTGGCGATGGTGGTGGTCGTGTTGTGTGCTGCACATACATGTCTCTCTAAATCTGCCTGCCTCAATACATGGCAAAATCAAAACACCTAAAGAAACTAAACGTAAAGGAACCAAGCCTTTTCTTAGCGATACCGGTCCGTGGCGGGAGGGACGAGGTGGCGATGGCGGTGGTCGTGTTGTGTGTTGCACATACATGTCTCTCTCGATCTGCCTACTTCAATAGATAGCAAAATCAAAACACCTAAAGAAACAAAATGCAAAAGAACCAAGCCTTTTATTAGCGATGCTGGTCTGTGGCAGAGAGGACGAGGTGGCGATGGTGGTGGTCGTGTTGTGTGTTGCACATACATGTCACTCTCAATCTGCCTGCCTCAACACATAGCAAAATCAAAACACCTAAAGAAACAAAACGTAAAGAAACCAAGCCTTTTCTTTGGGATGCCGGTCTGGGGCGGGGAGCACAAGGCGGCGATGGTGGTGGTCGTGTTGTGTGTTGCACATACATGTCTCTCTCAATCTGCCTGCCTCAATACATAGCAAAATCAAAACACCGAAAGAAACAAAACGTAAAGGAACCAAGCCTTTTCTTTAGGATGCCGGTGTGTGGCGGGGAGGATGAGGTAGCGATGGTGGTGGTCGTGTTGTGTGTTGCACATACATGTCTCTCTCAATCTGCCTGCCTCAATACATAGCAAAATCAAAACACCGAAAGAAACAAAACGTAAAAGAACCAAGACTTTCTTAGCGATGCCGGTCTGTGGCGGGAGGGACGAGGTGGTAATGGTGGGGGTCGTGTTGTGTGTTGCACATACATGTCTCTCTCAATCTAGCCGCCTCAATACATAGCAAATTTAAAACACCTAAAGAAACAAAACGTAAAGGAACCAAGCCTTTTCTTAGCGATGCAGGCCTGTGGCAGGGAGGACGAGGTGGCGATGGTGGTGGTCGTGTTGTGTGCTGCACATACATGTCTCTCTCAATCTGCCTGCCTCAACACATAGCAAAATCAAAACACCTATAGAAACAAAGCGTAAAAGAACCAAGCCTTATCTTAGAGAGGCCGGTCTGTGGCGGGATAGATGAAGTGGCGATGGTGATGCTCGTGTTGTGTGTTGCCGTGAAGGAAAATGAAACGTTGGGCATGAAAGGACAACTTTAACCTGGAAGAAAAGTTTGGGGAACCTGAAAGAGCTTCACGCCATGAAGAAAAAGGTCACCGAGAGCCCCGTGATCGCTCGAGTGTTGCAAACCGGACCCCTTTTCCGACGTGTACGCGAGCGCCCATGCGCTGGCGACGATATCTATCATGGATTGATTGATATCCGCGCCTCGCAGAGGTTCGCTGGCGTCCTCTGCAGCGCGCATGAGCAAAGCGGTTCTGGCGTACGCCAAAACCGCCGACGCTCGCCGCGTACGCGCAGGAAGCAGCCTTGGAGTTTGTACTTGAGTTTCCCCAACCAGCCGCCTCAACATACGATGCCGAGCACACGGCGCAGGAGATTTTGTGTACCACGTTTCGAGCCTTTTCTTTAGGATGCCGGTCTGTGGCCGGAGGGACGATGTGGCGAAGGTGGTGGTCGTGTTGTGTGTTGCACATACATGTCTCTCTCAATCTGCGTGCCTCAATACATAGCAAAATCAAAACACCTAAAGAAACAAAACGTAAAAAACAAAATCTTTCATAGCGATGCCGGCCTGTGGCGGGAGGGACGAGGTGGCGATGGCGGTGGTCGTGTTGTGTGTTGCACATAAATGTCTCTCTCAATCTGCCTGCTTCAATAGATAGCAAAATCAAAACAACTAAAGAAACAAAACGTAAAAGAACCAAGCCTTTTTTAGCGATGCTGGTCTGTGGCGGGGAGGACGAGGTTGCGATGGTGGTGGTCGTGTTGTGTGTTGCACATACATGTCTGTCTCAATCTACCTGCCTCAATACATAGCAAAATCAAAACACCTAAAGAAACAAAACGTAATAAAAACAAGCCTTTTCTTAGCGATGCCGGTCTGTGGCGGAAGGGACGAGGTGGCGATGGTGGTGGTCGTGTTGTGTGCTGCACATACATGTCTCTCTCGATCTGCCTGCCTCAATACGTAAAGGAACCAAGCCTTTTCTTTAGGATGCCGGTGTGTGGCGGGGAGGATGAGGTAGCGATGGTGGTGGTCGTGTTGTGTGTCGCACATACATGTCTCTCTCAATCTACCAGCCTCAACACATAGCAAAATCAAAACGCCCAAAGAAACAAAATGTAAAAGAACCAAGCCTTTTCTTAGCGATGCAGGTCTGTGGCGGGGAGGACGAGGTGGCGATGGTGGTTGTCGTGTTGTGTGTTGCACATACATGTCTCTCTCAATCTGCCTGCCTCAATGCATGGCAAAATCAAAATACCTAAAGAAAGCAAACGTAAAGAAACCAAGCCTTTTCTTTAGGATGCACGTCTGTGGCAGGGAGGACGAGGTGGCGATGGTGGTGGTCGTGTTGTGTGTTGCACATACATGTCACTCTCAATCTGCCTGCCTCAACACATAGCAAAATCAAAACACATAAAGTAACAAAACGTAAAAGAACCAAGCCTTTTCTTAGCGATACCGGTCTGTGGCGGAACGGACGAGGTGGCGATGGTGGTGGTCGTGTTGTGTGTTTCACATACATGTCTCTCTCAATCTGCCTGCCTCAATACATCACAAAATCAAAACAACTAAAGAAACAAAACCTGAAAGAACCAAGCCATTTTTTTAGGATGCCGCTCTGTGGCCGGGGGGGGGCGATGGTGGTGGTCGTGTTTTATATTGCACATACATGTCTCTCTCAATCTGCCTGCCTCAATACATAGCAAAATCAAAGCACCTAAAGAAACAAAACGTAAAAAAACCAAGCCTTTTCTTTAGGATGCCGGTCTGTGGCGGGAAGGACGAGGTGGCGATGGTGGTGGTCGTGTTGTGTGTTGCACATACATGTCTCTCTCAATCTGCCTGTCTCAATACATAGCAAAATCAAAACACCTAAAGAAACAAAACGTAAAAGAACCAAGACTTTTCTTAGCGATGCCGGTCTGTGGTGGGAGGGACGAGGTGGCGGTGGTGGTGGTCGTGTTGTGTGTTGCACATACATGTCTTTCTCAATCTGCCTGTCTCAATACATAGCAAAATCAAAACACCTAAAGAAACAAAACGTAAAACAACCAAGCCTTTTCTTAGCGATGCCGGACTGTGGCGGGAGGGACGAGGTGGCGATGGTGGTGGTCGTGTTGTGTGTTCCACATACATGTCTCTCTCAGTCTGGCTGCCTCAACACATAGCAAAATCAAAACACCTAAAGAAACAAAACGTAAAAGAACCAAGCCTTTTCTTAGCGATGCCGGTCAGTGGCGGGAGGGACGAGGTGGCGATGGTGGTGGTCGTGTTGGGTGTTGCACATACATGTCTCTCAATCTGCCTGTCTCAATACATAGCAAAATCAAAGCTCCTAAAGAAACAAAGCGTGAATGAACCAAGCCTTTTTCTTAGCGATGCCGGTCTGTGGCGGGGAGGACGAGGTGGCGATGGTGGTGGTCGTGTTGTGTGTTGCACATACATGTCACTCTCAATCTGCCTGCCTCAACACATAGCAAAATCAAAACACCTAAAGAAACAAAACGTAAAAGAACCAAGACTTTTCTTAGCGATGCCGGTCTGTGGCGGAACGGACGAGGTGGCGATGGTGTTGGTCGTGCTGGGTGTTGCACATACGTGTCTCTCTCAATCTGCCTGCCTCAATACATCACAAAATCAAAACAACTAAATAAACAAAACGTAAAATAACCAAGCTTTTTCTTTAGGATGCCGGTCTGTGGCGGAAGGGGGCCGAGGTAGCGACGGTGGTGGAAGTGTTTTATATTGCACATACATGTGTCTCTCAATCTGCCTGCCTCAATACATAGCAAAATCAAAACACCTAAAGAAACAAAACGTAAAAGAAGCAAGCCTTTTCTTAGCGAGGCCGGTCTGTGGCGGGAGGGACGAGGTTGCGATGGTGGTGGTCGTGTTGAGTGTTGCACATACATGTCTCTCTCAATCTGCCTGCCTCAACACATAGCAAAATCAAACACCTAAAGAAACAAAACGTAAAAAAAACAAGCCTTTTCTTAGCGATGCCGGTCAGTGGCGGGAGGGACGAGGTGGCGATGGTGGTGGTCGTGTTGTGTGTTGCACATACATGTCTCTCTCAATCTGCCTGTCTCAATACATAGCAAAATCAAAACACCAAAAAAACAAAGCGTAAAAGAACCAAGCCTTTTTCTTAGCGATGCCGGTCTGTGGCGGGGAGGACGAGGTGGCGATGGTGGTGGTAGTGTTGTGTGTTGCACATACATGTCTCTCTCAATCTGCCTGTCTCAATACATAGCAAAATCAAAACACCTAGAGAAACAAAACGTAAAGGAACCAAGCCTTTTCTTAGCGATGCAGGTCTGTGGCGGGGAGCACAAGGTGGCGATGGTGGTGGTCGTGTTGTGTGTTGCACATACATGTCTCTCTCAATCTGCCGGCCTCAATACATAGCAAAATCAGAACACCGAAAGAAACAAAACGTAAAAGAACCAAGACTTTTTCTTAGCGATGCCGGTATGTGGCGGGAGGGACGAGCTGGTGATGGTGGGGGTCGTGTTGTGCGTTGCACATACATGTCTCTCTCAATCTACCTGCCTCAATACATAGCAAAATCAAAACACCTAAAGAAACAAAACGTATAAAAAACAAGCCTTTTCTTAGCGATGCCGGTCAGTGGCGGGAGGGGCGAGGTGGCGATGGTGGTGGTCGTGTTGTGTGCTGCACATACATGTCTCTCTCAATCTCCCTCCCTCAATACATGGCAAAATCAAAACACCTAAAGAAACAAAACGTAAAGGCACGAAGCCTTTTATTTAGGATGCCGGTGTGTGGCGGGGAGGACGAGGTGGCGATGGTGGTGGTCGTGTTGTGTTTTACACATACATGTCTCTCTCAACCTCCCTGCCTCAATACATGGCAAAATCAAAACACCTAAAGAATCAAAACGTAAAGGAACCAAGCCTTTTCTTTAGGATGCCGGTCTGTGGCAGGCAGGACGAGGTGGCGATGGTGGTGCTCGTGTTGTGTGTTGCACATACATGTCTCTCTCAATCTACGTGCCTAAACACATAGCAAAATCAAAACACCTAAAGAAACAAAGCGTAAAAGAACCAAGCCTTTTATTAGCGATGCAGGTCTGTGGCGGGGAGGACGAGGTGGCGATGGTGGTGGTCGTGTTGTGTGGTGCACATACATGTCTCTCTCAATCTGCCTGCCTCAATGCATGGCAAAATCAAAATACCTAAAGAAACCAAACGTAAAGGAACCAAGCTTTTTCATTAGGATGCAGGTCTGTGGCGGGGAGGACGAGGTGGCGATGGTGGTGGTCGTGTTGTGTGTTGCACATACATGTCACTCTCAATCTGCCTGCCTCAACACATAGCAAAATCAAAACACCTAAAGAAACAAAACGTAAAAGAACCAAGCCTTTTCTTAGCGATGCCGGTCTGTGGCGGAACGGACGAGGTGGCGATGGTGTTGGTCGTGCTGGGTGTTGCACATACGTGTCTCTCTCAATCTGCCTGCCTCAATACATCACAAAATCAAAACAACTAAATAAACAAAACGTAAAAGAACCAAGCTTTTTCTTTAGGATGCCGGTCTGTGGCGGAAGGGGGCCGAGGTAGCGACGGTGGTGGAAGTGTTTTATATTGCACATACATGTCTCTCTCAATCTGCCTGCCTCAATACATAGCAAAATCAAAACACCTAAAGAAACAAAACGTAAAAGAACCAAGCCTTTTCTTAGCGAGGCCGGTCTGTGGCGGGAGGGACGAGGTGGCGATGGTGGTGGTCGTGTTGAGTGTTGCACATGCATGTCTCTCTCAATCTGCCTGCCTCAACACATAGCAAAATCAAAACACCTAGAGAAACAAAACGTAAAGGAACCAAGCCTTTTCTTTGGGATGCCGGTCTGTGGCGGAGAGGAGGAGGTGGCGATGGTATTGGACGTGTTGTGTGTTGCATATACATGTCTGTCTCAATCTGCCTGCCGCAATACATAGCAAAATCAAAACACCTAAAGAAACAAACCGTAAAAGAACCAAGCCTTTTCTTAGCGATGCCGGTCAGTGGCGGGAGGGACGAGGTGGCGATGGTGGTGGTCGTGTTGTGTGCTGCACATACATGTCTCTCTCAATCTCCCTCCCTCAATACATGGCAAAATCAAAACACCTAAAGAAACAAAACGTAAAGGCACGAAGCCTTTTATTTAGGATGCCGGTGTGTGGCGGGGAGGACGAGGTGGCGATGGTGGTGGTCGTGTTGTGTTTTACACATACATGTCTCTCTCAACCTCCCTGCCTCAATACATGGCAAAATCAAAACACCTAAAGAATCAAAACGTAAAGGAACCAAGCCTTTTCTTTAGGATGCCGGTCTGTGGCAGGCAGGACGAGGTGGCGATGGTGGTGCTCGTGTTGTGTGTTGCACATACATGTCTCTCTCAATCTACGTGCCTAAACACATAGCAAAATCAAAACACCTAAAGAAACAAAGCGTAAAAGAACCAAGCCTTTTATTAGCGATGCAGGTCTGTGGCGGGGAGGACGAGGTGGCGATGGTGGTGGTCGTGTTGTGTGGTGCACATACATGTCTCTCTCAATCTGCCTGCCTCAATGCATGGCAAAATCAAAATACCTAAAGAAACCAAACGTAAAGGAACCAAGCCTTTTCATTAGGATGCAGGTCTGTGGCGGGGAGGACGAGGTGGCGATGGTGGTGGTCGTGTTGTGTGTTGCACATACATGTCACTCTCAATCTGCCTGCCTCAACACATAGCAAAATCAAAACACCTAAAGAAACAAAACGTAAAAGAACCAAGCCTTTTCTTAGCGATGCCGGTCTGTGGCGGAACGGACGAGGTGGCGATGGTGTTGGTCGTGCTGGGTGTTGCACATACGTGTCTCTCTCAATCTGCCTGCCTCAATACATCACAAAATCAAAACAACTAAATAAACAAAACGTAAAAGAACCAAGCTTTTTCTTTAGGATGCCGGTCTGTGGCGGAAGGGGGCCGAGGTAGCGACGGTGGTGGAAGTGTTTTATATTGCACATACATGTCTCTCTCAATCTGCCTGCCTCAATACATAGCAAAATCAAAACACCTAAAGAAACAAAACGTAAAAGAACCAAGCCTTTTCTTAGCGAGGCCGGTCTGTGGCGGGAGGGACGAGGTGGCGATGGTGGTGGTCGTGTTGAGTGTTGCACATGCATGTCTCTCTCAATCTGCCTGCCTCAACACATAGCAAAATCAAAACACCTAGAGAAACAAAACGTAAAGGAACCAAGCCTTTTCTTTGGGATGCCGGTCTGTGGCGGAGAGGAGGAGGTGGCGATGGTATTGGACGTGTTGTGTGTTGCACATACATGTCTGTCTCAATCTGCCTGCCGCAATACATAGCAAAATCAAAACACCTAAAGAAACAAACCGTAAAAGAACCAAGCCTTTTCTTAGCGATGCCGGTCAGTGGCGGGAGGGACGAGGTGGCGATGGTGGTGGTCGTGTTGTGTGTTGCACATGCATGTCTCTCTCAATCTGCCTGTCTCAATACATAGCAAAATCAAAACAGCTAAAGAAACAAAACGTAAAACAACCAAGCCTTTTCTTAGCGATGCCGGTCTGTGGCGGGGGGGGGGGAGTGGCGATGGTGGTGGTCGTGTTTTATATTGCACATACATGTCTCTCTCAATCTGCCTGCCTCAATACATAGCAAAATCAAAACACCTAAAGAAACAAAACATTAAAAAACCAAGCCTTTTCTTTAGGATGCCGGTCTGTGGCGAGAGGAGGAGGTGGCGACGGTATTGGACGTGTTTTGTGTTGCACATACATGTCTGTCTCAATCTGCCTGCCGCAATACATAGCAAAATCAAAACACCTAAAGAAACAAAACGTAAAAGAACCAAGCCTTTTCTTAGCGATGCCGGTCAGTGGCGGGAGGGACAAGGTGGCGATGGTGGTGGTCGTGTTGTGTGTTGCACATACATGTCTCGCTCAATCTGCCTGTCTCAATACATAGCAAAATCAAAACACCTAAAGAAACATTAAAAGAACCAAACCTTTTCTTAGCGATGCCGGTCAGTGGCGGGAGGGACGAGGTGGCGATGGTGGTGGTCGTGTTGTGTGTTGCACACACAGGTCTCTCTCAATCTGCCTGTCTCAATACATAGCAAAATCAAAACACCTAAAGAAACAAAACGTAAAAGAACCAAGACTTTTCTTAGCGATGCCGGTCTGTGGTGGGAGGGACCAGGTGGCGGTGGTGGTGGTCGTATTGTGTGTAGCACATACATGTCTTTCTCAATCTGCCTGTCTCAATACATAGCAAAATCAAAACACTTAAAGAAACAAAACGTAAAACAACCAAGCCTTTTCTTAGCGATGCCGGTCTGTGGCGGGAGGGATGAGGTGGCGATGGTGGTGGTCGTGTTGTGTGTTCCAAATACATGTCTCTCTCAATCTGCCTGCCTCAACACATAGCAAAATCAAAACACCTAAAGAAACAAAACGTGAAAGAACCAAGCCTTTTCTTAGCGATGCCGGTCAGTGGCGGGAGGGACGAGGTGGCGATGGTGGTGGTCGTGTTGTGTGTTGCACATACATGTCTCTCTCAATCTGCCTGCCTCAATACATAGCAAAATCAAAACACCGAAAGAAACAAAACGTAAAAGAACCAAGACTTTCTTAGCGATGCCGGTCTGTGGCGGGAGGGACGAGGTGGTGATGGTGGGGGTCGTGTTGTGTGTTGCACATACATGTCTTTCTCAATCTACCCGCCTCAATACATAGCAAATTTAAAACACCTAAAGAAACAAAACGTAAAGGAACCAAGCCTTTTCTTAGCGATGCAGGCCTGTGGCAGGGAGGACGAGGTGGCGATGGTGGTGGTCGTGTTGTGTGCTGCACATACATGTCTCTCTCAATCTGCCTGCCTCAACACATAGCAAAATCAAAACACCTAAAGAAACAAAGCGTAAAAGAAACAAGCCTTATCTTAGAGAGGCCGGTCTGTGGCGGGATAGATGAAGTGGCGATGGTGATGGTCGTGTTGTGTGTTGCCGTGAAGGAAAATGAAACGTTGGGCATGAAAGGACAACTTTAACCTGGAAGAAAAGTTTGGGGAACCTGAAAGAGCTTCACGCCATGAAGAAAAAGGTCACCGAGAGCCCTGTGATCGCTCGAGTGTTGCAAACCGGACCCCTTTTCCGACGTGTACGCGAGCGCCCATGCGCTGGCGACGATATCTATCATGGATTGATTGATATCCGCGCCTCGCAGAGATTCGCTGGCGTCCTCTGCAGCGCGCATGAGCAAAGCGGTTCTGGCGTACGCCAAGACCGCCGACGCTCGCCGCGTACGCGCAGGAAGCAGCCTTGGAGTTTGTACTTGAGTTTCCCCAACCAGCCGCCTCAACATACGATGCCGAGCACACGGCGCAGGAGATTTTGTGTACCACGTTTCGAGCCTTTTCTTTAGGATGCCGGTCTGTGGCCGGAGGGACGATGTGGCGATGGTGGTGGTCGTGTTGTGTGCTGCACATACATGTCTCTCTCGATCTGCCTGCCTCAATACATGGCAAAATCAAAACACCTAAAGAAACAAAACGTAAAGGAACCAAGGCTTTTCTTTAGGATGCCGGTGTGTGGCGGGGAGGATAAGGTAGCGATGGTGGTGGTCGTGTTGTGTGTTGCACATACATGTCTCTCTCAATCTACCAGCCTCAACACATAGCAAAATCAAAACGCCTAAAGAAACAAAATGTAAAAGAACCAAGCCTTTTCTAAGCGATGCCGGCCTGTGGCGGGAGGGACGAGGTGGCGATGGCGGTGGTCGTGTTGTGTGTTGCACATACATGTCTCTCTCAATCTGCCTGCTTCAATAGATAGCAAAATCAAAACACCTAAAGAAACAAAACGTAAAGAAACCAAGCCTTTTCTTTAGGATGCCGGTCTGTGGCGGGGAGCACAAGGTGGCGATGGTGGTGGTCGTGTTGTGTGTTGCACATGTATGTCTCTCTCAATCTGCCTCCCTCAATGCATGGCAAAATCAAAACACCTAAAGAAACAAAACGTAAAGAAACCAAGACTTTTTCTTAGCGATGCCGGTCTGTGGCGGGAGGGACGAGGTGGTGATGGTGGGGGTCGTGTTGTGTGTTGCACATACATGTCGGTCGCAATCTACCTGCCTCAATACATAGCAAAATCAAAACACCTAAAGAAACAAAACGTAATAAAAACAAGCCTTTTCTTAGCGATGCCGGTCTGTGGCGGAAGGGACGAGGTGGCGATGGTGGTGGTCGTGTTGTGTGCTGCACATACATGTCTCTCTCGATCTGCCTGCCTCAATACATGGCAAAATCAAAACACCTAAAGAAACAATACGTAAAGGAACCAAGCCTTTTCTTTAGGATGCCGGTGTGTGGCGGGGAGGATGAGGTAGCGATGGTGGTGGTCGTGTTGTGTGTCGCACATACATGTCTCTCTCAATCTACCAGCCTCTACACATAGCAAAATCAAAACGCCCAAAGAAGCAAAATGTAAAAGAACCAAGCTTTTTCTTAGCGATGCAGGTCTGTGGCGGGGAGGACGAGGTGGCGATGGTGGTTGTCGTGTTGTGTGTTGCACATACATGTCTCTCTCAATCTGCCTGCCTCAATGCATGGCAAAATCAAAATACCTAAAGAAAGCAAACGTAAAGAAACCAAGCCTTTTCTTTAGGATGCACGTCTGTGGCAGGGAGGACGAGGTGGTGATGGTGGTGGTCGTGTTGTGTGTTGCACATACATGTCACTCTCAATCTGCCTGCCTCAACACATAGCAAAATCAAAACACCTAAAGTAACAAAACGTAAAAGAACCAAGCCTTTTCTTAGCGATGCCGGTCTGTGGCGGAACGGACGAGGTGGCGATGGTAGTGGTCGTGTTGTGTGTTGCACATACATGTCTCTCTCAATCTGCCTGCCTGAATACATCACAAAATCAAAACAACTAAAGAAACAAAACGTGAAAGAACCAAGCCATTTCTTTAGGATGCCGGTCTGTGGCCGGGGGGGGGGGCGATGGTGGTGGTCGTGTTTTATATTGCACATACATGTCTCTCTCAATCTGCCTGCCTCAATACATAGCAAAATCAAAGCACCTAAAGAAACAAAACGTAAAAAAACCAAGCATTTTCTTTAGGATGCCGGTCTGTGGCGGGAAGGACGAGGTGGCGATGGTGGTGGTCGTGTTGTGTGTTGCACATACATGTCTCTCTCAATCTGCCTGTCTCAATACATAGCAAAATCAAAACACCTAAAGAAACAAAACGTAAAAGAACCAAGACTTTTCTTAGCGATGCCGGTCTGTGGTGGGAGGGACGAGGTGGCGGTGGTGGTGGTCGTGTTGTGTGTTGCACATACATGTCTTTCTCAATCTGCCTGTCTCAATACATAGCAAAATCAAAACACCTAAAGAAACAAAACGTAAAACAACCAAGCCTTTTCTTAGCGATGCCGGACTGTGGCGGGAGGGACGAGGTGGCGATGGTGGTGGTCGTGTTGTGTGTTCCACATACATGTCTCTCTCAGTCTGGCTGCCTCAACACATAGCAAAATCAAAACACCTAAAGAAACAAAACGTAAAAGAACCAAGCCTTTTCTTAGCGATGCCGGTCAGTGGCGGGAGGGACGAGGTGGCGATGGTGGTGGTCGTGTTAGGTGTTGCACATACATGTCTCTCAATCTGCCTGTCTCAATACATAGCAAAATCAAAGCTCCTAAAGAAACAAAGCGTGAAAGAACCAAGCCTTTTTCTTAGCGATGCCGGTCTGTGGCGGGGAGGACGAGGTGGCGATGGTGGTGGTCGTGTTGTGTGTTGCACATACATGTCACTCTCAATCTGCCTGCCTCAACACATAGCAAAATCAAAACACCTAAAGAAACACAACGTAAAAGAACCAAGCCTTTTATTAGCGATGCTAGTCTGTGGCGGGGAGGAGGAGGTGGCGATGGTGGTGGTCGTGTTGTGTGTTGCACATACATGTCTCTCTCGATCTACCAGCCTCAACACATAGCAAAATCAAAACAGCTAACGAAACAAAACGTAAAAGAACCAAGCCTTTTCTTTAGGATGCCGGTCTGTGGCGGAAGGGGGCCGAGGTAGTGACGGTGGTGGAAGTGTTTTATATTGCACATACATGTCTCTCTCAATCTGCCTGCCTCAATACATAGAAAAATCAAAACACCTAAAGAAACAAAACGTAAAAGAACCAAGCCTTTTCTTAGCGAGGCCGGTCTGTGGCGGGAGGGACGAGGTGGCGATGTTGGTGGTCGTGTTGTGTGTTGCACATACATGTCTCTCTCAATCTGCCTGCCTCAACACATAGCAAAATCAAAACACCTAAAGAAACAAAACGTAAAAGAACCAAGCCTTTTCTTTAGGATGCATGTCTGTGGCGGGGAGGACGAGGTGGAAATGGTGGTGGTCGTGTTGTGTGTTGCACATACATGTCACTCTCAATCTGCCTGCCTCAACACATAGCAATATCAAAACACCTAAAGTAACAAAACGTAAGCCTTTTCTTAGCGATGCCGGTCTGTGGTGGAACGGACGAGGTGGCGATGGGGCTGGTCGTGCTGGGTGTTGCACATACGTGTCTCTCTCAATCTGCCTGCCTCAATACATAGCAAAATCAAAACACCTAAAGAAACAAAACGTAAAAGAACCAAGCCTTTTCTTAGCGAGGCCGGTCTGTGGCGGGAGGGACGAGGTGGCGATGGTGGTGGTCGTGTTGTGTGTTGCACATACATGTTTCTCTCAATCTGCCTGTCTCAATACATAGCAAAATCAAAACACCTAAAGAAACAAACCGTAAAAGAACCAAGCCTTTTTCTTAGCGATGCCGGTCTGTGGCGGGGAGGACGAGGTGGCGATGGTGGTTGTCGTGTTGTGTATTGCACATACATGTCTCTCTCAATCTGCCTGTCTCAATACATAGCAAAATCAAAACACCTAGAGATACAAAACATAAAAAAAACAAAGCCTTTTCTTAGCGATGGCGGTCTGTGGCGGGAGGGAAGAGGTGGCGATGGTGGTGGTCGTGTTGTGTGCTGCACATACATGTCTCTCTAAATCTGCCTGCCTCAATACATGGCAAAATCAAAACACCTAAAGAAACTAAACGTAAAGGAACCAAGCCTTTTCTTAGCGATGCAGGCCTGTGGCGGGGAGGACGAGGTGGCGATAGTGGTGGTCATGTTGTGTGTTGCACATACATGTCTCTCTCAATCTGCCTGCCTCAATACATAGCAAAATCAAAACACCTAAAGAAACAAAACAAAAAAGAACCAAGCCTTTTCTTAGCGATACCGGTCCGTGGCGGGAGGGACGAGGTGGCGATGGCGGTGGTCGTGTTGTGTGTTGCACATACATGTCTCTCTCGATCTGCCTGCTTCAATAGATAGCAAAATCAAAACGCCTAAAGAAACAAAATGCAAAAGAACCAAGCCTTTTATTAGCGATGCTGGTCTGTGGCAGGGAGGACGAGGTGGCGATGGTGGTGGTCGTGTTGTGTGTTGCACATACATGTCACTCTCAATCTGCCTGCCTCAACACATAGCAAAATCAAAACACCTAAAGAAACAAAACGTAAAGAAACCAAGCCTTTTCTTTGGGATGCCGGTCTGGGGCGGGGAGCACAAGGCGGCGATGGTGGTGGTCGTGTTGTTTGTTGCACATACATGTCTCTCTCAATCTGCCTGCCTCAATACATAGCAAAATCAAAACACCGAAAGAAACAAAACGTAAAGGAACCAAGCCTTTTCTTTAGGATGCCGGTGTGTGGCGGGGAGGATGAGGTAGCGATGGTGGTGGTCGTGTTGTGTGTTGCACATACATGTCTCTCTCAATCTACCAGCCTCAACACCTAGCAAAATCAAAACGCCTAAAGAAACAAAATGTAAAAGAACCAAGCCTTTTCGTAGCGATGCCGGCCTGTGGCGGGAGGGACGAGGTGGCGATGGCGGTGGTCGTGTTGTGTGTTGCACATACATGTCTCTCTCAATCTGCCTGCTTCATTAGATAGCAAAATCAAAACACCTAAAGAAACAAAACGTAAAGAAACAGAGCCTTTTCTTTAGTATGCCGGTCTGTGGCGGGGAGCACAAGGTGGCGATGGTGGTGGTCGTGTTGTGTGTTGCACATACATGTCTCTCTCAATCTGCCTGCCTCAATACATAGCAAAATCAAAACACCGAAAGAAACAAAACGTAAAAGAACCAAGACTTTTTCTTAGCAATGCCGGTCTGTGGCGGGAGGGACGAGGTGGTGATGGTGGGGGTCGTGTTGTGTGTTGCGCATACACATCTCTCTCAATCTACCCGCCTCAATACATAGGAAAATTGAAACACCTAAAGAAACAAAACGTAAAAAAACAAAGCCTTTTCTTAGCGATGCCGGTCTGTGGCGGGAGGGAAGAGGTGGCGATGGTGGTGGTCGTGTTGTGTGCTGCACATACATGTCTCTCTAAATCTGCCTGCCTCAATACATGGCAAAATCAAAACACCTAAAGAAACAAAACGTAAAGGAACCAAGCCTTTTCTTAGCGATGCAGGCCTGTGGCGGGGAGGACGAGGTGGCGATAGTGGTGGTCATGTTGTGTGTTGCACATACATGTCTCTCTCAATCTGCCTGCCTCAATACATAGCAAAATCAAAACACCTAAAGAAACAAAACGAAAAAGAACCAAGCCTTTTCTTAGCGATACCGGTCCGTGGCGGGAGGCACGAGGTGGCGATGGCGGTGGTCGTGTTGTGTGTTGCACATAAATGTCTCTCTCAATCTGCCTGCTTCAATAGATAGCAAAATCAAAACAACTAAAGAAACAAAACGTAAAAGAACCAAGCCTTTTTTAGCGATGCTGGTCTGTGGCGGGGAGGACGAGGTTGCGATGGTGGTGGTCGTGTTGTGTGTTGCACATACATGTCTGTCTCAATCTACCTGCCTCAATACATAGCAAAATCAAAACACCTAAAGAAACAAAACGTAATAAAAACAAGCCTTTTCTTAGCGATGCCGGTCTGTGGCGGAAGGGACGAGGTGGCGATGGTGGTGGTCGTGTTGTGTGCTGCACATACATGTCTCTCTCGATCTGCCTGCCTCAATACGTAAAGGAACCAAGCCTTTTCTTTAGGATGCCGGTGTGTGGCGGGGAGGATGAGGTAGCGATGGTGGTGGTCGTGTTGTGTGTCGCACATACATGTCTCTCTCAATCTACCAGCCTCAACACATAGCAAAATCAAAACGCCCAAAGAAACAAAATGTAAAAGAACCAAGCCTTTTCTTAGCGATGCAGGTCTGTGGCGGGGAGGACGAGGTGGCGATGGTGGTTGTCGTGTTGTGTGTTGCACATACATGTCTCTCTCAATCTGCCTGCCTCAATGCATGGCAAAATCAAAATACCTAAAGAAAGCAAACGTAAAGAAACCAAGCCTTTTCTTTAGGATGCACGTCTGTGGCAGGGAGGACGAGGTGGCGATGGTGGTGGTCGTGTTGTGTGTTGCACATACATGTCACTCTCAATCTGCCTGCCTCAACACATAGCAAAATCAAAACACATAAAGTAACAAAACGTAAAAGAACCAAGCCTTTTCTTAGCGATGCCGGTCTGTGGCGGAACGGACGAGGTGGCGATGGTGGTGGTCGTGTTGTGTGTTTCACATACATGTCTCTCTCAATCTGCCTGCCTCAATACATCACAAAATCAAAACAACTAAAGAAACAAAACCTGAAAGAACCAAGCCATTTTTTTAGGATGCCGCTCTGTGGCCGGGGGGGGGCGATGGTGGTGGTCGTGTTTTATATTGCACATACATGTCTCTCTCAATCTGCCTGCCTCAATACATAGCAAAATCAAAGCACCTAAAGAAACAAAACGTAAAAAAACCAAGCCTTTTCTTTAGGATGCCGGTCTGTGGCGGGAAGGACAAGGTGGCGATGGTGGTGGTCGTGTTGTGTGTTGCACATACATGTCTCTCTCAATCTGCCTGTCTCAATACATAGCAAAATCAAAACACCTAAAGAAACAAAACGTAAAAGAACCAAGACTTTTCTTAGCGATGCCGGTCTGTGGTGGGAGGGACGAGGTGGCGGTGGTGGTGGTCGTGTTGTGTGTTGCACATACATGTCTTTCTCAATCTGCCTGTCTCAATACATAGCAAAATCAAAACACCTAAAGAAACAAAACGTAAAACAACCAAGCCTTTTCTTAGCGATGCCGGACTGTGGCGGGAGGGACGAGGTGGCGATGGTGGTGGTCGTGTTGTGTGTTCCACATACATGTCTCTCTCAGTCTGGCTGCCTCAACACATAGCAAAATCAAAACACCTAAAGAAACAAAACGTAAAAGAACCAAGCCTTTTCTTAGCGATGCCGGTCAGTGGCGGGAGGGACGAGGTGGCGATGGTGGTGGTCGTGTTGGGTGTTGCACATACATGTCTCTCAATCTGCCTGTCTCAATACATAGCAAAATCAAAGCTCCTAAAGAAACAAAGCGTGAATGAACCAAGCCTTTTTCTTAGCGATGCCGGTCTGTGGCGGGGAGGACGAGGTGGCGATGGTGGTGGTCGTGTTGTGTGTTGCACATACATGTCACTCTCAATCTGCCTGCCTCAACACATAGCAAAATCAAAACACCTAAAGAAACAAAACGTAAAAGAACCAAGACTTTTCTTAGCGATGCCGGTCTGTGGCGGAACGGACGAGGTGGCGATGGTGTTGGTCGTGCTGGGTGTTGCACATACGTGTCTCTCTCAATCTGCCTGCCTCAATACATCACAAAATCAAAACAACTAAATAAACAAAACGTAAAATAACCAAGCTTTTTCTTTAGGATGCCGGTCTGTGGCGGAAGGGGGCCGAGGTAGCGACGGTGGTGGAAGTGTTTTATATTGCACATACATGTGTCTCTCAATCTGCCTGCCTCAATACATAGCAAAATCAAAACACCTAAAGAAACAAAACGTAAAAGAAGCAAGCCTTTTCTTAGCGAGGCCGGTCTGTGGCGGGAGGGACGAGGTTGCGATGGTGGTGGTCGTGTTGAGTGTTGCACATACATGTCTCTCTCAATCTGCCTGCCTCAACACATAGCAAAATCAAACACCTAAAGAAACAAAACGTAAAAAAAACAAGCCTTTTCTTAGCGATGCCGGTCAGTGGCGGGAGGGACGAGGTGGCGATGGTGGTGGTCGTGTTGTGTGTTGCACATACATGTCTCTCTCAATCTGCCTGTCTCAATACATAGCAAAATCAAAACACCAAAAAAACAAAGCGTAAAAGAACCAAGCCTTTTTCTTAGCGATGCCGGTCTGTGGCGGGGAGGACGAGGTGGCGATGGTGGTGGTCGTGTTGTGTGTTGCACATACATATCTCTCTCAATCTGCCTGTCTCAATACATAGCAAAATCAAAACACCTAGAGAAACAAAACGTAAAGGAACCAAGCCTTTTCTTAGCGATGCAGGTCTGTGGCGGGGAGCACAAGGTGGCGATGGTGGTGGTCGTGTTGTGTGTTGCACATACATGTCTCTCTCAATCTGCCGGCCTCAATACATAGCAAAATCAGAACACCGAAAGAAACAAAACGTAAAAGAACCAAGACTTTTTCTTAGCGATGCCGGTATGTGGCGGGAGGGACGAGCTGGTGATGGTGGGGGTCGTGTTGTGCGTTGCACATACATGTCTCTCTCAATCTACCTGCCTCAATACATAGCAAAATCAAAACACCTAAAGAAACAAAACGTATAAAAAACAAGCCTTTTCTTAGCGATGCCGGTCAGTGGCGGGAGGGGCGAGGTGGCGATGGTGGTGGTCGTGTTGTGTGCTGCACATACATGTCTCTCTCAATCTCCCTCCCTCAATACATGGCAAAATCAAAACACCTAAAGAAACAAAACGTAAAGGCACGAAGCCTTTTATTTAGGATGCCGGTGTGTGGCGGGGAGGACGAGGTGGCGATGGTGGTGGTCGTGTTGTGTTTTACACATACATGTCTCTCTCAACCTCCCTGCCTCAATACATGGCAAAATCAAAACACCTAAAGAATCAAAACGTAAAGGAACCAAGCCTTTTCTTTAGGATGCCGGTCTGTGGCAGGCAGGACGAGGTGGCGATGGTGGTGCTCGTGTTGTGTGTTGCACATACATGTCTCTCTCAATCTACGTGCCTAAACACATAGCAAAATCAAAACACCTAAAGAAACAAAGCGTAAAAGAACCAAGCCTTTTATTAGCGATGCAGGTCTGTGGCGGGGAGGACGAGGTGGCGATGGTGGTGGTCGTGTTGTGTGGTGCACATACATGTCTCTCTCAATCTGCCTGCCTCAATGCATGGCAAAATCAAAATACCTAAAGAAACCAAACGTAAAGGAACCAAGCCTTTTCATTAGGATGCAGGTCTGTGGCGGGGAGGACGAGGTGGCGATGGTGGTGGTCGTGTTGTGTGTTGCACATACATGTCACTCTCAATCTGCCTGCCTCAACACATAGCAAAATCAAAACACCTAAAGAAACAAAACGTAAAAGAACCAAGCCTTTTCTTAGCGATGCCGGTCTGTGGCGGAACGGACGAGGTGGCGATGGTGTTGGTCGTGCTGGGTGTTGCACATACGTGTCTCTCTCAATCTGCCTGCCTCAATACATCACAAAATCAAAACAACTAAATAAACAAAACGTAAAAGAACCAAGCTTTTTCTTTAGGATGCCGGTCTGTGGCGGAAGGGGGCCGAGGTAGCGACGGTGGTGGAAGTGTTTTATATTGCACATACATGTCTCTCTCAATCTGCCTGCCTCAATACATAGCAAAATCAAAACACCTAAAGAAACAAAACGTAAAAGAACCAAGCCTTTTCTTAGCGAGGCCGGTCTGTGGCGGGAGGGACGAGGTGGCGATGGTGGTGGTCGTGTTGAGTGTTGCACATGCATGTCTCTCTCAATCTGCCTGCCTCAACACATAGCAAAATCAAAACACCTAGAGAAACAAAACGTAAAGGAACCAAGCCTTTTCTTTGGGATGCCGGTCTGTGGCGGAGAGGAGGAGGTGGCGATGGTATTGGACGTGTTGTGTGTTGCACATACATGTCTGTCTCAATCTGCCTGCCGCAATACATAGCAAAATCAAAACACCTAAAGAAACAAACCGTAAAAGAACCAAGCCTTTTCTTAGCGATGCCGGTCAGTGGCGGGAGGGACGAGGTGGCGATGGTGGTGGTCGTGTTGTGTGCTGCACATACATGTCTCTCTCAATCTCCCTCCCTCAATACATGGCAAAATCAAAACACCTAAAGAAACAAAACGTAAAGGCACGAAGCCTTTTATTTAGGATGCCGGTGTGTGGCGGGGAGGACGAGGTGGCGATGGTGGTGGTCGTGTTGTGTTTTACACATACATGTCTCTCTCAACCTCCCTGCCTCAATACATGGCAAAATCAAAACACCTAAAGAATCAAAACGTAAAGGAACCAAGCCTTTTCTTTAGGATGCCGGTCTGTGGCAGGCAGGACGAGGTGGCGATGGTGGTGCTCGTGTTGTGTGTTGCACATACATGTCTCTCTCAATCTACGTGCCTAAACACATAGCAAAATCAAAACACCTAAAGAAACAAAGCGTAAAAGAACCAAGCCTTTTATTAGCGATGCAGGTCTGTGGCGGGGAGAACGAGGTGGCGATGGTGGTGGTCGTGTTGTGTGGTGCACATACATGTCTCTCTCAATCTGCCTGCCTCAATGCATGGCAAAATCAAAATACCTAAAGAAACCAAACGTAAAGGAACCAAGCCTTTTCATTAGGATGCAGGTCTGTGGCGGGGAGGACGAGGTGGCGATGGTGGTGGTCGTGTTGTGTGTTGCACATACATGTCACTCTCAATCTGCCTGCCTCAACACATAGCAAAATCAAAACACCTAAAGAAACAAAACGTAAAAGAACCAAGCCTTTTCTTAGCGATGCCGGTCTGTGGCGGAACGGACGAGGTGGCGATGGTGTTGGTCGTGCTGGGTGTTGCACATACGTGTCTCTCTTAATCTGCCTGCCTCAATACATCACAAAATCAAAACAACTAAATAAACAAAACGTAAAAGAACCAAGCTTTTTCTTTAGGATGCCGGTCTGTGGCGGAAGGGGGCCGAGGTAGCGACGGTGGTGGAAGTGTTTTATATTGCACATACATGTCTCTCTCAATCTGCCTGCCTCAATGCATAGCAAAATCAAAACACCTAAAGAAACAAAACATAAAAGAACCAAGCCTTTTCTTAGCGAGGCCGGTCTGTGGCGGGAGGGACGAGGTGGCGATGGTGGTGGTCGTGTTGAGTGTTGCACATGCATGTCTCTCTCAATCTGCCTGCCTCAACACATAGCAAAATCAAAACACCTAGAGAAACAAAACGTAAAGGAACCAAGCCTTTTCTTTGGGATGCCGGTCTGTGGCGGAGAGGAGGAGGTGGCGATGGTATTGGACGTGTTGTGTGTTGCACATACATGTCTGTCTCAATCTGCCTGCCGCAATACATAGCAAAATCAAAACACCTAAAGAAACAAACCGTAAAAGAACCAAGCCTTTTCTTAGCGATGCCGGTCAGTGGCGGGAGGGACGAGGTGGCGATGGTGGTGGTCGTGTTGTGTGTTGCACATGCATGTCTCTCTCAATCTGCCTGTCTCAATACATAGCAAAATCAAAACAGCTAAAGAAACAAAACGTAAAACAACCAAGCCTTTTCTTAGCGATGCCGGTCTGTGGCGGGGGGGGGGGAGTGGCGATGGTGGTGGTCGTGTTTTATATTGCACATACATGTCTCTCTCAATCTGCCTGCCTCAATACATAGCAAAATCAAAACACCTAAAGAAACAACACATTAAAAAACCAAGCCTTTTCTTTAGGATGCCGGTCTGTGGCGGAGAGGAGGAGGTGGCGACGGTATTGGACGTGTTGTGTGTTGCACATACATGTCTGTCTCAATCTGCCTGCCGCAATACATAGCAAAATCAAAACACCTAAAGAAACAAAACGTAAAAGAACCAAGCCTTTTCTTAGCGATGCCGGTCAGTGGCGGGAGGGACAAGGTGGCGATGGTGGTGGTCGTGTTGTGTGTTGCACATACATGTCTCGCTCAATCTGCCTGTCTCAATACATAGCAAAATCAAAACACCTAAAGAAACATTAAAAGAACCAAACCTTTTCTTAGCGATGCCGGTCAGTGGCGGGAGGGACGAGGTGGCGATGGTGGTGGTCGTGTTGTGTGTTGCACATACAGGTCTCTCTCAATCTGCCTGTCTCAATACATAGCAAAATCAAAACACCTAAAGAAACAAAACGTAAAAGAACCAAGACTTTTCTTAGCGATGCCGGTCTGTGGTGGGAGGGACCAGGTGGCGGTGGTGGTGGTCGTATTGTGTGTAGCACATACATGTCTTTCTCAATCTGCCTGTCTCAATACATAGCAAAATCAAAACACTTAAAGAAACAAAACGTAAAACAACCAAGCCTTTTCTTAGCGATGCCGGTCTGTGGCGGGAGGGATGAGGTGGCGATGGTGGTGGTCGTGTTGTGTGTTCCAAATACATGTCTCTCTCAATCTGCCTGCCTCAACACATAGCAAAATCAAAACACCTAAAGAAACAAAACGTGAAAGAACCAAGCCTTTTCTTAGCGATGCCGGTCAGTGGCGGGAGGGACGAGGTGGCGATGGTGGTGGTCGTGTTGTGTGTTGCACATACATGTCTCTCTCAATCTGCCTGCCTCAATACATAGCAAAATCAAAACACCGAAAGAAACAAAACGTAAAAGAACCAAGACTTTCTTAGCGATGCCGGTCTGTGGCGGGAGGGACGAGGTGGTGATGGTGGGGGTCGTGTTGTGTGTTGCACATACATGTCTTTCTCAATCTACCCGCCTCAATACATAGCAAATTTAAAACACCTAAAGAAACAAAACGTAAAGGAACCAAGCCTTTTCTTAGCGATGCAGGCCTGTGGCAGGGAGGACGAGGTGGCGATGGTGGTGGTCGTGTTGTGTGCTGCACATACATGTCTCTCTCAATCTGCCTGCCTCAACACATAGCAAAATCAAAACACCTAAAGAAACAAAGCGTAAAAGAAACAAGCCTTATCTTAGAGAGGCCGGTCTGTGGCGGGATAGATGAAGTGGCGATGGTGATGGTCGTGTTGTGTGTTGCCGTGAAGGAAAATGAAACGTTGGGCATGAAAGGACAACTTTAACCTGGAAGAAAAGTTTGGGGAACCTGAAAGAGCTTCACGCCATGAAGAAAAAGGTCACCGAGAGCCCTGTGATCGCTCGAGTGTTGCAAACCGGACCCCTTTTCCGACGTGTACGCGAGCGCCCATGCGCTGGCGACGATATCTATCATGGATTGATTGATATCCGCGCCTCGCAGAGGTTCGCTGGCATCCTCTGCAGCGCGCATGAGCAAAGCGGTTCTGGCGTACGGCAAGACCGCCGACGCTCGCCGCGTACGCGCAGGAAGCAGCCTTGGAGTTTGTACTTGAGTTTCCCCAACCAGCCGCCTCAACATACGATGCCGAGCACACGGCGCAGGAGATTTTGTGTACCACGTTTCGAGCCTTTTCTTTAGGATGCCGGTCTGTGGCCGGAGGGACGATGTGGCGATGGTGGTGGTCGTGTTGTGTGCTGCACATACATGTCTCTCTCGATCTGCCTGCCTCAATACATGGCAAAATCAAAACACCTAAAGAAACAAAACGTAAAGGAACCAAGGCTTTTCTTTAGGATGCCGGTGTGTGGCGGGGAGGATAAGGTAGCGATGGTGGTGGTCGTGTTGTGTGTTGCACATACATGTCTCTCTCAATCTACCAGCCTCAACACATAGCAAAATCAAAACGCCTAAAGAAACAAAATGTAAAAGAACCAAGCCTTTTCTAAGCGATGCCGGCCTGTGGCGGGAGGGACGAGGTGGCGATGGCGGTGGTCGTGTTGTGTGTTGCACATACATGTCTCTCTCAATCTGCCTGCTTCAATAGATAGCAAAATCAAAACACCTAAAGAAACAAAACGTAAAGAAACCAAGCCTTTTCTTTAGGATGCCGGTCTGTCGCGGGGAGCACAAGGTGGCGATGGTGGTGGTCGTGTTGTGTGTTGCACATGTATGTCTCTCTCAATCTGCCTCCCTCAATGCATGGCAAAATCAAAACACCTAAAGAAACAAAACGTAAAGAAACCAAGACTTTTTCTTAGCGATGCCGGTCTGTGGCGGGAGGGACGAGGTGGTGATGGTGGGGGTCGTGTTGTGTGTTGCACATACATGTCGGTCGCAATCTACCTGCCTCAATACATAGCAAATCAAAACACCTAAAGAAACAAAACGTAATAAAAACAAGCCTTTTCTTAGCGATGCCGGTCTGTGGCGGAAGGGACGAGGTGGCGATGGTGGTGGTCGTGTTGTGTGCTGCACATACATGTCTCTCTCGATCTGCCTGCCTCAATACATGGCAAAATCAAAACACCTAAAGAAATAATACGTAAAGGAACCAAGCCTTTTCTTTAGGATGCCGGTGTGTGGCGGGGAGGATGAGGTAGCGATGGTGGTGGTCGTGTTGTGTGTCGCACATACATGTCTCTCTCAATCTACCAGCCTCTACACATAGCAAAATCAAAACGCCCAAAGAAGCAAAATGTAAAAGAACCAAGCCTTTTCTTAGCGATGCAGGTCTGTGGCGGGGAGGACGAGGTGGCGATGGTGGTTGTCGTGTTGTGTGTTCCAAATACATGTCTCTCTCAATCTGCCTGCCTCAACACATAGCAAAATCAAAACACCTAAAGAAACAAAACGTGAAAGAACCAAGCCTTTTCTTAGCGATGCCGGTCAGTGGCGGGAGGGACGAGGTGGCGATGGTGGTGGTCGTGTTGTGTGTTGCACATACATGTCTCTCTCAATCTGCCTGCCTCAATACATAGCAAAATCAAAACACCGAAAGAAACAAAACGTAAAAGAACCAAGACTTTCTTAGCGATGCCGGTCTGTGGCGGGAGGGACGAGGTGGTGATGGTGGGGGTCGTGTTGTGTGTTGCACATACATGTCTTTCTCAATCTACCCGCCTCAATACATAGCAAATTTAAAACACCTAAAGAAACAAAACGTAAAGGAACCAAGCCTTTTCTTAGCGATGCAGGCCTGTGGCAGGGAGGACGAGGTGGCGATGGTGGTGGTCGTGTTGTGTGCTGCACATACATGTCTCTCTCAATCTGCCTGCCTCAACACATAGCAAAATCAAAACACCTAAAGAAACAAAGCGTAAAAGAAACAAGCCTTATCTTAGAGAGGCCGGTCTGTGGCGGGATAGATGAAGTGGCGATGGTGATGGTCGTGTTGTGTGTTGCCGTGAAGGAAAATGAAACGTTGGGCATGAAAGGACAACTTTAACCTGGAAGAAAAGTTTGGGGAACCTGAAAGAGCTTCACGCCATGAAGAAAAAGGTCACCGAGAGCCCTGTGATCGCTCGAGTGTTGCAAACCGGACCCCTTTTCCGACGTGTACGCGAGCGCCCATGCGCTGGCGACGATATCTATCATGGATTGATTGATATCCGCGCCTCGCAGAGATTCGCTGGCGTCCTCTGCAGCGCGCATGAGCAAAGCGGTTCTGGCGTACGGCAAGACCGCCGACGCTCGCCGCGTACGCGCAGGAAGCAGCCTTGGAGTTTGTACTTGAGTTTCCCCAACCAGCCGCCTCAACATACGATGCCGAGCACACGGCGCAGGAGATTTTGTGTACCACGTTTCGAGCCTTTTCTTTAGGATGCCGGTCTGTGGCCGGAGGGACGATGTGGCGATGGTGGTGGTCGTGTTGTGTGCTGCACATACATGTCTCTCTCGATCTGCCTGCCTCAATACATGGCAAAATCAAAACACCTAAAGAAACAAAACGTAAAGGAACCAAGGCTTTTCTTTAGGATGCCGGTGTGTGGCGGGGAGGATAAGGTAGCGATGGTGGTGGTCGTGTTGTGTGTTGCACATACATGTCTCTCTCAATCTACCAGCCTCAACACATAGCAAAATCAAAACGCCTAAAGAAACAAAATGTAAAAGAACCAAGCCTTTTCTAAGCGATGCCGGCCTGTGGCGGGAGGGACGAGGTGGCGATGGCGGTGGTCGTGTTGTGTGTTGCACATACATGTCTCTCTCAATCTGCCTGCTTCAATAGATAGCAAAATCAAAACACCTAAAGAAACAAAACGTAAAGAAACCAAGCCTTTTCTTTAGGATGCCGGTCTGTGGCGGGGAGCACAAGGTGGCGATGGTGGTGGTCGTGTTGTGTGTTGCACATGTATGTCTCTCTCAATCTGCCTCCCTCAATGCATGGCAAAATCAAAACACCTAAAGAAACAAAACGTAAAGAAACCAAGACTTTTTCTTAGCGATGCCGGTCTGTGGCGGGAGGGACGAGGTGGTGATGGTGGGGGTCGTGTTGTGTGTTGCACATACATGTCGGTCGCAATCTACCTGCCTCAATACATAGCAAAATCAAAACACCTAAAGAAACAAAACGTAATAAAAACAAGCCTTTTCTTAGCGATGCCGGTCTGTGGCGGAAGGGACGAGGTGGCGATGGTGGTGGTCGTGTTGTGTGCTGCACATACATGTCTCTCTCGATCTGCCTGCCTCAATACATGGCAAAATCAAAACACCTAAAGAAATAATACGTAAAGGAACCAAGCCTTTTCTTTAGGATGCCGGTGTGTGGCGGGGAGGATGAGGTAGCGATGGTGGTGGTCGTGTTGTGTGTCGCACATACATGTCTCTCTCAATCTACCAGCCTCTACACATAGCAAAATCAAAACGCCCAAAGAAGCAAAATGTAAAAGAACCAAGCCTTTTCTTAGCGATGCAGGTCTGTGGCGGGGAGGACGAGGTGGCGATGGTGGTTGTCGTGTTGTGTGTTGCACATACATGTCTCTCTCAATCTGCCTGCCTCAATGCATGGCAAAATCAAAATACCTAAAGAAAGCAAACGTAAAGAAACCAAGCCTTTACTTTAGGATGCACGTCTGTGGCAGGGAGGACGAGGTGGTGATGGTGGTGGTCGTGTTGTGTGTTGCACATACATGTCACTCTCAATCTGCCTGCCTCAACACATAGCAAAATCAAAACACCTAAAGTAACAAAACGTAAAAGAACCAAGCCTTTTCTTAGCGATGCCGGTCTGTGGCGGAACGGACGAGGTGGCGATGGTAGTGGTCGTGTTGTGTGTTGCACATACATGTCTCTCTCAATCTGCCTGCCTGAATACATCACAAAATCAAAACAACTAAAGAAACAAAACGTGAAAGAACCAAGCCATTTCTTTAGGATGCCGGTCTGTGGCCGGGGGGGGGGGCGATGGTGGTGGTCGTGTTTTATATTGCACATACATGTCTCTCTCAATCTGCCTGCCTCAATACATAGCAAAATCAAAGCACCTAAAGAAACAAAACGTAAAAAAACCAAGCATTTTCTTTAGGATGCCGGTCTGTGGCGGGAAGGACGAGGTGGCGATGGTGGTGGTCGTGTTGTGTGTTGCACATACATGTCTCTCTCAATCTGCCTGTCTCAATACATAGCAAAATCAAAACACCTAAAGAAACAAAACGTAAAAGAACCAAGACTTTTCTTAGCGATGCCGGTCTGTGGTGGGAGGGACGAGGTGGCGGTGGTGGTGGTCGTGTTGTGTGTTGCACATACATGTCTTTCTCAATCTGCCTGTCTCAATACATAGCAAAATCAAAACACCTAAAGAAACAAAACGTAAAACAACCAAGCCTTTTCTTAGCGATGCCGGACTGTGGCGGGAGGGACGAGGTGGCGATGGTGGTGGTCGTGTTGTGTGTTCCACATACATGTCTCTCTCAGTCTGGCTGCCTCAACACATAGCAAAATCAAAACACCTAAAGAAACAAAACGTAAAAGAACCAAGCCTTTTCTTAGCGATGCCGGTCAGTGGCGGGAGGGACGAGGTGGCGATGGTGGTGGTCGTGTTAGGTGTTGCACATACATGTCTCTCAATCTGCCTGTCTCAATACATAGCAAAATCAAAGCTCCTAAAGAAACAAAGCGTGAAAGAACCAAGCCTTTTTCTTAGCGATGCCGGTCTGTGGCGGGGAGGACGAGGTGGCGATGGTGGTGGTCGTGTTGTGTGTTGCACATACATGTCACTCTCAATCTGCCTGCCTCAACACATAGCAAAATCAAAACACCTAAAGAAACACAACGTAAAAGAACCAAGCCTTTTATTAGCGATGCTAGTCTGTGGCGGGGAGGAGGAGGTGGCGATGGTGGTGGTCGTGTTGTGTGTTGCACATACATGTCTCTCTCGATCTACCAGCCTCAACACATAGCAAAATCAAAACAGCTAACGAAACAAAACGTAAAAGAACCAAGCCTTTTCTTTAGGATGCCGGTCTGTGGCGGAAGGGGGCCGAGGTAGTGACGGTGGTGGAAGTGTTTTATATTGCACATACATGTCTCTCTCAATCTGCCTGCCTCAATACATAGAAAAATCAAAACACCTAAAGAAACAAAACGTAAAAGAACCAAGCCTTTTCTTAGCGAGGCCGGTCTGTGGCGGGAGGGACGAGGTGGCGATGTTGGTGGTCGTGTTGTGTGTTGCACATACATGTCTCTCTCAATCTGCCTGCCTCAACACATAGCAAAATCAAAACACCTAAAGAAACAAAACGTAAAAGAACCAAGCCTTTTCTTTAGGATGCATGTCTGTGGCGGGGAGGACGAGGTGGAAATGGTGGTGGTCGTGTTGTGTGTTGCACATACATGTCACTCTCAATCTGCCTGCCTCAACACATAGCAATATCAAAACACCTAAAGTAACAAAACGTAAGCCTTTTCTTAGCGATGCCGGTCTGTGGTGGAACGGACGAGGTGGCGATGGGGCTGGTCGTGCTGGGTGTTGCACATACGTGTCTCTCTCAATCTGCCTGCCTCAATACATAGCAAAATCAAAACACCTAAAGAAACAAAACGTAAAAGAACCAAGCCTTTTCTTAGCGAGGCCGGTCTGTGGCGGGAGGGACGAGGTGGCGATGGTGGTGGTCGTGTTGTGTGTTGCACATACATGTTTCTCTCAATCTGCCTGTCTCAATACATAGCAAAATCAAAACACCTAAAGAAACAAACCGTAAAAGAACCAAGCCTTTTTCTTAGCGATGCCGGTCTGTGGCGGGGAGGACGAGGTGGCGATGGTGGTTGTCGTGTTGTGTATTGCACATACATGTCTCTCTCAATCTGCCTGTCTCAATACATAGCAAAATCAAAACACCTAGAGATACAAAACGTAAAAAAAACAAAGCCTTTTCTTAGCGATGGCGGTCTGTGGCGGGAGGGAAGAGGTGGCGATGGTGGTGGTCGTGTTGTGTGCTGCACATACATGTCTCTCTAAATCTGCCTGCCTCAATACAAGGCAAAATCAAAACACCTAAAGAAACTAAACGTAAAGGAACCAAGCCTTTTCTTAGCGATGCAGGCCTGTGGCGGGGAGGACGAGGTGGCGATAGTGGTGGTCATGTTGTGTGTTGCACATACATGTCTCTCTCAATCTGCCTGCCTCAATACATAGCAAAATCAAAACACCTAAAGAAACAAAACAAAAAAGAACCAAGCCTTTTCTTAGCGATACCGGTCCGTGGCGGGAGGGACGAGGTGGCGATGGCGGTGGTCGTGTTGTGTGTTGCACATACATGTCTCTCTCGATCTGCCTGCTTCAATAGATAGCAAAATCAAAACACCTAAAGAAACAAAATGCAAAAGAACCAAGCCTTTTATTAGCGATGCTGGTCTGTGGCAGGGAGGACGAGGTGGCGATGGTGGTGGTCGTGTTGTGTGTTGCACATACATGTCACTCTCAATCTGCCTGCCTCAACACATAGCAAAATCAAAACACCTAAAGAAACAAAACGTAAAGAAACCAAGCCTTTTCTTTGGGATGCCGGTCTGGGGCGGGGAGCACAAGGCGGCGATGGTGGTGGTCGTGTTGTTTGTTGCACATACATGTCTCTCTCAATCTGCCTGCCTCAATACATAGCAAAATCAAAACACCGAAAGAAACAAAACGTAAAGGAACCAAGCCTTTTCTTTAGGATGCCGGTGTGTGGCGGGGAGGATGAGGTAGCGATGGTGGTGGTCGTGTTGTGTGTTGCACATACATGTCTCTCTCAATCTACCAGCCTCAACACCTAGCAAAATCAAAACGCCTAAAGAAACAAAATGTAAAAGAACCAAGCCTTTTCGTAGCGATGCCGGCCTGTGGCGGGAGGGACGAGGTGGCGATGGCGGTGGTCGTGTTGTGTGTTGCACATACATGTCTCTCTCAATCTGCCTGCTTCATTAGATAGCAAAATCAAAACACCTAAAGAAACAAAACGTAAAGAAACAGAGCCTTTTCTTTAGGATGCCGGTCTGTGGCGGGGAGCACAAGGTGGCGATGGTGGTGGTCGTGTTGTGTGTTGCACATACATGTCTCTCTCAATCTGCCTGCCTCAATACATAGCAAAATCAAAACACCGAAAGAAACAAAACGTAAAAGAACCAAGACTTTTTCTTAGCGATGCCGGTCTGTGGCGGGAGGGACGAGGTGGTGATGGTGGGGGTCGTGTTGTGTGTTGCGCATACACATCTCTCTCAATCTACCCGCCTCAATACATAGGAAAATTGAAACACCTAAAGAAACAAAACGTAAAAAAACAAAGCCTTTTCTTAGCGATGCCGGTCTGTGGCGGGAGGGAAGAGGTGGCGATGGTGGTGGTCGTGTTGTGTGCTGCACATACATGTCTCTCTAAATCTGCCTGCCTCAATACATGGCAAAATCAAAACACCTAAAGAAACAAAACGTAAAGGAACCAAGCCTTTTCTTAGCGATGCAGGCCTGTGGCGGGGAGGACGAGGTGGCGATAGTGGTGGTCATGTTGTGTGTTGCACATACATGTCTCTCTCAATCTGCCTGCCTCAATACATAGCAAAATCAAAACACCTAAAGAAACAAAACGAAAAAGAACCAAGCCTTTTCTTAGCGATACCGGTCCGTGGCGGGAGGCACGAGTTGGCGATGGTGGTGGTTGTGTTGTGTGTTGCACATACATGTCACTCTCAATCTGCCTGCCTCAACACATAGCAAAATCAAAACACCTAAAGAAACAAAAAGTAAAAGAACCAAGCCTTATCTTAGCGAGGCCGGTCTGTGGCGGGATAGATGAAGTGGCGATGATGATGGTCGTGTTGTGTGTTGCCGTGAAGGAAAGTGAAACGTTGGGCATGAAAGGAACACTTTAGCCTGGAAGAAAAGTTTGGGGAACCTGAAATAGCTTCACGCCATGAAGCAAAAGGTCACCGAGAGCCCCGTGATCGCTCGAGAGTTGCAAACCGGACCCCTTTTCCGACGCGTACGTGAGCGCCCATGCGCTGGCGCCGATATCTATCATGGACTGATTGATATCCGCGCCTCGCAGAGGTTCGCTGGCGTCCTCTGCAGCGCGCATGAGCAAAGCGGTTCTGGCGTCCGCCAAGACCGCCGACGCTCGCCGCGTACGCGCAGGAAGCAGCCTTGGAGTTTGTACTTGAGTTTCCCAAACCAGCCGCCTCAACATGCGATGCCGAGCACACGGCGCAGGAGATTTTGTGTACCACGTTTCGAGCCTTTTCTTTAGGATGCCGGTCAGTGGCCGGAGGGACGATGTGGCGATGGTGGTGGTCGTGTTGTGTGTTGCACATACATGTCTCTCTCAATCTGCGTGCCTCAATACATAGCAAAATCAAAACACCTAAAGAAACAAAACGTAAAAGAACAAAATCTTTTAATAGCGATGCCGGCCTGTGGCGGGAGGGACGAGGTGGCGATGGCGGTGGTCGTGTTGTGTGTTGCACATACATGTCTCTCTCAATCTGCCTGCTTCAATAGATAGCAAAATCAAAACACCTAAAGAAACACAACGTAAAAGAACCAAGCCTTTTATTAGCGATGCTAGTCTGTGGCGGGGAGGACGAGGTGGCGATGGTGGTGGTCGTGTTGTGTGTTGCACATACATGTCTCTCTCGATCTACCAGCCTCAACACATAGCAAAATCAAAACAGCTAACGAAACAAAACGTAAAAGAACCAAGCCTTTTCTTTAGGATGCCGGTCTGTGGCGGAAGGGGGCCGAGGTAGTGACGGTGGTGGAAGTGTTTTATATTGCACATACATGTCTCTCTCAATCTGCCTGCCTCAATACATAGAAAAATCAAAACACCTAAAGAAACAAAACGTAAAAGAACCAAGCCTTTTCTTAGCGAGGCCGGTCTGTGGCGGGAGGGACGAGGTGGAAATGGTGGTGGTCGTGTTGTGTGTTGCACATACATGTCACTCTCAATCTGCCTGCCTCAACACATAGCAATATCAAAACACCTAAAGTAACAAAACGTAAGCCTTTTCTTAGCGATGCCGGTCAGTGGTGGAACGGACGAGGTGGCGATGGGGCTGGTCGTGCTGGGTGTTGCACATACGTGTCTCTCTCAATCTGCCTGCCTCAATACATAGCAAAATCAAAACACCTAAAGAAACAAAACGTAAAAGAACCAAGCCTTTTCTTAGCGAGGCCGGTCTGTGGCGGGAGGGACGAGGTGGCGATGGTGGTGGTCGTGTTGTGTGTTGCACATACATGTTTCTCTCAATCTGCCTGTCTCAATACATAGCAAAATCAAAACACCTAAAGAAACAAACCGTAAAAGAACCAAGCCTTTTTCTTAGCGATGCCGGTCTGTGGCGGGGAGGACGAGGTGGCGATGGTGGTTGTCGTGTTGTGTATTGCACATACATGTCTCTCTCAATCTGCCTGTCTCAATACATAGCAAAATCAAAACACCTAGAGATACAAAACGTAAAAAAAACAAAGCCTTTTCTTAGCGATGGCGGTCTGTGGCGGGAGGGAAGAGGTGGCGATGGTGGTGGTCGTGTTGTGTGCTGCACATACATGTCTCTCTAAATCTGCCTGCCTCAATACATGGCAAAATCAAAACACCTAAAGAAACTAAACGTAAAGGAACCAAGCCTTTTCTTAGCGATGCAGGCCTGTGGCGGGGAGGACGAGGTGGCGATAGTGGTGGTCATGTTGTGTGTTGCACATACATGTCTCTCTCAATCTGCCTGCCTCAATACATAGCAAAATCAAAACACCTAAAGAAACAAAACGAAAAAGAACCAAGCCTTTTCTTAGCGATACCGGTCCGTGGCGGGAGGGACGAGGTGGCGATGGCGGTGGTCGTGTTGTGTGTTGCACATACATGTCTCTCTCGATCTGCCTACTTCAATAGATAGCAAAATCAAAACACCTAAAGAAACAAAATGCAAAAGAACCAAGCCTTTTATTAGCGATGCTGGTCTGTGGCAGGGAGGACGAGGTGGCGATGGTGGTGGTCGTGTTGTGTGTTGCACATACATGTCACTCTCAATCTGCCTGCCTCAACACATAGCAAAATCAAAACACCTAAAGAAACAAAACGTAAAGAAACCAAGCCTTTTCTTTGGGATGCCGGTCTGGGGCGGGGAGCACAAGGCGGCGATGGTGGTGGTCGTGTTGTGTGTTGCACATACATGTCTCTCTCAATCTGCCTGCCTCAATACATAGCAAAATCAAAACACCGAAAGAAACAAAACGTAAAGGAACCAAGCCTTTTCTTTAGGATGCCGGTGTGTGGCGGAGAGGATGAGGTAGCGATGGTGGTGGTCGTGTTGTGTGTTGCACATACATGTCTCTCTCAATCTGCCTGCCTCAATACATAGCAAAATCAAAACACCGAAAGAAACAAAACGTAAAAGAACCAAGACTTTCTTAGCGATGCCGGTCTGTGGCGGGAGGGACGAGGTGGTAATGGTGGGGGTCGTGTTGTGTGTTGCACATACATGTCTCTCTCAATCTAGCCGCCTCAATACATAGCAAATTTAAAACACCTAAAGAAACAAAACGTAAAGGAACCAAGCCTTTTCTTAGCGATGCAGGCCTGTGGCAGGGAGGACGAGGTGGCGATGGTGGTGGTCGTGTTGTGTGCTGCACATACATGTCTCTCTCAATCTGCCTGCCTCAACACATAGCAAAATCAAAACACCTAAAGAAACAAAGCGTAAAAGAACCAAGCCTTATCTTAGAGAGGCCGGTCTGTGGCGGGATAGATGAAGTGGCGATGGTGATGCTCGTGTTGTGTGTTGCCGTGAAGGAAAATGAAACGTTGGGCATGAAAGGACCACTTTAACCTGGAAGAAAAGTTTGGGGAACCTGAAAGAGCTTCACGCCATGAAGAAAAAGGTCACCGAGAGCCCCGTGATCGCTCGAGTGTTGCAAACCGGACCCCTTTTCCGACGTGTACGCGAGCGCCCATGCGCTGGCGACGATATCTATCATGGATTGATTGATATCCGCGCCTCGCAGAGGTTCGCTGGCGTCCTCTGCAGCGCCCATGAGCAAAGCGGTTCTGGCGTACGCCAAAACCGCCGACGCTCGCCGCGTACGCGCAGGAAGCAGCCTTGGAGTTTGTACTTGAGTTTCCCCAACCAGCCGCCTCAACATACGACGCCGAGCACACGGCGCAGGAGATTTTGTGTACCACGTTTCGAGCCTTTTCTTTAGGATGCCGGTCTGTGGCCGGAGGGACGATGTGGCGATGGTGGTGGTCGTGTTGTGTGTTGCACATACATGTCTCTCTCAATCTGCGTGCCTCAATACATAGCAAAATCAAAACACCTAAAGAAACAAAACGTAAAAAACAAAATCTTTCATAGCGATGCCGGCCTGTGGCGTGAGGGACGAGGTGGCGATGGCGGTGGTCGTGTTGTGTGTTGCACATAAATGTCTCTCTCAATCTGCCTGCTTCAATAGATAGCAAAATCAAAACAACTAAAGAAACAAAACGTAAAAGAACCAAGCCTTTTTTAGCGATGCTGGTCTGTGGCGGGGAGGACGAGGTTGCGATGGTGGTGGTCGTGTTGTGTGTTGCACATGTATGTCTCTCTCAATCTGCCTCCCTCAATGCATGGCAAAATCAAAACACCTAAAGAAACAAAACGTAAAGAAACCAAGACTTTTTCTTAGCGATGCCGGTCTGTGGCGGGAGGGACGAGGTGGTGATGGTGGGGGTCGTGTTGTGTGTTGCACATACATGTCTGTCTCAATCTACCTGCCTCAATACATAGCAAAATCAAAACACCTAAAGAAACAAAACGTAATAAAAACAAGCCTTTTCTTAGCGATGCCGGTCTGTGGCGGAAGGGACGAGGTGGCGATGGTGGTGGTCGTGTTGTGTGCTGCACATACATGTCTCTCTCGATCTGCCTGCCTCAATACGTAAAGGAACCAAGCCTTTCTTTAGGATGCCGGTGTGTGGCGGGGAGGATGAGGTAGCGATGGTGGTGGTCGTGTTGTGTGTCGCACATACATGTCTCTCTCAATCTACCAGCCTCAACACATAGCAAAATCAAAACGCCCAAAGAAACAAAATGTAAAAGAACCAAGCCTTTTCTTAGCGATGCCGGTCTGTGGCGGAACGGACGAGGTGGCGATGGTGGTTGTCGTGTTGTGTGTTGCACATACATGTCTCTCTCAATCTGCCTGCCTCAATGCATGGCAAAATCAAAATACCTAAAGAAAGCAAACGTAAAGAAACCAAGCCTTTTCTTTAGGATGCACGTCTGTGGCAGGGAGGACGAGGTGGCGATGGTGGTGGTCGTGCTGTGTGTTGCACATACATGTCACTCTCAATCTGCCTGCCTCAACACATAGCAAAATCAAAACACCTAAAGTAACAAAACGTAAAAGAACCAAGCCTTTTCTTAGCGATGCCGGTCTGTGGCGGAACGGACGAGGTGGCGATGGTGGTGGTCGTGTTGTGTGTTGCACATACATGTCTCTCTCAATCTGCCTGCCTGAATACATCACAAAATCAAAACAACTAAAGAAACAAAACGTGAAAGAACCAAGCCATTTCTTTAGGATGCCGGTCTGTGGCCGGGGGGGGGGGCGATGGTGGTGGTCGTGTTTTATATTGCCCATACATGTCTCTCTCAATCTGCCTGCCTCAATACATAGCAAAATCAAAGCACCTAAAGAAACAAAACGTAAAAAAACCAAGCCTTTTCTTTAGGATGCCGGTCTGTGGCGGGAAGGACGAGGTGGCGATGGTGGTGGTCGTGTTGTGTGTTGCACATACATGTCTCTCTCAATCTGCCTGTCTCAATACATAGCAAAATCAAAACACCTAAAGAAACAAAACGTAAAAGAGCCAAGACTTTTCTTAGCGATGCCGGTCTGTGGTGGGAGGGACGAGGTGGCGGTGGTGGTGGTCGTGTTGTGTGTTGCACATACATGTCTTTCTCAATCTGCCTGTCTCAATACATAGCAAAATCAAAACACCTAAAGAAACGAAACGTAAAACAACCAAGCCTTTTCTTAGCGATGCCGGACTGTGGCGGGAGGGACGAGGTGGCGATGGTGGTGGTCGTGTTGTGTGTTCCACATACATGTCTCTCTCAGTCTGGTTGCCTCAACACATAGCAAAATCAAAACACCTAAAGAAACAAAACGTAAAAGAACCAAGCCTTTTCTTAGCGATGCCGGTCAGTGGCGGGAGGGACGAGGTGGCGATGGTGGTGGTCGTGTTGGGTGTTGCACATACATGTCTCTCAATCTGCCTGTCTCAATACATAGCAAAATCAAAGCTCCTAAAGAAACAAAGCGTGAATGAACCAAGCCTTTTTCTTAGCGATGCCGGTCTGTGGCGGGGAGGACGAGGTGGCGATGGTGGTGGTCGTGTTGTGTGTTGCACATACATGTCACTCTCAATCTGCCTGCCTCAACACATAGCAAAATCAAAACACCTAAAGAAACAAAACGTAAAAGAACCAAGACTTTTCTTAGCGATGCCGGTCTGTGGCGGAACGGACGAGGTGGCGATGGTGTTGGAAGTGTTTTATATTGCACATACATGTGTCTCTCAATCTGCCTGCCTCAATACATAGCAAAATCAAAACACCTAAAGAAACAAAACGTAAAAGAACCAAGCCTTTTCTTAGCGAGGCCGGTCTGTGGCGGGAGGGACGAGGTTGCGATGGTGGTGGTCGTGTTGAGTGTTGCACATACATGTCTCTCTCAATCTGCCTGCCTCAACACATAGCAAAATCAAACACCTAAAGAAACAAAACGTAAAAAAAACAAGCCTTTTCTTAGCGATGCCGGTCAGTGGCGGGAGGGACGAGGTGGCGATGGTGGTGGTCGTGTTGTGTGTTGCACATACATGTCTCTCTCAATCTGCCTGTCTCAATACATAGCAAAATCAAAACACCAAAAAAACAAAGCGTAAAAGAACCAAGCCTTTTTCTTAGCGATGCCGGTCTGTGGCGGGGAGGACGAGGTGGCGATGGTGGTGGTCGTGTTGTGTGTTGCACATACATGTCTCTCTCAATCTGCCTGTCTCAATACATAGCAAAATCAAAACACCTAGAGAAACAAAACGTAAAGGAACCAAGCCTTTTCTTAGCGATGCAGGTCTGTGGCGGGGAGCACAAGGTGGCGATGGTGGTGGTCGTGTTGTGTGTTGCACATACATGTCTCTCTCAATCTGCCGGCGTCAATACATAGCAAAATCAGAACACCGAAAGAAACAAAACGTAAAAGAACCAAGACTTTTTCTTAGCGATGCCGGTATGTGGCGGGAGGGACGAGCTGGTGATGGTGGGGGTCGTGTTGTGCGTTGCACATACATGTCTCTCTCAATCTACCTGCCTCAATACATAGCAAAATCAAAACACCTAAAGAAACAAAACGTATAAAAAACAAGCCTTTTCTTAGCGATGCCGGTCAGTGGCGGGAGGCGCGAGGTGGCGATGGTGGTGGTCGTGTTGTGTGCTGCACATACATGTCTCTCTCAATCTCCCTCCCTCAATACATGGCAAAATCAAAACACCTAAAGAAACAAAACGTAAAGGCACGAAGCCTTTTATTTAGGATGCCGGTGTGTGGCGGGGAGGACGAGGTGGCGATGGTGGTGGTCGTGTTGTGTTTTACACATACATGTCTCTCTCAACCTCCCTGCCTCAATACATGGCAAAATCAAAACACCTAAAGAATCAAAACGTAAAGGAACCAAGCCTTTTCTTTAGGATGCCGGTCTGTGGCAGGCAGGACGAGGTGGCGATGGTGGTGCTCGTGTTGTGTGTTGCACATACATGTCTCTCTCAATCTACGTGCCTAAACACATAGCAAAATCAAAACACCTAAAGAAACAAAGCGTAAAAGAACCAAGCCTTTTATTAGCGATGCAGGTCTGTGGCGGGGAGGACGAGGTGGCGATGGTGGTGGTCGTGTTGTGTGTTGCACATACATGTCTCTCTCAATCTGCCTGCCTCAATGCATGGCAAAATCAAAATACCTAAAGAAACCAAACGTAAAGGAACCAAGCCTTTTCATTAGGATGCAGGTCTGTGGCGGGGAGGACGAGGTGGCGATGGTGGTGGTCGTGTTGTGTGTTGCACATACATGTCACTCTCAATCTGCCTGCCTCAACACATAGCAAAATCAAAACACCTAAAGAAACAAAACGTAAAAGAACCAAGCCTTTTCTTAGCGATGCCGGTCTGTGGCGGAACGGACGAGGTGGCGATGGTGTTGGTCGTGCTGGGTGTTGCACATACGTGTCTCTCTCAATCTGCCTGCCTCAATACATCACAAAATCAAAACAACTAAATAAACAAAACGTAAAAGAACCAAGCTTTTTCTTTAGGATGCCGGTCTGTGGCGGAAGGGGGCTGGGGTAGCGACGGTGGTGGAAGTGTTTTATATTGCACATACATGTCTCTCTCAATCTGCCTGCCTCAATACATAGCAAAATCAAAACACCTAAAGAAACAAAACGTAAAAGAACCAAGCCTTTTCTTAGCGAGGCCGGTCTGTGGCGGGAGGGACGAGGTGGCGATGGTGGTGGTCGTGTTGAGTGTTGCACATGCATGTCTCTCTCAATCTGCCTGCCTCAACACATAGCAAAATCAAAACACCTAGAGAAACAAAACGTAAAGGAACCAAGCCTTTTCTTTAGGATGCCGGTCTGTGGCGGAGAGGAGGAGGTGGCGATGGTGGTGGTCGTGTTGTGTGTTGCACATACATGTCTGTCTCAATCTGCCTGCCGCAATACATAGCAAAATCAAAACACCTAAAGAAACAAACCGTAAAAGAACCAAGCCTTTACTTAGCGATGCCGGTCAGTGGCGGGAGGGACGAGGTGGCGATGGTGGTGGTCGTGTTGTGTGTTGCACATGCATGTCTCTCTCAATCTGCCTGTCTCAATACATAGCAAAATCAAAACAGCTAAAGAAACAAAACGTAAAACAACCAAGCCTTTTCTTAGCGATGCCGGTCTGTGGCGGGGGGGGGGGGGGGTGGCGATGGTGGTGGTCGTGTTTTATATTGCACATACATGTCTCTCTCAATCTGCCTGCCTCAATACATAGCAAAATCAAAACACCTAAAGAAACAAAACATTAAAAACCAAGCCTTTTCTTTAGGATGCCGGTCTGTGGCGGAGAGGAGGAGGTGGCGACGGTATTGGACGTGTTGTGTGTTGCACATACATGTCTGTCTCAATCTGCCTGCCGCAATACATAGCAAAATCAAAACACCTAAAGAAACAAAACGTAAAAGAACCAAGCCTTTTCTTAGCGATGCCGGTCAGTGGCGGGAGGGACAAGGTGGCGATGGTGGTGGTCGTGTTGTGTGTTGCACATACATGTCTCGCTCAATCTGCCTGTCTCAATACATAGCAAAATCAAAACACCTAAAGAAACATTAAAAGAACCAAACCTTTTCTTAGCGATGCCGGTCAGTGGCGGGAGGGACGAGGTGGCGATGGTGGTGGTCGTGTTGTGTGTTGCACATACATATCTCTCTCAATCTGCCTGTCTCAATACATAGCAAAATCAAAACACCTAAAGAAACAAAACGTAAAAGAACCAAGACTTTTCTTAGCGATGCCGGTCTGTGGTGGGAGGGACCAGGTGGCGGTGGTGGTGGTCGTGTTGTGTGTAGCACATACATGTCTTTCTCAATCTGCCTGTCTCAATACATAGCAAAATCAAAACACTTAAAGAAACAAAACGTAAAACAACCAAGCCTTTTCTTAGCGATGCCGGTCTGTGGCGGGAGGGATGAGGTGGCGATGGTGGTGGTCGTGTTGTGTGTTCCAAATACATGTCTCTCTCAATCTGCCTGCCTCAACACATAGCAAAATCAAAACACCTAAAGAAACAAAACGTGAAAGAACCAAGCCTTTTCTTAGCGATGCCGGTCAGTGGCGGGAGGGACGAGGTGGCGATGGTGGTGGTCGTGTTGTGTGTTGCACATACATGTCTCTCTCAATCTGCCTGCCTCAATACATAGCAAAATCAAAACACCGAAAGAAACAAAACGTAAAAGAACCAAGACTTTCTTAGCGATGCCGGTCGGTGGCGGGAGGGACGAGGTGGTGATGGTGGGGGTCGTGTTGTGTGTTGCACATACATGTCTTTCTCAATCTACCCGCCTCAATATATAGCAAATTTAAAACACCTAAAGAAACAAAACGTAAAGGAACCAAGCCTTTTCTTAGCGATGCAGGCCTGTGGCAGGGAGGACGAGGTGGCGATGGTGGTGGTCGTGTTGTGTGCTGCACATACATGTCTCTCTCAATCTGCCTGCCTCAACACATAGCAAAATCAAAACACCTAAAGAAACAAAGCGTAAAAGAAACAAGCCTTATCTTAGAGAGGCCGGTCTGTGGCGGGATAGATGAAGTGGCGATGGTGATGGTCGTGTTGTGTGTTGCTGTGAAGGAAAATGAAACGTTGGGCATGAAAGGACAACTTTAACCTGGAAGAAAAGTTTGGGGAACCTGAAAGAGCTTCACGCCATGAAGAAAAAGGTCACCGAGAGCCCCGTGATCGCTCGAGTGTTGCAAACCGGACCCCTTTTCCGACGTGTACGCGAGCGCCCATGCGCTGGCGACGATATCTATCATGGATTGATTGATATCCGCGCCTCGCAGAGATTCGCTGGCGTCCTCTGCAGCGCGCATGAGCAAAGCGGTTCTGGCGTACGCCAAGACCGCCGACGCTCGCCGCGTACGCGCAGGAAGCAGCCTTGGAGTTTGTACTTGAGTTTCCCCAACCAGCCGCCTCAACATACGATGCCGAGCACACGGCGCAGGAGATTTTGTGTACCACGTTTCGAGCCTTTTCTTTAGGATGCCGGTCTGTGGCCGGAGGGACGATGTGGCGATGGTGGTGGTCGTGTTGTGTGCTGCACATACATGTCTCTCTCGATCTGCCTGCCTCAATACATGGCAAAATCAAAACACCTAAAGAAACAAAACGTAAAGTAACCAAGGCTTTTCTTTAGGATGCCGGTGTGTGGCGGGGAGGATAAGGTAGCGATGGTGGTGGTCGTGTTGTGTGTTGCACATACATGTCTCTCTCAATCTACCAGCCTCAACACATAGCAAAATCAAAACGCCTAAAGAAACAAAATGTAAAAGAACCAAGCCTTTTCTAAGCGATGCCGGCCTGTGGCGGGAGGGACGAGGTGGCGATGGCGGTGGTCGTGTTGTGTGTTGCACATACATGTCTCTCTCAATCTGCCTGCTTCAATAGATAGCAAAATCAAAACACCTAAAGAAACAAAACGTAAAGAAACCAAGCCTTTTCTTTAGGATGCCGGTCTGTGGCGGGAAGCACAAGGTGGCGATTGTGGTGGTCGTGTTGTGTGTTGCACATACATGTCTCTCTCAATCTGCCTGCCTCAATACATAGCAAAATCAAAACACCGAAAGAAACAAAACGTAAAAGAACCAAGACTTTCTTAGCGATGCCGGTCTGTGGCGGGAGGGACGAGGTGGTGATGGTGGGGGTCGTGTTGTGTGTTGCACATACATGTCTTTCTCAATCTACCCGCCTCAATACATAGCAAATTTAAAACACCTAAAGAAACAAAACGTAAAGGAACCAAGCCTTTTCTTAGCGATGCAGGCCTGTGGCAGGGAGGACGAGGTGGCGATGGTGGTGGTCGTGTTGTGTGCTGCACATACATGTCTCTCTCAATCTGCCTGCCTCAACACATAGAAAAATCAAAACACCTAAAGAAACAAAGCGTAAAAGAACCAAGCCTTATCTTAGCGAGGCCGGTCTGTGGCGGGATAGATGAAGTGGCGATGGTGATGGTCGTGTTGTGTGTTGCCGTGAAGGAAAATGAAACGTTGGGCATGAAAGGACAACTTTAACCTGGAAGAAAAGTTTGGGGAACCTGAAAGAGCTTCACGCCATGAAGAAAAAGGTCACCGAGAGCCCCGTGATCGCTCGAGTGTTGCAAACCGGACCACTTTTCCGACGTGTACGCGAGCGCCCATGCGCTGGCGACGATATCTATCATGGATTGATTGATATCCGCGCCTCGCAGAGATTCGCTGGCGTCCTCTGCAGCGCGCATGAGCAAAGCGGTTCTGGCGTACGCCAAGACCGCCGACGCTCGCCGCGTACGCGCAGGAAGCAGCCTTGGAGTTTGTACTTGAGTTTCCCCAACCAGCCGCCTCAACATACGATGCCGAGCACACGGCGCAGGAGATTTTGTGTACCACGTTTCGAGCCTTTTCTTTAGGATGCCGGTCTGTGGCCGGAGGGACGATGTGGCGATGGTGGTGGTCGTGTTGTGTGTTGCACATACATGTCTCTCTCAATCTGCGTGCCTCAATACATAGCAAAATCAAAACACCTAAAGAAACAAAACGTAAAAAACAAAATCTTTTCATAGCGATGCTGGCCTGTGGCGGGAGGGACGAGGTGGCGATGGCGGTGGTCGTGTTGTGTGTTGCACATACATGTCTCTCTCAATCTGCCTGCTTCAATAGATAGCAAAATCAAAACACCTAAAGAAACAAAACGTAAAAGAACCAAGCCTTTTTTAGCGATGCTGGTCTGTGGCGGGGAGGACGAGGTGGCGATGGTGGTGGTCGTGTTGTGTGTTGCACATGTATGTCTCTCTCAATCTGCCTCCCTCAATGCATGGCAAAATCAAAACACCTAAAGAAACAAAACGTAAAGAAACCAAGACTTTTTCTTAGCGATGCCGGTCTGTGGCGGGAGGGACGAGGTGGTGATGGTGGGGGTCGTGTTGTGTGTTGCACATACATGTCGGTCGCAATCTACCTGCCTCAATACATAGCAAAATCAAAACACCTAAAGAAACAAAACGTAATAAAAACAAGCCTTTTCTTGGCGATGCCGGTCTGTGGCGGAAGGGACGCAGTGGCGATGGTGGTGGTCGTGTTGTGTGCTGCACATACATGTCTCTCTCGATCTGCCTGCCTCAATACATGGCAAAATCAAAACACCTAAAGAAACAATACGTAAAGGAACCAAGCCTTTTCTTTAGGATGCCGGTGTGTGGCGGGGAGGATGAGGTAGCGATGGTGGTGGTCGTGTTGTGTGTCGCACATACATGTCTCTCTCAATCTACCAGCCTCTACACATAGCAAAATCAAAACGCCCAAAGAAGCAAAATGTAAAAGAACCAAGCCTTTTCTTAGCGATGCAGGTCTGTGGCGGGGAGGACGAGGTGGCGATGGTGGTTGTCGTGTTGTGTGTTGCACATACATGTCTCTCTCAATCTGCCTGCCTCAATGCATGGCAAAATCAAAATACCTAAAGAAAGCAAACGTAAAGAAACCAAGCCTTTTCTTTAGGATGCACGTCTGTGGCAGGGAGGACGAGGTGGCGATGGTGGTGGTCGTGCTGTGTGTTGCACATACATGTCACTCTCAATCTGCCTGCCTCAACACATAGCAAAATCAAAACACCTAAAGTAACAAAACGTAAAAGAACCAAGCCTTTTCTTAGCGATGCCGGTCTGTGGCGGAACGGACGAGGTGGCGATGGTGGTGGTCGTGTTGTGTGTTGCACATACATGTCTCTCTCAATCTGCCTGCCTGAATACATCACAAAATCAAAACAACTAAAGAAACAAAACGTGAAAGAACCAAGCCATTTCTTTAGGATGCCGGTCTGTGGCCGGGGGGGGGGCGATGGTGGTGGTCGTGTTTTATATTGCCCATACATGTCTCTCTCAATCTGCCTGCCTCAATACATAGCAAAATCAAAGCACCTAAAGAAACAAAACGTAAAAAAACCAAGCCTTTTCTTTAGGATGCCGGTCTGTGGCGGGAAGGACGAGGTGGCGATGGTGGTGGTCGTGTTGTGTGTTGCACATACATGTCTCTCTCAATCTGCCTGTCTCAATACATAGCAAAATCAAAACACCTAAAGAAACAAAACGTAAAAGAACCAAGACTTTTCTTAGCGATGCCGGTCTGTGGTGGGAGGGACGAGGTGGCGGTGGTGGTGGTCGTGTTGTGTGTTGCACATACATGTCTTTCTCAATCTGCCTGTCTCAATACATAGCAAAATCAAAACACCTAAAGAAACGAAACGTAAAACAACCAAGCCTTTTCTTAGCGATGCCGGACTGTGGCGGGAGGGACGAGGTGGCGATGGTGGTGGTCGTGTTGTGTGTTCCACATACATGTCTCTCTCAGTCTGGCTGCCTCAACACATAGCAAAATCAAAACACCTAAAGAAACAAAACGTAAAAGAACCAAGCCTTTTCTTAGCGATGCCGGTCGGTGGCGGGAGGGACGAGGTGGCGATGGTGGTGGTCGTGTTGTGTGTTGCACATACATGTCTCTCTCAATCTGCCTGCCTCAATACATAGCAAAATCAAAACACCGAAAGAAACAAAACGTAAAAGAACCAAGACTTTCTTAGCGATGCCGGTCTGTGGCGGGAGGGACGAGGTGGTGATGGTGGGGGTCGTGTTGTGTGTTGCACATACATGTCTTTCTCAATCTACCCGCCTCAATACATAGCAAATTTAAAACACCTAAAGAAACAAAACGTAAAGGAACCAAGCCTTTTCTTAGCGATGCAGGCCTGTGGCAGGGAGGACGAGGTGGCGATGGTGGTGGTCGTGTTGTGTGCTGCACATACATGTCTCTCTCAATCTGCCTGCCTCAACACATAGCAAAATCAAAACACCTAAAGAAACAAAGCGTAAAAGAACGAAGCCTTATCTTAGAGAGGCCGGTCTGTGGCGGGATAGATGAAGTGGCGATGGTGATGGTCGTGTTGTGTGTTGCCGTGAAGGAAAATGAAACGTTGGGCATGAAAGGACAACTTTAACCTGGAAGAAAAGTTTGGGGAACCTGAAAGAGCTTCACGCCATGAAGAAAAAGGTCACCGAGAGCCCCGTGATCGCTCGAGTGTTGCAAACCGGACCCCTTTTCCGACGTGTACGCGAGCGCCCATGCGCTGGCGACGATATCTATCATGGATTGATTGATATCCGCGCCTCGCAGAGATTCGCTGGCGTCCTCTGCAGCGCGCATGAGCAAAGCGGTTCTGGCGTACGCCAAGACCGCCGACGCTCGCCGCGTACGCGCAGGAAGCAGCCTTGGAGTTTGTACTTGAGTTTCCCCAACCAGCCGCCTCAACATACGATGCCGAGCACACGGCGCAGGAGATTTTGTGTACCACGTTTCGAGCCTTTTCCTTAGGATGCCGGTCTGTGGCCGGAGGGACGATGTGGCGATGGTGGTGGTCGTGTTGTGTGCTGCACATACATGTCTCTCTCGATCTGCCTGCCTCAATACATGGCAAAATCAAAACACCTAAAGAAACAAAACGTAAAGGAACCAAGGCTTTTCTTTAGGATGCCGGTGTGTGGCGGGGAGGATAAGGTAGCGATGGTGGTGGTCGTGTTGTGTGTTGCACATACATGTCTCTCTCAATCTACCAGCCTCAACACATAGCAAAATCAAAACGCCTAAAGAAACAAAATGTAAAAGAACCAAGCCTTTTCTAAGCGATGCCGGCCTGTGGCGGGAGGGACGAGGTGGCGATGGCGGTGGTCGTGTTGTGTGTTGCACATACATGTCTCTCTCAATCTACCTGCTTCAATAGATAGCAAAATCAAAACACCTAAAGAAACAAAACGTAAAGAAACCAAGCCTTTTCTTTAGGATGCCGGTCTGTGGCGGGGAGCACAAGGTGGCGATGGTGGTGGTCGTGTTGTGTGTTGCACATACATGTCTCTCTCAATCTGCCTGCCTCAATACATAGCAAAATCAAAACACCGAAAGAAACAAAACGTAAAAGAACCAAGACTTTCTTAGCGATGCCGGTCTGTGGCGGGAGGGACGAGGTGGTGATGGTGGGGGTCGTGTTGTGTGTTGCACATACATGTCTTTCTCAATCTACCCGCCTCAATACATAGCAAATTTAAAACACCTAAAGAAACAAAACGTAAAGGAACCAAGCCTTTTCTTAGCGATGCAGGCCTGTGGCAGGGAGGACGAGGTGGCGATGGTGGTGGTCGTGTTGTGTGCTGCACATACATGTCTCTCTCAATCTGCCTGCCTCAACACATAGCAAAATCAAAACACCTAAAGAAACAAAGCGTAAAAGAACCAAGCCTTATCTTAGAGAGGCCGGTCTGTGGCGGGATAGATGAAGTGGCGATGGTGATGGTCGTGTTGTGTGTTGCCGTGAAGGAAAATGAAACGTTGGGCATGAAAGGACAACTTTAACCTGGAAGAAAAGTTTGGGGAACCTGAAAGAGCTTCACGCCATGAAGAAAAAGGTCACCGAGAGCCCCGTGATCGCTCGAGTGTTGCAAACCGGACCACTTTTACGACGTGTACGCGAGCGCCCATGCGCTGGCGACGATATCTATCATGGATTGATTGATATCCGCGCCTCGCAGAGATTCGCTGGCGTCCTCTGCAGCGCGCATGAGCAAAGCGGTTCTGGCGTACGCCAAGACCGCCGACGCTTGCCGCGTACGCGCAGGAAGCAGCCTTGGAGTTTGTACTTGAGTTTCCCCAACCAGCCGCCTCAACATACGATGCCGAGCACACGGCGCAGGAGATTTTGTGTACCACGTTTCGAGCCTTTTCTTTAGGATGCCGGTCTGTGGCCGGAGGGACGATGTGGCGATGGTGGTGGTCGTGTTGTGTGTTGCACATACATGTCTCTCTCAATCTGCGTGCCTCAATACATAGCAAAATCAAAACACCTAAAGAAACAAAACGTAAAAAACAAAATCTTTTCATAGCGATGCCGGCCTGTGGCGGGAGGGACGAGGTGGCGATGGCGGTGGTCGTGTTGTGTGTTGCACATACATGTCTCTCTCAATCTGCCTGCTTCAATAGATAGCAAAATCAAAACACCTAAAGAAACAAAACGTAAAAGAACCAAGCCTTTTTTAGCGATGCTGGTCTGTGGCGGGGAGGACGAGGTGGCGATGGTGGTGGTCGTGTTGTGTGTTGCACATGTATGTCTCTCTCAATCTGCCTCCCTCAATGCATGGCAAAATCAAAACACCTAAAGAAACAAAACGTAAAGAAACCAAGACTTTTTCTTAGCGATGCCGGTCTGTGGCGGGAGGGACGAGGTGGTGATGGTGGGGGTCGTGTTGTGTGTTGCACATACATGTCGGTCGCAATCTACCTGCCTCAATACATAGCAAAATCAAAACACCTAAAGAAACAAAACGTAATAAAAACAAGCCTTTTCTTAGCGATGCCGGTCTGTGGCGGAAGGGACGAGGTGGCGATGGTGGTGGTCGTGTTGTGTGCTGCACATACATGTCTCTCTCGATCTGCCTGCCTCAATACATGGCAAAATCAAAACACCTAAAGAAACAATACGTAAAGGAACCAAGCCTTTTCTTTAGGATGCCGGTCTGTGGCGGGGAGCACAAGGTGGCGATGGTGGTGGTCGTGTTGTGTGTTGCACATACATGTCTCTCTCAATCTGCCTGCCTCAATACATAGCAAAATCAAAACACCGAAAGAAACAAAACGTAAAAGAACCAAGACTTTCTTAGCGATGCCGGTCTGTGGCGGGAGGGACGAGGTGGTGATGGTGGGGGTCGTGTTGTGTGTTGCACATACATGTCTTTCTCAATCTACCCGCCTCAATACATAGCAAATTTAAAACACCTAAAGAAACAAAACGTAAAGGAACCAAGCCTTTTCTTAGCGATGCAGGCCTGTGGCAGGGAGGACGAGGTGGCGATGGTGGTGGTCGTGTTGTGTGCTGCACATACATGTCTCTCTCAATCTGCCTGCCTCAACACATAGCAAAATCAAAACACCTAAAGAAACAAAGCGTAAAAGAACCAAGCCTTATCTTAGAGAGGCCGGTCTGTGGCGGGATAGATGAAGTGGCGATGGTGATGGTCGTGTTGTGTGTTGCTGTGAAGGAAAATGAAACGTTGGGCATGAAAGGACAACTTTAACCTGGAAGAAAAGTTTGGGGAACCTGAAAGAGCTTCACGCCATGAAGAAAAAGGTCACCGAGAGCCCCGTGATCGCTCGAGTGTTGCAAACCGGACCACTTTTCCGACGTGTACGCGAGCGCCCATGCGCTGGCGACGATATCTATCATGGATTGATTGATATCCGCGCCTCGCAGAGATTCGCTGGCGTCCTCTGCAGCGCGCATGAGCAAAGCGGTTCTGGCGTACGCCAAGACCGCCGACGCTCGCCGCGTACGCGCAGGAAGCAGCCTTGGAGTTTGTACTTGAGTTTCCCCAACCAGCCGCCTCAACATACGATGCCGAGCACACGGCGCAGGAGATTTTGTGTACCACGTTTCGAGCCTTTTCTTTAGGATGCCGGTCTGTGGCCGGAGGGACGATGTGGCGATGGTGGTGGTCGTGTTGTGTGTTGCACATACATGTCTCTCTCAATCTGCGTGCCTCAATACATAGCAAAATCAAAACACCTAAAGAAACAAAACGTAAAAAACAAAATCTTTTCATAGCGATGCTGGCCTGTGGCGGGAGGGACGAGGTGGCGATGGCGGTGGTCGTGTTGTGTGTTGCACATACATGTCTCTCTCAATCTGCCTGCTTCAATAGATAGCAAAATCAAAACACCTAAAGAAACAAAACGTAAAAGAACCAAGCCTTTTTTAGCGATGCTGGTCTGTGGCGGGGAGGACGAGGTGGCGATGGTGGTGGTCGTGTTGTGTGTTGCACATGTATGTCTCTCTCAATCTGCCTCCCTCAATGCATGGCAAAATCAAAACACCTAAAGAAACAAAACGTAAAGAAACGAAGACTTTTTCTTAGCGATGCCGGTCTGTGGCGGGAGGGACGAGGTGGTGATGGTGGGGGTCGTGTTGTGTGTTGCACATACATGTCGGTCGCAATCTACCAGCCTCAATACATAGCAAAATCAAAACACCTAAAGAAACAAAACGTAATAAAAACAAGCCTTTTCTTGGCGATGCCGGTCTGTGGCGGAAGGGACGCGGTGGCGATGGTGGTGGTCGTGTTGTGTGCTGCACATACATGTCTCTCTCGATCTGCCTGCCTCAATACATGGCAAAATCAAAACACCTAAAGAAACAATACGTAAAGGAACCAAGCCTTTTCTTTAGGATGCCGGTGTGTGGCGGGGAGGATGAGGTAGCGATGGTGGTGGTCGTGTTGTGTGTCGCACATACATGTCTCTCTCAATCTACCAGCCTCTACACATAGCAAAATCAAAACGCCCAAAGAAGCAAAATGTAAAAGAACCAAGCCTTTTCTTAGCGATGCAGGTCTGTGGCGGGGAGGACGAGGTGGCGATGGTGGTTGTCGTGTTGTGTGTTGCACATACATGTCTCTCTCAATCTGCCTGCCTCAATGCATGGCAAAATCAAAATACCTAAAGAAAGCAAACGTAAAGAAACCAAGCCTTTTCTTTAGGATGCCGGTCTGTGGCGGGGAGCACAAGGTGGCGATGGTGGTGGTCGTGTTGTGTGTTGCACATACATGTCTCTCTCAATCTGCCTGCCTCAATACATAGCAAAATCAAAACACCGAAAGAAACAAAACGTAAAAGAACCAAGACTTTCTTAGCGATGCCGGTCTGTGGCGGGAGGGACGAGGTGGTGATGGTGGGGGTCGTGTTGTGTGTTGCACATACATGTCTTTCTCAATCTACCCGCCTCAATACATAGCAAATTTAAAACACCTAAAGAAACAAAACGTAAAGGAACCAAGCCTTTTCTTAGCGATGCAGGCCTGTGGCAGGGAGGACGAGGTGGCGATGGTGGTGGTCGTGTTGTGTGCTGCACATACATGTCTCTCTCAATCTGCCTGCCTCAACACATAGCAAAATCAAAACACCTAAAGAAACAAAGCGTAAAAGAACCAAGCCTTATCTTAGAGAGGCCGGTCTGTGGCGGGATAGATGAAGTGGCGATGGTGATGGTCGTGTTGTGTGTTGCCGTGAAGGAAAATGAAACGTTGGGCATGAAAGGACAACTTTAACCTGGAAGAAAAGTTTGGGGAACCTGAAAGAGCTTCACGCCATGAAGAAAAAGGTCACCGAGAGCCCCGTGATCGCTCGAGTGTTGCAAACCGGACCACTTTTACGACGTGTACGCGAGCGCCCATGCGCTGGCGACGATATCTATCATGGATTGATTGATATCCGCGCCTCGCAGAGATTCGCTGGCGTCCTCTGCAGCGCGCATGAGCAAAGCGGTTCTGGCGTACGCCAAGACCGCCGACGCTTGCCGCGTACGCGCAGGAAGCAGCCTTGGAGTTTGTACTTGAGTTTCCCCAACCAGCCGCCTCAACATACGATGCCGAGCACACGGCGCAGGAGATTTTGTGTACCACGTTTCGAGCCTTTTCTTTAGGATGCCGGTCTGTGGCCGGAGGGACGATGTGGCGATGGTGGTGGTCGTGTTGTGTGTTGCACATACATGTCTCTCTCAATCTGCGTGCCTCAATACATAGCAAAATCAAAACACCTAAAGAAACAAAACGTAAAAAACAAAATCTTTTCATAGCGATGCCGGCCTGTGGCGGGAGGGACGAGGTGGCGATGGCGGTGGTCGTGTTGTGTGTTGCACATACATGTCTCTCTCAATCTGCCTGCTTCAATAGATAGCAAAATCAAAACACCTAAAGAAACAAAACGTAAAAGAACCAAGCCTTTTTTAGCGATGCTGGTCTGTGGCGGGGAGGACGAGGTGGCGATGGTGGTGGTCGTGTTGTGTGTTGCACATGTATGTCTCTCTCAATCTGCCTCCCTCAATGCATGGCAAAATCAAAACACCTAAAGAAACAAAACGTAAAGAAACCAAGACTTTTTCTTAGCGATGCCGGTCTGTGGCGGGAGGGACGAGGTGGTGATGGTGGGGGTCGTGTTGTGTGTTGCACATACATGTCGGTCGCAATCTACCTGCCTCAATACATAGCAAAATCAAAACACCTAAAGAAACAAAACGTAATAAAAACAAGCCTTTTCTTAGCGATGCCGGTCTGTGGCGGAAGGGACGAGGTGGCGATGGTGGTGGTCGTGTTGTGTGCTGCACATACATGTCTCTCTCGATCTGCCTGCCTCAATACATGGCAAAATCAAAACACCTAAAGAAACAATACGTAAAGGAACCAAGCCTTTTCTTTAGGATGCCGGTCTGTGGCGGGGAGCACAAGGTGGCGATGGTGGTGGTCGTGTTGTGTGTTGCACATACATGTCTCTCTCAATCTGCCTGCCTCAATACATAGCAAAATCAAAACACCGAAAGAAACAAAACGTAAAAGAACCAAGACTTTCTTAGCGATGCCGGTCTGTGGCGGGAGGGACGAGGTGGTGATGGTGGGGGTCGTGTTGTGTGTTGCACATACATGTCTTTCTCAATCTACCCGCCTCAATACATAGCAAATTTAAAACACCTAAAGAAACAAAACGTAAAGGAACCAAGCCTTTTCTTAGCGATGCAGGCCTGTGGCAGGGAGGACGAGGTGGCGATGGTGGTGGTCGTGTTGTGTGCTGCACATACATGTCTCTCTCAATCTGCCTGCCTCAACACATAGCAAAATCAAAACACCTAAAGAAACAAAGCGTAAAAGAACCAAGCCTTATCTTAGAGAGGCCGGTCTGTGGCGGGATAGATGAAGTGGCGATGGTGATGGTCGTGTTGTGTGTTGCTGTGAAGGAAAATGAAACGTTGGGCATGAAAGGACAACTTTAACCTGGAAGAAAAGTTTGGGGAACCTGAAAGAGCTTCACGCCATGAAGAAAAAGGTCACCGAGAGCCCCGTGATCGCTCGAGTGTTGCAAACCGGACCACTTTTCCGACGTGTACGCGAGCGCCCATGCGCTGGCGACGATATCTATCATGGATTGATTGATATCCGCGCCTCGCAGAGATTCGCTGGCGTCCTCTGCAGCGCGCATGAGCAAAGCGGTTCTGGCGTACGCCAAGACCGCCGACGCTCGCCGCGTACGCGCAGGAAGCAGCCTTGGAGTTTGTACTTGAGTTTCCCCAACCAGCCGCCTCAACATACGATGCCGAGCACACGGCGCAGGAGATTTTGTGTACCACGTTTCGAGCCTTTTCTTTAGGATGCCGGTCTGTGGCCGGAGGGACGATGTGGCGATGGTGGTGGTCGTGTTGTGTGTTGCACATACATGTCTCTCTCAATCTGCGTGCCTCAATACATAGCAAAATCAAAACACCTAAAGAAACAAAACGTAAAAAACAAAATCTTTTCATAGCGATGCTGGCCTGTGGCGGGAGGGACGAGGTGGCGATGGCGGTGGTCGTGTTGTGTGTTGCACATACATGTCTCTCTCAATCTGCCTGCTTCAATAGATAGCAAAATCAAAACACCTAAAGAAACAAAACGTAAAAGAACCAAGCCTTTTTTAGCGATGCTGGTCTGTGGCGGGGAGGACGAGGTGGCGATGGTGGTGGTCGTGTTGTGTGTTGCACATGTATGTCTCTCTCAATCTGCCTCCCTCAATGCATGGCAAAATCAAAACACCTAAAGAAACAAAACGTAAAGAAACCAAGACTTTTTCTTAGCGATGCCGGTCTGTGGCGGGAGGGACGAGGTGGTGATGGTGGGGGTCGTGTTGTGTGTTGCACATACATGTCGGTCGCAATCTACCTGCCTCAATACATAGCAAAATCAAAACACCTAAAGAAACAAAACGTAATAAAAACAAGCCTTTTCTTAGCGATGCCGGTCTGTGGCGGAAGGGACGAGGTGGCGATGGTGGTGGTCGTGTTGTGTGCTGCACATACATGTCTCTCTCGATCTGCCTGCCTCAATACATGGCAAAATCAAAACACCTAAAGAAACAATACGTAAAGGAACCAAGCCTTTTCTTTAGGATGCCGGTCTGTGGCGGGGAGCACAAGGTGGCGATGGTGGTGGTCGTGTTGTGTGTTGCACATACATGTCTCTCTCAATCTGCCTGCCTCAATACATAGCAAAATCAAAACACCGAAAGAAACAAAACGTAAAAGAACCAAGACTTTCTTAGCGATGCCGGTCTGTGGCGGGAGGGACGAGGTGGTGATGGTGGGGGTCGTGTTGTGTGTTGCACATACATGTCTTTCTCAATCTACCCGCCTCAATACATAGCAAATTTAAAACACCTAAAGAAACAAAACGTAAAGGAACCAAGCCTTTTCTTAGCGATGCAGGCCTGTGGCAGGGAGGACGAGGTGGCGATGGTGGTGGTCGTGTTGTGTGCTGCACATACATGTCTCTCTCAATCTGCCTGCCTCAACACATAGCAAAATCAAAACACCTAAAGAAACAAAGCGTAAAAGAACCAAGCCTTATCTTAGAGAGGCCGGTCTGTGGCGGGATAGATGAAGTGGCGATGGTGATGGTCGTGTTGTGTGTTGCTGTGAAGGAAAATGAAACGTTGGGCATGAAAGGACAACTTTAACCTGGAAGAAAAGTTTGGGGAACCTGAAAGAGCTTCACGCCATGAAGAAAAAGGTCACCGAGAGCCCCGTGATCGCTCGAGTGTTGCAAACCGGACCACTTTTCCGACGTGTACGCGAGCGCCCATGCGCTGGCGACGATATCTATCATGGATTGATTGATATCCGCGCCTCGCAGAGATTCGCTGGCGTCCTCTGCAGCGCGCATGAGCAAAGCGGTTCTGGCGTACGCCAAGACCGCCGACGCTCGCCGCGTACGCGCAGGAAGCAGCCTTGGAGTTTGTACTTGAGTTTCCCCAACCAGCCGCCTCAACATACGATGCCGAGCACACGGCGCAGGAGATTTTGTGTACCACGTTTCGAGCCTTTTCTTTAGGATGCCGGTCTGTGGCCGGAGGGACGATGTGGCGATGGTGGTGGTCGTGTTGTGTGTTGCACATACATGTCTCTCTCAATCTGCGTGCCTCAATACATAGCAAAATCAAAACACCTAAAGAAACAAAACGTAAAAAACAAAATCTTTTCATAGCGATGCTGGCCTGTGGCGGGAGGGACGAGGTGGCGATGGCGGTGGTCGTGTTGTGTGTTGCACATACATGTCTCTCTCAATCTGCCTGCTTCAATAGATAGCAAAATCAAAACACCTAAAGAAACAAAACGTAAAAGAACCAAGCCTTTTTTAGCGATGCTGGTCTGTGGCGGGGAGGACGAGGTGGCGATGGTGGTGGTCGTGTTGTGTGTTGCACATGTATGTCTCTCTCAATCTGCCTCCCTCAATGCATGGCAAAATCAAAACACCTAAAGAAACAAAACGTAAAGAAACCAAGACTTTTTCTTAGCGATGCCGGTCTGTGGCGGGAGGGACGAGGTGGTGATGGTGGGGGTCGTGTTGTGTGTTGCACATACATGTCGGTCGCAATCTACCTGCCTCAATACATAGCAAAATCAAAACACCTAAAGAAACAAAACGTAATAAAAACAAGCCTTTTCTTGGCGATGCCGGTCTGTGGCGGAAGGGACGCGGTGGCGATGGTGGTGGTCGTGTTGTGTGCTGCACATACATGTCTCTCTCGATCTGCCTGCCTCAATACATGGCAAAATCAAAACACCTAAAGAAACAATACGTAAAGGAACCAAGCCTTTTCTTTAGGATGCCGGTGTGTGGCGGGGAGGATGAGGTAGCGATGGTGGTGGTCGTGTTGTGTGTCGCACATACATGTCTCTCTCAATCTACCAGCCTCTACACATAGCAAAATCAAAACGCCCAAAGAAGCAAAATGTAAAAGAACCAAGCCTTTTCTTAGCGATGCAGGTCTGTGGCGGGGAGGACGAGGTGGCGATGGTGGTTGTCGTGTTGTGTGTTGCACATACATGTCTCTCTCAATCTGCCTGCCTCAATGCATGGCAAAATCAAAATACCTAAAGAAAGCAAACGTAAAGAAACCAAGCCTTTTCTTTAGGATGCACGTCTGTGGCAGGGAGGACGAGGTGGCGATGGTGGTGGTCGTGTTGTGTGTTGCACATACATGTCACTCTCAATCTGCCTGCCTCAACACATAGCAAAATCAAAACACCTAAAGTAACAAAACGTAAAAGAACCAAGCCTTTTCTTAGCGATGCCGGTCTGTGGCGGAACGGACGAGGTGGCGATGGTGGTGGTCGTGTTGTGTGTTGCACATACATGTCTCTCTCAATCTGCCTGCCTGAATACATCACAAAATCAAAACAACTAAAGAAACAAAACGTGAAAGAACCAAGCCATTTCTTTAGGATGCCGGTCTGTGGCCGGGGGGGGGGCGATGGTGGTGGTCGTGTTTTATATTGCCCATACATGTCTCTCTCAATCTGCCTGCCTCAATACATAGCAAAATCAAAGCACCTAAAGAAACAAAACGTAAAAAAACCAAGCCTTTTCTTTAGGATGCCGGTCTGTGGCGGGAAGGACGAGGTGGCGATGGTGGTGGTCGTGTTGTGTGTTGCACATACATGTCTCTCTCAATCTGCCTGTCTCAATACATAGCAAAATCAAAACACCTAAAGAAACAAAACGTAAAAGAACCAAGACTTTTCTTAGCGATGCCGGTCTGTGGTGGGAGGGACGAGGTGGCGGTGGTGGTGGTCGTGTTGTGTGTTGCACATACATGTCTTTCTCAATCTGCCTGTCTCAATACATAGCAAAATCAAAACACCTAAAGAAACGAAACGTAAAACAACCAAGCCTTTTCTTAGCGATGCCGGACTGTGGCGGGAGGGACGAGGTGGCGATGGTGGTGGTCGTGTTGTGTGTTCCACATACATGTCTCTCTCAGTCTGGCTGCCTCAACACATAGCAAAATCAAAACACCTAAAGAAACAAAACGTAAAAGAACCAAGCCTTTTCTTAGCGATGCCGGTCAGTGGCGGGAGGGACGAGGTGGCGATGGTGGTGGTCGTGTTGTGTGTTGCACATACATGTCTCTCTCAATCTGCCTGCCTCAATACATAGCAAATTTAAAACACCTAAAGAAACAAAACGTAAAGGAACCAAGCCTTTTCTTAGCGATGCAGGCCTGTGGCAGGGAGGACGAGGTGGCGATGGTGGTGGTCGTGTTGTGTGCTGCACATACATGTCTCTCTCAATCTGCCTGCCTCAACACATAGCAAAATCAAAACACCTAAAGAAACAAAGCGTAAAAGAACCAAGCCTTATCTTAGAGAGGCCGGTCTGTGGCGGGATAGATGAAGTGGCGATGGTGATGGTCGTGTTGTGTGTTGCCGTGAAGGAAAATGAAACGTTGGGCATGAAAGGACAACTTTAACCTGGAAGAAAAGTTTGGGGAACCTGAAAGAGCTTCACGCCATGAAGAAAAAGGTCACCGAGAGCCCCGTGATCGCTCGAGTGTTGCAAACCGGACCCCTTTTCCGACGTGTACGCGAGCGCCCATGCGCTGGCGACGATATCTATCATGGATTGATTGATATCCGCGCCTCGCAGAGATTCGCTGGCGTCCTCTGCAGCGCGCATGAGCAAAGCGGTTCTGGCGTACGCCAAGACCGCCGACGCTCGCCGCGTACGCGCAGGAAGCAGCCTTGGAGTTTGTACTTGAGTTTCCCCAACCAGCCGCCTCAACATACGATGCCGAGCACACGGCGCAGGAGATTTTGTGTACCACGTTTCGAGCCTTTTCTTTAGGATGCCGGTCTGTGGCCGGAGGGACGATGTGGCGATGGTGGTGGTCGTGTTGTGTGCTGCACATACATGTCTCTCTCGATCTGCCTGCCTCAATACATGGCAAAATCAAAACACCTAAAGAAACAAAACGTAAAGGAACCAAGGCTTTTCTTTAGGATGCCGGTGTGTGGCGGGGAGGATAAGGTAGCGATGGTGGTGGTCGTGTTGTGTGTTGCACATACATGTCTCTCTCAATCTACCAGCCTCAACACATAGCAAAATCAAAACGCCTAAAGAAACAAAATGTAAAAGAACCAAGCCTTTTCTAAGCGATGCCGGCCTGTGGCGGGAGGGACGAGGTGGCGATGGCGGTGGTCGTGTTGTGTGTTGCACATACATGTCTCTCTCAATCTGCCTGCTTCAATAGATAGCAAAATCAAAACACCTAAAGAAACAAAACGTAAAGAAACCAAGCCTTTTCTTTAGGATGCCGGTCTGTGGCGGGGAGCACAAGGTGGCGATGGTGGTGGTCGTGTTGTGTGTTGCACATACATGTCTCTCTCAATCTGCCTGCCTCAATACATAGCAAAATCAAAACACCGAAAGAAACAAAACGTAAAAGAACCAAGACTTTCTTAGCGATGCCGGTCTGTGGCGGGAGGGACGAGTTGGTGATGGTGGGGGTCGTGTTGTGTGTTGCACATACATGTCTTTCTCAATCTACCCGCCTCAATACATAGCAAATTTAAAACACCTAAAGAAACAAAACGTAAAGGAACCAAGCCTTTTCTTAGCGATGCAGGCCTGTGGCAGGGAGGACGAGGTGGCGATGGTGGTCGTGTTGTGTGCTGCACATACATGTCTCTCTCAATCTGCCTGCCTCAACACATAGCAAAATCAAAACACCTAAAGAAACAAAGCGTAAAAGAACCAAGCCTTATCTTAGAGAGGCCGGTCTGTGGCGGGATAGATGAAGTGGCGATGGTGATGGTCGTGTTGTGTGTTGCCGTGAAGGAAAATGAAACGTTGGGCATGAAAGGACAACTTTAACCTGGAAGAAAAGTTTGGGGAACCTGAAAGAGCTTCACGCCATGAAGAAAAAGGTCACCGAGAGCCCCGTGATCGCTCGAGTGTTGCAAACCGGACCACTTTTACGACGTGTACGCGAGCGCCCATGCGCTGGCGACGATATCTATCATGGATTGATTGATATCCGCGCCTCGCAGAGATTCGCTGGCGTCCTCTGCAGCGCGCATGAGCAAAGCGGTTCTGGCGTACGCCAAGACCGCCGACGCTTGCCGCGTACGCGCAGGAAGCAGCCTTGGAGTTTGTACTTGAGTTTCCCCAACCAGCCGCCTCAACATACGATGCCGAGCACACGGCGCAGGAGATTTTGTGTACCACGTTTCGAGCCTTTTCTTTAGGATGCCGGTCTGTGGCCGGAGGGACGATGTGGCGATGGTGGTGGTCGTGTTGTGTGTTGCACATACATGTCTCTCTCAATCTGCGTGCCTCAATACATAGCAAAATCAAAACACCTAAAGAAACAAAACGTAAAAAACAAAATCTTTTCATAGCGATGCCGGCCTGTGGCGGGAGGGACGAGGTGGCGATGGCGGTGGTCGTGTTGTGTGTTGCACATACATGTCTCTCTCAATCTGCCTGCTTCAATAGATAGCAAAATCAAAACACCTAAAGAAACAAAACGTAAAAGAACCAAGCCTTTTTTAGCGATGCTGGTCTGTGGCGGGGAGGACGAGGTGGCGATGGTGGTGGTCGTGTTGTGTGTTGCACATGTATGTCTCTCTCAATCTGCCTCCCTCAATGCATGGCAAAATCAAAACACCTAAAGAAACAAAACGTAAAGAAACCAAGACTTTTTCTTAGCGATGCCGGTCTGTGGCGGGAGGGACGAGGTGGTGATGGTGGGGGTCGTGTTGTGTGTTGCACATACATGTCGGTCGCAATCTACCTGCCTCAATACATAGCAAAATCAAAACACCTAAAGAAACAAAACGTAATAAAAACAAGCCTTTTCTTAGCGATGCCGGTCTGTGGCGGAAGGGACGAGGTGGCGATGGTGGTGGTCGTGTTGTGTGCTGCACATACATGTCTCTCTCGATCTGCCTGCCTCAATACATGGCAAAATCAAAACACCTAAAGAAACAATACGTAAAGGAACCAAGCCTTTTCTTTAGGATGCCGGTGTGTGGCGGGGAGGATGAGGTAGCGATGGTGGTGGTCGTGTTGTGTGTCGCACATACATGTCTCTCTCAATCTACCAGCCTCTACACATAGCAAAATCAAAACGCCCAAAGAAGCAAAATGTAAAAGAACCAAGCCTTTTCTTAGCGATGCAGGTCTGTGGCGGGGAGGACGAGGTGGCGATGGTGGTTGTCGTGTTGTGTGTTGCACATACATGTCTCTCTCAATCTACCCGCCTCAATACATAGCAAAATTAAAACACCTAAAGAAACAAAACGTAAAAAAAACAAAGCCTTTTCTTAGCGATGCCGGTCTGTGGCGGAAGGGAAGAGGTGGCGATGGTGGTGGTCGTGTTGTGTGCTGCACATACATGTCTCTCTCAATCTGCCTGCCTCAATGCATGGCAAAATCAAAATACCTAAAGAAAGCAAACGTAAAGAAACCAAGCCTTTTCTTTAGGATGCACGTCTGTGGCAGGGAGGACGAGGTGGCGATGGTGGTGGTCGTGTTGTGTGTTGCACATACATGTCACTCTCAATCTGCCTGCCTCAACACATAGCAAAATCAAAACACCTAATGTAACAAAACGTAAAAGAACCAAGCCTTTTCTTAGCGATGCCGGTCTGTGGCGGAACGGACGAGGTGGCGATGGTGGTGGTCGTGTTGTGTGTTGCACATACATGTCTCTCTCAATCTGCCTGCCTGAATACATCACAAAATCAAAACAACTAAAGAAACAAAACGTGAAAGAACCAAGCCATTTCTTTAGGATGCCGGTCTGTGGCCGGGTGGGGGGGCGATGGTGGTGGTCGTGTTTTATATTGCACATACATGTCTCTCTCAATCTGCCTGCCTCAATACATAGCAAAATCAAAGCACCTAAAGAAACAAAACGTAAAAAAACCAAGCCTTTTATTTATGATGCCGGTCTGTGGCGGGAAGGACGAGGTGGCGATGGTGGTGGTCGTGTTGTGTGTTGCACATACATGTCTCTCTCAATCTGCCTGTCTCAATACATAGCAAAATCAAAACACCTAAAGAAACAAAACGTAAAAGAACCAAGACTTTTCTTAGCGATGCCGGTCTGTGGTGGGAGGGACGAGGTGGCGGTGGTGGTGGTCGTGTTGTGTGTTGCACATACATGTCTTTCTCAATCTGCCTGTCTCAATACATAGCAAAATCAAAACACCTAAAGAAACAAAACGTAAAACAACCAAGCCTTTTCTTAGCGATGCCGGACAGTGGCGGGAGGGACGAGGTGGCGATGGTGGTGGTCGTGTTGTGTGTTCCACATACATGTCTCTCTCAGTCTGGCTGCCTCAACACATAGCAAAATCAAAACACCTAAAGAAACAAAACGTAAAAGAACCAAGCCTTTTCTTAGCGATGCCGGTCAGTGGCGGGAGGGACGAGGTGGCGATGGTGGTGGTCGTGTTGGGTGTTGCACATACATGTCTCTCAATCTGCCTGTCTCAATACATAGCAAAATCAAAGCTCCTAAAGAAACAAAGCGTGAAAGAACCAAGCCTTTTTCTTAGCGATGCCGGTCTGTGGCGGGGAGGACGAGGTGGCGATGGTGGTGGTCGTGTTGTGTGTTGCACATACATGTCACTCTCAATCTGCCTGCCTCAACACATAGCAAAATCAAAACACCTAAAGAAACAAAACGTAAAAGAACCAAGACTTTTCTTAGCGATGCCGGTCTGTGGCGGAACGGACGAGGTGGCGATGGTTTTGGTCGTGCTGGCTGTTGCACAGACGTGTCTCTCTCAATCTGCCTGCCTCAATACATCACAAAATCAAAACAACTAAATAAACAAAACGTAAAAGAACCAAGCTTTTTCTTTAGGATGCCGGTCTGTGGCGGAAGGGGGCCGAGGTAGCGACGGTGGTGGAAGTGTTTTATATTGCACATACATGTCTCTCTCAATCTGCCTGCCTCAATACATAGCATAATCAAAACACCTAAAGAAACAAAATGTAAAAGAACCAAGCCTTTTCTTAGCGATGCAGGCCTGTGGCAGGGAGGACGAGGTGGCGATGGTGGTGGTCGTGTTGTGTGCTGCACATACATGTCTCTCTCAATCTGCCTGCCTCAAAACATAGCAAAATCAAAACACCTAAAGAAACAAAGCGTAAAAGAACCAAGCCTTATCTTAGAGAGGCCGGTCTGTGGCGGGATAGATGAAGTGGCGATGGTGATGGTCGTGTTGTGTGTTGCCGTGAAGGAAAATGAAACGTTGGGCATGAAAGGACAACTTTAACCTGGAAGAAAAGTTTGGGGAACCTGAAAGAGCTTCACGCCATGAAGAAAAAGGTCACCGAGAGCCCCGTGATCGCTCGAGTGTTGCAAACCGGACCACTTTTCCGACGTGTACGCGAGCGCCCATGCGCTGGCGACGATATCTATCATGGATTGATTGATATCCGCGCCTCGCAGAGATTCGCTGGCGTCCTCTGCAGCGCGCATGAGCAAAGCGGTTCTGGCGTACGCCAAGACCGCCGACGCTCGCCGCGTACGCGCAGGAAGCAGCCTTGGAGTTTGTACTTGAGTTTCCCCAACCAGCCGCCTCAACATACGATGCCGAGCACACGGCGCAGGAGATTTTGTGTACCACGTTTCGAGCCTTTTCTTTAGGATGCCGGTCTGTGGCCGGAGGGACGATGTGGCGATGGTGGTGGTCGTGTTGTGTGTTGCACATACATGTCTCTCTCAATCTGCGTGCCTCAATACATAGCAAAATCAAAACACCTAAAGAAACAAAACGTAAAAAACAAAATCTTTTCATAGCGATGCCGGCCTGTGGCGGGAGGGACGAGGTGGCGATGGCGGTGGTCGTGTTGTGTGTTGCACATACATGTCTCTCTCAATCTGCCTGCTTCAATAGATAGCAAAATCAAAACACCTAAAGAAACAAAACGTAAAAGAACCAAGCCTTTTTTAGCGATGCTGGTCTGTGGCGGGGAGGACGAGGTGGCGATGGTGGTGGTCGTGTTGTGTGTTGCACATGTATGTCTCTCTCAATCTGCCTCCCTCAATGCATGGCAAAATCAAAACACCTAAAGAAACAAAACGTAAAGAAACCAAGACTTTTTCTTAGCGATGCCGGTCTGTGGCGGGAGGGACGAGGTGGTGATGGTGGGGGTCGTGTTGTATGTTGCACATACATGTCGGTCGCAATCTACCTGCCTCAATACATAGCAAAATCAAAACACCTAAAGAAACAAAACGTAATAAAAACAAGCCTTTTCTTAGCGATGCCGGTCTGTGGCGGAAGGGACGAGGTGGCGATGGTGGTGGTCGTGTTGTGTGCTGCACATACATGTCTCTCTCGATCTGCCTGCCTCAATACATGGCAAAATCAAAACACCTAAAGAAACAATACGTAAAGGAACCAAGCCTTTTCTTTAGGATGCCGGTGTGTGGCGGGGAGGATGAGGTAGCGATGGTGGTGGTCGTGTTGTGTGTCGCACATACATGTCTCTCTCAATCTACCAGCCTCTACACATAGCAAAATCAAAACGCCCAAAGAAGCAAAATGTAAAAGAACCAAGCCTTTTCTTAGCGATGCAGGTCTGTGGCGGGGAGGACGAGGTGGCGATGGTGGTTGTCGTGTTGTGTGTTGCACATACATGTCTCTCTCAATCTGCCTGCCTCAATGCATGGCAAAATCAAAATACCTAAAGAAAGCAAACGTAAAGAAACCAAGCCTTTTCTTTAGGATGCACGTCTGTGGCAGGGAGGACGAGGTGGCGATGGTGGTGGTCGTGTTGTGTGTTGCACATACATGTCACTCTCAATCTGCCTGCCTCAACACATAGCAAAATCAAAACACCTAAAGTAACAAGACGTAAAAGAACCAAGTCTTTTCTTAGCGATGCCGGTCTGTGGCGGAACGGACGAGGTGGCGATGGTGGTGGTCGTGTTGTGTGTTGCACATACATGTCTCTCTCAATCTGCCTGCCTGAATACATCACAAAATCAAAACAACTAAAGAAACAAAACGTGAAAGAACCAAGCCATTTCTTTAGGATGCCGGTCTGTGGCCGCGGGGGGGGGAAGCGATGGTGGTGGTCGTGTTTTATATTGCACATACATGTCTCTCTCAATCTGCCTGCCTCAATACATAGCAAAATCAAAGCACCTAAAGAAACAAAAGGTAAAAAAACCTAGCCTTTTCTTTAGGATGCCGGTCTGTGGCGGGAAGGACGAGGTGGCGATGGTGGTGGTCGTGTTGTGTGTTGCACATACATGTCTCTCTCAATCTGCCTGTCTCAATACATAGCAAAATCAAAACACCTAAAGAAACAAAACGTAAAAGAACCAAGACTTTTCTTAGCGATGCCGGTCTGTGGTGGGAGGGACGAGGTGGCGGTGGTGGGGGTCGTGTTGTGCGTTGCACATACATGTCTCTCTCAATCTACCTGCCTCAATACATAGCAAAATCAAAACACCTAAAGAAACAAAACGTATAAAAAACAAGCCTTTTCTTAGCGATGCCGGTCAGTGGCGGGAGGGGCGAGGTGGCGATGGTGGTGGTCGTGTTGTGTGCTGCACATACATGTCTCTCTCAATCTCCCTCCCTCAATACATGGCAAAATCAAAACACCTAAAGAAACAAAACGTAAAGGCACAAAGCCTTTTATTTAGGATGCCGGTGTGTGGCGGGGAGGACGAGGTGGCGATGGTGGTGGTCGTGTTGTGTGTTACACATACATGTCTCTCTCAACCTCCCTGCCTCAATACATGGCAAAATCAAAACACCTAAAGAATCAAAACGTAAAGGAACCAAGCCTTTTCTTTAGGATGCCGGTCTGTGGCAGGCAGGACGAGGTGGCGATAGTGGTGCTCGTGTTGTGTGTTGCACATACATGTCTCTCTCAATCTACGTGCCTAAACACATAGCAAAATCAAAACACCTAAAGAAACAAAGCGTAAAAGAACCAAGCCTTTTATTAGCGATGCAGGTCTGTGGCGGGGAGTACGAGGTGGCGATGGTGGTGGTCGTGTTGTGTGTTGCACATACATGTCTCTCTCAATCTGCCTGCCTCAATGCATGGCAAAATCAAAATACCTAAAGAAACCAAACGTAAAGGAACCAAGCCTTTTCTTTAGGATGCAGGTCTGTGGCGGGGAGGACGAGGTGGCGATGGTGGTGGTCGTGTTGTGTGTTGCACATACATGTCTCGCTCAATCTGCCTGTCTCAATACATAGCAAAATCAAAACACCTAAAGAAACAAAACGTAAAAGAACAAAGACTTTTCTTAGCGATGCCGGTCTGTGGCGGGAGGGACGAGGTGGCGGTGGTGGTGGTCGTGTTGTGTGTTGCACATACATGTCTGTCTCAATCTGCCTGCCGCAATACATAGCAAAATCAAAACACCTAAAGAAACAAAACGTAAAAGAACCAAACCTTTTCTTAGCGATGCCGGTCAGTGGCGGGAGGGACGAGGTGGCGATGGTGGTGGTCGTGTTGTGTGTTGCACATACATGTCTCTCTCAATCTGCCTGTCTCAATACATAGCAAAATCAAAACACCTAAAGAAACAAAACGTAAAAGAACCAAGACTTTTCTTAGCGATGCTGGTCTGTGGTGGGAGGGACCAGGTGGCGGTGGTGGTGGTCGTGTTGTGTGTAGCACATACATGTCTTTCTCAATCTGCCTGTCTCAATACATAGCAAAATCAAAACACTTAAAGAAACAAAATGTAAAACAACTAAGCCTTTTCTTAGCGATGCCGGTCTGTGGCGGGAGGGACGAGGTGGCGATGGTGGTGGTCGTGTTGTGTGTTCCACATACATGTCTCTCTCAATCTGCCTGCCTCAACACATAGCAAAATCAAAACACCTAAAGAAACAAAACGTAAAAGAACCAAGCCTTTTCTTAGCGATGCCGGTCTGTGGCGGAACGGACGAGGTGGCGATGGTGTTGGTCGTGCTGGGTGTTGCACATACGTGTCTCTCTCAATCTGCCTGCCTCAATACATCACAAAATCAAAACAACTAAATAAACAAAACGTAAAAGAACCAAGCTTTTTCTTTAGGATGCCGGTCTGTGGCGGAAGGGGGCCGAGGTAGCGACGGTGGTGGAAGTGTTTTATATTGCACATACATGTCTCTCTCAATCTGCCTGCCTCAATACATAGCACAATCAAAACACCTAAAGAAACAAAACGTAAAAGAACCAAGCCTTTTCTTAGCGAGGCCGGTCTGTGGCGGGAGGGACGAGGTGGCGATGGTGGTGGTCGTGTTGAGTGTTGCACATGCATGTCTCTCTCAATCTGCCTGCCTCAACACATAGCAAAATCAAAACACCTAGAGAAACAAAACGTAAAGGAACCAAGCCTTTTCTTTAGGATGCCGGTCTGTGGCGGAGAGGAGGAGGTGGCGATGGTATTGGACGTGTTGTGTGTTGCACATACATGTCTGTCTCAATCTGCCTGCCGCAATACATAGCAAAATCAAAACACCTAAGGAAACAAACCGTAAAAGAACCAAGCCTTTTCTTAGCGATGCCGGTCAGTGGCGGGAGGGACGAGGTGGCGATGGTGGTGGTCGTGTTGTGTGTTGCACATGCATGTCTCTCTCAATCTGCCTGTCTCAATACATAGCAAAATCAAAACACCTAAAGAAACAAAACGTAAAAGAACCAAGACTTTTCTTAGCGATGCCGGTCTGTGGCGGGAGGGACCAGGTGGCGGTGGTGGTGGTCGTGTTGTGTGTTGCACATACATGTCTTTCTCAATCTGCCTGTCTCAATACATAGCAAAATCAAAACAGCTAAAGAAACAAAACGTAAAACAACCAAGCCTTTTCTTAGCGATGCCGGTCTGTGGCGGGGGGGGGGGGGGGGGTGGCGATGGTGGTGGTCGTGTTTTATATTGCACATACATGTCTCTCTCAATCTGCCTGCCACAATACATAGCACAATCAAAACACCTAAAGAAACAAAACATTAAAAAACCAAGCCTTTTCTTTAGGATGCCGGTCTGTGGCGGAGAGGAGGAGGTGGCGATGGTATTGGACGTGTTGTGTGTTGCACATACATGTCTGTCTCAATCTGCCTGCCGCAATACATAGCAAAATCAAAACACCTAAGGAAACAAACCGTAAAAGAACCAAGCCTTTTCTTAGCGATGCCGGTCAGTGGCGGGAGGGACGAGGTGGCGATGGTGGTGGTCGTGTTGTGTGTTGCACATACATGTCTCGCTCAATCTGCCTGTCTCAATACATAGCAAAATCAAAACACCTAAAGAAACAAAACGTAAAAGAACAAAGACTTTTCTTAGCGATGCCGGTCTGTGGCGGGAGGGACGAGGTGACGATGATGGTGGTCGTGTTGTGTGCTGCACATACATGTCTCTCTCGATCTGCCTGCCTCAATACATGGCAAAATCAAAACACCTAAAGAAACAAAACGTAAAGGAACCAAGGCTTTTCTTTAGGATGCCGGTGTGTGGCGGGGAGGATAAGGTAGCGATGGTGGTGGTCGTGTTGTGTGTTGCACATACATGTCTCTCTCAATCTACCAGCCTCAACACATAGCAAAATCAAAACGCCTAAAGAAACAAAATGTAAAAGAACCAAGCCTTTTCTAAGCGATGCCGGCCTGTGGCGGGAGGGACGAGGTGGCGATGGCGGTGGTCGTGTTGTGTGTTGCACATACATGTCTCTCTCAATCTGCCTGCTTCAATAGATAGCAAAATCAAAACACCTAAAGAAACAAAACGTTAAGAAACCAAGCCTTTTCTTTAGGATGCCGGTCTGTGGCGGGGAGCACAAGGTGGCGATGGTGGTGGTCGTGTTGTGTGTTGCACATACATGTCTCTCTCAATCTGCCTGCCTCAATACATAGCAAAATCAAAACACCGAAAGAAACAAAACGTAAAAGAACCAAGACTTTCTTAGCGATGCCGGTCTGTGGCGGGAGGGACGAGGTGGTGATGGTGGGGGTCGTGTTGTGTGTTGCACATACATGTCTCTCTCAATCTACCCGCCTCAATACATAGCAAATTTAAAACACCTAAAGAAACAAAACGTAAAGGAACCAAGCCTTTTCTTAGCGATGCAGGCCTGTGGCAGGGAGGACGAGGTGGCGATGGTGGTGGTCGTGTTGTGTGCTGCACATACATGTCTCTCTCAATCTGCCTGCCTCAACACATAGCAAAATCAAAACACCTAAAGAAACAAAGCGTAAAAGAACCAAGCCTTATCTTAGAGAGGCCGGTCTGTGGCGGGATAGATGAAGTGGCGATGGTGATGGTCGTGTTGTGTGTTGCCGTGAAGGAAAATGAAACGTTGGGCATGAAAGGACAACTTTAACCTGGAAGAAAAGTTTGGGGAACCTGAAAGAGCTTCACGCCATGAAGAAAAAGGTCACCGAGAGCCCCGTGATCGCTCGAGTGTTGCAAACCGGAACCCTTTTCCGACGTGTACGCGAGCGCCCATGCGCTGGCGACGATATCTATCATGGATTGATTGATATCCGCGCCTCGCAGAGGTTCGCTGGCGTCCTCTGCAGCGCGCATGAGCAAAGCGGTTCTGGCGTACGCCAAGACCGCCGACGCTCGCCGCGTACGCGCAGGAAGCAGCCTTGGAGTTTGTACTTGAGTTTCCCCAACCAGCCGCCTCAACATACGATGCCGAGCACACGGCGCAGGAGATTTTGTGTACCACGTTTCCAGCCTTTTCTTTAGGATGCCGGTCTGTGGCCGGAGGGACGATGTGGCGATGGTGGTGGTCGTGTTGTGTGTTGCACATACATGTCTCTCTCAATCTGCGTGCCTCAATACATAGCAAAATCAAAACACCTAAAGAAACAAAACGTAAAAAACAAAATCTTTTCATAGCGATGCCGGCCTGTGGCGGGAGGGACGAGGTGGCGATGGCGGTGGTCGTGTTGTGTGTTGCACATACATGTCTCTCTCAATCTGCCGGCTTCAATAGATAGCAAAATCAAAACACCTAAAGAAACAAAACGTAAAAGAACCAAGCCTTTTTTAGCGATGCTGGTCTGTGGCGGGGAGGACGAGGTGGCGATGGTGGTGGTCGTGTTGTGTGTTGCACATGTATGTCTCTCTCAATCTGCCTCCCTCAATGCATGGCAAAATCAAAACACCTAAAGAAACAAAACGTAAAGAAACCAAGACTTTTTCTTAGCGATGCCGGTCTGTGGCGGGAGGGACGAGGTGTGCTTCACATACATGTCTCTCTCGATCTGCCTGCCTCAATACATGGCAAAATCAAAACACCTAAAGAAACAATACGTAAAGGAACCAAGCCTTTTCTTTAGGATGCCGGTGTGTGGCGGGGAGGATGAGGTAGCGATGGTGGTGGTCGTGTTGTGTGTCGCACATACATGTCTCTCTCAATCTACCAGCCTCAACACATAGCAAAATCAAAACGCCCAAAGAAACAAAATGTAAAAGAACCAAGCCTTTTCTTAGCGATGCAGGTCTGTGGCGGGGAGGACGAGGTGGCGATGGTGGTTGTCGTGTTGTGTGTTGCACATACATGTCTCTCTCAATCTGCCTGCCTCAATGCATGGCAAAATCAAAACACCTAAAGTAACAAAACGTAAAAGAACCAAGCCTTTTATTAGCGATGCCGGTCTGTGGCGGAACGGACGAGGTGGCGATGGTGGTGGTCGTGTTGTGTGTTGCACATACATGTCTCTCTCAATCTGCCTGCCTCAATACATCACAAAATCAAAACAACTAAAGAAACAAAACGTGAAAGAACCAAGCCATTTCTTTAGGATGCCGGTCTGTGGCCGGGGGGGGGCGATGGTGGTGGTCGTGTTTTATATTGCACATACATGTCTCTCTCAATCTGCCTGCCTCAATAGATAGCAAAATCAAAGCACCTAAAGAAACAAAACGTAAAAAAACCAAGCCTTTTATTTAGGATGCCGGTGTGTGGCGGGGAGGACGAGGTGGCGATGGTGGTGGTCGTGTTGTGTGTTACACATACATGTCTCTCTCAACCTCCCTGCCTCAATTCATGGCAAAATCAAAACACCTAAAGAATCAAAACGTAAAGGAACCAAGCCTTTTCTTTAGGATGCCGGTCTGTGGCAGGCAGGACGAGGTGGCGATGGTGGTGCTCGTGTTGTGTGTTGCACATACATGTCTCTCTCAATCTACGTGCCTAAACACATAGCAAAACCAAAACACCTAAAGAAACAAAGCGTAAAAGAACCAAGCCTTTTATTAGCGATGCAGGTCTGTGGCGGGGAGGACGAGGTGGCGATGGTGGTGGTCGTGTTGTGTGTTGCACATACATGTCTCTCTCAATCTGCCTGCCTCAATGCATGGCAAAATCAAAATACCTAAAGAAACCAAACGTAAAGGAACCAAGCCTTTTCTTTAGGATGCAGGTCTGTGGCGGGGAGGACGAGGTGGCGATGGTGTTGGTCGTGCTGGGTGTTGCACATACATGTCTCTCTCAATCTGCCTGTCTCAATACAGAGCAAAATCAAAACACCTAGAGAAACAAAACGTAAAGGAACCAAGCCTTTTCTTAGCGATGCAGGTCTGTGGCAGGGAGCACAAGGTGGCGATGGTGGTGGTCGTGTTGTGTGTTGCACATACATGTCTCTCTCAATCTGCCGGCCTCAATACATAGCAAAATCAGAACACCGAAAGAAACAAAACGTAAAAGACCCAAGACTTTTTCTTAGCGATGCCGGTATGTGGCGGGAGGGACGAGCTGGTGATGGTGGGGGTCGTGTAGTGCGTTGCACATACATGTCTCTCTCAATCTACCTGCCTCAATACATAGCAAAATCAAAAACCCTAAAGAAACAAAACGTATAAAAAACAAGCCTTTTCTTAGCGATGCCGGTCAGTTGCGGGAGGGGCGAGGTGGCGATGGTGGTGGTCGTGTTGTGTGCTGCACATACATGTCTCTCTCAATCTCCCTCCCTCAATACATGGCAAAATCAAAACACCTAAAGAAACAAAACGTAAAGGCACGAAGCCTTTTATTTAGGATGCCGGTGTGTGGCGGGGAGGACGAGGTGGCGATGGTGGTGGTCGTGTTGTGTGTTACACATACATGTCTCTCTCAACCTCCCTGCCTCAATACATGGCAAAATCAAAACACCTAAAGAATCAAAACGTAAAGGAACCAAGCCTTTTCTTTAGGATGCCGGTCTGTGGCAGGCAGGACGAGGTGGCGATGGTGGTGCTCGTGTTGTGTGTTGCACATACATGTCTCTCTCAATCTACGTGCCTAAACACATAGCAAAATCAAAACACCTAAAGAAACAAAGCGTAAAAGAACCAAGCCTTTTATTAGCGATGCAGGTCTGTGGCGGGGAGGACGAGGTGGCGATGGTGGTGGTCGTGTTGTGTGTTGCACATACATGTCTCTCTCAATCTGCCTGCCTCAATGCATGGCAAAATCAAAATACCTAAAGAAACCAAACGTAAAGGTACCAAGCCTTTTCTTTAGGATGCAGGTCTGTGGCGGGGAGGACGAGGTGGCGATGGTGGTGGTCGTGTTGTGTGTTGCACATACATGTCACTCTCAATCTGCCTGCCTCAACACAGAGCAAAATCAAAACACCTAAAGAAACAAAACGTAAAAGAACCAAGCCTTTTCTTAGCGATGCCGGTCTGTGGCGGAACGGACGAGGTGGCGACGGTGGTGGAAGTGTTTTATATTGCACATACATGTCTCTCTCAATCTGCCTGCCTCAATACATAGCAAAATCAAAACACCTAAAGAAACAAAACGTAAAAGAACCAAGCCTTTTCTTAGCGAGGCCGGTCTGTGGCGGGAGGGACGAGGTGGCGATGGTGGTGTTCGTGTTGAGTGTTGCACATGCATGTCTCTCTCAATCTGCCTGCCTCAACACATAGCAAAATCAAAACACCTAGAGAAACAAAACGTAAAGGAACCAAGCCTTTTCTTTAGGATGCCGGTCTGTGGCGGAGAGGAGGAGGTGGTGATGGTATTGGACGTGTTGTGTGTTGCACATACATGTCTGTCTCAATCTGCCTGCCGCAATACATAGCAAAATCAAAACACCTAAAGAAACAAACCGTAAAAGAACCAAGCCTTTTCTCAGCGATGCCGGTCAGTGGCGGGAGGGACGAGGTGGCGATGGTAGAGGTCGTGTTGTGTGTTGCACATGCATGACTCTCTCAATCTGCCTGTCTCAATACATAGCAAAATCAAAACACCTAAAGAAACAAAACGTAAAAGAACCAAGACTTTTCTTAGCGATGCCGGTCTGTGGTGGGAGGGACCAGGTGGCGGTGGTGGTGGTCGTGTGTGTGTTCCACATACATGTCTTTCTCAATCTGCCTGTCTCAATACATAGCAAAATCAAAACAGCTAAAGAAACAAAACGTAAAACAACCAAGCCTTTTCTTAGCGATGCCGGTCTGTGGCGGGGGGGGGGGGGGTGGCAATGGTGGTGGTCGTGTTTTATATTGCACATACATGTCTCTCTCAATCTGCCTGCCTCAATACATAGCAAAATCAAAACACCTAAAGAAACAAAACATTAAAAACCAAGCCTTTTCTTTAGGATGCCGGTCTGTGGCGGAGAGGAGGAGGTGGCGACGGTATTGGACGTGTTGTGTGTTGCACATACATGTCTGTCTCAATCTGCCTGCCTCAATACATAGCAAAATCAAAACACCTAAAGAAACAAAACGTAAAAGAACCAAGCCTTTTCTTAGCGATGCCGGTCAGTGGCGGGAGGGACGAGGTGGCGATGGTGGTGGTCGTGTTGTGTGTTCCACATACATCTCTCTCATTCTGCCTGCCTCAATACATAGAAAAATCAAAACACCTAGAGAAACAAAACGTAAAGGAACCAAGCCTTTTCTTTAGGATGCCGGTCTGTGGCGGGAGGGACGAGGTGGCGGTGGTGGTGGTCGTGTTGTGTGTTGCACATACATGTCTGTCTCAATCTGCCTGCCGCAATACATAGCAAAATCAAAACACCTAAAGAAACAAAACGTAAAAGAACCAAGACTTTTCTTAGCGATGCCGGTCTGTGGTAGGAGGGACCAGGTGGCGGTGGTGGTGGTCGTGTTGTGTGTAGCACATACATGTCTTTCTCAATCTGCCTGTCTCAATACATAGCAAAATCAAAACACTTAAAGAAACAAAACGTAAAACAACCAAGCCTTTTCTTAGCGATGCCGGTCTGTGGCGGGAGGGACGAGGTGGCGATGGTGGTGGTCGTGTTGTGTGTTCCACATACATGTCTCTCTCAATCTGCCTGCCTCAATACATAGCAAAATCAAAACACCTAAAGAAACAAAACGTAAAGGAACCAAGCCTTTTCTTAGCGATGCAGGCCTGTGAAAGGGAGGACGAGGTGGCGATGGTGGTGGTCGTGTTGTGTGCTGCACATACATGTCTCTCTCAATCTGCCTGCCTCAACACATAGCAAAATCAAAACACCTAAAGAAACAAAGCGTAAAAGAACCAAGCCTTATCTTAGAGAGGCCGGTCTGTGGCGGGATAGATGAAGTGGCGATGGTGATGGTCGTGTTGTGTGTTGCCGTGAAGGAAAATGAAACGTTGGGCATGAAAGGACAACTTTAACCTGGAAGAAAAGTTTGGGGAACCTGAAAGAGCTTCACGCCATGAAGAAAAAGGTCACCGAGAGCCCCGTGATCGCTCGAGTGTTGCAAACCGGACCCCTTTTCCGACGTGTACGCGAGCGCCCATGCGCTGGCGACGATATCTATCATGGATTGATTGATATCCGCGCCTCGCAGAGGTTCGCTGGCGTCCTCTGCAGCGCGCATGAGCAAAGCGGTTCTGGCGTACGCCAAGACCGCCGACGCTCGCCGCGTACGCGCAGGATGCAGCCTTGGAGTTTGTACTTGAGTTTCCCCAACCAGCCGCCTCAACATACGATGCCGAGCACACGGCGCAGGAGATTTTGTGTACCACGTTTCGAGCCTTTTCTTTAGGATGCCGGTCTGTGGCCGGAGGGACGATGTGGCGATGGTGGTGGTCGTGTTGTGTGTTGCACATACATGTCTCTCTCAATCTGCGTGCCTCAATACATAGCAAAATCAAAACACCTAAAGAAACAAAACGTAAAAAACAAAATCTTTTCATAGCGATGCCGGCCTGTGGCGGGAGGGACGAGGTGGCGATGGCGGTGGTCGTGTTGTGTGTTGCACATACATGTCTCTCTCAATCTGCCTGCTTCAATAGATAGCAAAATCAAAACACCTAAAGAAACAAAACGTAAAAGAGCCAAGCCTTTTTTAGCGATGCTGGTCTGGGGCGGGGAGGACGAGGTGGCGATGGTGGTGGTCGTGTTGTGTGTTGCACATGTATGTCTCTCTCAATCTGCCTCCCTCAATGCATGGCAAAATCAAAACACCTAAAGAAACAAAACGTAAAGAAACCAAGACTTTTTCTTAGCGATGCCGGTCTGTGGCGGGAGGGACGAGGTGGTGATGGTGGGGGTCGTGTTGTGTGTTGCACATACATGTCTGTCTCAATCTACCTGCCTCAATACATAGCAAAATCAAAACACCTAAAGAAACAAAACGTAATAAAAACAAGCCTTTTCTTAGCGATGCCGGTCTGTGGCGGAAGGGACGAGGTGGCGATGGTGGTGGTCGTGTTGTGTGCTGCACATACATGTCTCTCTCGATCTGCCTGCCTCAATACATGGCAAAATCAAAACACCTAAAGAAACAATACGTAAAGGAACCAAGCCTTTTCTTAGCGATGCAGGTCTGTGGCGGGGAGGACGAGGTGGCGATGGTGGTTGTCGTGTTGTGTGTTGCACATACATGTCTCTCTCAATCTGCCTGCCTCAATGCATGGCAAAATCAAAATACCTAAAGAAAGCAAACGTAAAGAAACCAAGCCTTCTCTTTAGGATGCACGTCTGTGGCAGGGAGGACGAGGTGGCGATGGTGGTGGTCGTGTTGTGTGTTGCACATACATGTCACTCTCAATCTGCCTGCCTCAACACATAGCAAAATCAAAACACCTAAAGTAACAAAACGTAAAAGAACCAAGCCTTTTCTTAGCGATGCCGGTCTGTGGCGGAACGGACGAGGTGGCGATGGTGGTGGTCGTGTTGTGTGTTGCACATACATGTCTCTCTCAATCTGCCGGACTCAATACATAGCAAAATCAGAACACCGAAAGAAACAAAACGTAAAAGAACCAAGACTTTTTCTTAGCGATGCCGGTCTGTGGTGGGAGGGACCAGGTGGCGGTGGTGGTGGTCGTGTTGTGTGTAGCACATACATGTCTTTCTCAATCTGCCTGTCTCAATACATAGCAAAATCAAAACACTTAAAGAAACAAAACGTAAAAGAACCAAGCCTTTTCTTAGCGATGCCGGTCAGTGGCGGGAGGGACGAGGTGGCGATGGTGGTGGTCGTGTTGTGTGTTGCACATGCATGTCTCTCTCAATCTGCCTGTCTCAATACATAGCAAAATCAAAACACCTAAAGAAACAAAACGTAAAAGAACCAAGACTTTTCTTAGCGATGCCGGTCTGTGGCGGGAGGGACGAGGTGGCGGTGGTGGTGGTAGTGTTGTGTGTTGCACATACATGTCTTTCTCAATCTGCCTGTCTCAATACATAGCAAAATCAAAACAGCTAAAGAAACAAAACGTAAAACAACCAAGCCTTTTCTTAGCGATGCCGGTCTGTGGCGGGGGGGGGGGTGGCGATGGTGGTGGTCGTGTTTTATATTGCACATACATGTCTCTCTCAATCTGCCTGCCTCAATACATAGCAAAATCAAAACACCTAAAGAAACAAAACATTAAAAAACCAAGCCTTTTCTTTAGGATGCCGGTCTGTGGCGGAGAGGAGGAGGTGGCAACGGCATTGGACGTGTTGTGTGTTGCACATACATGTCTGTCTCAATCTGCCTGCCGCAATACATAGCAAAATCAAAACACCTAAAGAAACAAAACGTAAAAGAACCAAGCCTTTTCTTAGCGATGCCGGTCAGTGGCGGGAGGGACGAGGTGGCGATGGTGGTGGTCGTGTTGTGTGTTGCACATACATGTCTCTCTCAATCTGCCTGTCTCAATACATAGCAAAATCAAAACACCTAAAGAAACAAAACGTAAAAGAACCAAGACTTTTCTTAGCGATGCCGGTCTGTGGTGGGAGGGACCAGGTGGCGGTGGTGGTGGTCGTGTTGTGTGTAGCACATACATGTCTTTCTCAATCTGCCTGTCTCAATACATAGCAAAATCAAAACAGCTAAAGAAACAAAACGTAAAACAACCAAGCCTTTTCTTAGCGATGCCGGTCTGTAGCGGGGGGGGGGTGGCGATGGTGGTGGTCGTGTTTTATATTGCACATACATGTCTCTCTCAATCTGCCTGCCTCAATACATAGCAAAATCAAAACAGCTAAAGAAACAAAACGTAAAACAACCAAGCCTTTTCTTAGCGATGCCGGTCTGTGGCGGGGGGGGGGGGGGTGGCGATGGTGGTGGTCGTGTTTTATATTGCACATACATGTCTCTCTCAATCTGCCTGCCTCAATACATAGCAAAATCAAAACACCTAAAGAAACAAAACATTAAAAAACCAAGCCTTTTCTTTAGGATGCCGGTCTGTGGCGGAGAGGAGGAGGTGGCAACGGTATTGGACGTGTTGTGTGTTGCACATACATGTCTGTCTCAATCTGCCTGCCGCAATACATAGCAAAATCAAAACACCTAAAGAAACAAAACGTAAAAGAACCAAGCCTTTTCTTAGCGATGCCGGTCAGTGGCGGGAGGGACGAGGTGGCGATGGTGGTGGTCGTGTTGTGTGTTGCACATACATGTCTCGCTCAATCTGCCTGTCTCAATACATAGCAAAATCAAAACACCTAAAGAAACAAAACGTAAAAGAACAAAGACTTTTCTTAGCGATGCCGGTCAGTGGCGGGAGGGACGAGGTGGCGATGGTGGTGGTCGTGTTGTGTGTTGCACATACATGTCTCTCTCAATCTGCCTGTCTCAATACATAGCAAAATCAAAACACCTAAAGAAACAAAACGTAAAACAACCAAGACTTTTCTTAGCGATGCCGGTCTGTGGTGGGAGGGACCAGGTGGCGGTGGTGGTGGTCGTGTTGTGTGTAGCACATACATGTCTTTCTCAATCTGCCTGTCTCAATACATAGCAAAATCAAAACACTTAAAGAAACAAAACGTAAAACAACTAAGCCTTTTCTTAGCGATGCCGGTCTGTGGCGGGAGGGACGAGGTGGCGATGGTGGTGGTCGTGTTGTGTGTTCCACATACATGTCTCTCTCAATCTGCCTGCCTCAACACATAGCAAAATCAAAACACCTAAAGAAACAAAACGTGAAAGAACCAAGCCTTTTCTTAGCGATGCCGGTCAGTGGCGGGAGGGACGAGGTGGCGATGGTGGTGGTCGTGTTGTGTGTTGCACATACATGTCTCTCAATCTGCCTGTCTCAATACATAGCAAAATCAAAGCACCTAAAGAAACAAAGCGTGAAAGAACCAAGCCTTTTTCTTAGCGATGCCGGTCTGTGGCGGGAGGGACGAGGTGGTGATGGTGGGGGTCGTGTTGTGTGTTGCACATACATGTCTGTCTCAATCTACCTGCCTCAATACATAGCAAAATCAAAACACCTAAAGAAACAAAACCTAAAAAACAAGCCTTTTCTTAGCATGAATTAAAGGACTAGCGCAAATAACAAAGACACAGACATAGAAGTAGACAGGACGAGCGCTGGTCCTGTCTACTTCTATGTCTGTGTCTTTTTTATTTGCGCTAGTCCTTTATTTCATGATGAAACACCAACTAGCCCAGCTTTCCGCCTTGATTACTTTTCTTAGCGATGCCGGTCTGTGGCGGGAGGGACGAGGGGACGATGGTGGTGGTCGTGTTGTGTGCTGCACATACATGTCTCTCTCGATCTGCCTGCCTCAATACATGGCAAAATCAAAACACCTAAAGAAACAAAACGTAAAGGAACCAAGGCTTTTCTTTAGGATGCCGGTGTGTGGCGGGGAGGATAAGGTAGCGATGGTGGTGGTCGTGTTGTGTGTTGCACATACATGTCTCTCTCAATCTACCAGCCTCAACACATAGCAAAATCAAAACGCCTAAAGAAACAAAATGTAAAAGAACCAAGCCTTTTCTAAGCGATGCCGGCCTGTGGCGGGAGGGACGAGGTGGCGATGGCGGTGGTCGTGTTGTGTGTTGCACATACATGTCTCTCTCAATCTGCCTGCTTCAATAGATAGCAAAATCAAAACACCTAAAGAAACAAAACGTAAAGAAACCAAGCCTTTTCTTTAGGATGCCGGTCTGTGGCGGGGAGCACAAGGTGGCGATGATGGTGGTCGTGTTGTGTGTTGCACATACATGTCTCTCTCAATCTGCCTGCCTCAATACATAGCAAAATCAAAACACCGAAAGAAACAAAACGTAAAAGAACCAAGACTTTCTTAGCGATGCCGGTCTGTGGCGGGAGGGACGAGGTGGTGATGGTGGGGGTTGTGTTGTGTGTTGCACATACATGTCTCTCTCAATCTACCCGCCTCAATACATAGCAAATTTAAAACACCTAAAGAAACAAAACGTAAAGGAACCAAGCCTTTTCTTAGCGATGCAGGCCTGTGGCAGGGAGGACGAGGTGGCGATGGTGGTGGTCGTGTTGTGTGCTGCACATACATGTCTCTCTCAATCTGCCTGCCTCAACACATAGCAAAATCAAAACACCTAAAGAAACAAAGCGTAAAAGAACCAAGCCTTATCTTAGAGAGGCCGGTCTGTGGCGGGATAGATGAAGTGGCGATGGTGATGGTCGTGTTGTGTGTTGCCGTGAAGGAAAATGAAACGTTGGGCATGAAAGGACAACTTTAACCTGGAAGAAAAGTTTGGGGAACCTGAAAGAGCTTCACGCCATGAAGAAAAAGGTCACCGAGAGCCCCGTGATCGCTCGAGTGTTGCAAACCGGACCCCTTTTCCGACGTGTACGCGAGCGCCCATGCGCTGGCGACGATATCTATCATGGATTGATTGATATCCGCGCCTCGCAGAGGTTCGCTGGCGTCCTCTGCAGCGCGCATGAGCACAGCGGTTCTGGCGTACGCCAAGACCGCCGACGCTCGCCGCGTACGCGCAGGAAGCAGCCTTGGAGTTTGTACTTGAGTTTCCCCAACCAGCCGCCTCAACATACGATGCCGAGCACACGGCCCAGGAGATTTTGTGTACCACGTTTCGAGCCTTTTTCTTTAGGATGCCGGTCTGTGGCCGGAGGGACGATGTGGCGATGGTGGTGGTCGTGTTGTGTGTTGCACATACATGTCTCTCTGAATCTGCGTGCCTCAATACATAGCAAAATCAAAACACCTAAAGAAACAAAACGTAAAAAACAAAATCTTTTCATAGCGATGCCGGCCTGTGGCGGGAGGGACGAGGTGGCGATGGCGGTGGTCGTGTTGTGTGTTGCACATACATGTCTCTCTCAATCTTTCTGCTTCAATAGATAGCAAAATCAGAACACCTAAAGAAACAAAACGTAAAATTACCAAGCCTTTTTTAGCGATGCTGGTCTGTGGCGGGGAGGACGAGGTGGCGATGGTGGTGGTCGTGTTGTGTGTTGCACATGTATGTCTCTCTCAATCTGCCTCCCTCAATGCATGGCAAAATCAAAACACCTAAAGAAACAAAACGTAAAGAAACCAAGACTTTTTCTTAGCGATGCCGGTCTGTGGCGGGAGGGACGAGGTGGTGATGGTGGGGGTCGTGTTGTGTGTTGCACATACATGTCTGTCTCAATCTACCTGCCTCAATACAAAGCAAAATCAAAACACCTAAAGAAACAAAACGTAATAAAAACAAGCCTTTTCTTAGCGATGCCGGTCTGTGGCGGAAGGGACGAGGAGGCGATGGTGGTGGTCGTGTTGTGTGCTGCACATACATGTCTCTCTCGATCTGCCTGCCTCAATACATGGCAAAATCAAAACACCTAAAGAAACAATACGTAAAGGAACCAAGCCTTTTCTTTAGGATGCCGGTGTGTGGCGGGGAGGATGAGGTAGCGATGGTGGTGGTCGTGTTGTGTGTCGCACATACATGTCTCTCTCAATCTACCAGCCTCAACACATAGCAAAATCAAAACGCCCAAAGAAACAAAATGTAAAAAACCAAGCCTTTTCTTAGCGATGCAGGTCTGTGGCGGGGAGGACGAGGTGGCGATGGTGGTTGTCGTGTTGTGTGTTGCACATACATGTCTCTCTCAATCTGCCTGCCTCAATGCATGGCAAAATCAAAATACCTAAAGAAAGCAAACGTAAAGAAACCAAGCCTTTTCTTTAGGATGCACGTCTGTGGCAGGGAGGACGAGGTGGCGATGGTGGTGGTCGTGTTGTGTGTTGCACATACATGTCACTCTCAATCTGCCTGCCTCAACACATAGCAAAATCAAAACACCTAAAGTAAACAAACGTAAAAGAACCAAGCCTTTTCTTAGCGATGCCGGTCTGTGGCGGAACGGACGAGGTGGCGATGGTGGTGGTCGTGTTGTGTGTTGCACATACATGTCTCTCTCAATCTGCCTGCCTCAATACATCACAAAATCAAAACAACTAAAGAAACAAAACGTGAAAGAACCAAGCCATTTCTTTAGGATGCCGGTCTGTGGCCGGGGGGGGGGCGATGGTGGTGGTCGTGTTTTATATCGCACATACATGTCTCTCTCAATCTGCCTGCCTCAATGCATAGCAAAATCAAAGCACCTAAAGAAACAAAACGTAAAAAAACCAAGCCTTTTCTTTAGGATGCCGGTCTGTGGCGGGAAGGACGAGGTGGCGATGGTGGTGGTCGTGTTGTGTGTTGCACATACATGTCTCTCAATCTGCCTGTCTCAATACATAGCAAAATCAAAACACCTAAAGAAACAAAACGTAAAAGAACCAAGACTTTTCTTAGCGATGCCGGTCTGTGGTGGGAGGGACGAGGTGGCGGTGGTGGTGGTCGTGTTGTGTGTTGCACATACATGTCTTTCTCAATCTGCCTGTCTCAATACATAGCAAAATCAAAACACCTAAAGAAACAAAACGTAAAACAACCAAGCCTTTTCTTAGCGATGCCGGACTGTGGCGGGAGGGACGAGGTGGCGATGGTGGTGGTCGTGTTGTGTGTTCCACATACATGTCTCTCTCAGTCTGGCTGCCTCAACACATAGCAAAATCAAAACACCTAAAGAAACAAAACGTAAAAGAACCAAGCCTTTTCTTAGCGATGCCGGTCAGTGGCGGGAGGGACGAGGTGGCGATGGTGGTGGTCGTGTTGGGTGTTGCACATACATGTCTCTCAATCTGCCTGTCTCAATACATAGCAAAATCAAAGCTCCTAAAGAAACAAAGCGTGAAAGAACCAAGCCTTTTTCTTAGCGATGCCGGTCTGTGGCGGGGAGGACGAGGTGGCGATGGTGGTGGTCGTGTTGTGTGTTGCACATACATGTCACTCTCAATCTGCCTGCCTCAACACATAGCAAAATCAAAACACCTAAAGAAACAAAACGTAAAAGAACCAAGACTTTTCTTAGCGATGCCGGTCTGCGGCGGAACGGACGAGGTGGCGATGGTGTTGGTCGTGCTGGGTGTTGCACATACATGTCTCTCTCAATCTGCCTGCCTCAACACATAGGAAAATCAAACACCCAAAGAAACAAAACGTAAAAAAAACAAGCCTTTTCTTAGCGATGCCGGTCAGTGGCGGGAGGGACGAGGTGGCGATGGTGGTGGTCGTGTTGTGTGTTGCACATACATGTCTCTCTCAATCTGCCTGTCTCAATACATAGCAAAATCAAAACACCAAAAAAACAAAGCGTAAAAGAACCAAGCCTTTTTCTTAGCGATGCCGGTCTGTGGCGGGGAGGACGAGGTGGCGATGGTAGTGGTCGTGTTGTGTGTTGCACATACATGTCTCTCTCAATCTGCCTGTCTCAATACATAGCAAAATCAAAACACCTAGAGAAACAAAACGTAAAGGAACCAAGCCTTTTCTTAGCGATGCAGGTCTGTGGCAGGGAGCACAAGGTGGCGATGGTGGTGGTCGTGTTGTGTGTTGCACATACATGTCTCTCTCAATCTGCCGGCCTCAATACATAGCAAAATCAGAACACCGAAAGAAACAAAACGTAAAAGACCCAAGACTTTTTCTTAGCGATGCCGGTATGTGGCGGGAGGGACGAGCTGGTGATGGTGGGGGTCGTGTAGTGCGTTGCACATACATGTCTCTCTCAATCTACCTGCCTCAATACATAGCAAAATCAAAACACCTAAAGAAACAAAACGTATAAAAAACAAGCCTTTTCTTAGCGATGCCGGTCAGTGGCGGGAGGGGCGAGGTGGCGATGGTGGTGGTCGTGTTGTGTGCTGCACATACATGTCTCTCTCAATCTCCCTCCCTCAATACATGGCAAAATCAAAACACCTAAAGAAACAAAACGTAAAGGCACGAAGCCTTTTATTTAGGATGCCGGTGTGTGGCGGGGAGGACGAGGTGGCGATGGTGGTGGTCGTGTTGTGTGTTACACATACATGTCTCTCTCAACCTCCCTGCCTCAATACATGGCAAAATCAAAACACCTAAAGAATCAAAACGTAAAGGAACCAAGCCTTTTCTTTAGGATGCCGGTCTGTGGCAGGCAGGACGAGGTGGCGATGGTGGTGCTCGTGTTGTGTGTTGCACATACATGTCTCTCTCAATCTACGTGCCTAAACACATAGCAAAATCAAAACACCTAAAGAAACAAAGCGTAAAAGAACCAAGCCTTTTATTAGCGATGCAGGTCTGTGGCGGGGAGGACGAGGTGGCGATGGTGGTGGTCGTGTTGTGTGTTGCACATACATGTCTCTCTCAATCTGCCTGCCTCAATGCATGGCAAAATCAAAATACCTAAAGAAACCAAACGTAAAGGTACCAAGCCTTTTCTTTAGGATGCAGGTCTGTGGCGGGGAGGACGAGGTGGCGATGGTGGTGGTCGTGTTGTGTGTTGCACATACATGTCACTCTCAATCTGCCTGCCTCAACACAGAGCAAAATCAAAACACCTAAAGAAACAAAACGTAAAAGAACCAAGCCTTTTCTTAGCGATGCCGGTCTGTGGCGGAACGGACGAGGTGGCGATGGTGTTGGTCGTGCTGGGTGTTGCACATACGTGTCTCTCTCAATCTGCCTGCCTCAATACATCACAAAATCAAAACAACTAAATAAACAAAACGTAAAAGAACCAAGCTTTTTCTTTAGGATGCCGGTCTGTGGCGGAAGGGGGCCGAGGTAGCGACGGTGGTGGAAGTGTTTTATATTGCACATACATGTCTCTCTCAATCTGCCTGCCTCAATACATAGCAAAATCAAAACACCTAAAGAAACAAAACGTAAAAGAACCAAGCCTTTTCTTAGCGAGGCCGGTCTGTGGCGGGAGGGACGAGGTGGCGATGGTGGTGGTCGTGTTGTGTGTTGCACATGCATGACTCTCTCAATCTGCCTGTCTCAATACATAGCAAAATCAAAACACCTAAAGAAACAAAACGTAAAAGAACCAAGCCTTTTCTTAGCGATGCCGGTCTGTGGTGGGAGGGACCAGGTGGCGGTGGTGGTGGTCGTGTTGTGTGTTCCACATACATGTCTTTCTCAATCTGCCTGTCTCAATACATAGCAAAATCAAAACAGCTAAAGAAACAAAACGTAAAACAACCAAGCCTTTTCTTAGCGATGCCGGTCTGTGGCGGGGGGGGGGGGGTGGCAATGGTGGTGGTCGTGTTTTATATTGCACATACATGTCTCTCTCAATCTGCCTGCCTCAATACATAGCAAAATCAAAACACCTAAAGAAACAAAACATTAAAAACCAAGCCTTTTCTTTAGGATGCCGGTCTGTGGCGGAGAGGAGGAGGTGGCGACGGTATTGGACGTGTTGTGTGTTGCACATACATGTCTGTCTCAATCTGCCTGCCTCAATACATAGCAAAATCAAAACACCTAAAGAAACAAAACGTAAAAGAACCAAGCCTTTTCTTAGCGATGCCGGTCAGTGGCGGCAGGGACGAGGTGGCGATGGTGGTGGTCGTGTTGTGTGTTGCACATACATGTCTCTCTCATTCTGCCTGCCTCAATACATAGAAAAATCAAAACACCTAGAGAAACAAAACGTAAAGGAACCAAGCCTTTTCTTTAGGATGCCGGTCTGTGGCGGGAGGGACGAGGTGGCGGTGGTGGTGGTCGTGTTGTGTGTTGCACATACATGTCTGTCTCAATCTGCCTGCCGCAATACATAGCAAAATCAAAACACCTAAAGAAACAAAACGTAAAAGAACCAAGACTTTTCTTAGCGATGCCGGTCTGTGGTAGGAGGGACCAGGTGGCGGTGGTGGTGGTCGTGTTGTGTGTAGCACATACATGTCTTTCTCAATCTGCCTGTCTCAATACATAGCAAAATCAAAACACTTAAAGAAACAAAACGTAAAACAACCAAGCCTTTTCTTAGCGATGCCGGTCTGTGGCGGGAGGGACGAGGTGGCGATGGTGGTGGTCGTGTTGTGTGTTCCACATACATGTCTCTCTCAATCTGCCTGCCTCAATACATAGCAAAATCAAAACACCTAAAGAAACAAAACGTAAAGGAACCAAGCCTTTTCTTAGCGATGCAGGCCTGTGGCAGGGAGGACGAGGTGGCGATGGTGGTGGTCGTGTTGTGTGCTGCACATACATGTCTCTCTCAATCTGCCTGCCTCAACACATAGCAAAATCAAAACACCTAAAGAAACAAAGCGTAAAAGAACCAAGCCTTATCTTAGAGAGGCCGGTCTGTGGCGGGATAGATGAAGTGGCGATGGTGATGGTCGTGTTGTGTGTTGCCGTGAAGGAAAATGAAACGTTGGGCATGAAAGGACAACTTTAACCTGGAAGAAAAGTTTGGGGAACCTGAAAGAGCTTCACGCCATGAAGAAAAAGGTCACCGAGAGCCCCGTGATCGCTCGAGTGTTGCAAACCGGACCCCTTTTCCGACGTGTACGCGAGCGCCCATGCGCTGGCGACGATATCTATCATGGATTGATTGATATCCGCGCCTCGCAGAGGTTCGCTGGCGTCCTCTGCAGCGCGCATGAGCAAAGCGGTTCTGGCGTACGCCAAGACCGCCGACGCTCGCCGCGTACGCGCAGGATGCAGCCTTGGAGTTTGTACTTGAGTTTCCCCAACCAGCCGCCTCAACATACGATGCCGAGCACACGGCGCAGGAGATTTTGTGTACCACGTTTCGAGCCTTTTCTTTAGGATGCCGGTCTGTGGCCGGAGGGACGATGTGGCGATGGTGGTGGTCGTGTTGTGTGTTGCACATACATGTCTCTCTCAATCTGCGTGCCTCAATACATAGCAAAATCAAAACACCTAAAGAAACAAAACGTAAAAAACAAAATCTTTTCATAGCGATGCCGGCCTGTGGCGGGAGGGACGAGGTGGCGATGGCGGTGGTCGTGTTGTGTGTTGCACATACATGTCTCTCTCAATCTGCCTGCTTCAATAGATAGCAAAATCAAAACACCTAAAGAAACAAAACGTAAAAGAGCCAAGCCTTTTTTAGCGATGCTGGTCTGTGGCGGGGAGGACGAGGTGGCGATGGTGGTGGTCGTGTTGTGTGTTGCACATGTATGTCTCTCTCAATCTGCCTCCCTCAATGCATGGCAAAATCAAACACCTAAAGAAACAAAACGTAAAGAAACCAAGACTTTTTCTTAGCGATGCCGGTCTGTGGCGGGAGGGACGAGGTGGTGATGGTGGGGGTCGTGTTGTGTGTTGCACATACATGTCTGTCTCAATCTACCTGCCTCAATACATAGCAAAATCAAAACACCTAAAGAAACAAAACGTAATAAAAACAAGCCTTTTCTTAGCGATGCCGGTCTGTGGCGGAAGGGACGAGGTGGCGATGGTGGTGGTCGTGTTGTGTGCTGCACATACATGTCTCTCTCGATCTGCCTGCCTCAATACATGGCAAAATCAAAACACCTAAAGAAACAATACGTAAAGGAACCAAGCCTTTTCTTTAGGATGCCGGTGTGTGGCGGGGAGGATGAGGTAGCGATGGTGGTGGTCGTGTTGTGTGTCGCACATACATGTCTCTCTCAATCTACCAGCCTCAACACATAGCAAAATCAAAACGCCCAAAGAAACAAAATGTAAAAGGACCAAGCCTTTTCTTAGCGATGCAGGTCTGTGGCGGGGAGGACGAGGTGGCGATGGTGGTTGTCGTGTTGTGTGTTGCACATACATGTCTCTCTCAATCTGCCTGCCTCAATGCATGGCAAAATCAAAATACCTAAAGAAAGCAAACGTAAAGAAACCAAGCCTTCTCTTTAGGATGCACGTCTGTGGCAGGGAGGACGAGGTGGCGATGGTGGTGGTCGTGTTGTGTGTTGCACATACATGTCACTCTCAATCTGCCTGCCTCAACACATAGCAAAATCAAAACACCTAAAGTAACAAAACGTAAAAGAACCAAGCCTTTTCTTAGCGATGCCGGTCTGTGGCGGAACGGACGAGGTGGCGATGGTGGTGGTCGTGTTGTGTGTTGCACATACATGTCTCTCTCAATCTGCCTGCCTCAATACATCACAAAATCAAAACAACTAAAGAAACAAAACGTGAAAGAACCAAGCCATTTCTTTAGGATGCCGGTCTGTGGCCGGGGGGGGGGGGGGCGATGGTGGTGGTCGTGTTTTATATTGCACATACATGTCTCTCTCAATCTGCCTGCCTCAATACATAGCAAAATCAAAGCACCTAAAGAAACAAAACGTAAAAAAACCAAGCCTTTTCTTTAGGATGCCGGTCTGTGGCGGGAAGGACGAGGTGGCGATGGTGGTGGTCGTGTTGTGTGTTGCACATACATGTCTCTCTCAATCTTCCTGTCTCAATACATAGCAAAATCAAAACACCTAAAGAAACAAAACGTAAAAGAACCAAGACTTTTCTTAGCGATGCCGGTCTGTGGTGGGAGGGACGAGGTGGCGGTGGTGGTGGTCGTGTTGTGTGTTGCACATACATGTCTTTCTCAATCTGTCTGTCTCAATACATAGCAAAATCAAAACACCTAAAGAAACAAAACGTAAAACAACCAAGCCTTTTCTTAGCGACGCCGGACTGTGGCGGGAGGGACGAGGTGGCGATGGTGGTGGTCGTGTTGTGTGTTCCACATACATGTCTCTCTCAGTTTGGCTGCCTCAACACATAGCAAAATCAAAACACCTAAAGAAACAAAACGTAAAAGAACCAAGCCTTTTCTTAGCGATGCCGGTCAGTGGCGGGAGGGACGAGGTGGCGATGGTGGTGGTCGTGTTGGGTGTTGCACATACATGTCTCTCAATCTGCCTGTCTCAATACATAGCAAAATCAAAGCTCCTAAAGAAACAAAGCGTGAAAGAACCAAGCCTTTTTCTTAGCGATGCCGGTCTGTGGCGGTGAGGACGAGGTGGCGATGGTGGTGGTCGTGTTGTGTGTTGCACATACATGTCAATCTCAATCTGCCTGCCTCAACACATAGCAAAATCAAAACACCTAAAGAAACAAAACGTAAAAGAACCAAGACTTTTCTTAGCGATGCCGGTCTGTGGCGGAACGGACGAGGTGGCGATGGTGTTGGTCGTGCTGGGTGTTGCACATACGTGTCTCTCTCAATCTGCCTGCCTCAATACATCACAAAATCAAAACAACTAAATAAACAAAACGTAAAAGAACCAAGCTTTTTCTTTAGGATGCCGGTCTGTGGCGGAAGGGGGCCGAGGTAGCGACGGTGGTGGAAGTGTTTTATATTGCACATACATGTCTCTCTCAATCTGCCTGCCTCAATACATAGCAAAATCAAAACACCTAAAGAAACAAAACGTAAAAGAACCAAGCCTTTTCTTAGCGAGGCCGGTCTGTGGCGGGAGGGACGAGGTGGCGATGGTGGTGTTCGTGTTGAGTGTTGCACATGCATGTCTCTCTCAATCTGCCTGCCTCAACACATAGCAAAATCAAAACACCTAGAGAAACAAAACGTAAAGGAACCAAGCCTTTTCTTTAGGATGCCGGTCTGTGGCGGAGAGGAGGAGGTGGTGATGGTATTGGACGTGTTGTGTGTTGCACATACATGTCTGTCTCAATCTGCCTGCCGCAATACATAGCAAAATCAAAACACCTAAAGAAACAAACCGTAAAAGAACCAAGCCTTTTCTCAGCGATGCCGGTCAGTGGCGGGAGGGACGAGGTGGCGATGGTGGTGGTCGTGTTGTGTGTTGCACATGCATGACTCTCTCAATCTGCCTGTCTCAATACATAGCAAAATCAAAACACCTAAAGAAACAAAACGTAAAAGAACCAAGACTTTTCTTAGCGATGCCGGTCTGTGGTGGGAGGGACCAGGTGGCGGTGGTGGTGGTCGTGTTGTGTGTTCCACATACATGTCTTTCTCAATCTGCCTGTCTCAATACATAGCAAAATCAAAACAGCTAAAGAAACAAAACGTAAAACAACCAAGCCTTTTCTTAGCGATGCCGGTCTGTGGCGGGGGGGGGGTGGCAATGGTGGTGGTCGTGTTTTATATTGCACATACATGTCTCTCTCAATCTGCCTGCCTCAATACATAGCAAAATCAAAACACCTAAAGAAACAAAACATTAAAAACCAAGCCTTTTCTTTAGGATGCCGGTCTGTGGCGGAGAGGAGGAGGTGGCGACGGTATTGGACGTGTTGTGTGTTGCACATACATGTCTGTCTCAATCTGCCTGCCTCAATACATAGCAAAATCAAAACACCTAAAGAAACAAAACGTAAAAGAACCAAGCCTTTTCTTAGCGATGCCGGTCAGTGGCGGCAGGGACGAGGTGGCGATGGTGGTGGTCGTGTTGTGTGTTGCACATACATGTCTCTCTCATTCTGCCTGCCTCAATACATAGAAAAATCAAAACACCTAGAGAAACAAAACGTAAAGGAACCAAGCCTTTTCTTTAGGATGCCGGTCTGTGGCGGGAGGGACGAGGTGGCGGTGGTGGTGGTCGTGTTGTGTGTTGCACATACATGTCTGTCTCAATCTGCCTGCCGCAATACATAGCAAAATCAAAACACCTAAAGAAACAAAACGTAAAAGAACCAAGACTTTTCTTAGCGATGCCGGTCTGTGGTAGGAGGGACCAGGTGGCGGTGGTGGTGGTCGTGTTGTGTGTAGCACATACATGTCTTTCTCAATCTGCCTGTCTCAATACATAGCAAAATCAAAACACTTAAAGAAACAAAACGTAAAACAACCAAGCCTTTTCTTAGCGATGCCGGTCTGTGGCGGGAGGGACGAGGTGGCGATGGTGGTGGTCGTGTTGTGTGTTCCACATACATGTCTCTCTCAATCTGCCTGCCTCAATACATAGCAAAATCAAAACACCTAAAGAAACAAAACGTAAAGGAACCAAGCCTTTTCTTAGCGATGCAGGCCTGTGGCAGGGAGGACGAGGTGGCGATGGTGGTGGTCGTGTTGTGTGCTGCACATACATGTCTCTCTCAATCTGCCTGCCTCAACACATAGCAAAATCAAAACACCTAAAGAAACAAAGCGTAAAAGAACCAAGCCTTATCTTAGAGAGGCCGGTCTGTGGCGGGATAGATGAAGTGGCGATGGTGATGGTCGTGTTGTGTGTTGCCGTGAAGGAAAATGAAACGTTGGGCATGAAAGGACAACTTTAACCTGGAAGAAAAGTTTGGGGAACCTGAAAGAGCTTCACGCCATGAAGAAAAAGGTCACCGAGAGCCCCGTGATCGCTCGAGTGTTGCAAACCGGACCCCTTTTCCGACGTGTACGCGAGCGCCCATGCGCTGGCGACGATATCTATCATGGATTGATTGATATCCGCGCCTCGCAGAGGTTCGCTGGCGTCCTCTGCAGCGCGCATGAGAAAAGCGGTTCTGGCGTACGCCAAGACCGCCGACGCTCGCCGCGTACGCGCAGGATGCAGCCTTGGAGTTTGTACTTGAGTTTCCCCAACCAGCCGCCTCAACATACGATGCCGAGCACACGGCGCAGGAGATTTTGTGTACCACGTTTCGAGCCTTTTCTTTAGGATGCCGGTCTGTGGCCGGAGGGACGATGTGGCGATGGTGGTGGTCGTGTTGTGTGTTGCACATACATGTCTCTCTCAATCTGCGTGCCTCAATACATAGCAAAATCAAAACACCTAAAGAAACAAAACGTAAAAAACAAAATCTTTTCATAGCGATGCCGGCCTGTGGCGGGAGGGACGAGGTGGCGATGGCGGTGGTCGTGTTGTGTGTTGCACATACATGTCTCTCTCAATCTGCCTGCTTCAATAGATAGCAAAATCAAAACACCTAAAGAAACAAAACGTAAAAGAGCCAAGCCTTTTTTAGCGATGCTGGTCTGTGGCGGGGAGGACGAGGTGGCGATGGTGGTGGTCGTGTTGTGTGTTGCACATGTATGTCTCTCTCAATCTGCCTCCCTCAATGCATGGCAAAATCAAACACCTAAAGAAACAAAACGTAAAGAAACCAAGACTTTTTCTTAGCGATGCCGGTCTGTGGCGGGAGGGACGAGGTGGTGATGGTGGGGGTCGTGTTGTGTGTTGCACATACATGTCTGTCTCAATCTACCTGCCTCAATACATAGCAAAATCAAAACACCTAAAGAAACAAAACGTAATAAAAACAAGCCTTTTCTTAGCGATGCCGGTCTGTGGCGGAAGGGACGAGGTGGCGATGGTGGTGGTCGTGTTGTGTGCTGCACATACATGTCTCTCTCGATCTGCCTGCCTCAATACATGGCAAAATCAAAACACCTAAAGAAACAATACGTAAAGGAACCAAGCCTTTTCTTTAGGATGCCGGTGTGTGGCGGGGAGGATGAGGTAGCGATGGTGGTGGTCGTGTTGTGTGTCGCACATACATGTCTCTCTCAATCTACCAGCCTCAACACATAGCAAAATCAAAACGCCCAAAGAAACAAAATGTAAAAGGACCAAGCCTTTTCTTAGCGATGCAGGTCTGTGGCGGGGAGGACGAGGTGGCGATGGTGGTTGTCGTGTTGTGTGTTGCACATACATGTCTCTCTCAATCTGCCTGCCTCAATGCATGGCAAAATCAAAATACCTAAAGAAAGCAAACGTAAATAAACCAAGCCTTCTCTTTAGGATGCACGTCTGTGGCAGGGAGGACGAGGTGGCGATGGTGGTGGTCGTGTTGTGTGTTGCACATACATGTCACTCTCAATCTGCCTGCCTCAACACATAGCAAAATCAAAACACCTAAAGTAACAAAACGTAAAAGAACCAAGCCTTTTCTTAGCGATGCCGGTCTGTGGCGGAACGGACGAGGTGGCGATGGTGGTGGTCGTGTTGTGTGTTGCACATACATGTCTCTCTCAATCTGCCTGCCTCAATACATCACAAAATCAAAACAACTAAAGAAACAAAACGTGAAAGAACCAAGCCATTTCTTTAGGATGCCGGTCTGTGGCCGGGGGGGGGGGGGCGATGGTGGTGGTCGTGTTTTATATTGCACATACATGTCTCTCTCAATCTGCCTGCCTCAATACATAGCAAAATCAAAGCACCTAAAGAAACAAAACGTAAAAAAACCAAGCCTTTTCTTTAGGATGCCGGTCTGTGGCGGGAAGGACGAGGTGGCGATGGTGGTGGTCGTGTTGTGTGTTGCACATACATGTCTCTCTCAATCTTCCTGTCTCAATACATAGCAAAATCAAAACACCTAAAGAAACAAAACGTAAAAGAACCAAGACTTTTCTTAGCGATGCCGGTCTGTGGTGGGAGGGACGAGGTGGCGGTGGTGGTGGTCGTGTTGTGTGTTGCACATACATGTCTTTCTCAATCTGTCTGTCTCAATACATAGCAAAATCAAAACACCTAAAGAAACAAAACGTAAAACAACCAAGCCTTTTCTTAGCGACGCCGGACTGTGGCGGGAGGGACGAGGTGGCGATGGTGGTGGTCGTGTTGTGTGTTCCACATACATGTCTCTCTCAGTTTGGCTGCCTCAACACATAGCAAAATCAAAACACCTAAAGAAACAAAACGTAAAAGAACCAAGCCTTTTCTTAGCGATGCCGGTCAGTGGCGGGAGGGACGAGGTGGCGATGGTGGTGGTCGTGTTGGGTGTTGCACATACATGTCTCTCAATCTGCCTGTCTCAATACATAGCAAAATCAAAGCTCCTAAAGAAACAAAGCGTGAAAGAACCAAGCCTTTTTCTTAGCGATGCCGGTCTGTGGCGGTGAGGACGAGGTGGCGATGGTGGTGGTCGTGTTGTGTGTTGCACATACATGTCACTCTCAATCTGCCTGCCTCAACACATAGCAAAATCAAAACACCTAAAGAAACAAAACGTAAAAGAACCAAGACTTTTCTTAGCGATGCCGGTCTGTGGCGGAACGGACGAGGTGGCGATGGTGTTGGTCGTGCTGGGTGTTGCACATACGTGTCTCTCTCAATCTGCCTGCCTCAATACATCACAAAATCAAAACAACTAAATAAACAAAACGTAAAAGAACCAAGCTTTTTCTTTAGGATGCCGGTCTGTGGCGGAAGGGGGCCGAGGTAGCGACGGTGGTGGAAGTGTTTTATATTGCACATACATGTCTCTCTCAATCTGCCTGCCTCAATACATAGCAAAATCAAAACACCTAAAGAAACAAAACGTAAAAGAACCAAGCCTTTTATTAGCGAGGCCGGTCTGTGGCGGGAGGGACGAGGTGGCGATGGTGGTGGTCGTGTTGAGTGTTGCACATACATGTCTCTCTCAATCTGCCTGCCTCAACACATAGCAAAATCAAACACCTAAAGAAACAAAACGTAAAAAAAAACAAGCCTTTTCTTAGCGATGCCGGTCAGTGGCGGGAGGGACGAGGTGGCGATGGTGGTGGTCGTGTTGTGTGTTGCACATACATGTCTCTCTCAATCTGCCTGTCTCAATACATAGCAAAATCAAAACACCAAAAAAACAAAGCGTAAAAGAACCAAGCCTTTTTCTTAGCGATGCCGGTCTGTGGCGGGGAGGACGAGGTGGCGATGGTGGTGGTCGTGTTGTGTGTTGCACATACATGTCTCTCTCAATCTGCCTGTCTCAATACATAGCAAAATCAAAACACCTAGAGAAACAAAACGTAAAGGAACCAAGCCTTTTCTTAGCGATGCAGGTCTGAGGCGGGGAGCACAAGGTGGCGATGGTGGCGGTCGTGTTGTGTGTTGCACATACATGTCTCTCTCAATCTGCCGGCCTCAATACATAGCAAAATCAGAACACCGAAAGAAACAAAACGTAAAAGAACCAAGACTTTTTCTTAGCGATGCCGGTGTGTGGCGGGGAGGACGAGGTGGCGATGGTGGTGGTCGTGTTGTGTGTTACACATACATGTCTCTCTCAACCTCCCTGCCTCAATACATGGCAAAATCAAAACACCTAAAGAATCAAAACGTAAAGGAACCAAGCCTTTTCTTTAGGATGCCGGTCTGTGGCAGGCAGGACGAGGTGGCGATGGTGGTGCTCGTGTTGTGTGTTGCACATACATGTCTCTCTCAATCTACGTGCCTCAATACATCACAAAATCAAAACACCTAAAGAAACAAAGCGTAAAAGAACCAAGCCTTTTATTAGCGATGCAGGTCTGTGGCGGGGAGGACGAGGTGGCGATGGTGGTGGTCGTGTTGTGTGTTGCACATACATGTCTCTCTCAATCTGCCTGCCTCAATGCATGGCAAAATCAAAATACCTAAAGAAACCAAACGTAAAGGAACCAAGCCTTTTCTTTAGGATGCAGGTCTGTGGCGGGGAGGACGAGGAGGCGATGGTGGTGGTCGTGTTGTGTGCGGCACATACATGTCTCTCTCGATCTGCCTGCCTCAATACATGGCAAAATGAAAACACCTAAAGAAACAATACGTAAAGGAACCAAGCCTTTTCTTTAGGATGCCGGTGTGTGGCGGGGAGGATGAGGTAGCGATGGTGGTGGTCGTGTTGTGTGTCGCACATACATGTCTCTCTCAATCTACCAGCCTCAACACATAGCAAAATCAAAACGCCCAAAGAAACAAAATGTAAAAAACCAAGCCTTTTCTTAGCGATGCAGGTCTGTGGCGGGGAGGACGAGGTGGCGATGGTGGTTGTCGTGTTGTGTGTTGCACATACATGTCTCTCTCAATCTGCCTGCCTCAATGCATGGCAAAATCAAAATACCTAAAGAAAGCAAACGTAAAGAAACCAAGCCTTTTCTTTAGGATGCACGTCTGTGGCAGGGAGGACGAGGTGGCGATGGTGGTGGTCGTGTTGTGTGTTGCACATACATGTCACTCTCAATCTGCCTGCCTCAACACATAGCAAAATCAGAACACCTAAAGTAAACAAACGTAAAAGAACCAAGCCTTTTCTTAGCGATGCCGGTCTGTGGCGGAACGGACGAGGTGGCGATGGTGGTGGTCGTGTTGTGTGTTGCACATACATGTCTCTCTCAATCTGCCTGCCTCAATACATCACAAAATCAAAACAACTAAAGAAACAAAACGTGAAAGAACCAAGCCATTTCTTTAGGATGCCGGTCTGTGGCCGGGGGGGGGGGGGGCGATGGTGGTGGTCGTGTTTTATATCGCACATACATGTCTCTCTCAATCTGCCTGCCTCAATACATAGCAAAATCAAAGCACCTAAAGAAACAAAACGTAAAAAAACCAAGCCTTTTCTTTAGGATGCCGGTCTGTGGCGGGAAGGACGAGGTGGCGATGGTGGTGGTCGTGTTGTGTGTTGCACATACATGTCTCTCAATCTGCCTGTCTCAATACATAGCAAAATCAAAACACCTAAAGAAACAAAACGTAAAAGAACCAAGACTTTTCTTAGCGATGCCGGTCTGTGGTGGGAGGGACGAGGTGGCGGTGGTGGTGGTCGTGTTGTGTGTTGCACATACATGTCTCTCAATCTGCCTGTCTCAATACATAGCAAAATCAAAACACCTAAAGAAACAAAACGTAAAACAACCAAGCCTTTTCTTAGCGATGCCGGACTGTGGCGGGAGGGACGAGGTGGCGATGGTGGTGGTCGTGTTGTGTGTTCCACATACATGTCTCTCTCAGTCTGGCTGCCTCAACACATAGCAAAATCAAAACACCTAAAGAAACAAAACGTAAAAGAACCAAGCCTTTTCTTAGCGATGCCGGTCAGTGGCGGGAGGGACGAGGTGGCGATGGTGGTGGTCGTGTTGGGTGTTGCACATACATGTCTCTCAATCTGCCTGTCTCAATACATAGCAAAATCAAAGCTCCTAAAGAAACAAAGCGTGAAAGAACCAAGCCTTTTTCTTAGCGATGCCGGTCTGTGGCGGGGAGGACGAGGTGGCGATGGTGGTGGTCGTGTTGTGTGTTGCACATACATGTCACTCTCAATCTGCCTGCCTCAACACATAGCAAAATCAAAACACCTAAAGAAACAAAACGTAAAAGAACCAAGACTTTTCTTAGCGATGCCGGTCTGCGGCGGAACGGACGAGGTGGCGATGGTGTTGGTCGTGCTGGGTGTTGCACATACGTGTCTCTCTCAATCTGCCTGCCTCAATACATCACAAAATCAAAACAACTAAATAAACAAAACGTAAAAGAACCAAGCTTTTTCTTTAGGATGCCGGTCTGTGGCGGAAGGGGGCCGAGATAGCGACGGTGGTGGAAGTGTTTTATATTGCACATACATGTCTCTCTCAATCTGCCTGCCTCAATACATAGCAAAATCAAAACACCTAAAGAAACAAAACGTAAAAGAACCAAGCCTTTTCTTAGCGAGGCCGGTCTGTGGCGGGAGGGACGAGGTGGCGATGGTGGTGGTCGTGTTGAGTGTTGCACATACATGTCTCTCTCAATCTGCCTGCCTCAACACATAGGAAAATCAAACACCTAAAGAAACAAAACGTAAAAAAAACAAGCCTTTTCTTAGCGATGCCGGTCAGTGGCGGGAGGGACGAGGTGGCGATGGTGGTGGTCGTGTTGTGTGTTGCACATACATGTCTCTCTCAATCTGCCTGTCTCAATACATAGCAAAATCAAAACACCAAAAAAACAAAGCGTAAAAGAACCAAGCCTTTTTCTTAGCGATGCCGGTCTGTGGCGGGGAGGACGAGGTGGCGATGGTAGTGGTCGTGTTGTGTGTTGCACATACATGTCTCTCTCAATCTGCCTGTCTCAATACATAGCAAAATCAAAACACCTAGAGAAACAAAACGTAAAGGAACCAAGCCTTTTCTTTAGGATGCCGGTCTGTTGCAGGCAGGACGAGGTGGCGATGGTGGTGCTCGTGTTGTGTGTTGCACATACATGTCTCTCTCAATCTACGTGCCTAAACACATAGCAAAATCAAAACACCTAAAGAAACAAAGCGTAAAAGAACCAAGCCTTTTATTAGCGATGCAGGTCTGTGGCGGGGAGGACGAGGTGGCGATGGTGGTGGTCGTGTTGTGTGTTGCACATACATGTCTCTCTCAATCTGCCTGCCTCAATGCATGGCAAAATCAAAATACCTAAAGAAACCAAACGTAAAGGTACCAAGCCTTTTCTTTAGGATGCAGGTCTGTGGCGGGGAGGACGAGGTGGCGATGGTGGTGGTCGTGTTGTGTGTTGCACATACATGTCACTCTCAATCTGCCTGCCTCAACACAGAGCAAAATCAAAACACCTAAAGAAACAAAACGTAAAAGAACCAAGCCTTTTCTTAGCGATGCCGGTCTGTGGCGGAACGGACGAGGTGGCGATGGTGTTGGTCGTGCTGGGTGTTGCACATACGTGTCTCTCTCAATCTGCCTGCCTCAATACATCACAAAATCAAAACAACTAAATAAACAAAACGTAAAAGAACCAAGCTTTTTCTTTAGGATGCCGGTCTGTGGCGGAAGGGGGCCGAGGTAGCGACGGTGGTGGAAGTGTTTTATATTGCACATACATGTCTCTCTCAATCTGCCTGCCTCAATACATAGCAAAATCAAAACACCTAAAGAAACAAAACGTAAAAGAACCAAGCCTTTTCTTAGCGAGGCCGGTCTGTGGCGGGAGGGACGAGGTGGCGATGGTGGTGTTCGTGTTGAGTGTTGCACATGCATGTCTCTCTCAATCTGCCTGCCTCAACACATAGCAAAATCAAAACACCTAGAGAAACAAAACGTAAAGGAACCAAGCCTTTTCTTTAGGATGCCGGTCTGTGGCGGAGAGGAGGAGGTGGTGATGGTATTGGACGTGTTGTGTGTTGCACATACATGTCTGTCTCAATCTGCCTGCCGCAATACATAGCAAAATCAAAACACCTAAAGAAACAAACCGTAAAAGAACCAAGCCTTTTCTCAGCGATGCCGGTCAGTGGCGGGAGGGACGAGGTGGCGATGGTGGTGGTCGTGTTGTGTGTTGCACATGCATGACTCTCTCAATCTGCCTGTCTCAATACATAGCAAAATCAAAACACCTAAAGAAACAAAACGTAAAAGAACCAAGACTTTTCTTAGCGATGCCGGTCTGTGGTGGGAGGGACCAGGTGGCGGTGGTGGTGGTCGTGTTGTGTGTTCCACATACATGTCTTTCTCAATCTGCCTGTCTCAATACATAGCAAAATCAAAACAGCTAAAGAAACAAAACGTAAAACAACCAAGCCTTTTCTTAGCGATGCCGGTCTGTGGCGGGGGGGGGGGTGGCAATGGTGGTGGTCGTGTTTTATATTGCACATACATGTCTCTCTCAATCTGCCTGCCTCAATACATAGCAAAATCAAAACACCTAAAGAAACAAAACATTAAAAACCAAGCCTTTTCTTTAGGATGCCGGTCTGTGGCGGAGAGGAGGAGGTGGCGACGGTATTGGACGTGTTGTGTGTTGCACATACATGTCTGTCTCAATCTGCCTGCCTCAATACATAGCAAAATCAAAACACCTAAAGAAACAAAACGTAAAAGAACCAAGCCTTTTCTTAGCGATGCCGGTCAGTGGCGGGAGGGACGAGGTGGCGATGGTGGTGGTCGTGTTGTGTGTTGCACATACATGTCTCTCTCATTCTGCCTGCCTCAATACATAGAAAAATCAAAACACCTAGAGAAACAAAACGTAAAGGAACCAAGCCTTTTCTTTAGGATGCCGGTCTGTGGCGGGAGGGACGAGGTGGCGGTGGTGGTGGTCGTGTTGTGTGTTGCACATACATGTCTGTCTCAATCTGCCTGCCGCAATACATAGCAAAATCAAAACACCTAAAGAAACAAAACGTAAAAGAACCAAGACTTTTCTTAGCGATGCCGGTCTGTGGTAGGAGGGACCAGGTGGCGGTGGTGGTGGTCGTGTTGTGTGTAGCACATACATGTCTTTCTCAATCTGCCTGTCTCAATACATAGCAAAATCAAAACACTTAAAGAAACAAAACGTAAAACAACCAAGCCTTTTCTTAGCGATGCCGGTCTGTGGCGGGAGGGACGAGGTGGCGATGGTGGTGGTCGTGTTGTGTGTTCCACATACATGTCTCTCTCAATCTGCCTGCCTCAATACATAGCAAAATCAAAACACCTAAAGAAACAAAACGTAAAGGAACCAAGCCTTTTCTTAGCGATGCAGGCCTGTGGCAGGGAGGACGAGGTGGCGATGGTGGTGGTCGTGTTGTGCGCTGCACATACATGTCTCTCTCAATCTGCCTGCCTCAACACATAGCAAAATCAAAACACCTAAAGAAACAAAGCGTAAAAGAACCAAGCCTTATCTTAGAGAGGCCGGTCTGTGGCGGGATAGATGAAGTGGCGATGGTGATGGTCGTGTTGTGTGTTGCCGTGAAGGAAAATGAAACGTTGGGCATGAAAGGACAACTTTAACCTGGAAGAAAAGTTTGGGGAACCTGAAAGAGCTTCACGCCATGAAGAAAAAGGTCACCGAGAGCCCCGTGATCGCTCGAGTGTTGCAAACCGGACCCCTTTTCCGACGTGTACGCGAGCGCCCATGCGCTGGCGACGATATCTATCATGGATTGATTGATATCCGCGCCTCGCAGAGGTTCGCTGGCGTCCTCTGCAGCGCGCATGAGCAAAGTGGTTCTGGCGTACGCCAAGACCGCCGACGCTCGCCGCGTACGCGCAGGATGCAGCCTTGGAGTTTGTACTTGAGTTTCCCCAACCAGCCGCCTCAACATACGATGCCGAGCACACGGCGCAGGAGATTTTGTGTACCACGTTTCGAGCCTTTTCTTTAGGATGCCGGTCTGTGGCCGGAGGGACGATGTGGCGATGGTGGTGGTCGTGTTGTGTGTTGCACATACATGTCTCTCTCAATCTGCGTGCCTCAATACATAGCAAAATCAAAACACCTAAAGAAAGAAAACGTAAAAAACAAAATCTTTTCATAGCGATGCCGGCCTGTGGCGGGAGGGACGAGGTGGCGATGGCGGTGGTCGTGTTGTGTGTTGCACATACATGTCTCTCTCAATCTGCCTGCTTCAATAGATAGCAAAATCAAAACACCTAAAGAAACAAAACGTAAAAGAGCCAAGCCTTTTTTAGCGATGCTGGTCTGTGGCGGGGAGGACGAGGTGGCGATGGTGGTGGTCGTGTTGTGTGTTGCACATGTATGTCTCTCTCAATCTGCCTCCCTCAATGCATGGCAAAATCAAAACACCTAAAGAAACAAAACGCAAAGAAACCAAGCCTTTTCTTAGCGAGGCCGGTCTGTGGCGGGAGGGACGAGGTGGCGATGGTGGTGGTCGTGTTGAGTGTTGCACATACATGTCTCTCTCAATCTGCCTGCCTCAACACATAGGAAAATCAAACACCTAAAGAAACAAAACGTAAAAAAAACAAGCCTTTTCTTAGCGATGCCGGTCAGTGGCGGGAGGGACGAGGTGGCGATGGTGGTGGTCGTGTTGTGTGTTGCACATACATGTCTCTCTCAATCTGCCTGTCTCAATACATAGCAAAATCAAAACACCAAAAAAACAAAGCGTAAAAGAACCAAGCCTTTTTCTTAGCGATGCCGGTCTGTGGCGGGGAGGACGAGGTGGCGATGGTAGTGGTCGTGTTGTGTGTTGCACATACATGTCTCTCTCAATCTGCCTGTCTCAATACATAGCAAAATCAAAACACCTAGAGAAACAAAACGTAAAGGAACCAAGCCTTTTCTTAGCGATGCAGGTCTGTGGCAGGGAGCACAAGGTGGCGATGGTGGTGGTCGTGTTGTGTGTTGCACATACATGTCTCTCTCAATCTGCCGGCCTCAATACATAGCAAAATCAGAACACCGAAAGAAACAAAACGTAAAAGACCCAAGACTTTTTCTTAGCGATGCCGGTATGTGGCGGGAGGGACGAGCTGGTGATGGTGGTGGTCGTGTTGTGTGCTGCACATACATGTCTCTCTCAATCTCCCTCCCTCAATACATGGCAAAATCAAAACACCTAAAGAAACAAAACGTAAAGGCACGAAGCCTTTTATTTAGGATGCCGGTGTGTGGCGGGGAGGACGAGGTGGCGATGGTGGTGGTCGTGTTGTGTGTTACACATACATGTCTCTCTCAACCTCCCTGCCTCAATACATGGCAAAATCAAAACACCTAAAGAATCAAAACGTAAAGGAACCAAGCCTTTTCTTTAGGATGCCGGTCTGTGGCAGGCAGGACGAGGTGGCGATGGTGGTGCTCGTGTTGTGTGTTGCACATACATGTCTCTCTCAATCTACGTGCCTAAACACATAGCAAAATCAAAACACCTAAAGAAACAAAGCGTAAAAGAACCAAGCCTTTTATTAGCGATGCAGGTCTGTGGCGGGGAGGACGAGGTGGCGATGGTGGTGGTCGTGTTGTGTGTTGCACATACATGTCTCTCTCAATCTGCCTGCCTCAAGGCATGGCAAAATCAAAATACCTAAAGATACCAAACGTAAAGGTACCAAGCCTTTTCTTTAGGATGCCGGTCTGTGGCGGAGAGGAGGAGGTGGTGATGGTATTGGACGTGTTGTGTGTTGCACATACATGTCTGTCTCAATCTGCCTGCCGCAATACATAGCAAAATCAAAACACCTAAAGAAACAAAACGTAAAAGAACCAAGCCTTTTCTTAGCGAGGCCGGTCTGTGGCGGGAGGGACGAGGTGGCGATGGTGGTGTTCGTGTTGAGTGTTACACATGCATGTCTCTCTCAATCTGCCTGCCTCAACACATAGCAAAATCAAAACACCTAGAGAAACAAAACGTAAAGGAACCAAGCCTTTTCTTTAGGATGCCGGTCTGTGGCGGAGAGGAGGAGGTGGTGATGGTATTGGACGTGTTGTGTGTTGCACATACATGTCTGTCTCAATCTGCCTGCCGCAATACATAGCAAAATCAAAACACCTAAAGAAACAAACCGTAAAAGAACCAAGCCTTTTCTCAGCGATGCCGGTCAGTGGCGGGAGGGACGAGGTGGCGATGGTGGTGGTCGTGTTGTGTGTTGCACATGCATGACTCTCTCAATCTGCCTGTCTCAATACATAGCAAAATCAAAACACCTAAAGAAACAAAACGTAAAAGAACCAAGACTTTTCTTAGCGATGCCGGTCTGTGGTGGGAGGGACCAGGTGGCGGTGGTGGTGGTCGTGTTGTGTGTTCCACATACATGTCTTTCTCAATCTGCCTGTCTCAATACATAGCAAAATCAAAACAGCTAAAGAAACAAAACGTAAAACAACCAAGCCTTTTCTTAGCGATGCCGGTCTGTGGCGGGGGGGGGGTGGCAATGGTGGTGGTCGTGTTTTATATTGCACATACATGTCTCTCTCAATCTGCCTGCCTCAATACATAGCAAAATCAAAACACCTAAAGAAACAAAACATTAAAAACCAAGCCTTTTCTTTAGGATGCCGGTCTGTGGCGGAGAGGAGGAGGTGGCGACGGTATTGGACGTGTTGTGTGTTGCACATACATGTCTGTCTCAATCTGCCTGCCTCAATACATAGCAAAATCAAAACACCTAAAGAAACAAAACGTAAAAGAACCAAGCCTTTTCTTAGCGATGCCGGTCTGTGGTAGGAGGGACCAGGTGGCGGTGGTGGTGGTCGTGTTGTGTGTAGCACATACATGTCTTTCTCAATCTGCCTGTCTCAATACATAGCAAAATCAAAACACTTAAAGAAACAAAACGTAAAACAACCAAGCCTTTTCTTAGCGATGCCGGTCTGTGGCGGGAGGGACGAGGTGGCGATGGTGGTGGTCGTGTTGTGTGTTCCACATACATGTCTCTCTCAATCTGCCTGCCTCAATACATAGCAAAATCAAAACACCTAAAGAAACAAAACGTAAAGGAACCAAGCCTTTTCTTAGCGATGCAGGCCTGTGGCAGGGAGGACGAGGTGGCGATGGTGGTGGTCGTGTTGTGCGCTGCACATACATGTCTCTCTCAATCTGCCTGCCTCAACACATAGCAAAATCAAAACACCTAAAGAAACAAAGCGTAAAAGAACCAAGCCTTATCTTAGAGAGGCCGGTCTGTGGCGGGATAGATGAAGTGGCGATGGTGATGGTCGTGTTGTGTGTTGCCGTGAAGGAAAATGAAACGTTGGGCATGAAAGGACAACTTTAACCTGGAAGAAAAGTTTGGGGAACCTGAAAGAGCTTCACGCCATGAAGAAAAAGGTCACCGAGAGCCCCGTGATCGCTCGAGTGTTGCAAACCGGACCCCTTTTCCGACGTGTACGCGAGCGCCCATGCGCTGGCGACGATATCTATCATGGATTGATTGATATCCGCGCCTCGCAGAGGTTCGCTGGCGTCCTCTGCAGCGCGCATGAGCAAAGCGGTTCTGGCGTACGCCAAGACCGCCGACGCTCGCCGCGTACGCGCAGGATGCAGCCTTGGAGTTTGTACTTGAGTTTCCCCAACCAGCCGCCTCAACATACGATGCCGAGCACACGGCGCAGGAGATTTTGTGTACCACGTTTCGAGCCTTTTCTTTAGGATGCCGGTCTGTGGCCGGAGGGACGATGTGGCGATGGTGGTGGTCGTGTTGTGTGTTGCACATACATGTCTCTCTCAATCTGCGTGCCTCAATACATAGCAAAATCAAAACACCTAAAGAAAGAAAACGTAAAAAACAAAATCTTTTCATAGCGATGCCGGCCTGTGGCGGGAGGGACGAGGTGGCGATGGCGGTGGTCGTGTTGTGTGTTGCACATACATGTCTCTCTCAATCTGCCTGCTTCAATAGATAGCAAAATCAAAACACCTAAAGAAACAAAACGTAAAAGAGCCAAGCCTTTTTTAGCGATGCTGGTCTGTGGCGGGGAGGACGAGGTGGCGATGGTGGTGGTCGTGTTGTGTGTTGCACATGTATGTCTCTCTCAATCTGCCTCCCTCAATGCATGGCAAAATCAAAACACCTAAAGAAACAAAACGTAAAGAAACCAAGACTTTTTCTTAGCGATGCCGGTCTGTGGCGGGAGGGACGAGGTGGTGATGGTGGGGGTCGTGTTGTGTGTTGCACATACATGTCTGTCTCAATCTACCTGCCTCAATACATAGCAAAATCAAAACACCTAAAGAAACAAAACGTAATAAAAACAAGCCTTTTCTTAGCGATGCCGGTCTGTGGCGGAAGGGACGAGGTGGCGATGGTGGTGGTCGTGTTGTGTGCTGCACATACATGTCTCTCTCGATCTGCCTGCCTCAATACATGGCAAAATCAAAACACCTAAAGAAACAATACGTAAAGGAACCAAGCCTTTTCTTTAGGATGCCGGTGTGTGGCGGGGAGGATGAGGTAGCGATGGTGGTGGTCGTGTTGTGTGTCGCACATACATGTCTCTCTCAATCTACCAGCCTCAACACATAGCAAAATCAAAACGCCCAAAGAAACAAAATGTAAAAGGACCAAGCCTTTTCTTAGCGATGCAGGTCTGTGGCGGGGAGGACGAGGTGGCGATGGTGGTTGTCGTGTTGTGTGTTGCACATACATGTCTCTCTCAATCTGCCTGCCTCAATGCATGGCAAAATCAAAATACCTAAAGAAAGCAAACGTAAAGAAACCAAGCCTTCTCTTTAGGATGCACGTCTGTGGCAGGGAGGACGAGGTGGCGATGGTGGTGGTCGTGTTGTGTGTTGCACATACATGTCACTCTCAATCTGCCTGCCTCAACACATAGCAAAATCAAAACACCTAAAGTAACAAAACGTAAAAGAACCAAGCCTTTTCTTAGCGATGCCGGTCTGTGGCGAAACGGACGAGGTGGCGATGGTGGTGGTCGTGTTGTGTGTTGCACATACATGTCTCTCTCAATCTGCCTGCCTCAATACATCACAAAATCAAAACAACTAAAGAAACAAAACGTGAAAGAACCAAGCCATTTCTTTAGGATGCCGGTCTGTGGCCGGGGGGGGGGGGGGCGATGGTGGTGGTCGTGTTTTATATTGCACATACATGTCTCTCTCAATCTGCCTGCCTCAATACATAGCAAAATCAAAGCACCTAAAGAAACAAAACGTAAAAAAACCAAGCCTTTTCTTTAGGATGCCGGTCTGTGGCGGGAAGGACGAGGTGGCGATGGTGGTGGTCGTGTTGTGTGTTGCACATACATGTCTCTCTCAATCTTCCTGTCTCAATACATAGCAAAATCAAAACACCTAAAGAAACAAAACGTAAAAGAACCAAGACTTTTCTTAGCGATGCCGGTCTGTGGTGGGAGGGACGAGGTGGCGGTGGTGGTGGTCGTGTTGTGTGTTGCACATACATGTCTTTCTCAATCTGTCTGTCTCAATACATAGCAAAAGCAAAACACCTAAAGAAACAAAACGTAAAACAACCAAGCCTTTTCTTAGCGACGCCGGACTGTGGCGGGAGGGACGAGGTGGCGATGGTGGTGGTCGTGTTGTGTGTTCCACATACATGTCTCTCTCAGTTTGGCTCCCTCAACACATAGCAAAATCAAAACACCTAAAGAAACAAAACGTAAAAGAACCAAGCCTTTTCTTAGCGATGCCGGTCAGTGGCGGGAGGGACGAGGTGGCGATGGTGGTGGTCGTGTAGGGTGTTGCACATACATGTCTCTCAATCTGCCTGTCTCAATACATAGCAAAATCAAAGCTCCTAAAGAAACAAAGCGTGAAAGAACCAAGCCTTTTTCTTAGCGATGCCGGTCTGTGGCGGTGAGGACGAGGTGGCGATGGTGGTGGTCGTGTTGTGTGTTGCACATACATGTCACTCTCAATCTGCCTGCCTCAACACATAGCAAAATCAAAACACCTAAAGAAACAAAACGTAAAAGAACCAAGACTTTTCTTAGCGATGCCGGTCTGTGGCGGAACGGACGAGGTGGCGATGGTGTTGGTCGTGCTGGGTGTTGCACATACGTGTCTCTCTCAATCTGCCTGCCTCAATACATCACAAAATCAAAACAACTAAATAAACAAAACGTAAAAGAACCAAGCTTTTTCTTTAGGATGCCGGTCTGTGGCGGAAGGGGGCCGAGGTAGCGACGGTGGTGGAAGTGTTTTATATTGCACATACATGTCTCTCTCAATCTGCCTGCCTCAATACATAGCAAAATCAAAACACCTAAAGAAACAAAACGTAAAAGAACCAAGCCTTTTATTAGCGAGGCCGGTCTGTGGCGGGAGGGACGAGGTGGCGATGGTGGTGGTCGTGTTGAGTGTTGCACATACATGTCTCTCTCAATCTGCCTGCCTCAACACATAGCAAAATCAAACACCTAAAGAAACAAAACGTAAAAAAAAACAAGCCTTTTCTTAGCGATGCCGGTCAGTGGCGGGAGGGACGAGGTGGCGATGGTGGTGGTCGTGTTGTGTGTTGCACATACATGTCTCTCTCAATCTGCCTGTCTCAATACATAGCAAAATCAAAACACCAAAAAAACAAAGCGTAAAAGAACCAAGCCTTTTTCTTAGCGATGCCGGTCTGTGGCGGGGAGGACGAGGTGGCGATGGTGGTGGTCGTGTTGTGTGTTGCACATACATGTCTCTCTCAATCTGCCTGCCTCAACACATAGCAAAATCAAAACACCTAGAGAAACAAAACGTAAAGGAACCAAGCCTTTTCTTTAGGATGCCGGTCTGTGGCGGAGAGGAGGAGGTGGTGATGGTATTGGACGTGTTGTGTGTTGCACATACATGTCTGTCTCAATCTGCCTGCCGCAATACATAGCAAAATCAAAACACCTAAAGAAACAAACCGTAAAAGAACCAAGCCTTTTCTCAGCGATGCCGGTCAGTGGCGGGAGGGACGAGGTGGCGATGGTGGTGGTCGTGTTGTGTGTTGCACATGCATGACTCTCTCAATCTGCCTGTCTCAATACATAGCAAAATCAAAACACCTAAAGAAACAAAACGTAAAAGAACCAAGACTTTTCTTAGCGATGCCGGTCTGTGGTGGGAGGGACCAGGTGGCGGTGGTGGTGGTCGTGTTGTGTGTTCCACATACATGTCTTTCTCAATCTGCCTGTCTCAATACATAGCAAAATCAAAACAGCTAAAGAAACAAAACGTAAAACAACCAAGCCTTTTCTTAGCGATGCCGGTCTGTGGCGGGGGGGGGGGGTGGCAATGGTGGTGGTCGTGTTTTATATTGCACATACATGTCTCTCTCAATCTGCCTGCCTCAATACATAGCAAAATCAAAACACCTAAAGAAACAAAACATTAAAAACCAAGCCTTTTCTTTAGGATGCCGGTCTGTGGCGGAGAGGAGGAGGTGGCGACGGTATTGGACGTGTTGTGTGTTGCACATACATGTCTGTCTCAATCTGCCTGCCTCAATACATAGCAAAATCAAAACACCTAAAGAAACAAAACGTAAAAGAACCAAGCCTTTTCTTAGCGATGCCGGTCTGTGGTAGGAGGGACCAGGTGGCGGTGGTGGTGGTCGTGTTGTGTGTAGCACATACATGTCTTTCTCAATCTGCCTGTCTCAATACATAGCAAAATCAAAACACTTAAAGAAACAAAACGTAAAACAACCAAGCCTTTTCTTAGCGATGCCGGTCTGTGGCGGGAGGGACGAGGTGGCGATGGTGGTGGTCGTGTTGTGTGTTCCACATACATGTCTCTCTCAATCTGCCTGCCTCAATACATAGCAAAATCAAAACACCTAAAGAAACAAAACGTAAAGGAACCAAGCCTTTTCTTAGCGATGCAGGCCTGTGGCAGGGAGGACGAGGTGGCGATGGTGGTGGTCGTGTTGTGCGCTGCACATACATGTCTCTCTCAATCTGCCTGCCTCAACACATAGCAAAATCAAAACACCTAAAGAAACAAAGCGTAAAAGAACCAAGCCTTATCTTAGAGAGGCCGGTCTGTGGCGGGATAGATGAAGTGGCGATGGTGATGGTCGTGTTGTGTGTTGCCGTGAAGGAAAATGAAACGTTGGGCATGAAAGGACAACTTTAACCTGGAAGAAAAGTTTGGGGAACCTGAAAGAGCTTCACGCCATGAAGAAAAAGGTCACCGAGAGCCCCGTGATCGCTCGAGTGTTGCAAACCGGACCCCTTTTCCGACGTGTACGCGAGCGCCCATGCGCTGGCGACGATATCTATCATGGATTGATTGATATCCGCGCCTCGCAGAGGTTCGCTGGCGTCCTCTGCAGCGCGCATGAGCAAAGCGGTTCTGGCGTACGCCAAGACCGCCGACGCTCGCCGCGTACGCGCAGGATGCAGCCTTGGAGTTTGTACTTGAGTTTCCCCAACCAGCCGCCTCAACATACGATGCCGAGCACACGGCGCAGGAGATTTTGTGTACCACGTTTCGAGCCTTTTCTTTAGGATGCCGGTCTGTGGCCGGAGGGACGATGTGGCGATGGTGGTGGTCGTGTTGTGTGTTGCACATACATGTCTCTCTCAATCTGCGTGCCTCAATACATAGCAAAATCAAAACACCTAAAGAAAGAAAACGTAAAAAACAAAATCTTTTCATAGCGATGCCGGCCTGTGGCGGGAGGGACGAGGTGGCGATGGCGGTGGTCGTGTTGTGTGTTGCACATACATGTCTCTCTCAATCTGCCTGCTTCAATAGATAGCAAAATCAAAACACCTAAAGAAACAAAACGTAAAAGAGCCAAGCCTTTTTTAGCGATGCTGGTCTGTGGCGGGGAGGACGAGGTGGCGATGGTGGTGGTCGTGTTGTGTGTTGCACATGTATGTCTCTCTCAATCTGCCTCCCTCAATGCATGGCAAAATCAAAACACCTAAAGAAACAAAACGTAAAGAAACCAAGACTTTTTCTTAGCGATGCCGGTCTGTGGCGGGAGGGACGAGGTGGTGATGGTGGGGGTCGTGTTGTGTGTTGCACATACATGTCTGTCTCAATCTACCTGCCTCAATACATAGCAAAATCAAAACACCTAAAGAAACAAAACGTAATAAAAACAAGCCTTTTCTTAGCGATGCCGGTCTGTGGCGGAAGGGACGAGGTGGCGATGGTGGTGGTCGTGTTGTGTGCTGCACATACATGTCTCTCTCGATCTGCCTGCCTCAATACATGGCAAAATCAAAACACCTAAAGAAACAATACGTAAAGGAACCAAGCCTTTTCTTTAGGATGCCGGTGTGTGGCGGGGAGGATGAGGTAGCGATGGTGGTGGTCGTGTTGTGTGTCGCACATACATGTCTCTCTCAATCTACCAGCCTCAACACATAGCAAAATCAAAACGCCCAAAGAAACAAAATGTAAAAGGACCAAGCCTTTTCTTAGCGATGCAGGTCTGTGGCGGGGAGGACGAGGTGGCGATGGTGGTTGTCGTGTTGTGTGTTGCACATACATGTCTCTCTCAATCTGCCTGCCTCAATGCATGGCAAAATCAAAATACCTAAAGAAAGCAAACGTAAAGAAACCAAGCCTTCTCTTTAGGATGCACGTCTGTGGCAGGGAGGACGAGGTGGCGATGGTGGTGGTCGTGTTGTGTGTTGCACATACATGTCACTCTCAATCTGCCTGCCTCAACACATAGCAAAATCAAAACACCTAAAGTAACAAAACGTAAAAGAACCAAGCCTTTTCTTAGCGATGCCGGTCTGTGGCGAAACGGACGAGGTGGCGATGGTGGTGGTCGTGTTGTGTGTTGCACATACATGTCTCTCTCAATCTGCCTGCCTCAATACATCACAAAATCAAAACAACTAAAGAAACAAAACGTGAAAGAACCAAGCCATTTCTTTAGGATGCCGGTCTGTGGCCGGGGGGGGGGGGGGGCGATGGTGGTGGTCGTGTTTTATATTGCACATACATGTCTCTCTCAATCTGCCTGCCTCAATACATAGCAAAATCAAAGCACCTAAAGAAACAAAACGTAAAAAAACCAAGCCTTTTCTTTAGGATGCCGGTCTGTGGCGGGAAGGACGAGGTGGCGATGGTGGTGGTCGTGTTGTGTGTTGCACATACATGTCTCTCTCAATCTTCCTGTCTCAATACATAGCAAAATCAAAACACCTAAAGAAACAAAACGTAAAAGAACCAAGACTTTTCTTAGCGATGCCGGTCTGTGGTGGGAGGGACGAGGTGGCGGTGGTGGTGGTCGTGTTGTGTGTTGCACATACATGTCTTTCTCAATCTGTCTGTCTCAATACATAGCAAAAGCAAAACACCTAAAGAAACAAAACGTAAAACAACCAAGCCTTTTCTTAGCGACGCCGGACTGTGGCGGGAGGGACGAGGTGGCGATGGTGGTGGTCGTGTTGTGTGTTCCACATACATGTCTCTCTCAGTTTGGCTCCCTCAACACATAGCAAAATCAAAACACCTAAAGAAACAAAACGTAAAAGAACCAAGCCTTTTCTTAGCGATGCCGGTCAGTGGCGGGAGGGACGAGGTGGCGATGGTGGTGGTCGTGTAGGGTGTTGCACATACATGTCTCTCAATCTGCCTGTCTCAATACATAGCAAAATCAAAGCTCCTAAAGAAACAAAGCGTGAAAGAACCAAGCCTTTTTCTTAGCGATGCCGGTCTGTGGCGGTGAGGACGAGGTGGCGATGGTGGTGGTCGTGTTGTGTGTTGCACATACATGTCACTCTCAATCTGCCTGCCTCAACACATAGCAAAATCAAAACACCTAAAGAAACAAAACGTAAAAGAACCAAGACTTTTCTTAGCGATGCCGGTCTGTGGCGGAACGGACGAGGTGGCGATGGTGTTGGTCGTGCTGGGTGTTGCACATACGTGTCTCTCTCAATCTGCCTGCCTCAATACATCACAAAATCAAAACAACTAAATAAACAAAACGTAAAAGAACCAAGCTTTTTCTTTAGGATGCCGGTCTGTGGCGGAAGGGGGCCGAGGTAGCGACGGTGGTGGAAGTGTTTTATATTGCACATACATGTCTCTCTCAATCTGCCTGCCTCAATACATAGCAAAATCAAAACACCTAAAGAAACAAAACGTAAAAGAACCAAGCCTTTTATTAGCGAGGCCGGTCTGTGGCGGGAGGGACGAGGTGGCGATGGTGGTGGTCGTGTTGAGTGTTGCACATACATGTCTCTCTCAATCTGCCTGCCTCAACACATAGCAAAATCAAACACCTAAAGAAACAAAACGTAAAAAAAAACAAGCCTTTTCTTAGCGATGCCGGTCAGTGGCGGGAGGGACGAGGTGGCGATGGTGGTGGTCGTGTTGTGTGTTGCACATACATGTCTCTCTCAATCTGCCTGTCTCAATACATAGCAAAATCAAAACACCAAAAAAACAAAGCGTAAAAGAACCAAGCCTTTTTCTTAGCGATGCCGGTCTGTGGCGGGGAGGACGAGGTGGCGATGGTGGTGGTCGTGTTGTGTGTTGCACATACATGTCTCTCTCAATCTGCCTGTCTCAATACATAGCAAAATCAAAACACCTAGAGAAACAAAACGTAAAGGAACCAAGCCTTTTCTTAGCGATGCAGGTCTGTGGCGGGGAGCACAAGGTGGCGATGGTGGTGGTCGTGTTGTGTGTTGCACATACATGTCTCTCTCAATCTGCCGGCCTCAATACATAGCAAAATCAGAACACCGAAAGAAACAAAACGTAAAAGAACCAAGACTTTTTCTTAGCGATGCCGGTATATGGCGGGAGGGACGAGCTGGTGATGGTGGGGGTCGTGTTGTGCGTTGCACATACATGTCTCTCTCAATCTACCTGCCTCAATACATAGCAAAATCAAAACACCTAAAGAAACAAAACGTATAAAAAATAAGCCTTTTCTTAGCGATGCCGGTCAGTGGCGGGAGGGGCGAGGTGGCGATGGTGGTGGTCGTGTTGTGTGCTGCACATACATGTCTCTCTCAATCTCCCTCCCTCAATACATGGCAAAATCAATACACCTAAAGAAACAAAACGTAAAGGCACGAAGCCTTTTATTTAGGATGCCGGTGTGTGGCGGGGAGGACGAGGTGGCGATGGTGGTGGTCGTGTTGTGTGTTACACATACATGTCTCTCTCAACCTCCCTGCCTCAATACATGGCAAAATCAAAACACCTAAAGAATCAAAACGTAAAGGAACCAAGCCTTTTCTTTAGGATGCCGGTCTGTGGCAGGCAGGACGAGGTGGCGATGGTGGTGCTCGTGTTGTGTGTTGCACATACATGTCTCTCTCAATCTACGTGCCTAAACACATAGCAAAATCAAAACACCTAAAGAAACAAAGCGTAAAAGAACCAAGCCTTTTATTAGCGATGCAGGTCTGTGGCGGGGAGGACGAGGTGGCGATGGTGGTGGTCGTGTTGTGTGTTGCACATACATGTCTCTCTCAATCTGCCTGCCTCAATGCATGGCAAAATCAAAATACCTAAAGAAACCAAACGTAAAGGAACCAAGCCTTTTCTTTAGGATGCAGGTCTGTGGCGGGGAGGACGAGGTGGCGATGGTGGTGGTCGTGTTGTGTGTTGCACATACATGTCACTCTCAATCTGCCTGCCTCAACACATAGCAAAATCAAAACACCTAAGGAAACAAAACGTAAAAGAACCAAGCCTTTTCTTAGCGATGCCGGTCTGTGGCGGAACGGACGAGGTGGCGATGGTGTTGGTCGTGCTGGGTGTTGCACATACGTGTCTCTCTCAATCTGCCTGCCTCAATACATCACAAAATCAAAACAACTAAATAAACAAAACGTAAAAGAACCAAGCTTTTTCCTTTAGGATGCCGGTCTGTGGCGGAAGGGGGCCGAGGTAGCGACGGTGGTGGAAGTGTTTTATATTGCACATACATGTCTCTCTCAATCTGCCTGCCTCAATACATAGCAAAATCAAAACACCTAAAGAAACAAAACGTAAAAGAACCAAGCCTTTTCTTAGCGAGGCCGGTCTGTGGCGGGAGGGACGAGGTGGCGATGGTGGTGGTCGTGTTGAGTGTTGCACATGCATGTCTCTCTCAATCTGCCTGCCTCAACACATAGCAAAATCAAAACACCTAGAGAAACAAAACGTAAAGGAACCAAGCCTTTTCTTCAGGATGCCGGTCTGTGGCGGAGAGGAGGAGGTGGCGATGGTATTGGACGTGTTGTGTGTTGCACATACATGTCTGTCTCAATCTGCCTGCCGCAATACATAGCAAAATCAAAACACCTAGAGAAACAAACCGTAAAAGAACCAAGCCTTTTCTTAGCGATGCCGGTCAGTGGCGGGAGGGACGAGGTGGCGATGGTGGTGGTCGTGTTGTGTGTTGCACATGCATGTCTCTCTCAATCTGCCTGTCTCAATACATAGCAAAATCAAAACACCTAAAGAAACAAAACGTAAAAGAACCAAGACTTTTCTTAGCGATGCCGGTCTGTGGCGGGAGGGACGAGGTGGCGGTGGTGGTGGTCGTGTTGTGTGTTGCACATACATGTCTTTCTCAATCTGCCTGTCTCAATACATAGCAAAATCAAAACAGCTAAAGAAACAAAACGTAAAACAACCAAGCCTTTTCTTAGCGATGCCGGTCTGTGGCGGGGGGGGGGGGGGGGGTGGCGATGGTGGTGGTCGTGTTTTATTTTGCACACGGCAACCCCGTGGTGACAATGTCAACTGATGTGCCACTATTTGTGCAGGTACTTACCGGATTCTTTTCCATCGCCTTGGGCCGTGCAGTAAGCGCAGACAGCGGCTTCAATCGTCACCCAGCTTCTGCCGATGCCTTTCGACTGCCGTGCGCGGGGGGCGTACATTTTTCACACTGCGAGCTGCTGTCGTGGCACGTGGATACTACCTTCTGCGCACCCTCTTCGAGCACAGCGACGTCATCCACACTTCCAGCCCGGATTTTGCCTATAAAAGGAACGCCTGCGCCTTCCATCAGCAGTGGACACGGCAACCCCGTGGTGACAATGTCAACTGATGTGCCACTATTTGTGCAGGTTGGTGGACGAAAATATTGCTGCCGTAGCAACTGCCTTTTTTTGATCGTGTTGCCGTGTCCACGCACATTGCTGGTTTGCTTTAGTGATTGTATCTCAATTGTAGGCCTGTTGCTGAAGTTATCCGGTGATGTTGAGGAAAATCCTGGCCCGGATACAATGGAAATGATTCAACAAGTAATTGCTTCTCAAACTGAAATCCTCAGCAAATTAAGCGAAATACAGGAAAACCAAACATCGTCTGAAGCAAGAATTCTGGACATGCAATCCAGGCTGTCTGCTATAGAACAAAAGCTACAAACCTTTGACGAGTCTCGGGATAGGCTTTCGAAACTAGAAACTTTTGCTGAAAGATGTGAAATAGAAATGACTACAGTTTCGAGAAAACTTGATGAGTTGGAAAACCGCTCGCGGCGCAATAACTTGATTGTACGCGGAGTCAAGGAGGAGGAATCAGAGAGTGAAGAGGACCTACTACAGAAAGTAAACAATGACATCTTTGATAAAATTCTGAAACAAAGGGTGGACACTATTGAAAGGATTCACCGACTTGGAAAGAGGGAACCAGGTAGAGACCGTCCGATTATTATTAAACTTACTGACTTTAGGGATAAGATGAAAATAATGAGTAACTGTTTCAACCTAAAAGGCACTCAATTTAGTGTAAATGAAGATTTTTCTAAAAGGGTTGTGGAAATACGAAAAAATCTTTGGAACTCCTGTGCCGATGAACGAAAGAACGGCGTGAAAGCTAAGTTAATTTTTGATAAGTTAAAAGTCAAGAATACCTTATACGCATGGAACGAGGAGACCAAGCAGCGGTTCAAATGCCAGGTTGCCACTAGCACTAGCAATGAGTGACTAAACAATCATAAGACGGTCTGCTTTAAAATTATAAATGTGAACGCTAGGAGCATGCTTAACAAGGTTGACGCCATAGAAAGTATATGCCTTGAACATGAACCCGATATTATGGTAATCACAGAGACATGGCTACATAAAGATATTAGAGACTGTGAAGTTGCTCCCCCAAACTACTCCATAGTACGAAAAGACCGTGAAAGGAGGGGTGGCGGTGTTGCAATACTGGTTAAGAGTAATATAGTATTCTCAGTTATAGAAGGGTTTGATGATTTAGAAACTGCATGGATTAAAACCAGACTGAATGGTCGTACTGTCTTAGTGGGTGCTTTCTACAGAGCTCCCAATTCAACCATAGACGTGCTTGATAACCTAAAAAGGTTACTGGACCTAAATGTACACTTTGGTGACAATATTATGCTGACAGGTGATTTTAATTTGCCAGGAATTGATTGGATGTCGCTTTCTCCCGGCAGAGTTGATACAGCTAGCAGTGAACATCTGATCGAACTCGCCTATTGCTATGGTTTGACTCAGATTGTTGAAAAGAGTACGAGAGTATGTACGACAACATCCTCGATACTAGACCTTGTCTTTTTGTCATCTGGTCTACTAGAGTTTTTGCTGAGTTGTGATGTTGAAGAAGGATTGTCTGACCATAAAATGGTGATTATGTCGCTCAATATGACTCACGAAATATGTCACAAATCTTGCAGAAAGACTGTTTTGAATTTTGCGGCTGCCGATGATGTCGGATTACTGGACTACCTTGAAATCTCGTTTGATGAATTCATGTGTTTATATCAAGACGGACTTGGCACAGATAAGTTGTGGGATTTTTTTGCAAACATGACAGCGAAAGCAATTGAGATGTTCATTCCTAAAACCACGAAAATAACAAAAAGGAAGCATCCTTGGATTAATAGAGACATTATTCACAGAAAACGACAGCTCAAAAGGAAACGAAAAAGATGCTCACAATACCCAAGCCCTGAATTAAAAACCTCCATATGTCGTATGAGCCAAGAGTTAAAGCGACTCATCAAAGAAAGTAAAAATACCTTTTACAGTCAGACTCTCACCAGATTTCTTACTGAAGCGCCCAGTAAGTTCTGGCGATATATAAATGGCGGCGGTAAAACTCACCATTCTAATGAAGAAGAGAGCCCCCAGAGGGCTGAAAGTTTTAATTCATTTTTTGCATCTGTTTTCACTGAAGATGACGGCGAATCACCGTTTTTTGAGCCTCCAGGTTGCCCTCCTATACCCGATTTAGAAATAAGTGAAGAAGGAGTTCTGAAACTTCTTTTGAATATCAACACTAAAAAGAACTCAGGACCGGACGGTATCCCGAATGAATTCTTATATAGATATGCAGAGTGGAATTCTAAATTTCTTACCAAAATCTTTCAATCGTCTATCGACAGTAGTTGTGTTCCCATTGCCTGGAAATGTGCGAAAATAGTGCCTGTGCATAAAAATGGTCCCACTTCTAACGTTGAAAATTATAGACCCATTTCCCTCATTAGCACGTGTTCCAAGTTACTCGAACATATTATGTACGCTCACTTATCAACTTTTCTTGAGAGTAACAATCACCTATTTGTAAACCAGCATGGCTTCCGCAAGGGGCTTTCAACCATCACACAACTCACGGAAACTGTACATGATCTTTCTCAGTCAATTAATTCCCGCATGCAAACAGACATCATAATTTTGGACTTTGCAAAGGCGCTTGATAAGGTTTCGCACCCTAAGCTATTACTAAAAATCAGTGCCATATTTAAAAATGAAACTATAACTAAGTGGTTCAGGTCATATCTTTCGTCTAGAGTACAGTATGTTCAGGTTCAAGAGTATAAATCCAACATCATGCCAGTCGATTCCGGTGTTCCCCAGGGCAGCGTTCTGGGCCCTCTCTTGTTTTTGATCTTCATCAACGACTTGCCTGTTGGTTTGAGCGTTCCAGTTAGACTGTATGCAGATGACTGCATCGTTTATAAACAAATTAATACTCCAGAAGATCAGGCAGAACTCAATCAAAACTTGCAGAAAATACATGAATGGTGTAAGGTGTGGCAGATGGTATTAAATTCAAACAAAACAGTTTTTATGACCATTACAAGAAAGAAAACTGTCCTTGATTACAGTTACAGCATTAATGGTAGATTACTAACTAGAGTAAGTAATTTTAAATACCTTGGAGTAACACTCACATCTGACTTACGCTGGAATTCACACATAGATAATGTATGTACTAAGGCTTCCAAGGCACTCTGGAGCTTGAGACGCAATATGTGCAGTGCAACTCCTGAAATAAAAAGTCTGGTTTTCAAAAGCCTAGTTAGGCCTATCCTCGAATATGCAAAAGTTGTCTGGGACCCGTACACTGCTTCCAACTGTTCTAAGCTGGAAAGAATCCAGCGTCTCGGAGCATGGTTTATATTTAATAGGTATCGTTATTCTGATTCTCCAACTTCTTTGTGTAAATCTGCTGATTTGCAAACACTTGACATTAGAACCAAATGCGACAGACTCAAGTTTCTTTTCCAGATCGCTAACCACTACTTGAAAATCGATCAAACAAAATACTTTGAAATTAAAACAGGGGAAACATCACGCCATCGTCACAGTTTGTACATCCCAATGCCGCCTGTCAGAAATGATTGCTTTAAATTTAGTTTTTTCCCGAGAGCCATTAAGGAATGGAATATGTTACCAAACTCCGTTGTCACGTCACAATCACTAAGCGAATTTTTAGATAAACTGCACAATATTTTATGTTCTGCTTGATTTCTATGACAATGTTTTCGTTTTGTTCAAGTGGCAAACACAATTATGTATGAAATTTAGTGTTGATCTCAGTGTTTGTTTAATGTGTTCTTTTTCTGTTTCAAGTTTGATTTCCACTCCTGTAATAGCCCGCCCAGGGCTGACAGTATGAATAAATGAAAAAAAATGAAATGAAATGAAAAAAACACATAGCAAAATCAAAACACCTAGAGAAACAAAACGTAAAGGAACCAAGCCTTTTCTTCAGGATGCCGGTCTGTGGCGGAGAGGAGGAGGTGGCGATGGTATTGGACGTGTTGTGTGTTGCACATACATGTCTGTCTCAATCTGCCTGCCGCAATACATAGCAAAATCAAAACACCTAAAGAAACAAACCGTAAAAGAACCAAGCCTTTTCTTAGCGATGCCGGTCAGTGGCGGGAGGGACGAGGTGGCGATGGTGGTGGTCGTGTTGTGTGTTGCACATGCATGTCTCTCTCAATCCGCCTGTCTCAATACATAGCAAAATCAAAACACCTAAAGAAACAAAACGTAAAAGAACCAAGACTTTTCTTAGCGATGCCGGTCTGTGGCGGGAGGGACGAGGTGGCGGTGGTGGTGGTCGTGTTGTGTGTTGCACATACATGTCTTTCTCAATCTGCCTGTCTCAATACATAGCAAAATCAAAACAGCTAAAGAAACAAAACGTAAAACAACCAAGCCTTTTCTTAGCGATGCCGGTCTGTGGCGGGGGGGGGTGGTGGCGATGGTGGTGGTCGTGTTTTATTTTGCACATACATGTCTCTCTCAATCTGCCTGCCTCAATACATAGCAAAATCAAAACACCTAAAGAAAAAAAACATTAAAAAACCAAGCCTTTTCTTTAGGATGCCGGTCTGTGGCGGAGAGGAGGAGGTGGCGACGGTATTGGACGTGTTGTGTGTTGCACATACATGTCTGTCTCAATCTGCCTGCCGCAATACATAGCAAAATCAAAACACCTAAAGAAACAAAACGTAAAAGAACCAAGCCTTTTCTTAGCGATGCCGGTCAGTGGCGGGAGGGACGCGGTGGCGATGGTGGTGGTCGTGTTGTGTGTTGCACATACATGTCTCGCTCAATCTGCCTGTCTCAATACATAGCAAAATCAAAACACCTAAAGAAACAAAACGTAAAAGAACAAAGACTTTTCTTAGCGATGCCGGTCTGTGGCGGGAGGGACGAGGTGGCGGTGGTGGTGGTCGTGTTGTGTGTTGCACATACATGTCTGTCTCAATCTGCCTGCCGCAATACATAGCAAAATCAAAACACCTAAAGAAACAAAACGTAAAAGAACCAAACCTTTTCTTAGCGATGCCGGTCAGTGGCGGGAGGGATGAGGTGGCGATGGTGGTGGTCGTGTTGTGTGTTGCACATACATGTCTCTCTCAATCTGCCTGTCTCAATACATAGCAAAATCAAAACACCTAAAGTAACAAAACGTAAAAGAACCAAGACTTTTCTTAGCGATGCCGGTCTGTGGTGGGAGGGACCAGGTGGCGGTGGTGGTGGTCGTGTTGTGTGTAGCACATACATGTCTTTCTCAATCTGCCTGTCTCAATACATAGCAAAATCAAAACACTTAAAGAAACAAAACGTAAAACAACCAAGCCTTTTCTTAGCGATGCCGGTCTGTGGCGGGAGGGACGAGGTGGCGATGGTGGTGGTCGTGTTGTGTGTTCCACATACATGTCTCTCTCAATCTGCCTGCCTCAACACATAGCAAAATCAAAACACCTAAAGAAACAAAACGTGAAAGAACCAAGCCTTTTCTTAGCGATGCCGGTCAGTGGCGGGAGGGACGAGGTGGCGATTGTGGTGGTCGTGTTGTGTGTTGCACATACATGTCTCTCAATCTGCCTGTCTCAATAGATAGCAAAATCAAAGCACCTAAAGAAACAAAGCGTGAAAGAACCAAGCCTTTTTCTTAGCGATGCCGGTCTGTGGCGGGGAGGACGAGGTGGCGATGGTGGTTGTCGTGTTGTGTGTTGCAAATACATGTCTCTCTCATTCTGCCTGCCTCAATACATAGAAAAATCAAAACACCTAGAGAAACAAAACGTAAAGGAACCAAGCCTTTTCTTTAGGATGCCGGTCTGTGGCGGAGAGGAGGAGGTGGCGACGGTATTGGACGTGTTGTGTGTTGCATATACAAGTCTGTCTCAATCTGCCTGCCGCAATACATAGCAAAATCAAAACACCTAAAGAAACAAAACGTAAAAGAATAAAAACTTTTCATAGCGATGCCGGCCTGTGGCGGGAGGGACGAGGTGGCGATGGCGGTGGTCGTGTTGTGTGTTGCACATACATGTCTCTCTCAATCTGCCTGCCTCAATACATAGCAAAATCAAAACACCGAAAGAAACAAAACGTTAAAGAACCAAGACTTTTTCTTAGCGATGCCGGTCTGTGGCGGGAGGGACGAGGTGGTGATGGTGGGGGTCGTGTTGTGTGTTGCACATACATGTCTGTCTCAATCTACCTGCCTCAATACATAGCAAAATCAAAACACCTAAAGAAACAAAACCTAAAAGCAAGCCTTAGCATGAATTAAAGGACTAGCGCAAATGACAAAGACACAGACATAGAAGTAGACAGGACGAGCGCTGGTCCTGTCTACTTCTATGTCTGTGTCTTTGTTATTTGCGCTAGTCCTTTATTTCATGATGAAACACCAACTAGCCCAGCTTTCCGCCTTGATTACTTTTCTTAGCGATGCCGGTCTGTGGCGGGAGGGACGAGGTGACGATGGTGGTGGTCGTGTTGTGTGCTGCACATACATGTCTCTCTCGATCTGCCTGCCTCAATACATGGCAAAATCAAAACACCTAAAGAAACAAAACGTAAAGGAGCCAAGGCTTTTCTTTAGGATGCCGGTGTGTGGCGGGGAGGATAAGGTAGCGATGGTGGTGGTCGTGTTGTGTGTTGCACATACATGTCTCTCTCAATCTACCAGCCTCTACACATAGCAAAATCAAAACGCCTAAAGAAACAAAATGTAAAAGAATCAAGCCTTTTCTAAGCGATGCCGGCCTGTGGCGGGAGGGACGAGGTGGCGATGGTGGTGGTCGTGTTGTGTGTTGCACATACATGTCTCTCTCAATCTGCCTGCTTCAATAGATAGCAAAATCAAAACACCTAAAGAAACAAAACGTAAAGAAACCGAGCCTTTTCTTTAGGATGCCGGTCTGTGGCGGGGAGCACAAGGTGGCGATGGTGGTGGTCGTGTTGTGTGTTGCACATACATGTCTCTCTCAATCTGCCTGCCTCAATACATAGCAAAATCAAAACACCTAAAGAAACAAAACGTAAAGGAACCAAGCCTTTTCTTAGCGATGCAGGCCTGTGGCAGGGAGGACGAGGTGGCGATGGTGGTGGTCGTGTTGTGTGCTGCACATACATGTCTCTCTCAATCTGCCTGCCTCAACACATAGCAAAATCAAAACACCTAAAGAAACAAAGCGTAAAAGAACCAAGCCGTATCTTAGAGAGGCCGGTCTGTGGCGGGATAGATGAAGTGGCGATGGTGATGGTCGTGTTGTGTGTTGCCGTGAAGGAAAATGAAACGTTGGGCATGAAAGGACAACTTTAACCTGGAAGAAAAGTTTGGGGAACCTGAAAGAGCTTCACGCCATGAAGAAAAAGGTCACCGAGAGCCCCGTGATCGCTCGAGTGTTGCAAACCGGACCCCTTTTCCGACGTGTACGCGAGCGCCCATGCGCTGGCGACGATATCTATCATGGATTGATTGATATCCGCGCCTCGCAGAGGTTCGCTGGCGTCCTCTGCAGCGCGCATGAGCAAAGCGGTTCTGGCGTACGCCAACACCGCCGACGCTCGCCGCGTACGCGCAGGAAGCAGCCTTGGAGTTTGTACTTGAGTTTCCCCAACCAGCCGCCTCAACATACGATGCCGATCACACGGCGCAGGAGATTTTGTGTACCACGTTTCGAGCCTTTTTCTTTAGGATGCCGGTCTGTGGCCGGAGGGACGATGTGGCGATGGTGGTGGTCGTGTTGTGTGTTGCACATACATGTCTCTCTCAATCTGCGTGCCTCAATACATAGCAAAATCAAAACATCTAAAGAAACAAAACGTAAAAAACAAAATCTTTTCATAGCGATGCCGGCCTGTGGCGAGAGGGACGAGGTGGCGATGGCGATGGTCGTGTTGTGTGTTGCACATACATCTCTCTCTCAATCTGCCTGCTTCAATAGATAGTAAAATCAAAACACCTAAAGAAACAAAACGTAAAAGAACCAAGCCTTTTTTAGCGATGCTGGTCTGTGGCGGGGAGGACGAGGTGGCGATGGTGGTGGTCGTGTTGTGTGTTGCACATGTATGTCTCTCTCAATCTGCCTCCCTCAATGCATGGCAAAATCAAAACACCTAAAGAAACAAAACGTAAAGAAACCAAGACTTTTTCTTAGCGATGCCGGTCTGTGGCGGGAGGGACGAGGTGGTGATGGTGGGGGTCGTGTTGTGTGTTGCACATACATGTCTATCTCAATCTACCTGCCTAAATACATAGCAAAATCAAAACACCTAAAGAAACAAAACGTAATAAAAACAAGCCTTTTCTTAGCGATGCCGGTCTGTGGCGGAAGGGACGAGGTGGCGATGGTGGTGGTCGTGTTGTGTGCTGCACATACATGTCTCTCTCAATCTGCCTGCCTCAACACATAGCAAAATCAAAACACCTAAAGAAACAAAGCGTAAAAGAACCAAGCCGTATCTTAGAGAGGCCTGTCTGTGGCGGGATAGATGAAGTGGCGATGGTGATGGTCGTGTTGTGTGTTGCCGTGAAGGAAAATGAAACGTTGGGCATGAAAGGACAACTTTAACCTGGAAGAAAAGTTTGGGGAACCTGAAAGAGCTTCACGCCATGAAGAAAAAGGTCACCGAGAGCCCCGTGATCGCTCGAGTGTTGCAAACCGGACCCCTTTTCCGACGTGTACGCGAGCGCCCATGCGCTGGCGACGATATCTATCATGGATTGATTGATATCCGCGCCTCGCAGAGGTTCGCTGGCGTCCTCTGCAGCGCGCATGAGCAAAGCGGTTCTGGCGTACGCCAACACCGCCGACGCTCGCCGCGTACGCGCAGGAAGCAGCCTTGGAGTTTGTACTTGAGTTTCCCCAACCAGCCGCCTCAACATACGATGCCGATCACACGGCGCAGGAGATTTTGTGTACCACGTTTCGAGCCTTTTCTTTAGGATGCCGGTCTGTGGCCGGAGGGACGATGTGGCGATGGTGGTGGTCGTGTTGTGTGTTGCACATACATGTCTCTCTCAATCTGCGTGCCTCAATACATAGCAAAATCAAAACACCTAAAGAAACAAAACGTAAAAAACAAAATCTTTTCATAGCGATGCCGGCCTGTGGCGGGAGGGACGAGGTGGCGATGGCGATGGTCGTGTTGTGTGTTGCACATACATGTCTCTCTCAATCTGCCTGCTTCAATAGATAGTAAAATCAAAACACCTAAAGAAACAAAACGTAAAAGAACCAAGCCTTTTTTAGCGATGCTGGTCTGTGGCGGGGAGGACGAGGTGGCGATGGTGGTGGTCGTGTTGTGTGTTGCACATGTATGTCTCTCTCAATCTGCCTCCCTCAATGCATGGCAAAATCAAAACACCTAAAGAAACAAAACGTAAAGAAACCAAGACTTTTTCTTAGCGATGCCGGTCTGTGGCGGGAGGGACGAGGTGGTGATGGTGGGGTTCGTGTTGTGTGTTGCACATACATGTCTGTCTCAATCTACCTGCCTCAATACATAGCAAAATCAAAACACCTAAAGAAACAAAACGTAATAAAAACAAGCCTTTTCTTAGCGATGCCGGTCTGTGGCGGAAGGGACGAGGTGGCGATGGTGGTGGTCGTGTTGTGTGCTGCACATACATGTCTCTCTCGATCTGCCTGCCTCAATACATGGCAAAATCAAAACACCTAAAGAAACAATACGTAAAGGAACCAAGCCTTTTCTTTAGGATGCCGGTGTGTGGCGGGGAGGATGAGGTAGCGATGGTGGTGGTCGTGTTGTGTGTCGCACATACATGTCTCTCTCAATCTACCAGCCTCAACACATAGCAAAATCAAAACGCCCAAAGAAACAAAATGTAAAAGAACCAAGCCTTTTCTTAGCGATGCAGGTCTGTGGCGGGGAGGACGAGGTGGCGATGGTGGTTGTCGTGTTGTGTGTTGCACATACATGTCTCTCTCAATCTGCCTGCCTCAATGCATGGCAAAATCAAAATACTTAAAGAAAGCAAACGTAAAGAAACCAAGCCTTTTCTTTAGGATGCACGTCTGTGGCAGGGAGGACGAGGTGGCGATGGTGGTGGTCGTGTTGTGTGTTGCACATACATGTCACTCTCAATCTGCCTGCCTCAACACATCACAAAATCAAAACAACTAAAGAAACAAAACGTGAAAGAACCAAGCCATTTCTTTAGGATGCCGGTCTGTGGCCGGGGGGGGGCGATGGTGGTGGTCGTGTTTTATATTGCACATACATGTCTCTCTCAATCTGCCTGCCTCAATACATAGCAAAATCAAAGCACCTAAAGAAACAAAACGTAAAAAAACCAAGCCTTTTCTTTAGGATGCCGGTCTGTGGCGGGAAGGACGAGGTGGCGATGGTGGTGGTCGTGTTGTGTGTTGCACATACATGTCTCTCTCAATCTGCCTGTCTCAATACATAGCAAAATCAAAACACCTAAAGAAACAAAACGTAAAAGAACCAAGACTTTTCTTAGCGATGCCGGTCTGTGGTGGGAGGGACGAGGTGGCGGTGGTGGTGGTCGTGTAGTGTGTTGCACATACATGTCTCTCAATCTGCCTGTCTCAATACATAGCAAAATCAAAACACCTAAAGAAACAAAACGTAAAACAACCAAGCCTTTTCTTAGCGATGCCGGACTGTGGCGGGAGGGACGAGGTGGCGATGGTGGTGGTCGTGTTGTGTGTTCCACATACATGTCTCTCTCAGTCTGGCTGCCTCAACACATAGCAAAATCAAAACACCTAAAGAAACAAAACGTAAAAGAACCAAGCCTTTTCTTAGCGATGCCGGTCAGTGGCGGGAGGGACGAGGTGGCGATGGTGGTGGTCGTGTTGGGTGTTGCACATACATGTCTCTCAATCTGCCTGCCTCAACACATAGCAAAATCAAAACACCTAAAGAAACAAAACGTAAAAGAACCAAGACTTTTCTTAGCGATGCCGGTCTGTGGCGGAACGGACGAGGTGGCGATGGTGTTGGTCGTGCTGGGTGTTGCACATACGTGTCTCTCTCAATCTGCCTGCCTCAATACATCACAAAATCAAAACAACTAAATAAACAAAACGTAAAAGAACCAAGCTTTTTTTTAGGATGCCGGTCTGTGGCGGAAGGGGGCCGAGGTAGCGACGGTGGTGGAAGTGTTTTATATTGCACATACATGTCTCTCTCAATCTGCCTGCCTCAATACATAGCAAAATCAAAACACCTAAAGAAACAAAACGTAAAAGAACCAAGCCTTTTCTTAGCGAGGCCGGTCTGTGGCGGGAGGGACGAGGTGGCGATGGTGGTGGTCGTGTTGAGTGTTGCACATACATGTCTCTCTCAATCTGCCTGCCTCAACACATAGCAAAATCAAACACCTAAAGAAACAAAACGTAAAAAAAACAAGCCTTTTCTTAGCGATGCCGGTCAGTGGCGGGAGGGACGAGGTGGCGATGGTGGTGGTCGTGTTGTGTGTTGCACATACATGTCTCTCTCAATCTGCCTGTCTCAATACATAGCAAAATCAAAACACCAAAAAAACAAAGCGTAAAAGAACCAAGCCTTTTTCTTAGCGATGCCGGTCTGTGGCGGGGAGGACGAGGTGGCGATGGTGGTGGTCGTGTTGTGTGTTGCACATACATGTCTCTCTCAATCTGCCTGTCTCAATACATAGCAAAATCAAAACACCTAGAGAAACAAAACGTAAAGGAACCAAGCCTTTTCTTAGCGTTGCAGGTCTGTGGCGGGGAGCACAAGGTGGCGATGGTGGTGGTCGTGTTGTGTGTTGCACATACATGTCTCTCTCAATCTGCCGGCCTCAATACATAGCAAAATCAGAACACCGAAAGAAACAAAACGTAAAAGAACCAAGACTTTTTCTTAGCGATGCCAGTATGTGGCGGGAGGGACGAGCTGGTGATGGTGGGGGTCGTGTTGTGCGTTCCACTTACATGTCTCTCTCAATCTACCTGCCTCAATACATAGCAAAATCAAAACACCTAAAGAAACAAAACTTATAAAAAACAAGCCTTTTCTTAGCGATGCCGGTCAGTGGCGGGAGGGGCGAGGTGGCGATGGTGGTGGTCGTGTTGTGTGCTGCACATACATGTCTCTCTCAATCTCCCTCCCTCAATACATGGCAAAATCAAAACACCTAAAGAAACAAAACGTAAAGGCACGAAGCCTTTTATTTAGGATGCCGGTGTGTGGCGGGGAGGACGAGGTGGCGATGGTGGTGGTCGTGTTGTGTGTTACACATACATGTCTCTCTCAACCTCCCTGCCTCAATACATGGCAAAATCAAAACACCTAAAGAATCAAAACGTAAAGGAACCAAGCCTTTTCTTTAGGATGCCGGTCTGTGGCAGGCAGGACGAGGTGGCGATGGTGGTGCTCGTGTTGTGTGTTGCACATACATGTCTCTCTCAATCTACGTGCCTAAACACATAGCAAAATCAAAACACCTAAAGAAACAAAGCGTAAAAGAACCAAGCCTTTTATTAGCGATGCAGGTCTGTGGCGGGGAGGACGAGGTGGCGATGGTGGTGGTCGTGTTGTGTGTTGCACATACATGTCTCTCTCAATCTGCCTGCCTCAATTCATGGCAAAATCAAAATACCTAAAGAAACCAAACGTAAAGGAACCAAGCCTTTTCTTTAGGATGCAGGTCTGTGGCGGGGAGGACGAGGTGGCGATGGTGGTGGTCGTGTTGTGTGTTGCACATACATGTCACTCTCAATCTGCCTGCCTCAACACATAGCAAATTCAAAACACCTAAAGAAACAAAACGCAAAAGAACCAAGCCTTTTCTTAGCGATGCCGGTCTGTGGCGGAACGGACGAGGTGGCGATGGTGTTGGTCGTGCTGGGTGTTGCACATACGTGTCTCTCTCAATCTGCCTGCCTCAATACATCACAAAATCAAAGCAACTAAATAAACAAAACGTAAAAGAACCAAGCTTTTTCTTTAGGATGCCGGTCTGTGGCGGAAGGGGGCCGAGGTAGCGACGGTGGTGGAAGTGTTTTATATTGCACATACATGTCTCTCTCAATCTGCCTGCCTCAATACATAGCAAAATCAAAACACCTAAAGAAACAAAACGTAAAAGAACCAAGCCTTTTCTTAGCGAGGCCGGTCTGTGGCGAGAGGGACGAGGTGGCGATGGTGGTGGTCGTGTTGAGTGTTGCACATGCATGTCTCTCTCAATCTGCCTGCCTCAACACATAGCAAAATCAAAACACCTAGAGAAACAAAACGCAAAGGAACCAAGCCTTTTCTTTAGGATGCCGGTCTGTGGCGGAGAGGAGGAGGTGGCGATGGTATTGGACGTGTTGTGTGTTGCACATACATGTCTGTCTCAATCTGCCTGCCGCAATACATAGCAAAATCAAAACACCTAAAGAAACAAACCGTAAAAGAACCAAGCCTTTTCTTAGCGATGCCGGTCAGTGGCGGGAGGGACGAGGTGGCGATGGTGGTGGTCGTGTTGTGTGTTGCACATGCATGTCTCTCTCAATCTGCCTGTCTCAATACATAGCAAAATCAAAACACCTAAAGAAACAAAACGTAAAAGAACCAAGACTTTTCTTAGCGATGCCGGTCTGTGGCGGGAGGGACGAGGTGGCGGTGGTGGTGGTCGTGTTGTGTGTTGCACATACATGTCTTTCTCAATCTGCCTGTCTCAATACATAGCAAAATCAAAACAGCTAAAGAAACAAAACGTAAAACAACCAAGCCTTTTCTTAGCGATGCCGGTCTGTGGCGGGGGGGGGGGGTGGCGATGGTGGTGGTCGTGTTTTATATTGCACATACATGTCTCTCTCAATCTGCCTGCCTCAATACATAGCAAAATCAAAACACCTAAAGAAACAAAACGTAAAAGAACCAAACCTTTTCTTAGCGATGCCGGTCAGTGGCGGGAGGGACGAGGTGGCGATGGTGGTGGTCGTGTTGTGTGTTGCACATACATGTCTCTCTCAATCTGCCTGTCTCAACACATAGCAAAATCAAAACACCTAAAGAAACAAAACGTAAAAGAACCAAGACTTTTCTTAGCGATGCCGGTCTGTGGTGGGAGGGACCAGGTGGCGGTGGTGGTGGTCGTGTTGTGTGTAGCACATACATGTCTTTCTCAATCTGCCTGTCTCAATACATAGCAAAATCAAAACACTTAAAGAAACAAAACGTAAAACAACCAAGCCTTTTCTTAGCGATGCCGGTCTGTGGCGGGAGGGACGAGGTGGCGATGGTGGTGGTCGTGTTGTGTGTTCCACATACATGTCTCTCTCAATCTGCCTGCCTCAACACATAGCAAAATCAAAACACCTAAAGAAACAAAACGTGAAAGAACCAAGCCTTTTCTTAGCGATGCCGGTCAGTGGCGGGAGGGACGAGGTGGCGATAGTGGTGGTCGTGTTGTGTGTTGCACATACATGTCTCTCAATCTGCCTGTCTCAATACATAGCAAAATCAAAGCACCTAAAGAAACAAAGCGTGAAAGAACCAAGCCTTTTTCTTAGCGATGCCGGTCTGTGGCGGGGAGGACGAGGTGACGATGGTGGTTGTCGTGTTGTGTGTTGCAAATACATGTCTCTCTCATTCTGCCTGCCTCAATACATAGAAAAATCAAAACACCTAGAGAAACAAAATGTAAAGGAACCAAGCCTTTTCTTTAGGATGCCGGTCTGTGGCGGAGAGGAGGAGGTGGCGACGGTATTGGACGTGTTGTGTGTTGCATATACATGTCTGTCTCAATCTGCCTGCCGCAATACATAGCAAAATCAAAACACCTAAAGAAACAAAACGTAAAAGAACAAAAACTTTTCATAGCGATGCCGGCCTGTGGCGGGAGGGACGAGGTGGCGATGGCGGTGGTCGTGTTGTGTGTTGCACATACATGTCTCTCTCAATCTGCCTGCCTCAATACATAGCAAAATCAAAACACCGAAAGAAACAAAACGTTAAAGAACCAAGACTTTTTCTTAGCGATGCCGGTCTGTGGCGGGAGGGACGAGGTGGTGATGGTGGGGGTCGTGTTGTGTGTTGCACATACATGTCTGTCTCAATCTACCTGCCTCAATACATAGCAAAATCAAAACACCTAAAGAAACAAAACCTAAAAAACAAGCCTTTTCTTAGCATGAATTAAAGGACTAGCGCAAATAACAAAGACACAGACATAGAAGTAGACAGGACGAGCGCTGGTCCTGTCTACTTCTATGTCTGTGTCTTTGTTATTTGCGCTAGTCCTTTATTTCATGATGAAACACCAACTAGCCCAGCTTTCCGCCTTGATTACTTTTCTTAGCGATGCCGGTCTGTGGCGGGAGGGACAAGGTGACGATGGTGGTGGTCATGTTGTGTGCTGCACATACATGTCTCTCTCGATCTGCCTGCCTCAATACATGGCAAAATCAAAACACCTAAAGAAACAAAACGTAAAGGAACCAAGGCTTTTCTTTAGGATGCCGGTGTGTGGCGGGGAGGATAAGGTAGCGATGGTGGTGGTCGTGTTGTGTGTTGCACATACATGTCTCTCTCAATCTACCAGCCTCAACACATAGCAAAATCAAAACGCCTAAAGAAACAAAATGTAAAAGAACCAAGCCTTTTCTAAGCGATGCCGGCCTGTGGCGGGAGGGACGAGGTGGCGATGGCGGTGGTCGTGTTGTGTGTTGCACATACATGTCTCTCTCAATCTGCCTGCTTCAATAGATAGCAAAATCAAAACACCTAAAGAAACAAATCGTAAAGAAACCAAGCCTTTTCTTTAGGATGCCGGTCTGTGGCGGGGAGCACAAGGTGGCGATGGTGGTGGTCGTGTTGTGTGTTGCACATACATGTCTCTCTCAATCTGCCTCCCTCAATGCATGGCAAAATCAAAACACCTAAAGAAAGAAAACGTAAAGAAACCAAGACTTTTTCTTAGCGATGCCGGTCTGTGGCGGGAGGGACGAGGTGGTGATGGTGGGGGTCGTGTTGTGTGTTGCACATACATGTCTCTCTCAATCTACCAGCCTCAACACATAGCAAAATCAAAACGCCTAAAGAAACAAAATGTAAAAGAACCAAGCCTTTTCTAAGCGATGCCGGCCTGTGGCGGGAGGGACGAGGTGGCGATGGCGGTGGTCGTGTTGTGTGTTGCACATACATGTCTCTCTCAATCTGCCTGCTTCAATAGATAGCAAAATCAAAACACCTAAAGAAACAAAACGTAAAAGAACCAAGACTTTCTTAGCGATGCCGGTCTGTGGCGGGAGGGACGAGGTGGTGATGGTGGGGGTCGTGTTGTGTGTTGCACATACATGTCTCTCTCAATCTACCCGCCTCAATACATAGCAAATTTAAAACACCTAAAGAAACAAAACGTAAAGGAACCAAGCCTTTTCTTAGCGATGCAGGCCTGTGGCAGGGAGGACGAGGTGGCGATGGTGGTGGTCGTGTTGTGTGCTGCACATACATGTCTCTCTCAATCTGCCTGCCTCAACACATAGCAAAATCAAAACACCTAAAGAAACAAAGCGTAAAAGAACCAAGCCTTATCTTAGAGAGGCCGGTCTGTGGCGGGATAGATGAAGTGGCGATGGTGATGGTCGTGTTGTGTGTTGCCGTGAAGGAAAATGAAACGTTGGGCATGAAAGGACAACTTTAACCTGGAAGAAAAGTTTGGGGAACCTGAAAGAGCTTCACGCCATGAAGAAAAAGATCACCGAGAGCCCCGTGATCGCTCGAGTGTTGCAAACCGGACCCCTTTTCCGACGTGTACGCGAGCGCCCATGCGCTGGCGACGATATCTATCATGGATTGATTGATATCCGCGCCTCGCAGAGGTTCGCTGGCGTCCTCTGCAGCGCGCATGAGCAAAGCGGTTCTGGCGTACGCCAAGACCGCCGACGCTCGCCGCGTACGCGCAGGAAGCAGCCTTGGAGTTTGTACTTGAGTTTCCCCAACCAGCCGCCTCAACATACGATGCCGAGCACACGGCGCAGGAGATTTTGTGTACCACGTTTCGAGCCTTTTCATAGCGATGCCGGCCTGTGGCGGGAGGGAAGAGGTGGCGATGGCGGTGGTCGTGTTGTGTGTTGCACATACATGTCTCTCTCAATCTGCCTGCTTCAATAGATAGCAAAATCAAAACACCTAAAGAAACAAAACGTAAAAGAACCAAGCCTTTTTTACCGATGCTGGTCTGTGGCGGGGAGGACGAGGTGGCGATGGTGGTGGTCGTGTTGTGTGTTGCACATGTATGTCTCTCTCAATCTGCCTCCCTCAATGCATGGCAAAATCAAAACACCTAAAGAAACAAAACGTAAAGAAACCAAGACTTTTTCTTAGCGATGCCGGTCTGTGGCGGGAGGGACGAGGTGGTGATGGTGGGGGTCGTGTTGTGTGTTGCACATACATGTCTGTCTCAATCTACCTGCCTCAATACATAGCAAAATCAAAACACCTAAAGAAACAAAACGTAATAAAAACAAGCCTTTTCTTAGCGATGCCGGTCTGTGGCGGAAGGGACGAGGTGGCGATGGTGGTGGTCGTGTTGTGTGCTGCACATACATGTCTCTCTCGATCTGCCTGCCTCAATACATGGCAAAATCAAAACACCTAAAGAAACAATACGTAAAGAAACCAAGCCTTTTCTTTAGGATGCCGGTGTGTGGCGGGGAGGATGAGGTAGCGATGGTGGTGGTCGTGTTGTGTGTCGCACATACATGTCTCTCTCAATCTACCAGCCTCAACACATAGCAAAATCAAAACGCCCAAAGAAACAAAATGTAAAAGAACCAAGCCTTTTCTTAGCGATGCAGGTCTGTGGCGGGGAGGACGAGGTGGCGATGGTGGTTGTCGTGTTGTGTGTTGCACATACATGTCTCTCTCAATCTGCCTGCCTCAATGCATGGCAAAATCAAAATACCTAAAGAAAGCAAACGTAAAGAAACCAAGCCTTTTCTTTAGGATGCACGTCTGTGGCAGGGAGGACGAGGTGGAGATGGTGGTGGTCGTGTTGTGTGTTGCACATACATGTCACTCTCAATCTGCCTGCCTCAACACATAGCAAAATCAAAACACCTAAAGTAACAAAACGTAAAAGAACCAAGCCTTTTCTTAGCGATGCCGGTCTGTGGCGGAACGGACGAGGTGGCGATGGTGGTGGTCGTGCTGTGTGTTGCACAAACATGTCTCTCTCAATCTGCCTGCCTCAATACATCACAAAATCAAAACAACTAAAGAAACAAAACGTGAAAGAACCAAGCCATTTCTTTAGGATGCCGGTCTGTGGCCGGGGGGGGGGGGGGCGATGGTGGTGGTCGTGTTTTATATTGCACATACATGTCTCTCTCAATCTGCCTGCCTCAATACATAGCAAAATGAAAGCACCTAAAGAAACAAAACGTAAAAAAACCAAGCCTTTTCTTTAGGATGCCGGTCTGTGGCGGGAAGGACGAGGTGGCGATGGTGGTGGTCGCGTTGTGTGTTGCACATACATGTCTCTCTCAATCTGCCTGTCTCAATACATAGCAAAATCAAAACACCTAAAGAAACAAAACGTAAAACAACCAAGCCTTTTCTTAGCGATGCCGGTCTGTGGCGGGAGGGACGAGGTGGCGATGGTGGTGGTCGTGTTGTGTGTTCCACATACATGTCTCTCTCAATCTGCCTGCCTCAACACATAGCAAAATCAAAACACCTAAAGAAACAAAACGTGAAAGAACCAAGCCTTTTCTTAGCGATGCCGGTCAGTGGCGGGAGGGACGAGGTGGCGATAGTGGTGGTCGTGTTGTGTGTTGCACATACATGTCTCTCAATCTGCCTGTCTCAATACATAGCAAAATCAAAGCACCTAAAGAAACAAAGCGTGAAAGAACCAAGCCTTTTTCTTAGCGATGCCGGTCTGTGGCGGGGAGGACGAGGTGGCGATGGTGGTTGTCGTGTTGTGTGTTGCAAATACATGTCTCTCTCATTCTGCCTGCCTCAATACATAGCAAAATCAAAACACCTAGAGAAACAAAATGTAAAGGAACCAAGCCTTTTCTTTAGGATGCCGGTCTGTGGCGGAGAGGAGGAGGTGGCGACGGTATTGGACGTGTTGTGTGTTGCATATACATGTCTGTCTCAATCTGCCTGCCGCAATACATAGCAAAATCAAAACACCTAAAGAAACAAAACGTAAAAGAACAAAAACTTTTCATAGCGATGCCGGCCTGTGGCGGGAGGGACGAGGTGGCGATGGCGGTGGTCGTGTTGTGTGTTGCACATACATGTCTCTCTCAATCTGCCTGCCTCAATACATAGCAAAATCAAAACACCGTAAGAAACAAAACGTTAAAGAACCAAGACTTTTTCTTAGCGATGCCGGTCTGTGGCGGGAGGGACGAGGTGGTGATGGTGGGGGTCGTGTTGTGTGTTGCACATACATGTCTGTCTCAATCTACCTGCCTCAATACATAGCAAAATCAAAACACCTAAAGAAACAAAACCTAAAAAACAAGCCTTTTCTTAGCATGAATTAAAGGACTAGCGCAAATAACAAAGACACAGACATAGAAGTAGACAGGACGAGCGCTGGTCCTGTCTACTTCTATGTCTGTGTCTTTGTTATTTGCGCTAGTCCTTTATTTCATGATGAAACACCAACTAGCCCAGCTTTCCGCCTTGATTACTTTTCTTAGCGATGCCGGTCTGTGGCGGGAGGGACAAGGTGACGATGGTGGTGGTCATGTTGTGTGCTGCACATACATGTCTCTCTCGATCTGCCTGCCTCAATACATGGCAAAATCAAAACACCTAAAGAAACAAAACGTAAAGGAACCAAGGCTTTTCTTTAGGATGCCGGTGTGTGGCGGGGAGGATAAGGTAGCGATGGTGGTGGTCGTGTTGTGTGTTGCACATACATGTCTCTCTCAATCTACCAGCCTCAACACATAGCAAAATCAAAACGCCTAAAGAAACAAAATGTAAAAGAACCAAGCCTTTTCTAAGCGATGCCGGCCTGTGGCGGGAGGGACGAGGTGGCGATGGCGGTGGTCGTGTTGTGTGTTGCACATACATGTCTCTCTCAATCTGCCTGCTTCAATAGATAGCAAAATCAAAACACCTAAAGAAACAAATCGTAAAGAAACCAAGCCTTTTCTTTAGGATGCCGGTCTGTGGCGGGGAGCACAAGGTGGCGATGGTGGTGGTCGTGTTGTGTGTTGCACATACATGTCTCTCTCAATCTGCCTCCCTCAATGCATGGCAAAATCAAAACACCTAAAGAAAGAAAACGTAAAGAAACCAAGACTTTTTCTTAGCGATGCCGGTCTGTGGCGGGAGGGACGAGGTGGTGATGGTGGGGGTCGTGTTGTGTGTTGCACATACATGTCTCTCTCAATCTACCAGCCTCAACACATAGCAAAATCAAAACGCCTAAAGAAACAAAATGTAAAAGAACCAAGCCTTTTCTAAGCGATGCCGGCCTGTGGCGGGAGGGACGAGGTGGCGATGGCGGTGGTCGTGTTGTGTGTTGCACATACATGTCTCTCTCAATCTGCCTGCTTCAATAGATAGCAAAATCAAAACACCTAAAGAAACAAAACGTAAAAGAACCAAGACTTTCTTAGCGATGCCGGTCTGTGGCGGGAGGGACGAGGTGGTGATGGTGGGGGTCGTGTTGTGTGTTGCACATACATGTCTCTCTCAATCTACCCGCCTCAATACATAGCAAATTTAAAACACCTAAAGAAACAAAACGTAAAGGAACCAAGCCTTTTCTTAGCGATGCAGGCCTGTGGCAGGGAGGACGAGGTGGCGATGGTGGTGGTCGTGTTGTGTGCTGCACATACATGTCTCTCTCAATCTGCCTGCCTCAACACATAGCAAAATCAAAACACCTAAAGAAACAAAGCGTAAAAGAACCAAGCCTTATCTTAGAGAGGCCGGTCTGTGGCGGGATAGATGAAGTGGCGATGGTGATGGTCGTGTTGTGTGTTGCCGTGAAGGAAAATGAAACGTTGGGCATGAAAGGAAAACTTTAACCTGGAAGAAAAGTTTGGGGAACCTGAAAGAGCTTCACGCCATGAAGAAAAAGGTCACCGAGAGCCCCGTGATCGCTCGAGTGTTGCAAACCGGACCCCTTTTCCGACGTGTACGCGAGCGCCCATGCGCTGGCGACGATATCTATCATGGATTGATTGATATCCGCGCCTCGCAGAGGTTCGCTGGCGTCCTCTGCAGCGCGCATGAGCAAAGCGGTTCTGGCGTACGCCAAGACCGCCGACGCTCGCCGCGTACGCGCAGGAAGCAGCCTTGGAGTTTGTACTTGAGTTTCCCCAACCAGCCGCCTCAACATACGATGCCGAGCACACGGCGCAGGAGATTTTGTGTACCACGTTTCGAGCCTTTTCATAGCGATGCCGGCCTGTGGCGGGAGGGAAGAGGTGGCGATGGCGGTGGTCGTGTTGTGTGTTGCACATACATGTCTCTCTCAATCTGCCTGCTTCAATAGATAGCAAAATCAAAACACCTAAAGAAACAAAACGTAAAAGAACCAAGCCTTTTTTACCGATGCTGGTCTGTGGCGGGGAGGACGAGGTGGCGATGGTGGTGGTCGTGTTGTGTGTTGCACATGTATGTCTCTCTCAATCTGCCTCCCTCAATGCATGGCAAAATCAAAACACCTAAAGAAACAAAACGTAAAGAAACCAAGACTTTTTCTTAGCGATGCCGGTCTGTGGCGGGAGGGACGAGGTGGTGATGGTGGGGGTCGTGTTGTGTGTTGCACATACATGTCTGTCTCAATCTACCTGCCTCAATACATAGCAAAATCAAAACACCTAAAGAAACAAAACGTAATAAAAACAAGCCTTTTCTTAGCGATGCCGGTCTGTGGCGGAAGGGACGAGGTGGCGATGGTGGTGGTCGTGTTGTGTGCTGCACATACATGTCTCTCTCGATCTGCCTGCCTCAATACATGGCAAAATCAAAACACCTAAAGAAACAATACGTAAAGAAACCAAGCCTTTTCTTTAGGATGCCGGTGTGTGGCGGGGAGGATGAGGTAGCGATGGTGGTGGTCGTGTTGTGTGTCGCACATACATGTCTCTCTCAATCTACCAGCCTCAACACATAGCAAAATCAAAACGCCCAAAGAAACAAAATGTAAAAGAACCAAGCCTTTTCTTAGCGATGCAGGTCTGTGGCGGGGAGGACGAGGTGGCGATGGTGGTTGTCGTGTTGTGTGTTGCACATACATGTCTCTCTCAATCTGCCTGCCTCAATGCATGGCAAAATCAAAATACCTAAAGAAAGCAAACGTAAAGAAACCAAGCCTTTTCTTTAGGATGCACGTCTGTGGCAGGGAGGACGAGGTGGAGATGGTGGTGGTCGTGTTGTGTGTTGCACATACATGTCACTCTCAATCTGCCTGCCTCAACACATAGCAAAATCAAAACACCTAAAGTAACAAAACGTAAAAGAACCAAGCCTTTTCTTAGCGATGCCGGTCTGTGGCGGAACGGACGAGGTGGCGATGGTGGTGGTCGTGCTGTGTGTTGCACAAACATGTCTCTCTCAATCTGCCTGCCTCAATACATCACAAAATCAAAACAACTAAAGAAACAAAACGTGAAAGAACCAAGCCATTTCTTTAGGATGCCGGTCTGTGGCCGGGGGGGGGGGGGGGCGATGGTGGTGGTCGTGTTTTATATTGCACATACATGTCTCTCTCAATCTGCCTGCCTCAATACATAGCAAAATGAAAGCACCTAAAGAAACAAAACGTAAAAAAACCAAGCCTTTTCTTTAGGATGCCGGTCTGTGGCGGGAAGGACGAGGTGGCGATGGTGGTGGTCGCGTTGTGTGTTGCACATACATGTCTCTCTCAATCTGCCTGTCTCAATACATAGCAAAATCAAAACACCTAAAGAAACAAAACGTAAAAGAACCAAGACTTTTCTTAGCGATGCCGGTCTGTGGTGGGAGGGACGAGGTGGCGGTGGTGGTGGTCGTGTTGTGTGTTGCACATACATGTCTTTCTCAATCTGCCTGTCTCAATACATAGCAAAATCAAAACACCTAAAGAAACAAAACGTAAAACAACCAAGCCTTTTCTTAGCGATGCCGGACTGTGGCGGGAGGGACGAGGTGGCGATGGTGGTGGTCGTGTTGTGTGTTCCACATACATGTCTCTCTGAGTCTGGCTGCCTCAACACATAGCAAAATCAAAACACCTAAAGAAACAAAACGTAAAAGAACCAAGCCTTTTCTTAGCGATGCCGGTCAGTGGCGGGAGGGACGAGGTGGCGATGGTGGTGGTCGTGTTGGGTGTTGCACATACATGTCTCTCAATCTGCCTGTTTCAATACATAGCAAAATCAAAGCTCCTAAAGAAACAAAGCGTGAAAGAACCAAGCCTTTTTTTTGGGATGCCGGTCTGTGGCGGGGAGGACGAGGTGGCGATGGTGGTGGTCGCGTTGTGTGTTGCACATACATGTCACTCTCAATCTGCCTGCCTCAACACATAGCAAAATCAAAACACCTAAAGAAACAAAACGTAAAAGAACCAAGACTTTTCTTAGCGATGCCGGTCTGTGGCGGAACGGACGAGGTGGCGATGGTGTTGGTCGTGCTGGGTGTTGCACATACGTGTCTCTCTCAATCTGCCTGCCTCAATACATCACAAAATCAAAACAACTAAATAAACAAAACGTAAAAGAACCAAGCTTTTTCTTTAGGATGCCGGTCTGTGGCGGAAGGGGGCCGAGGTAGCGACGGTGGTGGAAGTGTTTTATATTGCACATACATGTCTCTCTCAATCTGCCTGCCTCAATACATAGCAAAATCAAAACACCTAAAGAAACAAAACGTAAAAGAACCAAGCCTTTTCTTAGCGAGGCCGGTCTGTGGCGGGAGGGACGAGGTGGCGATGGTGGTGGTCGTGTTGAGTGTTGCACATACATGTCTCTCTCAATCTGCCTGCCTCAACACATTGCAAAATCAAACACCTAAAGAAACAAAACGTAAAAAAAACAAGCCTTTTCTTAGCGATGCCGGTCAGTGGCGGGAGGGACGAGGTGGCGATGGTGGTGGTCGTGTTGTGTGTTGCACATACATGTCTCTCTCAATCTGCCGGCCTCAATACATAGCAAAATCAGAACACCGAAAGAAACAAAACGTAAAAGAACCAAGACTTTTTCTTAGCGATGCCGGTATGTGGCGGGAGGGACGAGCTGGTGATGGTGGGGGTCGTGTTGTGCGTTGCACATACATGTCTCTCTCAATCTACCTGCCTCAATACATAGCAAAATCAAAACACCTAAAGAAACAAAACGTATAAAAAACAAGCCTTTTCTTAGCGATGCCGGTCAGTGGCGGGAGGGGCGAGGTGGCGATGGTGGTGGTCGTGTTGTGTGCTGCACACACATGTCTCTCTCAATCTCCCTCCCTCAATACATGGCAAAATCAAAACACCTAAAGAAACAAAACGTAAAGGCACGAAGCCTTTTATTTAGGATGCCGGTGTGTGGCGGGGAGGACGAGGTGGCGATGGTGGTGGTCGTGTTGTGTGTTACACATACATGTCTCTCTCAACCTCCCTGCCTCAATACATGGCAAAATCAAAACACCTAAAGAATCAAAACGTAAAGGAACCAAGCCTTTTCTTTAGGATGCCGGTCTGTGGCAGGCAGGACGAGGTGGCGATGGTGGTGCTCGTGTTGTGTGTTGCACATAAATGTCTCTCTCAATCTACGTGCCTAAACACATAGCAAAATCAAAACACCTAAAGAAACAAAGCGTAAAAGAACCAAGCCTTTTATTAGCGATGCAGGTCTGTGGCGGGGAGGACGAGGTGGCGATGGTGGTGGTCGTGTTGTGTGTTGCACATACATGTCTCTCTCAATCTGCCTGCCTCAATGCATGGCAAAATCAAAATACCTAAAGAAACCAAACGTAAAGGAACCAAGCCTTTTCTTTAGGATGCAGGTCTGTGGCGGGGAGGACGAGGTGGCGATGGTGGTGGTCGTGTTGTGTGTTGCACATACATGTCACTCTCAATCTGCCTGCCTCAACACATAGCAAAATCAAAACACCTAAAGAAACATAACGTAAAAGAACCAAGCCTTTTCTTAGCGATGCCGGTCTGTGGCGGAACGGACGAGGTGGCGATGGTGTTGGTCGTGCTGGGTGTTGCACATACGTGTCTCTCTCAATCTGCCTGCCTCAATACATCACAAAATCAAAACAACTAAATAAACAAAACGTAAAAGAACCAAGCTTTTTCTTTAGGATGCCGGTCTGTGGCGGAAGGGGGCCGAGGTAGCGACGGTGGTGGAAGTGTTTTATATTGCACATACATGTCTCTCTCAATCTGCCTGCCTCAATACATAGCAAAATCAAAACACCTAAAGAAACAAAACGTAAAAGAACCAAGCCTTTTCTTAGCGAGGCCGGTCTGTGGCGGGAGGGACGAGGTGGCGATGGTGGTGGTCGTGTTGAGTGTTGCACATGCATGTCTCTCTCAATCTGCCTGCCTCAACACATAGCAAAATTAAAACACCTAGAGAAACAAAAGTAAAGGAACCAAGCCTTTTCTTTAGGATGCCGGTCTGTGGCGGAGAGGAGGAGGTGGCGATGGTATTGGACGTGTTGTGTGTTGCACATACATGTCTGTCTCAATCTGCCTGCCGCAATACATAGCAAAATCAAAACACCTAAAGAAACAAACCGTAAAAGAACCAAGCCTTTTCTTAGCGATGCCGGTCAGTGGCGGGAGGGACGAGGTGGCGATGTTGGTGGTCGTGTTGTGTGTTGCACATGCATGTCTCTCTCAATCTGCCTGTCTCAATACATAGCAAAATCAAAACACCTAAAGAAACAAAACGTAAAAGAACCAAGACTTTTCTTAGCGATGCCGGTCTGTGGCGGGAGGGACGAGGTGGCGGTGGTGGTGGTCGTGTTGTGTGTTGCACATACATGTCTTTCTCAATCTGCCTGTCTCAATACATAGCAAAATCAAAACAGCTAAAGAAACAAAACGTAAAACAACCAAGCCTTTTCTTAGCGATGCCGGTCTGTGGCGGGGGGGGGGGGTGGCGATGGTGGTGGTCGTGTTTTATATTGCACATACATGTCTCTCTCAATCTGCCTGCCTCAATACATAGCAAAATCAAAACACCTAAAGAAACAAAACATTAAAAAACCAAGCCTTTTCTTTAGGATGCCGGTCTGTGGCAGAGAGGAGGAGGTGGCGACGGTATTGGACGTGTTGTGTGTTGCACATACATGTCTGTCTCAATCTGCCTGCCGCAATACATTGCAAAATCAAAACACCTAAAGAAACAAAACGTAAAAGAACCAAGCCTTTTCTTAGCGATGCCGGTCAGTGGCGGGAGGGACGAGGTGGCGATGGTGGTGGTCGTGTTGTGTGTTGCACATACATGTCTCGCTCAATCTGCCTGTCTCAATACATAGCAAAATCAAAACACCTAAAGAAACAAAACGTAAAAGAACAAAGACTTTTCTTAGCGATGCCGGTCTGTGGCGGGAGGGACGAGGTGGCGGTGGTGGTGGTCGTGTTGTGTGTTGCACATACATGTCTGTCTCAATCTGCCTGCCGCAATACATAGCAAAATCAAAACACCTAAAGAAACAAAACGTAAAAGAACCAAACCTTTTCTTAGCGATGCCGGTCAGTGGCGGGAGGGACGAGGTGGCGATGGTGGTGGTCGTGTTGTGTGTTGCACATACATGTCTCTCTCAATCTGCCTGTCTCAATACATAGCAAAATCAAAACACCTAAAGAAACAAAACGTAAAAGAACCAAGACTTTTCTTAGCGATGCCGGTCTGTGGTGGGAGGGACCAGGTGGCGGTGGTGGTGGTCGTGTTGTGTGTAGCACATACATGTCTTTCTCAATCTGCCTGTCTCAATACATAGCAAAATCAAAACACTTAAAGAAACAAAACGTAAAACAACCAAGCCTTTTCATAGCGATGCCGGTCTGTGGCGGGAGGGACGAGGTGGCGATGGTGGTGGTCGTGTTGTGTGTTCCACATACATGTCTCTCTCAATCTGCCTGTCTCAATACATAGCAAAATCAAAGCACCTAAAGAAACAAAGCGTGAAAGAACCAAGCCTTTTTCTTAGCGATGCCGGTCTGTGGCGGGGAGGACGAGGTGGCGATGGTGGTTGTCGTGTTGTGTGTTGCAAATACATGTCTCTCTCATTCTGCCTGCCTCAATACATAGAAAAATCAAAACACCTAGAGAAACAAAACGTAAAGGAACCAAGCCTTTTCTTTAGGATGCCGGTCTGTGGCGGAGAGGAGGAGGTGGCGACGGTATTGGACGTGTTGTGTGTTGCATATACATGTCTGTCTCAATCTGCCTGCCGCAATACATAGCAAAATCAAAACACCTAAAGAAACAAAACGTAAAAGAACAAAAACTTTTCATAGCGATGCCGGCCTGTGGCGGGAGGGACGAGGTGGCGATGGCGGTGGTCGTGTTGTGTGTTGCACATACATGTCTCTCTCAATCTGCCTGCCTCAATACATAGCAAAATCAAAACACCGAAAGAAACAAAACGTTAAAGAACCAAGACTTTTTCTTAGCGATGCCAGTCTGTGGCGGGAGGGACGAGGTGGTGATGGTGGGGTCGTGTTGTGTGTTGCACATACATGTCTGTCTCAATCTACCTGCCTCAATACATAGCAAAATCAAAACACCTAAAGAAACAAAACCTAAAAAACAAGCCTTTTCTTAGCATGAATTAAAGGACTAGCGCAATTAACAAAGACACAGACATAGAAGTAGACAGGACGAGCGCTGGTCCTGTCTACTTCTATGTCTGTGTCATTGTTATTTGCGCTAGTCCTTTATTTCATGATGAAACACCAACTAGCCCAGCTTTCCGCCTTGATTACTTTTCTTAGCGATGCCGGTCTGTGGCGGGAGGGACGAGGTGACGATGGTGGTGGTCGTGTTGTGTGCTGCACATACATGTCTCTCTCGATCTGCCTGCCTCAATACATGGCAAAATCAAAACACCTAAAGAAACAAAACGTAAAGGAACCAAGGCTTTTCTTTAGGATGCCGGTGTGTGGCGGGGAGGATAAGGTAGCGATGGTGGTGGTCGTGTTGTGTGTTGCACATACATGGCTCTCTCAATCTACCAGCCTCAACACATAGCAAAATCAAAACGCCTAAAGAAACAAAATGTAAAAGAACCAAGCCTTTTCTAAGCGATGCCGGCCTGTGGCGGGAGGGACGAGGTGGCGATGGCGGTGGTCGTGTTGTGTGTTGCACATACATGTCTCTCTCAATCTGCCTGCTTCAATAGATAGCAAAATCAAAACACCTAAAGAAACAAAACGTAAAGAAACCAAGCCTTTTCTTTACGATGCCGGTCTGTGGCGGGGAGCACAAGGTGGCGATGGTGGTGGTCGTGTTGTGTGTTGCACATACATGTCTCTCTCAATCTGCCTGCCTCAATACATAGCAAAATCAAAACACCGAAAGAAACAAAACGTAAAAGAACCAAGACTTTCTTAGCGATGCCGGTCTGTGGCGGGAGGGACGAGGTGGTGATGGTGGGGGTCGTGTTGTGTGTTGCACATACATGTCTCTCTCAATCTACCCGCCTCAATACATAGCAAATTTAAAACACCTAAAGAAACAAAACGTAAAGGAACCAAGCCTTTTCTTAGCGATGCAGGCCTGTGGCAGGGAGGACGAGGTGGCGATGGTGGTGGTCATGTTGTGTGCTGCACATACATGTCTCTCTCAATCTGCCTGCCTCAACACATAGCAAAATCAAAACACCTAAAGAAACAAAGCGTAAAAGAACCAAGCCTTATCTTAGAGAGGCCGGTCTGTGGCGGGATAGATGAAGTGGCGATGGTGATGGTCGTGTTGTGTGTTGCCGTGCAGGAAAATGAAACGTTGGGCATGAAAGGACAACTTTTACCTGGAAGAAAAGTTTGGGGAACCTGAAAGAGCTTCACGCCATGAAGAAAAAGGTCACCGAGAGCCCCGTGATCGCTCGAGTGTTGCAAACCGGACCCCTTTCCGACGTGTACGCGAGCGCCCATGCGCTGGCGACGATATCTATCATGGATTGATTGATATCCGCGCCTCGCAGAGGTTAGCTGGCGTCCTCTGCAGCGCGCATGAGCAAAGCGGTTCTGGCGTACGCCAAGACCGCCGACGCTCGCCGCGTACGCGCAGGAAGCAGCCTTGGAGTTTGTACTTGAGTTTCCCCAACCAGCCGCCTCAACATACGATGCCGAGCACACGGCGCAGGAGATTTTGTGTACCACGTTTCGAGCCTTTTCTTTAGGATGCCGGTCTGTGGCCGGAGGGACGATGTGGCGATGGTGGTGGTCGTGTTGTGTGTTGCACATACATGTCTCTCTCAATCTGCGTGCCTCAATACATAGCAAAATCAAAACACCTAAAGAAACAAAACGTAAAAAACAAAATCTTTTCATAGCGATGCCGGTCTGTGGTGGGAGGGACGAGGTGGCGGTGGCGGTGGTCGTGTTGTGTGTTGCACATACATGTCTTTCTCAATCTGCCTGTCTCAATACATAGTAAAATCAAAACACCTAAAGAAACAAAACGTAAAAGAACCAAGCCTTTTTTAGCGATGCTGGTCTGTGGCGGGGAGGACGAGGTGGCGATGGTGGTGGTCGTGTTGTGTGTTGCAGATGTATGTCTCTCTCAATCTGCCTCCCTCAATGCATGGCAAAATCAAAACACCTAAAGAAACAAAACGTAAAGAAACCAAGACTTTTTCTTAGCGATGCCGGTCTGTGGCGGGAGGGACGAGGTGGTGATGGTGGGGGTCGTGTTGTGTGTTGCACATACATGTCTGTCTCAATCTACGTGCCTCAATACATAGCAAAATCAAAACACCTAAAGAAACAAAACGTAATAAAAACAAGCCTTTTCTTAGCGATGCCGGTCTGTGGCGGAAGGGACGAGGTGGCGATGGTGGTGGTCGTGTTGTGTGCTGCACATACATGTCTCTCTCGATCTGCCTGCCTCAATACATGGCAAAATCAAAACACCTAAAGAAACAATACGTAAAGGAACCAAGCCTTTTCTTTAGGATGCCGGTGTGTGGCGGGGAGGATGAGGTAGCGATGGTGGTGGTCGTGTTGTGTGTCGCACATACATGTCTCTCTCAATCTACCAGCCTCAACACATAGCAAAATCAAAACGCCCAAAGAAACAAAATGTAAAAGAACCAAGCCTTTTCTTAGCGATGCAGGTCTGTGGCGGGGAGGACGAGGTGGCGATGGTGGTTGTCGTGTTGTGTGTTGCACATACATGTCTCTCTCAATCTGCCTGCCTCAATGCATGGCAAAATCAAAATACCTAAAGAAAGCAAACGTAAAGAAACCAAGCCTTTTCTTTAGGATGCACGTCTGTGGCAGGGAGGACGAGGTGGCGATGGTGGTGGTCGTGTTGTGTGTTGCACATACATGTCACTCTCAATCTGCCTGCCTCAACACATAGCAAAATCAAAACACCTAAAGTAACAAAACGTAAAAGAACCAAGCCTTTTCTTAGCGATGCCGGTCTGTGGCGGAACGGACGAGGTGGCGATGGTGGTGGTCGTGTTGTGTGTTGCACATACATGTCTCTCTCAATCTGCCTGCCTCAATACATCACAAAATCAAAACAACTAAAGAAACAAAACGTGAAAGAACCAAGCCATTTCTTTAGGATGCCGGTCTGTGGCCGGGGGGGGGGGGCGATGGTGGTGGTCGTGTTTTATATTGCACATACATGTCTCTCTCAATCTGCCTGCCTCAATACATAGCAAAATCAAAGCACCTAAAGAAACAAAACGTAAAAAACCAAGCCTTTTCTTTAGGATGCCGGTCTGTGGCGGGAAAGACGAGGTGGCGATGGTGGTGGTCGTGTTGTGTGTTGCACATACATGTCTCTCTCAATCTGCCTGTCTCAATACATAGCAAAATCAAAACACCTAAAGAAACAAAACGTAAAAGAACCAAGACTTTTCTTAGCGATGCCGCTCTGTGGTGGGAGGGACGAGGTGGCGGTGGTGGTGGTCGTGTTGTGTGTTGCACATACATGTCTTTCTCAATCTGCCTGTCTCAATACATAGCAAAATCAAAACACCTAAAGAATCAAAACGTAAAACAACCAAGCCTTTTCATAGCGATGCCGGTCAGTGGCGGGAGGGACGAGGTGGCGATGGTGGTGGTCGTGTTGGGTGTTGCACATACATGTCTCTCAATCTGCCTGTCTCAATACATAGCAAAATCAAAGCTCCTAAAGAAACAAAGCGTGAAAGAACCAAGCCTTTTTCTTAGCGATGCCGGTCTGTGGCGGGGAGGACGAGGTGGCGATGGTGGTGGTCGTGTTGTGTGTTGCACATACATGTCACTCTCAATCTGCCTGCCTCAACACATAGCAAAATCAAAACACCTAAAGAAACAAAACGTAAAAGAACCAAGACTTTTCTTAGCGATGCCGGTCTGTGGCGGAACGGACGAGGTGGCGATGGTGTTGGTCGTGCTGGGTGTTGCACATACGTGTCTCTCTCAATCTGCCTGCCTCAATACATCACAAAATCAAAACAACTAAATAAACAAAACGTAAAAGAACCAGGCTTTTTCTTTAGGATGCCGGTCTGTGGCGGAAGGGGGCCGAGGTAGCGACGGTGGTGGAAGTGTTTTATATTGCACATACATATCTCTCTCAATCTGCCTGCCTCAATACATAGCAAAATCAAAACACCTAAAGAAACAAAACGTAAAAGAACCAAGCCTTTTCTTAGCGAGGCCGGTCTGTGGCGGGAGGGATGAGGTGGCGATGGTGGTGGTCGTGTTGAGTGTTGCACATACATGTCTCTCTCAATCTGCCTGCCTCAACACATAGCAAAATCAAACACCTAAAGAAACAAAACGTAAAAAAAACAAGCCTTTTCTTAGCGATGCCGGTCAGTGGCGGGAGGGACGAGGTGGCGATGGTGGTGGTCGTGTTGTGTGTTGCACATACATGTCTCTCTCAATCTGCCTGTCTCAATACATAGCAAAATCAAAACACCAAAAAAACAAAGCGTAAAAGAACCAAGCCTTTTTCTTAGCGATGCCGGTCTGTGGCGGGGAGGACGAGGTGGCGAAGGTGGTGGTCGTGTTGTGTGTTGCACATACTTGTCTCTCTCAATCTGCCTGTCTCAATACATAGCAAAATCAAAACACCTAGAGAAACAAAACGTAAAGGAACCAAGCCATTTCTTAGCGATGCAGGTCTGTGGCGGGGAGCACAAGGTGGCGATGGTGGTGGTCGTGTTGTGTGTTGCACATACATGTCTCTCTCAATCTGCCGGCCTCAATACATAGCAAAATCAGAACACCGAAAGAAACAAAACGTAAAAGAACCAAGACTTTTTCTTAGCGATGCCGGTATGTGGCGGGAGGGACGAGCTGGTGATGGTGGGGGTCGTGTTGTGCGTTGCACATACATGTCTCTCTCAATCTACCTGCCTCAATACATAGCAAAATCAAAACACCTAAAGAAACAAAACGTATAAAAAACAAGCCTTTTCTTAGCGATGCCGGTCAGTGGCGGGAGGGGCGAGGTGGCGATGGTGGTGGTCGTGTTGTGTGCTGCACATACATGTCTCTCTCAATCTCCCTCCCTCAATACATGGCAAAATCGAAACACCTAAAGAAACAAAACGTAAAGGCACGAAGCCTTTTATTTAGGATGCCGGTGTGTGGCGGGGAGGACGAGGTGGCGATGGTGGTGGTCGTGTTGTGTGTTACACATACATGTCTCTCTCAACCTCCCTGCCTCAATACATGGCAAAATCAAAACACCTAAAGAATCAAAACGTAAAGGAACCAAGCCTTTTCTTTAGGATGCCGGTCTGTGGCAGGCAGGACGAGGTGGCGATGGTGGTGCTCGTGTTGTGTGTTGCACATACATGTCTCTCTCAATCTACGTGCCTAAACACATAGCAAAATCAAAACACCTAAAGAAACAAAGCGTAAAAGAACCAAGCCTTTTATTAGCGATGCAGGTCTGTGGCGGGGAGGACGAGGTGGCGATGGTGGTGGTCGTGTTGTGTGTTGCACATACATGTCTCTCTCAATCTGCCTGCCTCAATGCATGGCAAAATCAAAATACCTAAAGAAACCAAACGTAAAGGAACCAAGCCTTTTCTTTAGGATGCAGGTCTGTGGCGGGGAGGACGAGGTGGCGATGGTGGTGGTCGTGTTGTGTGTTGCACATACATGTCACTCTCAATCTGCCTGCCTCAACACATAGCAAAATCAAAACACCTAAAGAAACAAAACGTAAAAGAACCAAGCCTTTTCTTAGCGATGCCGGTCTGTGGCGGAACGGACGAGGTGGCGATGGTGTTGGTCGTGCTGGGTGTTGCACATACGTGTCTCTCTCAATCTGCCTGCAAGGAAAGAGCCTAACCTCAAGGGATGGGCAGAGTCGCAATAAAAAGGTAGCTGTAATCCCCTACATCCACCAACTGTCGCACAACCTAAAAAGAATTGGAAAAAGGGCAGGAGTAGACGTTATTTTCTCTGCTCCTCACCGGCTTTCTAGACTCTGCAGGAAGGTCAACGGCTCTGGGGAAAAAGTTCCAGACTGCACAATTAAGCATCGGGATCCGTTCGTAGCATGCTCGTCGGGTGTCGTCTATTCGATTCCTTTACCCTGCGGCAGGAAGTACGTCGGCCAAACAGGCCGATGTATCAATAAGCGGTTACTGGAGCATAAAGCTAATGCTGAGGATAAAAGGTCCGGTAATTTGGCCATACACTGCCGTGATTGCAGTCCTTGCCGACGCGTCTCCCCCACTTTCAAGGAAACAGATATTTTGGCAAAAAACTTAAATCAACTGACTCGAGAAATCATTGAAGCAGCCACTATTACCAAGCTAAAAGATGAGTGCGTTAGCACACCATCAGTTGCATTGTTAGACAAAGAGTGTTCATTCCTCTCTGCTTTGATTTGATTCAGTGTATTCTTTTCGTTTCATTCCGTGATGATTTTTTTGCGATGTTTTCCTTTTTAAACTCTTCTGTATTCTTCTCTGTTATGTTTTATCGCCCACACGTTTTTTACGATTCTTTGCTTGTTTTTAGAGATCTGTTGTCTGTTCATTGTCATATTTTAGTGACCACCTTTTCTGCTTGTATTCTTTCGCGTCGGCTTCTTGGGTTTTTGCTTGGATCTGTTTTAACGCCTTTAGTTTCCGTCATCTTTTAGCTGTGCCGAATCTTTTACTCTCCCGCAGGTTTTTCCTGCACCTTTTATGCCTGTTTGTTCAGTTTTTAGTGCCTTCATCTTGTTACCTTTCATCGTCAGTCGTTTAGCCGTGTTGGTTGTTGGCTTCTTCGGGATCTTTTGGTACTTTTTGGAATTGTTTCTTACTTTCCCTGCATTTGCTCCCCCCGTTGGTTCTTTCTCTTCTTTTCTTTTTTCTTTTTTCTTTTTTCTTTTTTCTTGTTTCTTTTTTCTTTTTCCTTTTTTCTTTTCTTGCTTGTTTTGGCCGCGTTGTTGGTTATCAGTGGCGATAAGAATAGTTGGTCTATGTGTTGGCTCTTTCCATGCTCCCACCTGACTGTGTTGTGCGCGTGCGCATCATTCCCTCCAATTCTGTATAAAAGGCGCGGATCGGCCCCCTTCCGAAATAAAAGTTGTTAGTTAGCGCAGGTGTGTGTCCTTCTTGTTCTTGTCCTTTGTCTGCAAGCGCTGTGTTCTCAAGATGTACCCCAACCAACTCGCCCAGCAACAAACCTTGCTCAAGTTCATTCCTAATACAAGGGGCCCTTTTTTCTCGTTCAGTGTCGATCCGTGCCATCTTGTCTCGTTGATTTCGTCCGCTTCCTGCAAGGCTAGGATTCTGGGTTTCTGCGTGCGACACCAGATCTTACCGCCTGATGTTCTGAACCTGTCCGGTGGTCTTCGACCCTCGGCCGGCCATGGAAACCGGATTTGTAAGATTTTGCGCTCCGAATGGCAGCACCAAGCCCGTCTGCTCCGGCAACATCTTCAACTTCTGCTTGTGCCTCCGTCAACACCCATCTCGTGGAGCAAGTGGCGCGAGTTTTCGCGCATAATCGATAGCACCACTGAGTTCCTGTGGCAGAGTGCGCTCCCACGTCTCCGGTCGGCAGTTCCAAAGAAGCAAGCACCGGCCAGCAATCGTCTTCATCTTTTAGGAGGCGCCTGTAACATTCCCAAGGAATTCCAGCAGTTGCTCCAGTGCGGGCCCAAGTTCGCCATCGAACCAAGCCCCTCAGCCCCGGAATTACTGACCATGGTCAGGCAAGTCTCAAGGTCAGCTCCTGCAGCCGACATAGATCGTTGCGTCTCCGAAGGCGTTGACGTACTCAACCGCCACAGTCGTACCAGCAAAAAGCCACCTATTGGGAAGACTATCGCTTACTTGAAAAACAACTTGTCCCTGCTAACCGCTGACAAGGAAGGGGGTTTTGTTTTACTGCCGAAGGTTGTCTATTGTGAAAAAGCATCGTCCGCACTCAATTCCTGCTTTGACAAATGTCAGAACGTTGCCTTGACAAAAGTTAAGAGTACAGCAGGAAAGTTGTGCCAACGGTTGAACCTCGATAAACTTTCCCGCTCGATAACAGATAGCAGAAGAATGTCCCTCAGCTTATTTTTTACCGCAAAAACACATAAACCCGAGTGCCCGCTTCGTGTAATCGTTTCAGAGAATGACACTTGGCAAAAATTGGTTGCCAACTTTCTTCAAGCCTATCTCAGCGTTCTCGCAGTAGAAGACCCGTTCCTAGTAAAAAACTCAAGTGATACCATACACTTCTTGCGAGAACATGGCAGCAGGGCCTACCTAGGTTTCTCCGTTGACGTGAAAGACCTCTACTATTCAATTCCGCACGACGATCTGCTCCTTTGTGTAAACGAGTGTATCGACAAACACGGAGCTGTGGCTTTTCAAAATGCATGTGGCGTTTCTGCTAGTGGCTTTTTAGAATTATTGTCTGTATATCTTAGGTCTACCTATGCTGAGTGGAATGGATCTCTTTTTATACAGAAGCAGGGCATATGTATTGGGTCGTGCATCGCCCCTATCCTGAGCGACCTCTTCTTGGCCATGCGTGACAGAGAAGTAAGCACAAAGATTGCAAATTCACCGGTACTAAAGATATTCAGATATGTCGATGATTATCTAATTTTTCTCGACTGCCCAGGCAATGCTTCCATGACTGAAGTTTCCAAGGTTCTAGGCATTTTTAGGGAGTCTTTTCATCCCCTCGTTTTATCGCATGAAGTTCCAGAAAATAGCTGTCTTCGCTTTCTTGAACTTAAGCTGCACTTCTTACCCGATCACGTATGCTGGATCTTCGAACCAAGGGCCAATAAGCCACTTTTACCGTATGAGTCAGCTCATTCGAAATTGGTCAAGAGAAACATAATCCAGGCCACCTTCAATAACGCATTACTCAAGTCCTGCGCGCACAGTCTTGAAAGCAGTTTCTTTAACCAAGCGCAGAGGCTTCTCAGCTCTGGGTACCCGGCCCTACTCCAATCCTCAGTTGCTCAAAAAATGTTGAAAACGAGGCAAGGAAAGAGCCTAACCTCAAGGGATGGGCAGAGTCGCAATAAAAAGGTAGCTGTAATCCCCTACATCCACCAACTGTCGCACAACCTAAAAAGAATTGGAAAAAGGGCAGGAGTAGACGTTATTTTCTCTGCTCCTCACCGGCTTTCTAGACTCTGCAGGAAGGTCAACGGCTCTGGGGAAAAAGTTCCAGACTGCACAATTAAGCATCGGGATCCGTTCGTAGCATGCTCGTCGGGTGTCGTCTATTCGATTCCTTTACCCTGCGGCAGGAAGTACGTCGGCCAAACAGGCCGATGTATCAATAAGCGGTTACTGGAGCATAAAGCTAATGCTGAGGATAAAAGGTCCGGTAATTTGGCCATACACTGCCGTGATTGCAGTCCTTGCCGACGCGTCTCCCCCACTTTCAAGGAAACAGATATTTTGGCAAAAAACTTAAATCAACTGACTCGAGAAATCATTGAAGCAGCCACTATTACCAAGCTAAAAGATGAGTGCGTTAGCACACCATCAGTTGCATTGTTAGACAAAGAGTGTTCATTCCTCTCTGCTTTGATTTGATTCAGTGTATTCTTTTCGTTTCATTCCGTGATGATTTTTTTGCGATGTTTTCCTTTTTAAACTCTTCTGTATTCTTCTCTGTTATGCTTTATCGCCCACACGTTTTTTACGATTCTTTGCTTGTTTTTAGAGATCTGTTGTCTGTTCAATGTCATATTTTAGTGACCACCTTTTCTGCTTGTATTCTTTCGCGTCGGCTTCTTGGGTTTTTGCTTGGATCTGTTTTAACGCCTTTAGTTTCCGTCATCTTTTAGCTGTGCCGAATCTTTTACTCTCCCGCAGGTTTTTCCTGCACCTTTTATGCCTGTTTGTTCAGTTTTTAGTGCCTTCATCTTGTTACCTTTCATCGTCAGTCGTTTAGCCGTGTTGGTTGTTGGCTTCTTCGGGATCTTTTGGTACTTTTTGGAATTGTTTCTTACTTTCCCTGCATTTGCTCCCCCCGTTGGTTCTTTCTCTTCTTTTCTTTTTTCTTTTTTCTTTTTTTCTTGTTTCTTTTTTCTTTTTTCTTTTCTTGCTTGTTTTGGCCGCGTTGTTGGTTATCAGTGGCGATAAGAATAGTTGGTCTATGTGTTGGCTCTTTCCATGCTCCCACCTGACTGTGTTGTGCGCGTGCGCATCATTCCCTCCAATTCTGTATAAAAGGCGCGGATCGGCCCCCTTCCGAAATAAAAGTTGTTAGTTAGCGCAGGTGTGTGTCCTTCTTGTTCTGGTCCTTTGTCTGCAAGCGCTGTGTTCTCAAGATGTACCCCAACCAACTCGCCCAGCAACAAACCTTGCCTCAATACATCACAAAATCAAAACAACTAAATAAACAAAACGTAAAAGAACCAAGCTTTTTCTTTAGGATGCCGGTCTGTGGCGGAAGGGGGCCGAGGTAGCGACGGTGGTGGAAGTGTTTTATATTGCACATACATGTCTCTCTCAATCTGCCTGCCTCAATACATAGCAAAATCAAAACACCTAAAGAAACAAAACGTAAAAGAACCAAGCCTTTTCTTAGCGAGGCCGGTCTGTGGCGGGAGGGACGAGGTGGCGATGGTGGTGGTCGTGTTGAGTGTTGCACATGCATGTCTCTCTCAATCTGCCTGCCTCAACACATAGCAAAATCAAAACACCTAGAGAAACAAAACGTAAAGGAACCAAGCCTTTTCTTTAGGATGCCGGTCTGTGGCGGAGAGGAGGAGGTGGCGATGGTATTGGACGTGTTGGGTGTTGCACATACATGTCTGTCTCAATCTGCCTGCCGCAATACATAGCAAAATCAAAACACCTAAAGAAACAAACCGTAAAAGAACCAAGCCTTTTCTTAGCGATGCCGGTCAGTGGCGGGAGGGACGAGGTGGCGATGGTGGTGGTCGTGTTGTGTGTTGCACATGCATGTCTCTCTCAATCTGCCTGTCTCAATACATAGCAAAATCAAAACACCATAAGAAACAAAACGTAAAAGAACCAAGACTTTTCTTAGCGATGCCTGTCTGTGGCGGGAGGGACGAGGTGGCGGTGGTGGTGGTCGTGTTGTGTGTTGCACATACATGTCTTTCTCAATCTGCCTGTCTCAATACATAGCAAAATCAAAACAGCTAAAGAAACAAAACGTAAAACAACCAAGCCTTTTCTTAGCGATGCCGGTCTGTGGCGGGGGGGGGGGGGGTGGCGATGGTGGTGGTCGTGTTTTATATTGCACATACATGTCTCTCTCAATCTGCCTGCCTCAATACATAGCAAAATCAAAACACCTAAAGAAACAAAACATAAAAAACCAAGCCTTTTCTTTAGGATGCCGGTCTGTGGCGGAGAGGAGGAGGTGGCGACGGTATTGGACGTGTTGTGTGTTGCACATACATGTCTCGCTCAATCTGCCTGCCGCAATACATAGCAAAATCAAAACACCTAAAGAAACAAAACGTAAAAGAACCAAGCCTTTTCTTAGCGATGCCGGTCAGTGGCGGGAGGGACGAGGTGGCGATGGTGGTGGTCGTGTTGTGTGTTGCACATACATGTCTCGCTCAATCTGCCTGTCTCAATACATAGCAAAATCAAAACACCTAGAGAAACAAAACGTAAAAGAACAAAGACTTTTCTTAGCGATGCCGGTCTGTGGCGGGAGGGACGAGGTGGCGGTGGTGGTGGTCGTGTTGTGTGTTGCACATACATGTCTGTCTCAATCTGCCTGCCGCAATACATAGCAAAATCAAAACACCTAAAGAAACAAAACGTAAAAGAACCAAACCTTTTCTTAGCGATGCCGGTCAGTGGCGGGAGGGACGAGGTGGCGATGGTGGTGGTCGTGTTGTGTGTTGCACATACATGTCTCTCTCAATCTGCCTGTCTCAATACATAGCAAAATCAAAACACCTAAAGAAACAAAACGTAAAAGAACCAAGACTTTTCTTAGCGATGCCGGTCTGTGGTGGGAGGGACCAGGTGGCGGTGGTGGTGGTCGTGTTGTGTGTAGCACATACATGTCTTTCTCAATCTGCCTGTCTCAATACATAGCAAAATCAAAACACTTAAAGAAACAAAACGTAAAACAACCAAGCCTTTTCTTAGCGATGCCGGTCTGTGGCGGGAGGGACGAGGTGGCGATGGTGGTGGTCGTGTTGTGTGTTCCACATACATGTCTCTCTCAATCTGCCTGCCTCAACACATAGCAAAATCAAAACACCTAAAGAAACAAAACGTGAAAGAACCAAGCCTTTTCTTAGCGATGCCGGTCAGTGGCGGGAGGGACGAGGTGGCGATGGTGGTGGTCGTGTTGTGTGTTGCACATACATGTCTCTCAATCTGCCTGTCTCAATACATAGCAAAATCAAAGCACCTAAAGAAACAAAGTGTGAAAGAACCAAGCCTTTTTCTTAGCGATGCCGGTCTGTGGCGGGGAGGACGAGGTGGCGATGGTGGTTGTCGTGTTGTGTGTTGCAAATACATGTCTCTCTCATTCTGCCTGCCTCAATACATAGCAAATTTAAAACACCTAAATAAACAAAACGTAAAGGAACCAAGCCTTTTCTTAGCGATGCAGGCCTGTGGCAGGGAGGACGAGGTGGCGATGGTGGTGGTCGTGTTGTGTGCTGCACATACATGTCTCTCTCAATCTGCCTGCCTCAACACATCGCAAAATCAAAACACCTAAAGAAACAAAGCGTAAAAGAACCAAGCCTTATCTTAGAGAGGCCGGTCTGTGGCGGGATAGATGAAGTGGCGATGGTGATGGTCGTGTTGTGTGTTGCCGTGAAGGAAAATGAAACGTTGGGCATGAAAGGACAACTTTAACCTGGAAGAACAGTTTGGGGAACCTGAAAGAGCTTCACGCCATGAAGAAAAAGGTCACCGAGAGCCCCGTGATCGCTCGAGTGTTGCAAACCGGACCCCTTTTCCGACGTGTACGCGAGCGCCCATGCGCTGGCGACGATATCTATCATGGATTGATTGATATCCGCGCCTCGCAGAGGTTCGCTGGCGTCCTCTGCAGCGCGCATGAGCAAAGCGGTTCTGGCGTACGCCAAGACCGCCGACGCTCGCCGCGTACGCGCAGGAAGCAGCCTTGGAGTTTGTATTTGAGTTTCCCTAACCAGCCGCCTCAACATACGATGCCGAGCACACGGCGCAGGAGATTTTGTGTACCACGTTTCGAGCCTTTTCTTTAGGATGCCGGTCTGTGGCCGGAGGGACGATGTGGCGATGGTGGTGGTCGTGTTGTGTGTTGCACATACATGTCTCTCTCAATCTGCGTGCCTCAATACATAGCAAAATCAAAACACCTAAAGAAACAAAACGTAAAAAACAAAATCTTTTCATAGCGATGCCGGCCTGTGGCGGGAGGGACGAGGTGGCGATGGCGGTGGTCGTGTTGTGTGTTGCACATACATGTCTCTCTCAATCTGCCTGCTTCAATAGATAGCAAAATCAAAACACCTAAAGAAACAAAACGTAAAAGAACCAAGCCTTTTTTAGCGATGCTGGTCTGTGGCGGGGAGGACGAGGTGGCGATGGTGATGGTCGTGTTGTGTGTTGCACATGTATGTCTCTCTCAATCTGCCTCCCTCAATGCATGGCAAAATCAAAACACCTAAAGAAACAAAACGTAAAGAAACCAAGACTTTTTCTTAGCGATGCCGGTCTGTGGCGGGAGGGACGAGGCGGTGATGGTGGGGGTCGTGTTGTGTGTTGCACATACATGTCTGTCTCAATCTACCTGCCTCAATACATAGCAAAATCAAAACACCTAAAGAAACAAAACGTAATAAAAACAAGCCTTTTCTTAGCGATGCCGGTCTGTGGCGGAAGGGACGAGGTGGCGATGGTGGTGGTCGTGTTGTGTGCTGCACATACATGTTTCTCTCGATCTGCCTGCCTCAATACATGGCAAAATCAAAACACCTAAAGAAACAATACGTAAAGGAACCAAGCCTTTTGTTTAGGATGCCGGTGTGTGGCGGGGAGGATGAGGTAGCGATGGTGGTGGTCGTGTTGTGTGTCGCACATACATGTCTCTCTCAATCTACCAGCCTCAACAAATAGCAAAATCAAAACGCCCAAAGAATCAAAATGTAAAAGAACCAAGCCTTTTCTTAGCGATGCAGGTCTGTGGCGGGGAGGACGAGGTGGCGATGGTGGTTGTCGTGTTGTGTGTTGCACATACATGTCTCTCTCAATCTGCCTGCCTCAATGCATGGCAAAATCAAAATACCTAAAGAAAGCAAACGTAAAGAAACCAAGCCTTTTCTTTAGGATGCACGTCTGTGGCAGGGAGGACGAGGTGGCGATGGTGGTGGTCGTGTTGTGTGTTGCACATACATGTCACTCTCAATCTGCCTGCCTCAACACATAGCAAAATCAAAACACCTAAAGTAACAAAACGTAAAAGAACAAAGCCTTTTCTTAGCGATGCCGGTCTGTGGCGGAACGGACGAGGTGGCGATGGTGGTGGTCGTGCTGGGTGTTGCACATACGTGTCTCTCTCAATCTGCCTGCCTCAATACATCACAAAATCAAAACAACTAAATAAACAAAACGTAAAAGAACCCAGCTTTTTCTTTAGGATGCCGGTCTGTGGCGGAAGAGGGCCGAGGTAGCGACGGTGGTGGAAGTGTTTTATATTGCACATACATGTCTCTCTCAATCTGCCTGCCTCAATACATAGCAAAATCAAAGCACCTAAAGAAACAAAACGTAAAAAAACCAAGCCTTTTCTTTAGGATGCCGGTCTGTCGCGTGAAGGACGAGGTGGCGATGGTGGTGGTCGTGTTGTGTGTTGCACATACATGTCTCTCTCAATCTGCCTGTCTCAATACATAGCAAAATCAAAACACCAAAAGAAACAAAACGTAAAAGAACCAAGACTTTTCTTAGCGATGCCGGTCTGTGGTGGGAGGGACGAGGTGGTGGTGGTGGTGGTCGTGTTGTGTGTTGCACATACATGTGTTTCTCAATCTGCCTGTCTCAATACATAGCAAAATCAAAACACCTAAAGAAACAAAGCGTAAAACAACCAAGCCTTTTCTTAGCGATGCCGGACTGTGGCGGGAGGGACGAGGTGGCGATGGTGGTGGTCGTGTTGTGTGTTCCACATACATGTCTCTCTCAGTCTGGCTGCCTCAACACATAGCAAAATCAAACACCTAAAGAAACAAAACGTAAAAAAAACAAGCCTTTTCTTAGCGATGCCGGTCAGTGGCGGGAGGGACGAGGTGGCGATGGTGGTGGTCGTGTTGTGTGTTGCACATACATGTCTCTCTCAATCTGCCTGTCTCAATACATAGCAAAATCAAAACACCAAAAAAACAAAGCGTAAAAGAACCAAGCCTTTTTCTTAGCGATGCCGCTCTGTGGCGGGGAGGACGAGGTGGCGATGGTGGTGGTCGTGTTGTGTGTTGCACATACATGTCTCTCTCAACCTGCCTGTCTCAATACATAGCAAAATCAAAACACCTAGAGAAACAAAACGTAAAGGAACCAAGCCTTTTCTTAGCGATGCAGGTCTGTGGCGGGGAGCACAAGGTGGCGATGGTGGTGGTCGTGTTGTGTGTTGCACATACATGTCTCTCTCAATCTGCCGGCCTCAATACATAGCAAAATCAGAACACCGAAAGAAACAAAACGTAAAAGAACCAAGACTTTTTCTTAGCGATGCCGGTATGTGGCGGGAGGGACGAGCTGGTGATGGTGGGGGTCGTGTTGTGCGTTGCACATACATGTCTCTCTCAATCTACCTGCCTCAATACATAGCAAAATCAAAACACCTAAAGAAACAAAACGTATAAAAAACAAGCCTTTTCTTAGCGATGCCGGTCAGTGGCGGGAGGGGCGAGGTGGCGATGGTGGTGGTCGTGTTGTGTGCTGCACATACATGTCTCTCTCAATCTCCCTCCCTCAATACATGGCAAAATCAAAACACCTAAAGAAACAAAACGTAAAGGCACGAAGCCTTTTATTTAGGATGCCGGTGTGTGGCGGGGAGGACGAGGTGGCGATGGTGGTGGTCGTGTTGTGTGTTACACATACATGTCTCTCTCAACCTCCCTGCCTCAATACATGGCAAAATCAAAACACCTAAAGAATCAAAACGTAAAGGAACCAAGCCTTTTCTTTAGGATGCCGGTCTGTGGCAGGCAGGACGAGGTGGCGATGGTGGTGCTCGTATTGTGTGTTGCACACACATGTCTCTCTCAATCTACGTGCCTAAACACATAGCAAAATCAAAACACCTAAAGAAACAAAGCGTAAAAGAACCAAGCCTTTTATTAGCGATGCAGGTCTGTGGCAGGGAGGACGAGGTGGCGATGGTGGTGGTCGTGTTGTGTGTTGCACATACATGTCTCTCTCAATCTGCCTGCCTCAATGCATGGCAAAATCAAAATACCTAAAGAAACCAAACGTAAAGGAACCAAGCCTTTTCTTTAGGATGCAGGTCTGTGGCGGGGAGGACGAGGTGGCGATGGTGATGGTCGTGTTGTGTGTTGCACATACATGTCACTCTCAATCTGCCTGCCTCAACACATAGCAAAATCAAAACACATAAAGAAACAAAACGTAAAAGAACCAAGCCTTTTCTTAGCGATGCCGGTCTGTGGCGGAACGGACGAGGTGGCGATGGTGTTGGTCGTGCTGGGTGTTGCACATACGTGTCTCTCTCATTCTGCCTGCCTCAATACATAGAAAAATCAAAACACCTAGAGAAACAAAACGTAAAGGAACCAAGCCTTTTCTTTAGGATGCCGGTCTGTGGCGGAGAGGAGGAGGTGGCGACGGTATTGGACGTGTTGTGTGTTGCATATACATGTCTGTCTCAATCTGCCTGCCGCAATACATAGCAAAATCAAAACACCTAAAGAAACAAAACGTAAAAGAACAAAAACTTTTCATAGCGATGCCGGCCTGTGGCGGGAGGGACGAGGTGGCGATGGCGGTGGTCGTGTTGTGTGTTGCACATACATGTCTCTCTCAATCTGCCTGCCTCAGTACATAGCAAAATGAAAACACCGAAAGAAACAAAACGTTAAAGAACCAAGACTTTTTCTCAGCGATGCCAGTCTGTGGCGGGAGGGACGAGGTGGTGATGGTGGGGGTCGTGTTGTGTGTTGCACATACATGTCTGTCTCAATCTACCTGCCTCAATACATAGCAAAATCAAAACTCCTAAAGAAACAAAACCTAAAAAACAAGCCTTTTCTTAGCATGAATTAAAGGACTAGCGCAAATAACAAAGACACAGACATAGAAGTAGACAGGACGAGCGCTGGTCCTGTCTACTTCTATGTCTGTGTCTTTGTTATTTGCGCTAGTCCTTTATTTCATGATGAAACACCAACTAGCCCAGCTTTCCGCCTTGATTACTTTTCTTAGCGATGCCGGTCTGTGGCGGGAGGGACGAGGTGACGATGGTGGTGGTCGTGTTGTGTGCTGCACATACATGTCTCTCTCGATCTGCCTGCCTCAATACATGGCAAAATCAAAACACCTAAAGAAACAAAACGTAAAGGAACCAAGGCTTTTCTTTAGGATGCCGGTGTGTGGCGGGGAGGATAAGGTAGCGATGGTGGTGGTCGTGTTGTGTGTTGCACATACATGTCTCTCTCAATCTACCAGCCTCAACACATAGCAAAATCAAAACGCCTAAAGAAACAAAATGTAAAAGAACCAAGCCTTTTCTAAGCGATGCCGGCCTGTGGCGGGAGGGACGAGGTGGCGATGGCGGTGGTCGTGTTGTGTGTTGCACATACATGTCTCTCTCAATCTGCCTGCTTCAATAGATAGCAAAATCAAAACACCTAAAGAAACAAAACGTAAAGAAACCAAGCCTTTTCTTTAGGATGCCGGTCTGTGGCGGGGAGCACAAGGTGGCGATGGTGGTGGTCGTGTTGTGTGTTGCACATACATGTCTCTCTCAATCTGCCTGCCTCAATACATAGCAAAATCAAAACACCGAAAGAAACAAAACGTAAAAGAACCAAGACTTTCTTAGCGATGCCGGTCTGTGGCGGGAGGGACGAGGTGGTGATGGTGGGGGTCGTGTTGTGTGTTGCACATACATGTCTCTCTCAATCTACCCGCCTCAATACATAGCAAATTTAAAACACCTAAAGAAACAAAACGTAAAGGAACCAAGCCTTTTCTTAGCGATGCAGGCCTGTGGCAGGGAGGATGAGGTGGCGATGGTGGTGGTCGTGTTGTGTGCTGCACATACATGTCTCTCTCAATCTGCCTGCCTCAACACATAGCAAAATCAAAACACCTAAAGAAACAAAGCGTAAAAGAACCAAGCTTTATCTTAGAGAGGCCGGTCTGTGGCGGGATAGATGAAGTGGCGATGGTGATGGTCGTGTTGTGTGTTGCCGTGAAGGAAAATGAAACGTTGGGCATGAAAGGACAACTTTAACCTGGAAGAAAAGTTTGGGGAACCTGAAAGAGCTTCACGCCATGAAGAAAAAGGTCACCGAGAGCCCCGTGATCGCTCGAGTGTTGCAAACCGGACCCCTTTTCCGACGTGTACGCGAGCGCCCATGCGCTGGCGACGATATCTATCATGGATTGATTGATATCCGCGCCTCGCAGAGGTTCGCTGGCGTCCTCTGAAGCGCGCATGAGCAAAGCGGTTCTGGCGTACGCCAAGACCGCCGACGCTCGCCGCGTACGCGCAGGAAGCAGCCTTGGAGTTTGTACTTGAGTTTCCCCAACCAGCCGCCTCAACATACGATGCCGAGCACACGGCGCAGGAGATTTTGTGTACCACGTTTCGAGCCTTTTCTTTAGGATGCCGGTCTGTGGCCGGAGGGACGATGTGGCGATGGTGGTGGTCGTGTTGTGTGTTGCACATACATGTCTCTCTCAATCTGCGTGCCTCAATACATAGCAAAATCAAAACACCTAAAGAAACAAAACGTAAAAAACAAAATCTTTTCATAGCGATGCCGGCCTGTGGCGGGAGGGACGAGGTGGCGATGGCGGTGGTCGTGTTGTGTGTTGCACATACATGTCTCTCTCAATCTGCCTGCTTCAAAGATAGCAAAATCAAAACACCTAAAGAAACAAAACGTAAAAGAACCAAGCCTTTTTTAGCGATGCTGGTCTGTGGCGGGGAGGACGAGGTGGCGATGGTGGTGGTCGTGTTGTGTGTTGCACATGTATGTCTCTCTCAATCTGCCTCCCTCAATGCATGGCAAAATCAAAACACCTAAAGAAACAAAACGTAAAGAAACCAAGACTTTTTCTTAGCGATGCCGGTCTGTGGCGGGAGGGACGAGGTGGTGATGGTGGGGGTCGTGTTGTGTGTTGCACATACATGTCTGTCTCAATCTACCTGCCTCAATACATAGCAAAATCAAAACACCTAAAGAAACAAAACGTAATAAAAACAAGCCTTTTCTTGGCGATGCCGGTCTGTGGCGGAAGGGACGAGGTGGCGATGGTGGTGGTCGTGTTGTGTGCTGCACATACATGTCTCTCTCGATCTGCCTGCCTCAATACATGGCAAAATCAAAACACCTAAAGAAAGAATACGTAAAGGAACCAAGCCTTTTCTTTAGGATGCCGGTGTGTGGCGGGGAGGATGAGGTAGCGATGGTGGTGGTCGTGTTGTGTGTCGAACATACATGTCTCTCTCAATCTACCAGCCTCAACACATAGCAAAATCAAAACGCCCAAAGAAACAAAATGTAAAAGAACCAAGCCTTTTCTTAGCGATGCAGGTCTGTGGAGGGGAGGACGAGGTGGCGATGGTGGTTGTCGTGTTGTGTGTTGCACATACATGTCTCTCTCAATCTGCCTGCCTCAATGCATGGCAAAATCAAAATACCTAAAGAAAGCAAACGTAAAGAAACCAAGCCTTTCCTTTAGGATGCACGTCTGTGGCAGGGAGGACGAGGTGGCGATGGTGGTGGTCGTGTTGTGTGTTGCACATACATGTCACTCTCAATCTGCCTGCCTCAACACATAGAAAAATCAAAACACCTAAAGTAACAAAACGTAAAAGAACCAAGCCTTTTCTTAGCGATGCCGGTCTGTGGCGGAACGGACGAGGTGGCGATGGTGGTGGTCGTGTTGTGTGTTGCACATACATGTCTCTCTCAATCTGCCTGCCTCAATACATCACAAAATCAAAACAACTAAAGAAACAAAACGTGAAAGAACCAAGCCATTTCTTTAGGATGCCGGTCTGTGGCCGGGGGGGGGGGCGATGGTGGTGGTCGTGTTTTATATTGCACATACATGTCTCTCTCAATCTGCCTGCCTCAATACATAGCAAAATCAAAGCACCTAAAGAAACAAAACGTAAAAAAACCAAGCCTTTTCTTTAGGATGCCGGTCTGTGGCGGGAAGGACGAGGTGGCGATGGTGGTGGTCGTGTTGTGTGTTGCACATACATGTCTCTCTCAATCTGCCAGTCTCAATACATAGCAAAATCAAAACACCTAAAGAAACAATACGTAAAAGAACCAAGACTTTTCTTAGCGATGCCGGTCTGTGGTGGGAGGGACGAGGTGGCGGTGGTGGTGGTCGTGTTGTGTGTTGCACATACATGTCTTTCTCAATCTGCCTGTCTCAATACATAGCAAAATCAAAACACCTAAAGAAACAAAACGTAAAACAACCAGGCCTTTTCTTAGCGATGCCGGACTGTGGCGGGAGGGACGCGGTGGCGATGGTGGTGGTCGTGTTGTGTGTTGCACATACATGTCTCTCTCAATCTGCCTGTCTCAATACATAGCAAAATCAAAACACCAAAAAAACAAAGCGTAAAAGAACCAAGCCTTTTTCTTAGCGATGCCGGTCTGTGGCGGGGAGGACGAGGTGGCGATGGTGGTGGTCGTGTTGTGTGTTGCACATACATGTCTCTCTCAATCTGCCTGTCTCAATACATAGCAAAATCAAAACACCTAGAGAAACAAAACGTAAAGGAACCAAGCCTTTTCTTAGCGATGCAGGTCTGTGGCGGGGAGCACAAGGTGGCGATGGTGGTGGTCGTGTTGTGTGTTGCACATACATGTCTCTCTCAATCTGCCGGCCTCAATACATAGCAAAATCAGAACACCGAAAGAAACAAAACGTAAAAGAACCAAGACTTTTTCTTAGCGATGCCGGTATGTGGCGGGAGGGACGAGCTGGTGATGGTGGGGGTCGTGTTGTGCGTTGCACATACATGTCTCTCTCAATCTACCTGCCTCAATACATAGCAAAATCAAAACACCTAAAGAAACAAAACGTATAAAAAACAAGCCTTTTCTTAGCGATGCCGGTCAGTGGCGGGAGGGGCGAGGTGGCGATGGTGGTGGTCGTGTTGTGTGCTGCACATACATGTCTCTCTCAATCTCCCTCCCTCAATACATGGCAAAATCAAAACACCTAAAGAAACAAAACGTAAAGGCACGAAGCCTTTTATTTAGGATGCCGGTGTGTGGCGGGGAGGACGAGGTAGCGATGGTGGTGGTCGTGTTGTGTGTTACACATACATGTCTCTCTCAACCTCCCTGCCTCAATACATGGCAAAATCAAAACACCTAAAGAATCAAAACGTAAAGGAACCAAGCCTTTTCTTTAGGATGCCGGTCTGTGGCAGGCAGGACGAGGTGGCGATTGTGGTGCTCGTGTTGTGTGTTGCACATACATGTCTCTCTCAATCTACGTGCCTAAACACATAGCAAAATCAAAACACCTAAAGAAACAAAGCGTAAAAGAACCAAGCCTTTTATTAGCGATGCAGGTCTGTGGCGGGGAGGACGAGGTGGCGATGGTGGTGGTCGTGTTGTGTGTTGCACATACATGTCTCTCTCAATCTGCCTGCCTCAATGCATGGCAAAATCAAAATACCTAAAGAAACCAAACGTAAAGGAACCAAGCCTTTTCTTTAGGATGCAGGTCTGTGGCGGGGAGGACGAGGTGGCGATGGTGGTGGTCGTGTTGTGTGTTGCACATACATGTCACTCTCAATCTGCCTGCCTCAACACATAGCAAAATCAAAACACCTAAAGAAACAAAACGTAAAAGAACCAAGCCTTTTCTTTGCGATGCCGGTCTGTGGCGGAACGGACGAGGTGGCGATGGTGTTGGTCGTGCTGGGTGTTGCACATACATGTCTCTCTCAATCTGCCTGCCTCAATACATAGCAAAATCAAAACACCTAAAGAAACAAAACGTAAAAGAACCAAGCTTTTTCTTTAGGATGCCGGTCTGTGGCGGAAGGGGGCCGAGGTAGCGACGGTGGTGGTCGTGTTGAGTGTTGCACATGCATGTCTCTCTCAATCTGCCTGCCTCAACACATAGCAATATCAAAACACCTAGACAAACAAAACGTAAAGGAACCAAGCCTTTTCTTTAAGATGCCGGTCTGTGGCGGAGAGGAGGAGGTGGCGATGGTATTGGACGTGTTGTGTGTTGCACATACATGTCTGTCTCAATCTGCCTGCCGCAATACATAGCAAAATCAAAACACCTAAAGAAACAAACCGTAAAAGAACCAAGCCTTTTCTTAGCGATGCCGGTCAGTGGCGGGAGGGACGAGGTGGCGATGGTGGTGGTCGTGTTGTGTGTTGCACATGCATGTCTCTCTCAATCTGCCTGTCTCAATACATAGCAAAATCAAAACACCTAAAGAAACAAAACGTAAAAGAACCAAGACTTTTCTTAGCGATGCCGGTCTGTGGCGGGAGGGACGAGGTGGCGGTGGTGGTGGCCGTGTTGTGTGTTGCACATACATGTCTTTCTCAATCTGCCTGTCTCAATACATAGCAAAATCAAAACAGCTAAAGAAACAAAACGTAAAACAACCAAGCCTTTTCTTAGCGATGCCGGTCTGTGGCGGGGGGGGGGGGTGGCGATGGTGGTGGTCGTGTTTTATATTGCACATACATGTCTCTCTCAATCTGCCTGCCTCAATACATAGCAAAATCAAAACACCTAAAGAAACAAAACATTAAAAAACCAAGCCTTTTCTTTAGGATGCCGGTCTGTGGCGGAGAGGAGGAGGTGGCGACGGTATTGGACGTGTTGTGTGTTGCACATACATATCTGTCTCAATCTGCCTGCCGCAATACATAGCAAAATCAAAACACCTAAAGAAACAAAACGTAAAAGAACCAAGCCTTTTCTTAGCGATGCCGGTCAGTGGCGGGAGGGACGAGGTGGCGATGGTGGTGGTCGTGTTGTGTGTTGCACATACATGTCTCGCTCAATCTGCCTGTCTCAATACATAGCAAAATCAAAACACCTAAAGAAACAAAACGTAAAAGAACAAAGACTTTTCTTAGCGATGACGGTCTGTGGCGGGAGGGACGAGGTGGCGGTGGTGGTGGTCGTGTTGTGTGTTGCACATACATGTCTGTCTCAATCTGCCTGCCGCAATACATAGCAAAATCAAAACACCTAAAGAATCAAAACGTAAAGGAACCAAGCCTTTTCTTTAGGATGCCGGTCTGTGGCAGGCAGGACGAGGTGGCGATTGTGGTGCTCGTGTTGTGTGTTGCACATACATGTCTCTCTCAATCTACGTGCCTAAACACATAGCAAAACCAAAACACCTAAAGAAACAAAGCGTAAAAGAACCAAGCCTTTTATTAGCGATGCAGGTCTGTGGCGGGGAGGACGAGGTGGCGATGGTGGTGGTCGTGTTGTGTGTTGCACATACATGTCTCTCTCAATCTGCCTGCCTCAATGCATGGCAAAATCAAAATACCTAAAGAAACCAAACGTAAAGGAACCAAGCCTTTTCTTTAGGATGCAGGTCTGTGGCGGGGAGGACGAGGTGGCGATGGTGGTGGTCGTGTTGTGTGTTGCACATACATGTCACTCTCAATCTGCCTGCCTCAACACATAGCAAAATCAAAACACCTAAAGAAACAAAACGTAAAAGAACCAAGCCTTTTCTTTGCGATGCCGGTCTGTGGCGGAACGGACGAGGTGGCGATGGTGTTGGTCGTGCTGGGTGTTGCACATACATGTCTCTCTCAATCTGCCTGCCTCAATACATAGCAAAATCAAAACACCTAAAGAAACAAAACGTAAAAGAACCAAGCTTTTTCTTTAGGATGCCGGTCTGTGGCGGAAGGGGGCCGAGGTAGCGACGGTGGTGGTCGTGTTGAGTGTTGCACATGCATGTCTCTCTCAATCTGCCTGCCTCAACACATAGCAATATCAAAACACCTAGACAAACAAAACGTAAAGGAACCAAGCCTTTTCTTTAAGATGCCGGTCTGTGGCGGAGAGGAGGAGGTGGCGATGGTATTGGACGTGTTGTGTGTTGCACATACATGTCTGTCTCAATCTGCCTGCCGCAATACATAGCAAAATCAAAACACCTAAAGAAACAAACCGTAAAAGAACCAAGCCTTTTCTTAGCGATGCCGGTCAGTGGCGGGAGGGACGAGGTGGCGATGGTGGTGGTCGTGTTGTGTGTTGCACATGCATGTCTCTCTCAATCTGCCTGTCTCAATACATAGCAAAATCAAAACACCTAAAGAAACAAAACGTAAAAGAACCAAGACTTTTCTTAGCGATGCCGGTCTGTGGCGGGAGGGACGAGGTGGCGGTGGTGGTGGCCGTGTTGTGTGTTGCACATACATGTCTTTCTCAATCTGCCTGTCTCAATACATAGCAAAATCAAAACAGCTAAAGAAACAAAACGTAAAACAACCAAGCCTTTTCTTAGCGATGCCGGTCTGTGGCGGGGGGGGGGGTGGCGATGGTGGTGGTCGTGTTTTATATTGCACATACATGTCTCTCTCAATCTGCCTGCCTCAATACATAGCAAAATCAAAACACCTAAAGAAACAAAACATTAAAAAACCAAGCCTTTTCTTTAGGATGCCGGTCTGTGGCGGAGAGGAGGAGGTGGCGACGGTATTGGACGTGTTGTGTGTTGCACATACATATCTGTCTCAATCTGCCTGCCGCAATACATAGCAAAATCAAAACACCTAAAGAAACAAAACGTAAAAGAACCAAGCCTTTTCTTAGCGATGCCGGTCAGTGGCGGGAGGGACGAGGTGGCGATGGTGGTGGTCGTGTTGTGTGTTGCACATACATGTCTCGCTCAATCTGCCTGTCTCAATACATAGCAAAATCAAAACACCTAAAGAAACAAAACGTAAAAGAACAAAGACTTTTCTTAGCGATGACGGTCTGTGGCGGGAGGGACGAGGTGGCGGTGGTGGTGGTCGTGTTGTGTGTTGCACATACATGTCTGTCTCAATCTGCCTGCCGCAATACATAGCAAAATCAAAACACCTAAAGAATCAAAACGTAAAGGAACCAAGCCTTTTCTTTAGGATGCCGGTCTGTGGCAGGCAGGACGAGGTGGCGATTGTGGTGCTCGTGTTGTGTGTTGCACATACATGTCTCTCTCAATCTACGTGCCTAAACACATAGCAAAACCAAAACACCTAAAGAAACAAAGCGTAAAAGAACCAAGCCTTTTATTAGCGATGCAGGTCTGTGGCGGGGAGGACGAGGTGGCGATGGTGGTGGTCGTGTTGTGTGTTGCACATACATGTCTCTCTCAATCTGCCTGCCTCAATGCATGGCAAAATCAAAATACCTAAAGAAACCAAACGTAAAGGAACCAAGCCTTTTCTTTAGGATGCAGGTCTGTGGCGGGGAGGACGAGGTGGCGATGGTGGTGGTCGTGTTGTGTGTTGCACATACATGTCACTCTCAATCTGCCTGCCTCAACACATAGCAAAATCAAAACACCTAAAGAAACAAAACGTAAAAGAACCAAGCCTTTTCTTTGCGATGCCGGTCTGTGGCGGAACGGACGAGGTGGCGATGGTGTTGGTCGTGCTGGGTGTTGCACATACATGTCTCTCTCAATCTGCCTGCCTCAATACATAGCAAAATCAAAACACCTAAAGAAACAAAACGTAAAAGAACCAAGCTTTTTCTTTAGGATGCCGGTCTGTGGCGGAAGGGGGCCGAGGTAGCGACGGTGGTGGTCGTGTTGAGTGTTGCACATGCATGTCTCTCTCAATCTGCCTGCCTCAACACATAGCAATATCAAAACACCTAGAGAAACAAAACGTAAAGGAACCAAGCCTTTTCTTTAAGATGCCGGTCTGTGGCGGAGAGGAGGAGGTGGCGATGGTATTGGACGTGTTGTGTGTTGCACATACATGTCTGTCTCAATCTGCCTGCCGCAATACATAGCAAAATCAAAACACCTAAAGAAACAAACCGTAAAAGAACCAAGCCTTTTCTTAGCGATGCCGGTCAGTGGCGGGAGGGACGAGGTGGCGATGGTGGTGGTCGTGTTGTGTGTTGCACATGCATGTCTCTCTCAATCTGCCTGTCTCAATACATAGCAAAATCAAAACACCTAAAGAAACAAAACGTAAAAGAACCAAGACTTTTCTTAGCGATGCCGGTCTGTGGCGGGAGGGACGAGGTGGCGGTGGTGGTGGTCGTGTTGTGTGTTGCACATACATGTCTTTCTCAATCTGCCTGTCTCAATACATAGCAAAATCAAAACAGCTAAAGAAACAAAACGTAAAACAACCAAGCCTTTTCTTAGCGATGCCGGTCTGTGGCGGGGGGGGGGGGGGGGGTGGCGATGCTGGTGGTCGTGTTTTATATTGCACATACATGTCTCTCTCAATCTGCCTGCCTCAATACATAGCAAAATCAAAACACCTAAAGAAACAAAACATTAAAAAACCAAGCCTTTTCTTTAGGATGCCGGTCTGTGGCGGAGAGGAGGAGGTGGCGACGGTATTGGACGTGTTGTGTGTTGCACATACATATCTGTCTCAATCTGCCTGCCGCAATACATAGCAAAATCAAAACACCTAAAGAAACAAAACGTAAAAGAACCAAGCCTTTTCTTAGCGATGCCGGTCAGTGGCGGGAGGGACGAGGTGGCGATGGTGGTGGTCGTGTTGTGTGTTGCACATACATGTCTCGCTCAATCTGCCTGTCTCAATACATAGCAAAATCAAAACACCTAAAGAAACAAAACGTAAAAGAACAAAGACTTTTCTTAGCGATGACGGTCTGTGGCGGGAGGGACGAGGTGGCGGTGGTGGTGGTCGTGTTGTGTGTTGCACATACATGTCTGTCTCAATCTGCCTGCCGCAATACATAGCAAAATCAAAACACCTAAAGAAACAAAACGTAAAAGAACCAAACCTTTTCTTAGCGATGCCGGTCAGTGGCGGGAGGGACGAGGTGGCGATGGTGGTGGTCGTGTTGTGTGTTGCACATACATGTCTCTCTCAATCTGCCTGTCTCAATACATAGCAAAATCAAAACACCTAAAGAAACAAAACGTAAAAGAACCAAGACTTTTCTTAGCGATGCCGGTCTGTGGTGGGAGGGACCAGGTGGCGGTGGTGGTGGTCGTGTTGTGTGTAGCACATACATGTCTTTCTCAATCTGCCTGTCTCAATACATAGCAAAATCAAAACACTTAAAGAAACAAAACGTAAAACAACCAAGCCTTTTCTTAGCGATGCCGGTCTGTGGCGGGAGGGACGAGGTGGCGATGGTGGTGGTCGTGTTGTGTGTTCCACATACATGTCTCTCTCAATCTGCCTGCCTCAACACATAGCAAAATCAAAACACCTAAAGAAACAAAACGTGAAAGAACCAAGCCTTTTCTTAGCGATGCCGGTCAGTGGCGGGAGGGACGAGGTGGCGATGACGGTGGTCGTGTTGTGTGTTGCACATACATGTCTCTCAATCTGCCTGTCTCAATACATAGCAAAATCAAAGCACCTAAAGAAACAAAGCGTGAAAGAACCAAGCCTTTTTCTTAGCGATGCCGGTCTGTGGCGGGGAGGACGAGGTGGCGATGGTGGTTGTCGTGTTGTGTGTTGCAAATACATGTCTCTCTCATTCTGCCTGCCTCAATACATAGAAAAATCAAAACGCCTAGAGAAACAAAACGTAAAGGAACCAAGCCTTTTCTTTAGGATGCCGGTCTGTGGCGGAGAGGAGGAGGTGGCGACGGTATTGGACGTGTTGTGTGTTGCATATACATGTCTGTCTCAATCTGCCTGCCGCAATACATAGCAAAATCAAAACACCTAAAGAAACAAAACGTAAAAGAACAAAAACTTTTCATAGCGATGCCGGCCTGTGGCGGGAGGGACGAGGTGGCGATGGCGGTGGTCGTGTTGTGTGTTGCACATACATGTCTCTCTCAATCTGCCTGCCTCAATACATAGCAAAATCAAAACACCTAAAGAAACAAAACCTAAAAAACAAGCCTTTTCTTAGCATGAATTAAAGGACTAGCGCAAATAACAAAGACACAGACATAGAAGTAGACAGGACGAGCGCTGGTCCTGTCTACTTCCATGTCTGTGTCTTTGTTATTTGCGCTAGTCCTTTATTTCATGATTTAACACCAACTAGCCCAGCTTTCCGCCTTGATTACTTTTCTTAGCGATGCCGGTCTGTGGCGGGAGGGACGAGGTGACGATGGTGGTGGTCGTGTTGTGTGCTGCACATACATGTCTCTCTCGATCTGCCTGCCTCAATACATGGCAAAATCAAAACACCTAAAGAAACAAAACGTAAAGGAACCAAGGCTTTTTTTTAGGATGCCGGTGTGTGGCGGGGAGGATAAGGTAGCGATGGTGGTGGTCGTGTTGTGTGTTGCACATACATGTCTCTCTCAATCTACCAGCCTCAACACATAGCAAAATCAAAACGCCTAAAGAAACAAAATGTAAAAGAACCAAGCCTTTTCTAAGCGATGCCGGCCTGTGGCGGGAGGGACGAGGTGGCGATGGCGGTGGTCGTGTTGTGTGTTGCACATACATGTCTCTCTCAATCTTCCTGCTTCAATAGATAGCAAAATCAAAACACCTAAAGAAACAAAACGTAAACAAACCAAGCCTTTTCTTTAGGATGCCGGTCTGTGGCGGGGAGCACAAGGTGGCGATGGTGGTGGTCGTGTTGTGTGCTGCACATACATGTCTCTCTCAATCTGCCTGCCTCAACACATAGCAAAATCAAAACACCTAAAGAAACAAAGCGTAAAAGAACCAAGCCTCATCTTAGAGAGGCCGGTCTGTGGCGGGATAGATGAAGTGGCGATGGTGATGGTCGTGTTGTGTGTTGCCGTGAAGGAAAATGAAACGTTGGGCATGAAAGGACAACTTTAACCTGGAAGAAAAGTTTGGGGAACCTGGAAGAGCTTCACGCCATGAAGAAAAAGGTCACCGAGAGCCCCGTGATCGCTCGAGTGTTGCAAACCGGACCCCTTTTCCGACGTGTACGCGAGCGCCCATGCGCTGGCGACGATATCAATCATGGATTCATTGATATCCGCGCCTCGCAGAGGTTCGCTGGCGTCCTCTGCAGCGCGCATGAGCAAAGCGGTTCTGGCGTACGCCAAGACCGCCGACGCTCGCCGCGTACGCGCAGGAAGCAGCCTTGGAGTTTGTACTTGAGTTTCCCCAACCAGCCGCCTCAACATACGATGCCGAGCACACGGCGCAGGAGATTTTGTGTACCACGTTTCGAGCCTTTTCTTTAGGATGCCGGTCTGTGGCCGGAGGGACGATGTGGCGATGGTGGTGGTCGTGTTGTGTGTTGCACATACATGTCTCTCTCAATCTGCGTGCCTCAATACATAGCAAAATCAAAACACCTAAAGAAACAAAACGTAAAAAACAAAATCTTTTCATAGCGATGCCGGCCTGTGGCGGGAGGGACGAGGTGGCGATGGCGGTGGTCGTGTTGTGTGTTGCACATACATGTCTCTCTCAATCTGCCTGCTTCAATAGATAGCAAAATCAAAACACCTAAAGAAACAAAACGTAAAAGAACCAAGCCTTTTTTAGCGATGCTGGTCTGTGGCGGGGAGGACGAGGTGGCGATGGTGGTGGTCGTGTTGTGTGTTGCACATGTATGTCTCTCTCAATCTGCCTCCCTCAATGCATGGCAAAATCAAAACACCTAAAGAAACAAAACGTAAAGAAACCAAGACTTTTTCTTAGCGATGCCGGTCTGTGGCGGGGAGGACGAGGTGGCGATGGTGGTGGTCGTGTTGTGTGTTGCACATACATGTCACTCTCAATCTGCCTGCCTCAACACATAGCAAAATCAAAACACCTAAAGAAACAAAACGTAAAAGAACCAAGCCTTTTCTTTAGGGTGCCGGTCTGTGGCAGGCAGGACGAGGTGGCGATTGTGGTGCTCGTGTTGTGTGTTGCACATACATGTCTCTCTCAATCTACGTGCCTAAACACATAGCAAAATCAAAACACCTAAAGAAACAAAGCGTAAAAGAACCAAGCCTTTTATTAGCGATGCAGGTCTGTGGCGGGGAGGACGAGGTGGCGATGGTGGTGGTCGTGTTGTGTGTTGCACATACATGTCTCTCTCAATCTGCCTGCCTCAATGCATGGCAAAATCAAAATACCTAAAGAAACCAAACGTAAAGGAACCAAGCCTTTTCTTTAGGATGCAGGTCTGTGGCGGGGAGGACGAGGTGGCGATGGTGGTGGTCGTGTTGTGTGTTGCACATACATGTCACTCTCAATCTGCCTGCCTCAACACATAGCAAAATCAAAACACCTAAAGAAACAAAACGTAAAAGAACCAAGCCTTTTCTTTGCGATGCCGGTCTGTGGCGGAACGGACGAGGTGGCGATGGTGTTGGTCGTGCTGGGTGTTGCACATACATGTCTCTCTCAATCTGCCTGCCTCAATACATAGCAAAATCAAAACACCTAAAGAAACAAAACGTAAAAGAACCAAGCTTTTTCTTTAGGATGCCGGTCTGTGGCGGAAGGGGGCCGAGGTAGCGACGGTGGTGGTCGTGTTGAGTGTTGCACATGCATGTCTCTCTCAATCTGCCTGCCTCAACACATAGCAATATCAAAACACCTAGAGAAACAAAACGTAAAGGAACCAAGCCTTTTCTTTAAGATGCCGGTCTGTGGCGGAGAGGAGGAGGTGGCGATGGTATTGGACGTGTTGTGTGTTGCACATACATGTCTGTCTCAATCTGCCTGCCGCAATACATAGCAAAATCAAAACACCTAAAGAAACAAACCGTAAAAGAACCAAGCCTTTTCTTAGCGATGCCGGTCAGTGGCGGGAGGGACGAGGTGGCGATGGTGGTGGTCGTGTTGTGTGTTGCACATGCATGTCTCTCTCAATCTGCCTGTCTCAATACATAGCAAAATCAAAACACCTAAAGAAACAAAACGTAAAAGAACCAAGACTTTTCTTAGCGATGCCGGTCTGTGGCGGGAGGGACGAGGTGGCGGTGGTGGTGGTCGTGTTGTGTGTTGCACATACATGTCTTTCTCAATCTGCCTGTCTCAATACATAGCAAAATCAAAACAGCTAAAGAAACAAAACGTAAAACAACCAAGCCTTTTCTTAGCGATGCCGGTCTGTGGCGGGGGGGGGGGTGGCGATGGTGGTGGTCGTGTTTTATATTGCACATACATGTCTCTCTCAATCTGCCTGCCTCAATACATAGCAAAATCAAAACACCTAAAGAAACAAAACATTAAAAAACCAAGCCTTTTCTTTAGGATGCCGGTCTGTGGCGGAGAGGAGGAGGTGGCGACGGTATTGGACGTGTTGTGTGTTGCACATACATATCTGTCTCAATCTGCCTGCCGCAATACATAGCAAAATCAAAACACCTAAAGAAACAAAACGTAAAAGAACCAAGCCTTTTCTTAGCGATGCCGGTCAGTGGCGGGAGGGACGAGGTGGCGATGGTGGTGGTCGTGTTGTGTGTTGCACATACATGTCTCGCTCAATCTGCCTGTCTCAATACATAGCAAAATCAAAACACCTAAAGAAACAAAACGTAAAAGAACAAAGACTTTTCTTAGCGATGACGGTCTGTGGCGGGAGGGACGAGGTGGCGGTGGTGGTGGTCGTGTTGTGTGTTGCACATACATGTCTGTCTCAATCTGCCTGCCGCAATACATAGCAAAATCAAAACACCTAAAGAAACAAAACGTAAAAGAACCAAACCTTTTCTTAGCGATGCCGGTCAGTGGCGGGAGGGACGAGGTGGCGGTGGTGGTGGTCGTGTTGTGTGTTGCACATACATGTCTCTCTCAATCTGCCTGTCTCAATACATAGCAAAATCAAAACACCTAAAGAAACAAAACGTAAAAGAACCAAGACTTTTCTTAGCGATGCCGGTCTGTGGTGGGAGGGACCAGGTGGCGGTGGTGGTGGTCGTGTTGTGTGTAGCACATACATGTCTTTCTCAATCTGCCTGTCTCAATACATAGCAAAATCAAAACACTTAAAGAAACAAAACGTAAAACAACCAAGCCTTTTCTTAGCGATGCCGGTCTGTGGCGGGAGGGACGAGGTGGCGATGGTGGTGGTCGTGTTGTGTGTTCCACATACATGTCTCTCTCAATCTGCCTGCCTCAACACATAGCAAAATCAAAACACCTAAAGAAACAAAACGTGAAAGAACCAAGCCTTTTCTTAGCGATGCCGGTCAGTGGCGGGAGGGACGAGGTGGCGATGACGGTGGTCGTGTTGTGTGTTGCACATACATGTCTCTCAATCTGCCTGTCTCAATACATAGCAAAATCAAAGCACCTAAAGAAACAAAGCGTGAAAGAACCAAGCCTTTTTCTTAGCGATGCCGGTCTGTGGCGGGGAGGACGAGGTGGCGATGGTGGTTGTCGTGTTGTGTGTTGCAAATACATGTCTCTCTCATTCTGCCTGCCTCAATACATAGAAAAATCAAAACGCCTAGAGAAACAAAACGTAAAGGAACCAAGCCTTTTCTTTAGGATGCCGGTCTGTGGCGGAGAGGAGGAGGTGGCGACGGTATTGGACGTGTTGTGTGTTGCATATACATGTCTGTCTCAATCTGCCTGCCGCAATACATAGCAAAATCAAAACACCTAAAGAAACAAAACGTAAAAGAACAAAAACTTTTCATAGCGATGCCGGCCTGTGGCGGGAGGGACGAGGTGGCGATGGCGGTGGTCGTGTTGTGTGTTGCACATACATGTCTCTCTCAATCTGCCTGCCTCAATACATAGCAAAATCAAAACACCTAAAGAAACAAAACCTAAAAAACAAGCCTTTTCTTAGCATGAATTAAAGGACTAGCGCAAATAACAAAGACACAGACATAGAAGTAGACAGGACGAGCGCTGGTCCTGTCTACTTCCATGTCTGTGTCTTTGTTATTTGCGCTAGTCCTTTATTTCATGATTTAACACCAACTAGCCCAGCTTTCCGCCTTGATTACTTTTCTTAGCGATGCCGGTCTGTGGCGGGAGGGACGAGGTGACGATGGTGGTGGTCGTGTTGTGTGCTGCACATACATGTCTCTCTCGATCTGCCTGCCTCAATACATGGCAAAATCAAAACACCTAAAGAAACAAAACGTAAAGGAACCAAGGCTTTTTTTTAGGATGCCGGTGTGTGGCGGGGAGGATAAGGTAGCGATGGTGGTGGTCGTGTTGTGTGTTGCACATACATGTCTCTCTCAATCTACCAGCCTCAACACATAGCAAAATCAAAACGCCTAAAGAAACAAAATGTAAAAGAACCAAGCCTTTTCTAAGCGATGCCGGCCTGTGGCGGGAGGGACGAGGTGGCGATGGCGGTGGTCGTGTTGTGTGTTGCACATACATGTCTCTCTCAATCTTCCTGCTTCAATAGATAGCAAAATCAAAACACCTAAAGAAACAAAACGTAAACAAACCAAGCCTTTTCTTTAGGATGCCGGTCTGTGGCGGGGAGCACAAGGTGGCGATGGTGGTGGTCGTGTTGTGTGCTGCACATACATGTCTCTCTCAATCTGCCTGCCTCAACACATAGCAAAATCAAAACACCTAAAGAAACAAAGCGTAAAAGAACCAAGCCTCATCTTAGAGAGGCCGGTCTGTGGCGGGATAGATGAAGTGGCGATGGTGATGGTCGTGTTGTGTGTTGCCGTGAAGGAAAATGAAACGTTGGGCATGAAAGGACAACTTTAACCTGGAAGAAAAGTTTGGGGAACCTGGAAGAGCTTCACGCCATGAAGAAAAAGGTCACCGAGAGCCCCGTGATCGCTCGAGTGTTGCAAACCGGACCCCTTTTCCGACGTGTACGCGAGCGCCCATGCGCTGGCGACGATATCAATCATGGATTCATTGATATCCGCGCCTCGCAGAGGTTCGCTGGCGTCCTCTGCAGCGCGCATGAGCAAAGCGGTTCTGGCGTACGCCAAGACCGCCGACGCTCGCCGCGTACGCGCAGGAAGCAGCCTTGGAGTTTGTACTTGAGTTTCCCCAACCAGCCGCCTCAACATACGATGCCGAGCACACGGCGCAGGAGATTTTGTGTACCACGTTTCGAGCCTTTTCTTTAGGATGCCGGTCTGTGGCCGGAGGGACGATGTGGCGATGGTGGTGGTCGTGTTGTGTGTTGCACATACATGTCTCTCTCAATCTGCGTGCCTCAATACATAGCAAAATCAAAACACCTAAAGAAACAAAACGTAAAAAACAAAATCTTTTCATAGCGATGCCGGCCTGTGGCGGGAGGGACGAGGTGGCGATGGCGGTGGTCGTGTTGTGTGTTGCACATACATGTCTCTCTCAATCTGCCTGCTTCAATAGATAGCAAAATCAAAACACCTAAAGAAACAAAACGTAAAAGAACCAAGCCTTTTTTAGCGATGCTGGTCTGTGGCGGGGAGGACGAGGTGGCGATGGTGGTGGTCGTGTTGTGTGTTGCACATGTATGTCTCTCTCAATCTGCCTCCCTCAATGCATGGCAAAATCAAAACACCTAAAGAAACAAAACGTAAAGAAACCAAGACTTTTTCTTAGCGATGCCGGTCTGTGGCGGGAGGGACGAGGTGGTGATGGTGGGGGTCGTGTTGTGTGTTGTACATACATGTCTGTCTCAATCTACCTGCCTCAATACATAGCAAAATCAAAACACCTAAAGAAACAAAACGTAATAAAAACAAGCCTTTTCTTAGCGATGCCGGTCTGTGGCGGAAGGGACGAGGTGGCGATGGTGGTGGTCGTGTTGTGTGCTGCACATACATGTCTCTCTCGATCTGCCTGCCTCAATACATGGCAAAATCAAAACACCTAAAGAAACAATACGTAAAGGAACCAAGCCTTTTCTTTAGGATGCCGGTGTGTGGCGGGGAGGATGAGGAAGCGATGGTGGTGGTCGTGTTGTGTGTCGCACATACATGTCTCTCTCAATCTACCAGCCTCAACACATAGCAAAATCAAAACGCCCAAAGAAACAAAATGTAAAAGAACCAAGCCTTTTCTTAGCGATCCAGGTCTGTGGCGGGGAGGACGAGGTGGCGATGGTGGTTGTCGTGTTGTGTGTTGCACATACATGTCTCTCTCAATCTGCCTGCCTCAATGCATGGCAAAATCAAAATACCTAAAGAAAGCAAACGTAAAGAAACCAAGCCTTTTCTTTAGGATGCACGTCTGTGGCAGGGAGGACGAGGTGGCGATGGTGGTGGTCGTGTTGTGTGTTGCACATACATGTCACTCTCAATCTGCCTGCCTCAACACATAGCAAAATCAAAACACCTAAAGTAACAAAACGTAAAAGAACCAAGCCTTTTCTTAGCGATGCCGGTCTGTGGCGGAACGGACGAGGTGGCGATGGTGGTCGTCGTGTTGTGTGTTGCGCATACATGTCTCTCTCAATCTGCCTGCCTCAATACATCACAAAATCAAAACAACTAAAGAAACAAAACGTGAAAGAACCAAGCCATTTCTTTAGGATGCCGGTCTGTGGCCGGGGGGGGGGGGGGGGGCGATGGTGGTGGTCGTGTTTTATATTGCACATACATGTCTCTCTCAATCTGCCTGCCTCAATACATAGCAAAATCAAAGCACCTAAAGAAACAAAACGTAAAAAAACCAAGCCTTTTCTTTAGGATGCCGGTCTGTGGCGGGAAGGACGAGGTGGCGATGGTGGTGGTCGTGTTGTGTGTTGCACATACATGTCTCTCTCAATCTGCCTGTCTCAATACATAGAAAAATCAAAACACCTAAAGAAACAAAACCTAAAACAACCAAGCCTTTTCTTAGCGATGCCGGTCTGTGGCGGGGGGGGGGGGGGGGGTTGGCGATGGTGGTCTTCGTGTTTTATATTGCACATACATGTCTCTCTCAATCTGCCTGCCTCAATACATAGCAAAATCAAAACACCTAAAGAAACAAAACTTAAAAAACCAAGCCTTTTCTTTAGGATGCCGGTCTGTGGCGGAGAGGAGGAGGTGGCGACGGTATTGGACGTGTTGTGTGTTGCACATACATGTCTGTCTCAATCTGCCTGCCGCAATACATAGCAAAATCAAAACACCTAAAGAAACCAACTGTAAAACAACGAAGCCTTTTCTTAGCGATGCCGGTCTGTGGCGGGGGGGGGGGGGGGTTGGCGATGGTGGTGGTCGTGTTTTATATTGCACATACATGTCTCTCTCAATCTGCCTGCCTCAATACATAGCAAAATCAAAACACCTAAAGAAACAAAACTTAAAAAACCAAGCCTTTTCTTTAGGATGCCGGTCTGTGGCGGAGAGAGGAGGAGGTGGCGACGGTATTGGACGTGTTGTGTGTTGCACATACATGTCTGTCTCAATCTGCCTGCCGCAATACATAGCAAAATCAAAACACCTAAAGAAACCAACTGTAAAAGAACCAAGCCTTTTCTTAGCGATGCCGGTCAGTGGCGGGAGGGACGAGGTGGCGATGGTGGTGGTCGTGTTGTGTGTTGCACATACATGTCTCGCTCAATCTGCCTGTCTCAATACATAGCAAAATCAAAATACCTAAAGAAACAAAACGTAAAATAACAAAGACTTTTCTTAGCGATGCCGGTCTGTGGCGGGAGGGACGAGGTGGCGGTGGTGGTGGTCGTGTTGTGTGTTGCACATACATGTCTGTCTCAATCTGCCTGCCGCAATACATAGCAAAATCAAAACACCTAAAGAAACAAAACGTAAAAGAACCAAGCCTTTTCTTAGCGATGCCGGTCAGTGGCGGGAGGGACGAGGTGGCGATGGTGGTGGTCGTGTTGTGTGTTGCAAATACATGTCTCTCTCATTCTGCCTGCCTCAATACATAGAAAAATCAAAACACCTAGAGAAACAAAACGTAAAGGAACCAAGCCTTTTCTTTAGGATGCCGGTCTGTGGCGGCGAGGAGGAGGTGGCGACGGTATTGGACGTGTTGTGTGTTGCACATACATGTCTGTCTCAATCTGCCTGCCGCAATACATAGCAAAATCAAAACACCTAAAGAAACAAAACGTAAAAGAACCAACCAAGACTTTTCTTAGCGATGCCGGCCAGTGGCGGGAGGGACGAGGTGACGATGGTGGTGGTCGTGTTGTGTATTGCACATACATGTCTCTCTCAATCTGCCTGTCTCAATACATAGCAAAATCAAAACACCTAGAGAAACAAAACGTAAAGGAACCAAGCCTTTTCTTAGCGATGCAGGTCTGTGGCGGGGAGCACAAGGTGGCGATGGTGGTGGTCGTGTTGTGTGTTGCACATATATGTCTCTCTCAATCTGCCTGCCTCAATACATAGCAAAATCAGAACACCGAAGGAACAAAACGTAAAAGAACCAAGACTTTTTCTTAGCGATGCCTGTCTCTGGCGGGAGGGACGAGCTGGTGATGGTGGGGGTCGTGTTGTGTGTTGCACATACATGTCTCTCTCAATCTACCTGCCTCAATACATAGCAAAATCAAAACACCTAAAGAAACAAAACGTATAAAAAACAAGCCTTTTCTTAGCGATGCCGGTCAGTGGCGGGAGGGACGAGGTGGCGATGGTGGTGGTCGTGTTGTGTGCTGCACATACATGTCTCTCTCAATCTCCCTCCCTCAATACATGGCAAAATCAAAACACCTAAAGAAACAAAACGTAAAGGCACGAAGCCTTTTATTTAGGATGCCGGTGTGTGGCGGGGAGGACGAGGTGGCGATGGTGGTGGTCGTGTTGTGTGTTACACATACATGTCTCTCTCAACCTCCCTGCCTCAATACATGGCAAAATCAAAACACCTAAAGAATCAAAACGTAAAGGAACCAAGCCTTTTCTTTAGGATGCCGGTCTGTGGCAGGCAGGACGAGGTGGCGATGGTGGTGCTCGTGTTGTGTGTTGCACATACATGTCTCTCTCAATCTACGTGCCTAAACACATAGCAAAATCAAAACACCTAAAGAAACAAAGCGTAAAAGAACCAAGCCTTTTATTAGCGATGCAGGTCTGTGGCGGGGAGGACGAGGTGGCGATGGTGGTGGTCGTGTTGTGTGTTGCACATACATGTCTCTCTCAATCTGCCTGCCTGAATGCATGGCAAAATCAAAATACCTAAAGAAACCAAACGTAAAGGAACCAAGCCTTTTCTTTAGGATGCAGGTCTGTGGCGGGGAGGACGAGGTGGCGATGGTGGTGGTCGTGTTGTGTGTTGCACATACATGTCACTCTCAGTCTGCCTGCCTCAACACATAGCAAAATCAAAACATCTAAACAAACAAAACGTAAAAGAACCAAGCCTTTTCTTAGCGATGCCGGTCTGTGGCGGAACGGACGAGGTGGCGATGGTGTTGGTCGTGCTGGGTTTTGCACATACGTGTCTCTCTCAATCTGCCTGCCTCAATACATCGCAAAATCAAAACAAGTAAATAAACAAAACGTAAAAGAACCAAGCTTTTTCTTTAGGATGCCGGTCTGTGGCGGAAGGGGGCCGAGGTAGCGACGGTGGTGGAAGTGTTTTATATTGCACATAATATGTCTCTCTCAATCTGCCTGCCTAAATACATAGCAAAATCAAAACACCTAAAGAAACAAAACGTAAAAGAACCAAGCCTTTTCTTAGCGAGGCCGGTCTGTGGCGGGAGGGACGAGGTGGCGATGGTGGTGGTCGTGTTGAGTGTTGCACATGCATGTCTCTCTCAATCTGCCTGCCTCAACACATAGCAAAATCAAACAACTAAAGAAACAAAACGTAAAAGAACCAAGCCTTTTCTTAGCGATGCCGGTCAGTGGCGGGAGGGACGAGGTGGCGATGGTGGTGGTCGTGTTGTGTGTTGCACATACATGTCTCTCTCAATCTGCCTGTCTCAATACATAGCAAAATCAAAACACCTAAAAAACAAAGCGTAAAAGAACCAAGCCTTTTTCTTAGCGATGCCGGTCTGTGGCGGGGGGGGGGGGGGTTGGGGATGGTGGTGGTCGTGTTTTATATTGCACATACATGTCTCTCTCAATCTGCCTGCCTCAATACATAGCAAAATCAAAACACCTAAAAAAACAAAACGTAAAACAACCAAGCCTTTTCTTAGCGATGCCGGTCTGTGGCGGGAGGGACGAGGTGGCGATGGTGGTGGTCGTGTTGTGTGTTCCACATACATGTCTCTCTCAATCTGCCTGCCTCAACACATAGCAAAATCAAAACACCTAAAGAAACAAAACGTGAAAGAACCAAGCCTTTTCTTAGCGATGCCGGTCAGTGGCGGGAGGGACGAGGTGGCGATGGTGGTGGTCGTGTTGTGTGTTGCACATACATGTCTCAATCTGCCTGTCTCAATACATAGCAAAATCAAAGCACCTAAAGAAACAAAGCGTGAAAGAACCAAGCCTTTTTCTTAGCGATGCCGGTCTGTGGCGGGGAGGACGAGGTGGCGATGGTGGTTGTTGTGTTGTGTGTTGCAAATACATGTCTCTCTCATTCTGCCTGCCTCAATACATAGAAAAATCAAAACACCTAGAGAAACAAAACTTAAAGGAACCAAGCCTTTTCTTTAGGATGCCGGTCTGTGGCGGAGAGGAGGAGGTGGCGACGGTATTGGACGTGTTGTGTGTTGCACATACATGTCTGTCTCAATCTGCCTGCCGCAATACATAGCAAAATCAAAACACCTAAAGAAACAAAACGTAAAAGAACCAACCAAGACTTTTCTTAGCGATGCCGGTCAGTGGCGGGAGGGACGAGGTGGCGGTGGTGGTTGTCGTGTTATCTGTTGCACATACATGTCTCTCTCAATCTGCCTGTCTCAATACATAGCAGAATCAAAACACCTAAAGAAACAAAACGTAAAAGAACCAACCAAGACTTTTCTTAGCGATGCCGGTCTGTGGCGGGAGGGACGAGGTGGCGGCGGTGGTGGTCGTGTTGTGTGTTGCACATACATGTCTTTCTCAATCTGCCTGTCTCAATACATAGCAAAATCAAAACACCTAAAGAAACAAAACGTAAAAATACCAAGCCTTTTCTTAGCGATGCCGGCCTGTGGCGGGAGGGACGAGGTGGCGATGGCGGTAGTCGTGTTGTGTGTTGCACGTACATGTCTCTCTCAATCTGCCTGCCTCAATAGATAGCAAAATCAAAACACCTAAAGAAACAAAACGTAAAAGAACCAAGCCTTTTATTAGAGATGCCGGTCAGTGGCGGGAGGGACGAGGTGGCGATGGTGGTGGTCGTGTTGTGTGCTGCACATTCATGTCTCTCTCAATCTCCCTCCCTCAATACATGGCAAAATCAAAACACCTAAAGAAACAAAACGTAAAGGCACGAAGCCTTTTATTTAGGATGCCGGTGTGTGGCGGGGAGGACGAGGTGGCGATGGTGGTGTTCGTGTTGTGTGTTACACATACATGTCTCTCTCAATCTACCTGCCTAAACACATAGCAAAATCAAAACACCTAAAAAACCAAAGCGTAAAAGAACCATGCCTTTTATTAGCGATGCAGGTCTGTGGCGGGGAGGACGAGGTGGCGATGGTGGTGGTCGTGTTGTGTGTTGCACATACATGTCTCTCTCAATCTGCCTGCCTCAATGCATGGCAAATTCAAAATACCTAAAGAAACCAAACGTAAAGGAACCAAGCCTTTTCTTTAGGATGCAGGTCTGTGGCGGGGAGGACGAGGTGGCGATGGTGGTGGTCGTGTTGTGTGTTGCACATACATGTCACTCTCAATCTGCCTGCCTCAACACATATCAAAATCAAAACACCTAAAGAAACAAAACGTAAAAGAACCAAGCCTTTTCTTAGCGATGCCGGTCTGTGGCGGAACGGACGAGGTGGCGATGGTGTTGGTCGTGCTGGGTGTTGCACATACGTGTCTCTCTCAATCTGCCTGCCTCAATATATCACAAAATCAAAACAACTAAATAAACAAAACGTAAAAGAACCAAGCTTTTCTCTTTAGGATGCCGGTCTGTGGCGGAAGGGGGCCGAGGTAGCGACGGTGTTGGAAGTGTTTTATATTGCACATACATGTCTCTCTCAATCTGGCTGTCTCAATACATAGCAAAATCAAAACACCTAAAGAAACAAAGCGTAAAAGAACCAAGCCTTTTTCTTAGCGATGCCGCTTTGTGGCGGGGGGGGGGAGGCGATGTGGCGATGGTGCTGGTCGTGTTGTATATTGCACATACATGTCTCTCTCAATCTGCCTGCCTCAATACATAGCAAAATCAAAACACCTAAAGAAACAAAACGTAAAAGAACCAAGCCTTTTCTTAGCGATGCTTGTCTGTGGCGGGACGTACGAGTTGGCGATGGTGATGGTCGTGTTGTGTGTTGCACATACATGTCTCTCTCGACCTGCCTGCCTCAATACATAGCAAAATCAATACCTCTAGAGAAACAAAACGTAAAAGACCCAAGCCTTTTCTTAGCGATGCCGGTCTGTGGCGGGAGGGACGAGGGGCTATGGTGGTGGTCGTGTTGTGCGTTTCACATACATGTCTCTCTCAATCTGCCAGCCGCAATACATAGCAAAATCAAAACACCTAAAGAAACAAAACTTAAGAGAACCAAGCCTTTTCTTAGCGATGCCGGTCAGTGGCGGGAGGGACGAGGTGACGATGGTGGTGGTCGTCTTGTGTATTGCACATACATGTCTCTCTCAATCTGCCTCCCTCGATACATAGCAAAATCAAAACACCTAAAGAAACACAACGTAAAAGAACCAAGCTATTTCTTAGCGAGGCCGGTCTGTGGCGGGAGGGACGAGGTGGCGATGGTGGTGGTCGTGTTGAGTGTTGCACATGCATGTCTCTCTCAATCTGCCTGCCTCAACACATAGCAAAATCAAACACCTAAAGAAACAAAACGTAAAAGAACCAAGCCTTTTCTTAGCGATGCCGGTCAGTGGCGGGAGGGACGAGGTGGCGATGGTGGTGGTCGTGTTGTGTGTTGCACATACATGTCTCTCTCAATCTGCCTGTCTCAATACATAGCGAAATCAAAACACCTTAAAAACAAAGCGTAAAAGAACCAAGCCTTTTTCTTAGCGATGCCGGTCTGTGGCGGGGAGGACGAGGTGGCGCTGGTGGTGGTCGTGTTGTGTGTTGCACATACATGTCTTTCTCAATCTGCCTGTCTCAACAGATAGCAAAATCAAAACACCTAAAGAAACAAAACGTGAAAGAACCAAGCCTTTTCTTAGCGATGCCGGTCAGTGGCGGGAGGGACGAGGTGGCGATGGTGGTGGTCGTGTTGTGTGTTGCACATACATGTCTCTCAATCTGCCTGTCTCAATACATAGCAAAATCAAAGCACCTAAAGAAACAAAGCGTGAAAGAACCAAGCCTTTTTCTTAGCGATGCCGGTCTGTGGCGGGGAGGACGAGGTGGCGATGGTGGTTGTCGTGTTGTGTGTTGCAAATACATGTGTCTCTCATTCTGCCTGCCTCAATACATAGAAAAATCAAAACACCTAGAGAAACAAAACGTAAAGGAACCAAGCCTTTTCTTTAGGATGCCGGTCTGTGGCGGAGAGGAGGAGGTGGCGACGGTATTGGACGTGTGTGTTGCACATACATGTCTGTCTCAATCTGCCTGCCGCAATACATAGCAAAATCAAAACACCTAAAGAAACAAAACGTAAAAGAACCAACCAAGACTTTTCTTAGCGATGCCGGTCAGTGGCGGGAGGGACGAGGTGACGATGGTGGTGGTCGTGTTGTGTATTGCACATACATGTCTCTATCAATCTGCCTGTCTCAATACATAGCAAAATCAAAACACCTAGAGAAACAAAACGTAAAGGAACCAAGCCTTTTCTTAGCGATGCAGGTCTGTGGCGGGGAGCACAAGGTGGCGATGGTGGTGGTCGTGTTGTGTGTTGCACATATATGTCTCTCTCAATCTGCCTGCCTCAATACATAGCAAAATCAGAACACCGAAGGAACAAAACGTAAAAGAACCAAGACTTTTTCTTAGCGATGCCGGTCTCTGGCGGGAGGGACGAGCTGGTGATGGTGGGGGTAGTGTTGTGTGTTGCACATACATGTCTCTCTCAATCTACCTGCCTCAATACATAGCAAAATCAAAACACCTAAAGAAACAAAACGTATAAAAAACAAGCCTTTTCTTAGCGATGCCGGTCAGTGGCGGGAGGGACGAGGTGGCGATGGTGGTGGTCGTGTTGTGTGCTGCACATACATGTCTCTCTCAATCTCCCTCCCTCAATACATGGCAAAATCAAAACACCTAAAGAAACAAAACGTAAAGGCACGAAGCCTTTTATTTAGGATGCCGGTGTGTGGCGGGGAGGACGAGGTGGCGATGGTGGTGGTCGTGTTGTGTGTTACACATACATGTCTCTCTCAACCTCCCTGCCTCAATACATGGCAAAATCAAAACACCTAAAGAATCAAAACGTAAAGGAACCAAGCCTTTTCTTTAGGATGCCGGTCTGTGGCAGGCAGGACGAGGTGGCGATGGTGGTGCTCGTGTTGTGTGTTGCACATACATGTCTCTCTCAATCTACGTGCCTAAACACATAGCAAAATCAAAACACCTAAAGAAACAAAGCGTAAAAGAACCAAGCCTTTTATTAGCGATGCAGGTCTGTGGCGGGGAGGACGAGGTGGCGATGGTGGTGGTCGTGTTGTGTGTTGCACATACATGTCTCTCTCAATCTGCCTGCCTCAATGCATGGCAAAATCAAAATACCTAAAGAAACCAAACGTAAAGGAACCAAGCCTTTTCTTTAGGATGCAGGTCTGTGGCGGGGAGGACGAGGTGGCGATGGTGGTGGTCGTGTTGTGTGTTGCACATACATGTCACTCTCAGTCTGCCTGCCTCAACACATAGCAAAATCAAAACATCTAAAGAAACAAAACGTAAAAGAACCAAGCCTTTTCTTAGCGATGCCGGTCTGTGGCGGAACGGACGAGGTGGCGATGGTGTTGGTCGTGCTGGGTGTTGCACATACGTGTCTCTCTCAATCTGCCTGCCTCAATACATCGCAAAATCAAAACAAGTAAATAAACAAAACGTAAAAGAACCAAGCTTTTTCTTTAGGATGCCGGTCTGTGGCGGAAGGGGGCCGAGGTAGCGACGGTGGTGGAAGTGTTTTATATTGCACATAATATGTCTCTCTCAATCTGCCTGCCTAAATACATAGCAAAATCAAAACACCTAAAGAAACAAAACGTAAAAGAACCAAGCCTTTTCTTAGCGAGGCCGGTCTGTGGCGGGAGGGACGAGGTGGCGATGGTGGTGGTCGTGTTGAGTGTTGCACATGCATGTCTCTCTCAATCTGCCTGCCTCAACACATAGCAAATCAAACAACTAAAGAAACAAAACGTAAAAAAACCAAGCCTTTTCTTAGCGATGCCGGTCAGTGGCGGGAGGGACGAGGTGGCGATGGTGGTGGTCGTGTTGTGTGTTGCACATACATGTCTCTCTCAATCTGCCTGTCTCAATACATAGCAAAATCAAAACACCTAAAAAACAAAGCGTAAAAAAACCAAGCCTTTTTCTTAGCGATGCCGGTCTGTGGCGGGGGGGGGGGTTGGGGATGGTGGTGGTCGTGTTTTATATTGCACATACATGTCTCTCTCAATCTGCCTGCCTCAATACATAGCAAAATCAAAACACCTAAAAAAACAAAACGTAAAACAACCAAGCCTTTTCTTAGCGATGCCGGTCTGTGGCGGGAGGGACGAGGTGGCGATGGTGGTGGTCGTGTTGTGTGTTCCACATACATGTCTCTCTCAATCTGCCTGCCTCAACACATAGCAAAATCAAAACACCTAAAGAAACAAAACGTGAAAGAACCAAGCCTTTTCTTAGCGATGCCGGTCAGTGGCGGGAGGGACGAGGTGGCGATGGTGGTGGTCGTGTTGTGTGTTGCACATACATGTCTCAATCTGCCTGTCTCAATACATAGCAAAATCAAAGCACCTAAAGAAACAAAGCGTGAAAGAACCAAGCCTTTTTCTTAGCGATGCCGGTCTGTGGCGGGGAGGACGAGGTGGCGATGGTGGTTGTTGTGTTGTGTGTTGCAAATACATGTCTCTCTCATTCTGCCTGCCTCAATACATAGAAAAATCAAAACACCTAGAGAAACAAAACTTAAAGGAACCAAGCCTTTTCTTTAGGATGCCGGTCTGTGGCGGAGAGGAGGAGGTGGCGACGGTATTGGACGTGTTGTGTGTTGCACATACATGTCTGTCTCAATCTGCCTGCCGCAATACATAGCAAAATCAAAACACCTAAAGAAACAAAACGTAAAAGAACCAACCAAGACTTTTCTTAGCGATGCCGGTCTGTGGCGGGAGGGACGAGGTGGCGGCGGTGGTGGTCGTGTTGTGTGTTGCACATACATGTCTTTCTCAATCTGCCTGTCTCAATACATAGCAAAATCAAAACACCTAAAGAAACAAAACGTAAAAATACCAAGCCTTTTCTTAGCGATGCCGGCCTGTGGCGGGAGGGACGAGGTGGCGATGGCGGTAGTCGTGTTTTGTGTTGCACGTACATGTCTCTCTCAATCTGCCTGCCTCAATAGATAGCAAAATCAAAACACCTAAAGAAACAAAACGTAAAAGAACCAAGCCTTTTATTAGAGATGCCGGTCAGTGGCGGGAGGGACGAGGTGGCGATGGTGGTGGTCGTGTTGTGTGCTGCACATTCATGTCTCTCTCAATCTCCCTCCCTCAATACATGGCAAAATCAAAACACCTAAAGAAACAAAACGTAAAGGCACGAAGCCTTTTATTTAGGATGCCGGTGTGTGGCGGGGAGGACAAGGTGGCGATGGTGGTGTTCGTGTTGTGTGTTACACATACATGTCTCTCTCAATCTACCTGCCTAAACACATAGCAAAATCAAAACACCTAAAAAACCAAAGCGTAAAAGAACCATGCCTTTTATTAGCGATGCAGGTCTGTGGCGGGGAGGACGAGGTGGCGATGGTGGTGGTCGTGTTGTGTGTTGCACATACATGTCTCTCTCAATCTGCCTGCCTCAATGCATGGCAAATTCAAAATACCTAAAGAAACCAAACGTAAAGGAACCAAGCCTTTTCTTTAGGATGCAGGTCTGTGGCGGGGAGGACGAGGTGGCGATGGTGGTGGTCGTGTTGTGTGTTGCACATACATGTCACTCTCAATCTGCCTGCCTCAACACATATCAAAATCAAAACACCTAAAGAAACAAAACGTAAAAGAACCAAGCCTTTTCTTAGCGATGCCGGTCTGTGGCGGAACGGACGAGGTGGCGATGGTGTTGGTCGTGCTGGGTGTTGCACATACGTGTCTCTCTCAATCTGCCTGCCTCAATATATCACAAAATCAAAACAACTAAATAAACAAAACGTAAAAGAACCAAGCTTTTTTCTTTAGGATGCCGGTCTGTGGCGGAAGGGGGCCGAGGTAGCGACGGTGTTGGAAGTGTTTTATATTGCACATACATGTCTCTCTCAATCTGGCTGTCTCAATACATAGCAAAATCAAAACACCTAAAGAAACAAAGCGTAAAAGAACCAAGCCTTTTTCTTAGCGATGCCGCTTTGTGGCGGGGGGGGGAGGCGATGTGGCGATGGTGCTGGTCGTGTTGTATATTGCACATACATGTCTCTCTCAATCTGCCTGCCTCAATACATAGCAAAATCAAAACACCTAAAGAAACAAAACGTAAAAGAACCAAGCCTTTTCTTAGCGATGCTTGTCTGTGGCGGGACGTACGAGTTGGCGATGGTGATGGTCGTGTTGTGTGTTGCACATACATGTCTCTCTCGACCTGCCTGCCTCAATACATAGCAAAATCAATACCTCTAGAGAAACAAAACGTAAAAGACCCAAGCCTTTTCTTAGCGATGCCGGTCTGTGGCGGGAGGGACGAGGGGCTATGGTGGTGGTCGTGTTGTGCGTTTCACATACATGTCTCTCTCAATCTGCCAGCCGCAATACATAGCAAAATCAAAACACCTAAAGAAACAAAACTTAAGAGAACCAAGCCTTTTCTTAGCGATGCCGGTCAGTGGCGGGAGGGACGAGGTGACGATGGTGGTGGTCGTCTTGTGTATTGCACATACATGTCTCTCTCAATCTGCCTCCCTCGATACATAGCAAAATCAAAACACCTAAAGAAACACAACGTAAAAGAACCAAGCTATTTCTTAGCGAGGCCGGTCTGTGGCGGGAGGGACGAGGTGGCGATGGTGGTGGTCGTGTTGAGTGTTGCACATGCATGTCTCTCTCAATCTGCCTGCCTCAACACATAGCAAAATCAAACACCTAAAGAAACAAAACGTAAAAGAACCAAGCCTTTTCTTAGCGATGCCGGTCAGTGGCGGGAGGGACGAGGTGGCGATGGTGGTGGTCGTGTTGTGTGTTGCACATACATGTCTCTCTCAATCTGCCTGTCTCAATACATAGCGAAATCAAAACACCTTAAAAACAAAGCGTAAAAGAACCAAGCCTTTTTCTTAGCGATGCCGGTCTGTGGCGGGGAGGACGAGGTGGCGCTGGTGGTGGTCGTGTTGTGTGTTGCACATACATGTCTTTCTCAATCTGCCTGTCTCAACAGATAGCAAAATCAAAACACCTAAAGAAACAAAACGTGAAAGAACCAAGCCTTTTCTTAGCGATGCCGGTCAGTGGCGGGAGGGACGAGGTGGCGATGGTGGTGGTCGTGTTGTGTGTTGCACATACATGTCTCTCAATCTGCCTGTCTCAATACATAGCAAAATCTAAGCACCTAAAGAAACAAAGCGTGAAAGAACCAAGCCTTTTTCTTAGCGATGCCGGTCTGTGGCGGGGAGGACGAGGTGGCGATGGTGGTTGTCGTGTTGTGTGTTGCAAATACATGTGTCTCTCATTCTGCCTGCCTCAATACATAGAAAAATCAAAACACCTAGAGAAACAAAACGTAAAGGAACCAAGCCTTTTCTTTAGGATGCCGGTCTGTGGCGGAGAGGAGGAGGTGGCGACGGTATTGGACGTGTGTGTTGCACATACATGTCTGTCTCAATCTGCCTGCCGCAATACATAGCAAAATCAAAACACCTAAAGAAACAAAACGTAAAAGAACCAACCAAGACTTTTCTTAGCGATGCCGGTCAGTGGCGGGAGGGACGAGGTGACGATGGTGGTGGTCGTGTTGTGTATTGCACATACATGTCTCTATCAATCTGCCTGTCTCAATACATAGCAAAATCAAAACACCTAGAGAAACAAAACGTAAAGGAACCAAGCCTTTTCTTAGCGATGCAGGTCTGTGGCGGGGAGCACAAGGTGGCGATGGTGGTGGTCGTGTTGTGTGTTGCACATATATGTCTCTCTCAATCTGCCTGCCTCAATACATAGCAAAATCAGAACACCGAAGGAACAAAACGTAAAAGAACCAAGACTTTTTCTTAGCGATGCCGGTCTCTGGCGGGAGGGACGAGCTGGTGATGGTGGGGGTCGTGTTGTGTGTTGCACATACATGTCTCTCTCAATCTACCTGCCTCAATACATAGCAAAATCAAAACACCTAAAGAAACAAAACGTATAAAAAACAAGCCTTTTCTTAGCGATGCCGGTCAGTGGCGGGAGGGACGAGGTGGCGATGGTGGTGGTCGTGTTGTGTGCTGCACATACATGTCTCTCTCAATCTCCCTCCCTCAATACATGGCAAAATCAAAACACCTAAAGAAACAAAACGTAAAGGCACGAAGCCTTTTATTTAGGATGCCGGTGTGTGGCGGGGAGGACGAGGTGGCGATGGTGGTGGTCGTGTTGTGTGTTACACATACATGTCTCTCTCAACCTCCCTGCCTCAATACATGGCAAAATCAAAACACCTAAAGAATCAAAACGTAAAGGAACCAAGCCTTTTCTTTAGGATGCCGGTCTGTGGCAGGCAGGACGAGGTGGCGATGGTGGTGCTCGTGTTGTGTGTTGCACATACATGTCTCTCTCAATCTACGTGCCTAAACACATAGCAAAATCAAAACACCTAAAGAAACAAAGCGTAAAAGAACCAAGCCTTTTATTAGCGATGCAGGTCTGTGGCGGGGAGGACGAGGTGGCGATGGTGGTGGTCGTGTTGTGTGTTGCACATACATGTCTCTCTCAATCTGCCTGCCTCAATGCATGGCAAAATCAAAATACCTAAAGAAACCAAACGTAAAGGAACCAAGCCTTTTCTTTAGGATGCAGGTCTGTGGCGGGGAGGACGAGGTGGCGATGGTGGTGGTCGTGTTGTGTGTTGCACATACATGTCACTCTCAGTCTGCCTGCCTCAACACATAGCAAAATCAAAACATCTAAAGAAACAAAACGTAAAAGAACCAAGCCTTTTCTTAGCGATGCCGGTCTGTGGCGGAACGGACGAGGTGGCGATGGTGTTGGTCGTGCTGGGTGTTGCACATACGTGTCTCTCTCAATCTGCCTGCCTCAATACATCGCAAAATCAAAACAAGTAAATAAACAAAACGTAAAAGAACCAAGCTTTTTCTTTAGGATGCCGGTCTGTGGCGGAAGGGGGCCGAGGTAGCGACGGTGGTGGAAGTGTTTTATATTGCACATAATATGTCTCTCTCAATCTGCCTGCCTCAATACATAGCAAAATCAAAACACCTAAAGAAACAAAACGTAAAAGAACCAAGCCTTTTCTTAGCGAGGCCGGTCTGTGGCGGGAGGGACGAGGTGGCGATGGTGGTGGTCGTGTTGAGTGTTGCACATGCATGTCTCTCTCAATCTGCCTGCCTCAACACATAGCAAAATCAAACACCTAAAGAAACAAAACGTAAAAGAACCAAGCCTTTTCTTAGCGATGCCGGTCTGTGGCGGGGGGGGGGGGGGGGTTGGCGATGGTGGTGGTCGTGTTTTATATTGCACATACATGTCTCTCTCAATCTGCCTGCCTCAATACATAGCAAAATCAAAACACCTAAAAAAACAAAACGTAAAACAACCAAGCCTTTTCTTAGCGATGCAGGTCTGTGGCGGGAGGGACGAGGTGGCGATGGTGGTGGTCGTGTTGTGTGTTCCACATACATGTCTCTCTCAATCTGCCTGCCTCAACACATAGCAAAATCAAAACACCTAAAGAAACAAAACGTGAAAGAACCAAGCCTTTTCTTAGCGATGCCGGTCAGTGGCGGGAGGGACGAGGTGGCGATGGTGGTGGTCGTGTTGTGTGTTGCACATACATGTCTCTCAATCTGCCTGTCTCAATACATAGCAAAATCAAAGCACCTAAAGAAACAAAGCGTGAAAGAACCAAGCCTTTTTCTTAGCGATGCCGGTCTGTGGCGGGGAGGACGAGGTGGCGATGGTGGTTGTTGTGTTGTGTGTTGCAAATACATGTCTCTCTCATTCTGCCTGCCTCAATACATAGAAAAATCAAAACACCTAGAGAAACAAAACATAAAGGAACCAAGCCTTTTCTTTAGGATGCCGGTCTGTGGCGGAGAGGAGGAGGTGGCGACGGTATTGGACGTGTTGTGTGTTGCACATACATGTCTGTCTCAATCTGCCTGCCGCAATACATAGCAAAATCAAAACACCTAAAGAAACAAAACGTAAAAGAACCAACCAAGACTTTTCTTAGCGATGCCGGTCAGTGGCGGGAGGGACGAGGTGGCGGTGGTGGTGGTCGTGTTGTCTGTTGCACATACATGTCTCTCTCAATCTGCCTGTCTCAATACATAGCAGAATCAAAACACCTAAAGAAACAAAACGTAAAAGAACCAACCAAGACTTTTCTTAGCGATGCCGGTCTGTGGCGGGAGGGACGAGGTGGCGGCGGTGGTGGTCGTGTTGTGTGTTGCACATACATGTCTTTCTCAATCTGCCTGTCTCAATACATAGCAAAATCAAAACACCTAAAGAAACAAAACGTAAAAATACCAAGCCTTTTCTTAGCGATGCCGGCCTGTGGCGGGAGGGAAGAGGTGGCGATGGCGGTAGTCGTGTTGTGTGTTGCACGTACATGTCTCTCTCAATCTGCCTGCCTCAATAGATAGCAAAATCAAAACACCTAAAGAAACAAAACGTAAAAGAACCAAGCCTTTTATTAGAGATGCCGGTCAGTGGCGGGAGGGACGAGGTGGCGATGGTGGTGGTCGTGTTGTGTGCTGCACATTCATGTCTCTCTCAATCTCCCTCCCTCAATACATGGCAAAATCAAAACACCTAAAGAAACAAAACGTAAAGGCACGAAGCCTTTTATTTAGGATGCCGGTGTGTGGCGGGGAGGACGAGGTGGCGATGGTGGTGCTCGTGTTGTGTGTTACACATACATGTCTCTCTCAATCTACCTGCCTAAACACATAGCAAAATCAAAACACCTAAAAAACCAAAGCGTAAAAGAACCATGCCTTTTATTAGCGATGCAGGTCTGTGGCGGGGAGGACGAGGTGGCGATGGTGGTGGTCGTGTTGTGTGTTGCACATACATGTCTCTCTCAATCTGCCTGCCTCAATGCATGGCAAATTCAAAATACCTAAAGAAACCAAACGTAAAGGAACCAAGCCTTTTCTTTAGGATGCAGGTCTGTGGCGGGGAGGACGAGGTGGCGATGGTGGTGGTCGTGTTGTGTGTTGCACATACATGTCACTCTCAATCTGCCTGCCTCAACACATAGCAAAATCAAAACACCTAAAGAAACAAAACGTAAAAGAACCAAGCCTTTTCTTAGCGATGCCGGTCTGTGGCGGAACGGACGAGGTGGCGATGGTGTTGGTCGTGCTGGGTGTTGCACATACGTGTCTCTCTCAATCTGCCTGCCTCAATACATCACAAAATCAAAACAACTAAATAAACAAAACGTAAAAGAACCAAGCTTTTTTCTTTAGGATGCCGGTCTGTGGCGGAAGGGGGCCGAGGTAGCGACGGTGTTGGAAGTGTTTTATATTGCACATACATGTCTCTCTCAATCTGGCTGTCTCAATACATAGCAAAATCAAAACACCTAAAGAAACAAAGCGTAAAAGAACCAAGCCTTTTTCTTAGCGATGCCGCTCTGTGGCGGGGGGGGGAGGCGATGTGGCGATGGTGCTGGTCGTGTTGTATATTGCACATACATGTCTCTCTCAATCTGCCTGCCTCAATACATAGCAAAATCAAAACACCTAAAGAAACAAAACGTAAAAGAACCAAGCCTTTTCTTAGCGAGGCCGATCTGTGGCGGGAGGGACAAGGTGGCAATGGTGGTGGTCGTGTTGTGTGTTGCACATACATGTCTCTCTCAATCTGCCTGCCTCAATACATCACAAAATCAAAACACCTAAAGAAACAAAACGTAAAAAGAACTAAGCCTTTTCTTAGCGATGCTTGTCTGTGGCGGGACGTACGAGTTGGCGATGGTGATGGTCGTGTTGTGTGTTGCACATACATGTCTCTCTCGACCTGCCTGCCTCAATACATAGCAAAATCAATACCCCTAGAGAAACAAAACGTAAAAGACCCAAGCCTTTTCTTAGCGATGCCGGTCAGTGGCGGGAGGGACGAGGTGACGATGGTGGTGGTCGTCTTGTGTATTGCACATACATGTCTCTCTCAATCTGCCTCCCTCGATACATAGCAAAATCAAAACACCTAAAGAAACACAACGTAAAAGAACCAAGCTATTTCTTAGCGAGGCCGGTCTGTGGCGGGAGGGACGAAGTGGCGATTGTGGTGGTCGTATTGTGTGTTGCACATACATGTCTCTCTCAATCTGCCTGCCTCAATATATCACAAAATCAAAACAACGAAAGAAACAACACGTAAAAGAACCAAGCCTTTTCTTTAGGATGCCGGTCTGTGGCGGGGGGGGGGGGGGGGTGGCGATGGTGAAGGTCGTGTTGTGTATTGCACATGCATGTCTCTTTCAATCTGCCTGTCTCAACACATCGCAAAATCAAAACACCTAAAGAAACAAAACGTAAAATAATCAAGCCTTTTCTTAGAGATGCCGGTCTGTGGCAGAGAGTACGAGGTGGCGATGGTGGTGGTCGTGTTGTGTATTGCACATATATGTCTCTCTCAATCTGCCTCCCTCGATACATAGCAAAATCAAAACACCTAAAGAAACAAAACGTAAAAGAACCAAGCCTTTTCTTAGCGAGGCCGGTCTGTGGCGGGAGGGACGAGGTGGCGATGGTGGTGGTCGTGTTGTGTGTTGCACATACATGTCTCTCTCTCTCAATCTGCCTGTCTCAATACATAGCAAAATCAAAACACCTAAGTAAACAAAGCGTAAAAGAACCAAGCATTTTTCTTAGCGATGCCGGTCTGTGGCGGGGGGGGGGGGGGGGGAGGCGATGTGGCGATGGTGTTGGTCGTGTTGTATATTGCACATACATGTCTCTCTCAATCTGCCTGCCTCAATACATAGCAAAATCAAAACACCTAAAGAAACAAAACTTAAAAGAACCAAGCCTTTTCTTAGCGAGGCCGGTCTGTGGCGGGAGGGCCAAGGTGGCAATGGTGGTGGTCGTGTTGTGTATTGCACATACATGTCTCTCTCAATCTGCCTGCCTCAATACATCACAAAATCAAAACAACTAAAGAAACAAAACGTAAAAGAACCAAGTCTTTTCTTTAGGATGCTGGTCTGTGGCGGGGGGTGGGGATGGTTGTGGTCGTGTTGTGTATTGCACATACATGTCTCTCTCAATCTGCCTTCCTCAATACATCGCATAATCAAAACACCTAAAGAGCTGCACTCAAAATTCGCATTACGTAGTAGCATAATAGTCAATGTTTTTAAGTTCCGTTTTTGCAGGTTGAATTTATTCTGCATATTTACCCTGCGTAATAAACGCACACCAAAAATTATCAGAAATTTTCTCAGGAAAAGAAGTGCATTCATTACGCGACTAAATGCGGCAAATAGTATATTGTTAACTTAAGAGCGCACACCACTCAGGTCGAGTGCAGCCTACCATTAAAGAAAAAAGTTTTCTTTCAGCAAAACCCAGTAATTAGAAAATGTCGTTCGGGAATATTGAATGAACTTTACATCCTTACAATGTCGTGTTACAGTTAGTTCATTTTTCGTTTTCTTCGGGATAGAATAATTTAACAAACAAGCGCAAACAACGGTATGCAGATTTGGTGTGGTTTGGTTTACGGTGGTTTAACGTCCCAAAGCGACTCAGGCTTTGAGAGACGCCGTAGTGAAGGGCTCCGGAAATTTCGACCACCTGGGGTTCTTTAACGTGCACTGACATCGCACCGTACACGGGCCTCTCGAATTTCGCCTCCATCGAAATTCGACCTCCGCGGCTGGGGTCCAACCCGCGTCTTTTGGGCCAGCAGCCGAGCGCCGTAACCACTCTGCCACCGCGGCGACTGGTATGAAGGTTTGTTTATTTATTTATTTACAAATACTGCGGTCTCAACGAGACCAAGAAGGTGGACATGTTGTACAACATTTTCCCCCGATTAACATCAATTATAAATAAACTCGCGTTTAACTTGTGGAAGAGAACAAAACATGGGAAGAGAACAAAAGTGAACAAGCACGCATTAAAGTTATGTAGAATTATTCTCACAGAAATGAACTTGCATAGGCTACCTCTAAGAATAACGATAACCTGATCAAAATTATGGAAGAAACATCACAGAATGTCACGACGCAAAATTCAGCATCAGCGCCTGGTCAAAATTATCAGTGGAAAAAACTTCAGAAGGAAGACCATTCCAGTGACTAACTGAACGAGGGAAAAAAGAATATTTATACCAATTAGTACGGGCATGGAAAGGCAGCAAATTGTGAGCGTGACGGTGTCTTGACACGGATGGCAGGTAACGTTGATTGTATGGCCGTCCATTAAATTCTAGCGCCTTGTAATACATCGTGAAAATAAATTTAAGTCCTGCTATAGTTCTTCGCAGTTCTAAGGTAAGGATATGGTTGTCAGCCATGAGTTGTGACGGGGAATCAGTGGGCCTGGACTTGTTGAAAATGAACCTCACTGCTCGCCTCTGAACCATTTCAAGTTTATGTTTATGCTTTAGATGAAAAGGATCCCATACTATGGCTGCATACTCTAATTTCGGCAATACGTAAGTTCGTAGGCTAGCATTTTCAAATCAGGAGGTGCTTTTTTCAGCTTATGACGCAGAAAGCCGAGTTTTCGGGAAGCGGATGCGCAATTGTTATCAATGTGTTTAGATCACGAAAGTATGCCAGTAAACTTTACGCCTAGGTATTTGTATTCTGTGACTTCCTTTATTTGAGTATTATTGATGCAACATCAAAAAGAAATTGCCGGTTTTTTGTTCGTGACGTGAAGTAAGGCCGTTTTTTCAGTGTTTAGGGTCATAGACAAAACCGTGCATGATTCATTAAGTGTGGCTAAACTATTGTGTAACTGAAGTTTATCGTCACGGCCTGTAACCTGTTTAAAGAGGAGACAATCGTCCGCGACCAATCTGATGTTAACATGAGGATGAACGGCACTAGTAGTATCATTAACATAGAATAAGAAAAGAATTGGTCCCAGTACGCTTCCTTTAGGCACGAAACCGGTAACACATTGGAGGCATGGCCATTGACATCCACGAACTGAGTGCGGTTCGAAAGGTACGCTCTCATCCAGTTAATGATGAATGCAGGAAGACCAAAATTAGTACGTTTTTTCAAGAAGTTTTTCGTGAGGAACGCGATCAAACGCTTTGCAAAATCAAGGAAGATAAGATCAACCTACTCAATTTACTTCGTGAGAAAAGAACTGCTGAATGTGTTTATAAAATAGTAACAAACAACCTTCCGTTTGATATATCAATCTTTAACATCCCGCCACTTTCAACACGGAGCCGCACGTACGGCAATTTTAATTTGCCAGTGAAAAGAAATGTATATGGAGAGCGTCTCCTAGAGTTCATGGGCGCAAAAATTTGGAATAATCTACCACATGACCTAAAGACTGCCTACAACTTTTCCATTGGAATAAAAAATTATTACCTTAAAAAGAATGACACACTTTGAATTCATACTTTCATTCTTTTTTTTTCTAGTCGTCTGATATTATTTGCATGTAGCAGAAACCTGATACCTTGATTTATTTATAGATTTATAAATTTGCGTCTATTCTAAAAGTGTTTTGTGATTAAAAAGTGTGCACTGAAATCATTTTATCCTCCTCTCGTGTGTTGTACCCTTGTGATGTTTTGTAAATAGTTAACAACTATTTTCCTCTAGCTTTTTGTGATGCCTTAATTTTTGTGTAAGTTCTATACGTTTTGTTTGATCTGTAAGTTTTTAGTTTATATAATCTGTAATATATGTGTTTCTTTTGTTGATACTCTTACAAGTGTTGAGAGTGATGTATAGCCTTTTTTTTTACTAACTTGCTTACTTTATTTTGGTATATTGTTGCCTGCATGCTTGTATACATTTTCTCTATTGGACCCGTTACTAGCCGTTGGCTATGGGTCCGAGCAGTGTTTGCCTACAATTGTACAGCAACAAAGATCAATAAATCAATAAATCAATCAAAAAACCTGCCCAGTAGAATCAAGTGTTACAGCGATTTCGTGAACAGTTGTTAAAGGTTGGGTACATGTCGACCAACCCCTCCGAAATCCATGCTGAAATGTAGAGAGAAAGTTGTTAGTTTCACGAAAATTTGTTCTGTAGTGAGCGAAGATGTGTTCAAGAGTGTTACAGCTCGTAGACGTCAGTGAAATTGATCGGTAGTTTTCCACAAGCTGGCGGTCACCTTTTTTGTGAACTGCTATGACACGGGCCATACGCCAATCGTCAGGTAAAGTTGCCGTGCTAATAGATAAAGAAAAGATAGCGGTTAAAATGTGTGCAATAGGCTCGGCGTAACGATGAAGGAAAGAATTCGGTACGCCATCCGGGCCTTCAGAAGATTTTTGTTTAACTTTTAGCAATAATGAAAACAGGCCCTCAAAAGATACGAGGTCTGACACTTGGTAGAAAGACGACGAAGCCTGTTTGACACTATCAACCTGGTTGAATGCAGAATGAAAGTATTTATTCATTATGTTGAAAATTTCCTGTGGATCAGCAATCACACTATCGTGCTGCCTTATTTCTTGCAAGTGTGTGCTCTTATTTCCAAGGTATCGTTAAAATTTATGAGGGCTAGTTTTTATGTATTTCGGCAAGGTACTGGACAAATATTTCTTTCGGGCTAGCAATAATGCATCAGAAAGCTGGGTTTGCAGTTGGCGAATATCTACGGGTTCAATAAAACATTTTGCTCGGCGAGTTGGTTCATATTGCTCGAGGGGATGCTTGTAGCGCGACAAAAAACACAAGGGACAGAGACGAACGGGACAAGCGCCACTCTCAACTGGTTTTATTCAAAAACACGATCGCAACATTTATACATTTCCCCTTCTTCTTCAAGAACATAATCACCCGATCCCACATGCGAATGACACGCAAATATCACGCTTGAATCAAATCAGTTTATCTAAAAACCTCTACTCCTTAGAAAATATCGTCACCGAAGGGCTGCTGACGCATTCCGACCCTTTCTTTTTGATATGGAACGCTCAATTAGCTCACGCGTCAGCGCATCTTTGCTTCTGCCAATGACCTCTGTTCTGTTTAAAAATGGTGAGCATTTGCATGACTTGCAGTGAACTACCATATTTGTTCCGCTCCTATTTTCGAGGCATTTTTCATGCTCGCGCAGGCGCTTGTTCAGGCATCGTCCAGACTGGCCAACATACACTTTTCCACATGAAAGTGGAATCTGAGAGACAATTCCAACCTTGCAATCAACATATCGGTGTTTATGCCTCGTTTCTCAATCCTTTTTTGCTTTTTCCTCATTCACCTTAGGACAAAGGCTTTTGAGCTTGCAGGGCGCTGAAAAAACCACAGGAATTTTGTATTTATTCGCCACTTTTTTCATGTTGTGGGCCACGCGATGCAAATACGGAATCACCTGTGGCCTTACGTTATTCACCTTTTCTCTTCTAACCTTCTTGTTCTTTTGCAGCAATGTTTCTGCGACCATAACCAACAGGGACAAAGGAAAGCCTGCCGATAGCAGCCTAGAAACTTGGTCATCAAAACTTTCCTGGACAGCATGAATACAAGACTTGTTGATGGCTTCTTGAATGCACATGGTTGCAACGGCTCTTTTTACTGTCTTGGACTGGGCTGAGTCAAACGGCATTATTTCCTTGAGGGCACAAGGCTTATAGCCCCAGCAAGCATGCACATCATTCACAGAAATCTGTAGATCTAAAAACTGCAACTTGTTGTCTATGGCAACCTCATGAGTGAAGTTAAGCCCCCTTCCAAACTTTCTAAAAGCAGATAAAATTTCCACCACAGGCTCGTGGTAGGTCACAGTTTCTAGTTTTTCTAAAAACACTAAAAAATTGTCAACGTACCTAAAAACTTTAATTACTTTTTTCTTGTCTAAAACTTGGTCTAAATCGCGGTCAATGGAAGAGAGAAAAATCTTGCACAACACAGGCGCCACACATGAACCAATACATATGCCACTCTTTTGCACATACGCTCTGCCTTCGAAATTAACCACCGTTGCACCCAGATAAAATTCAAGAAGTGACATGAAGTTTCCAACATTTATGCCAGCTGAATTTTGAAATGCTATCACACCATTTTCTTCAATGCAGTTCTGAACGGAGGTAAACAATTCTTCGTGGGGAACAGAATAATAAAGGTCTTCAACGTCTATGGAGAACATGCTGCCAATTGAACGGTTGTCTTGTAGAAACCTAGCTATGTCATGCGAATTCCTGGTCTCAAAAGGATCTTTGACACAGAGAGGGTTCAAGTTTCTGAGGAGGTACTGGCTCAGCATTTGCTGCCAAGTGTGTCGTTCACTCACGATACTCCTGAAAGGTATTCCCGGTTTATGAGTCTTAGCAGTGAAAAAAATTTTTAGGCTATTCTCATTGCAATCTGCTATGCTTTTTGCAAGCTTATTCAGCTCAAATTTGGTGCACAGGGAAACAGCTGCGCTATTTACCTTAGCAGGCTTACGTTTCGTGGCAATGAAGTTCTTCTTGACGGCACACATGGCTTTTTCGTTGTACATCCCCGCTGTGAGCACTACGAAACCTCCTTCCTTGTCACTCTGCAGGATTCGAAGGGAATTGTCTTTGAAATAGGCCACAACATCGCGCACCTAGTCCTTACGCCGCACCGCGTTCTTTGAAACAGTTCTAGAGAGGCTATCCACACCGTCGAGAAGGCATCGTTCTTGGTCCTCGGATTCTGCTCTGGAAGCTAAGCGCCTGTTCAAAGACAGGAGCTCAGGGGCGCTGGTTCTTGGTTCTTTACTGTACTTGGGTCCCTTTTCGATTAAACTTTTTCGATTAAACGTTTTTTCAGCGCCCTGCAAGCTCAAAAGCCTTTGTCCTAAGGCGAATGAGGAAAAAGCAAAAAAGGATTGCGAAACGAGGCATAAACACCGATATGTTGATTGCAAGGTGGGAATTGTCTATCAGATTCCACTTTCATGTGGAAAAGTGTATGTTGGCCAGTCTGGACGATGCCTGAACAAGCGCCTGCGCGAGCATGAAAAATGCCTCGAAAATGGGAGCGGAACAAATATGGTAGTTCACTGCAAGTCATGCAAATGCTCACCATTTTTAAACAGAACAGAGGTCATTGGCAGAAGCAAAGATGCGCTGACGCGTGAGCTTATTGAGGCGTTCCATATCAAAAAGAAAGGGTCGGAATGCGTCAGCAGCCCTTCGGTGACGATATTTTCTAAGGAGTACAGGTTTTTAGATAAACTGATTTGATTCAAGCGTGATATTTGCGTGTCATTCACATGTGGGATCGGGTGATTATGTTCTTGAAGAAGAAGGGGAAATGTATAAATGTTGCGATCGTGTTTTTGAATAAAACCAGTTGAGAGTGGCGCTTGTCCCGTTCGTCTCTGTCCCTTGTGTTTTTTTGTCGCGCTACAAGCATCCCCTCGAGCAATATCTACGGGGTTTCTGTTCTTCCGCTTTTTTGCGCGTTTTAGCCTACGCTTTAAATGTATAATTTTTCTGTCAAACCAAGGGTTTGTTCGCTGTGCTTTAATGCATTTGGTCGGATCAAAGGCATCGATGCAGTATTTACAGCAAGTTACAAATGCCTGCCATAGTGAACTAATTTCAGTTCTTGGTAAGTTGTCAACCAGCTTCCATAGTTCATCAAGGACGGATTGATCATTGGCATGACTGAAGTCTTTAACAGTTTTACAACCTCTAATGTAATTTTTCTTGCAGTTATCAAGGCTGCAACTGAACAGCACAAGCTTGTGGTCCGATATTTCCTCCTCCACGCAAACCTCGAACTCTGTAATATTGTTGATAACAAGTACAAGATCCAATATTGAGCCAGTGTCACAATTATCGCGCGTGCTTTCAAGTATGACTTGTTTTAAGTCGCATGCAAGCATTATGTCGAAAACAGGGCTACCAACAAGCTGTATTTCAGGCTTATGTAGCCAGTCCACTGCATGTAGGTTAAAATCACCCGCCATAATAATTTGCCAGTTTTGCAGCGCAAGCACGTAGTCACGTAGTGAGATCAAGAACTTTGGAGGGGATGGCGGTGGCCTATAAACTGCACATACCACAACTACCTGTCCACAACAGTTAATCTTAACAAATAGACTTTCATGGTTATCAATCTGAGGAAGTATTCCGGAGGTAATTGTGCTTTTTAAAATAATAGCAATACCACCGCCCCTTGATCCACGATCCCGGCGAAATATCTTATGCGATGGTGATACCAGTATTTCGTCGCTAACACCATCATGCAGTCACGTTTCTGGGACAATTGTAATCTGTGGGTCATAGTTGAGCAGAAGGAATTCAAGCTGTTCTGCCTTATTTACTATAGTTCTAGCATTGAAATTTAGAACTCTCAGACTTTTAGAAACGACAGGTGTTGTGTCATTCAAAAGCACCGAAGTTTGGGCCAGTTGGTAATCATCCATCTTGAGAAAACGAAGCAGCACGAAAAAACGGGGACGAAAAAGACACACATACGACAGGACGAATGCTGCACTTCCAACTGATTTTTATTGAGAATACCAAGCTTAAGTACAGCACTACTATCACGTCGTGGCAATCAACCGCAATGATTCAAAAACGCCATTTCATTATCAAGAAGAGACAAGGAAGCGGTGCTGACACACTGACCACCTGCTTTTCTGATGTGATATGCTTCAATAATCTCTCTTTCCATCCGGTCTCTTCCACGGCCAAAAATTTTAGCTTTCCGAAATATGGGTTTACACTTACAATCCCGGCAGTGGATAGCAAGATGGCCACTTTTCCCTTCTTTCACCAGATTTTAATGCTCCCTAGCTCTCTCATTAAAACAGCGTCCCGTTTGACCAATGTACACTCTATTGCAAGTGAGCGGAATGCTGTACACTACCTTAGTAGTGCAACGGGTGAAAACAAGTTGATGGTTTATAGTGCAAATCGGCCTTTTCTTACTAATCATCATTGGGCAAACTTTTGATAGCTTGCTTGGGGCGGAGAAGAGCACGTTAACACCGTATCTGTTTCCAACTTTCTTAAGATTATGAGAAACTCTGTGAAGATATGGAATTAATTGAGTTGGCAGCTTCTGGTCTTGCTTATCCGTCTTTTTGATGCACTTTTTCTTTTGTAGCAGCGTCTCTGCAACAGCTGACAATAAATCTGGAGGAAAGCCTGACGTGCGCAATGGCTCAGTTTGCATTTGGACACTTTCAAACATATGATGATGACATGACTTTTCCAAAGAGGAATTGAGGCAATTCATGGCATTGCTCTTTTGATTATTAGTAGTGCTCATTCAAAAATAATCAAAAGAGCAATAGCCATGAATTGCCTCAATTCCTCTTTGGAAAAGTCATGTCATCATCATATGTTTGAAAGTGTCCAAATGCAAACTGAGCGATTGCGCATGTCAGGCTTTCCTCCAGATTTATTGTCAGCTGTTGCAGAGACGCTGCTACAAAAGAATCCTTACAGTGTCGTTTTACGGTTAGTTTGTTTTTCTTTTGCTTCGGGCTAGAATAATTTAACAAACAAGCGCAAACAACGGTATGTGGATTTGGTTTGGTTTATGGTGATCTAACGTCCCAAAACGACTCAGGCTTTGAGAGACGCCGTAGTGAAGCGGAAATTTCTACCACCTGGGGTTCTTTAACGTGCACTGACATCGCACAGTACACGGGCCTCTATAATTTCGCCTCCATCGAAATTCGAACGCCGCGGCCGGGATGGAACCCGCGTCTTTTGGGCCAGCAGCCGAGCGCTGTAATCACTCTGCCATCGCGGCGGCTGGTATGTGGATTTGTTTGATAACTACGTAAGAGAACCAAGAAACATCCTACACATTCTCTGTGCAGCTTGTTGGGAGAGCAGTGGTGGTGGTTTCTATGTACAGGCGAGATTACCCTTATTGTGGTCAGGGGGCAAATGCCCCATCTGGGCCCCTTAATTTAAACAATGTGTTTCTACCACTGTCCGAAAAGCCAGTGTTCTCGAAAAACTTGAGGTGTCTTCAACACTGCTGACCGCTCAGTTTGTGAACGCTAAGGGTGCACGATGAGAGAGACGGCGCGAAATAAACGATCACTCTCCTCAGATTGCACAGGAGTGTCTCGCTACCGTCACAAAACAAAACGAAAACCTGAAGTGCGCCGGTATTCGGGGTCGCACCAGTTGATGTTAGATGCGCTATGTTCCGGATACCAAATAATTTATTTATTTATTTATCTATCTACACAATACTGCGGACCTTTTGCTTAGGCCAAAGCAGGAAGGGCACAAAGATATAATATACAAGTGCGATCAGTGAATGGTAAAAGCATGCACGACAAATAAAATTGAAGGATATCCTTATACAGTAACTAAAATACATCATCAAAGGCCTTCAGAAAGTCAACAGCGGATATGACACTCTCAGGGAGAGCATTCTAGTCAGTAACCGTCCTCGGAAAAAAAAGGAAATTTAGAACCCTTAGTTTTCGCGAAATATAACGCTAAACTATAATCGTGGTCATGAGGAGTGTCACGTGTTCCTGAAAACTGTACATAGCATTACGCCAATAAACGATCTGGTTCATTGATCCGCCGCAAAGACAGGCGAGAGCAATTACAGAACCAAGACGGCACCTTGCAACTCCCCAAATCATTGCTGAGATGGGCCTTTTGGACACTCCCATTGCGTTCGCCCAAAACATTCTTCTACAAGCATCCGATATCTCTGCTTTCAGCGTACTTGATTGTATATTTCTTTTTATAAATCTTAATTTGGCTTCTAATCACGAGTATAAATCCTGGAGTTCACTAAGGTGACACTTTGGTCTAGTTGTAATGCAGCGAAAAGATACGGCGCCGGTGAGACATTGCACACTGTATCACTGCGTCCTGTTTCTCCTGGGATCTTCTCTACCTTACAACTTGTCAAAAGAAGCACGCGTTTTCAATCCACACAGCGTCCCCCTCGAACGATCTCAACAAGCCCTTCAACCATCTTGCTATTTCTGTCCCCTCTCACTGGGCGCCTTTCTCAAAATCCTACTACTCAACATGCATTCGTCCGGTGCACAGAAGGTTTCACGCCGCATTGATAGTTTTCTTTCGCCCACAAAAGCCCTTCCTGCTCACCCTCCTCCCACAGTGTGGAATTTAATCCGAGGAATGGTTAACCGCCGAACCCAACCCCGCCGCTGCGTGCCCTCCCATCTGCCTGCGTGCGGCTATGTGAGACAGGAAAGAGGAAAAAAGAAGGGAGGAGTTCAAGGTCATGCGCCCCGTGGTGGCAGTTTGCCGAACTAAACGGCCATGTCTGGGAAAGCAGGGCTTGTCTGTTGCGTCATCGAAGGTCGGACTGGAGCTGAAGCTCTAGTCGGCCATGGCGGTTGTCGGTACTTCTCACTGAGGCAGGCCGTCGCCTTCAACTTTTACCCCACGGGTGGTTTCAAGGCTCGTCGCCGCTGTATTAAAGCCCGCGCAAACGGCGCAGCAGCAGGGACGATGGTTGGCCGCGAAAAACGTTTTTATGCATGTGAACGGCGCTTAAATACCCTCGCATGCTGAGAGGGCACCGTCCGTGAATAGGGGGAATGCGGTATCAGTCCAATACGGGGGGTGCGCTGGCAGCAACTTTGCTGCCGCGAAACAAACAAATACAACATATATGATCTTTCTTGATCTATCAAAAGCATTTTATCGCGTCTCTAATGCGAAACTCTCTTTTAAACTTACCCACATTCTTGGAAACGGGCAGATCATACACTGGATAAGCGATTATCTTGCTGAACAGGGGCAATTCTTGGAGCTTGGCAGCCATAATACTGATGCAGTTAAACTTTATTCTGGTGTGCCACAGGGCGCCATCTTAGCTCCGCTTCTGTTCTTATTATTCATAAATGATCTAGCAAATAAAGTTAACGTTAAAATCCGACTATTTGCAGACGACTGCGTGCTCTACCAGAAATTCAAAAATATTAATAACCAAATTAAGCCTAATAGTGCTCTGACAAAGTTGCACAGTGGTGCGACACATGGAATATGTGTATTAACGCAGAAAAAAAAAAGGTTTCAATGTGGGTTACGAAGAAAGAAAGAAGCTAGATTTTTCATACTCACTGAACAGGACCACACTATCCTGTGTAACTTCGCATCAATATCTAGGTGTTCTAATCTCCTCTGGTCTTACCTGGGCCACGCATGTGGTGAAGGCAACAAGCACAGCGATGCGAAAATTGTTCTTAAATTATCAAGAGAGCTTTGAGACAAGCGACTACTGAGACCAAACGTCTTGCCTACGTCCCATTTATCAGACCTACCTTAGGAGATGAAAATATTGTTTGGTTCCCGCACACAAAAAAACAGTACCTACACACTGCAAATGGTCAAAGAAAATATGTACGTTTCTTATCTAACCGCTTCAATTGTTTCGATTCAGCCACAGAGCTACTACAGCGCGCAGGTCTTCATACTCTGACAAGTAGAGCAAAGCTACAGTGTTTGAAATTTCATTTACTTTTTCACACCTCATTCCAGCTCAATTTTTCAGACATTTTATATAAGACACGCACGCCAAACCAGACACATACGCTCAAATATGATACAGGAATTTTCTTGCAATAATAACTCGTCTGAGATTATCATTTTTCGCAGTCCGTACGCGAATGGAGCGTTTTGCAACCAGGTATTCCGCGCAGCCAGCATTCGAAAAATTTATTGCGCTCGCTTAAAAAGCAGTTCTTTCTTACCGCATTGTTTCTCATATGTATTCTTTTTCTGGGATTGTCGTCGTTTTTCAAAACACTTCTTTAATGACCCCTTCGGGGTTGGCAGTATTCCAATAAAATAAATAAACTACTAAAATCATATGGGTGCTAATGGGCAGTCAGGTGCTGATAGGCAGTTAGGTGGGGGCTGGCGCTCAGCCATCGGCTGTCTGCTAGACGTGGGCTGCTGCAGTTTCCAGAGATGTAGGCTCGACCTGCGCAGGCGTAGAGCGATAGTTAGGCACTGTTGGTCCACTGCAATCACTGTTGCCAATCTTCGAAAAAAGAAAGCTCCAACAGTTCGTGAGAGCCAGAATTTCATGCATAAATAAATATGAAGTGAAACTGTGAAACTATATATGAAACTATATGAAACTATCTTTCCATGTAATCCAAAACACTAACGTCATCAGCAGCTTGAAAGTTTATATATTGGATGTGTGATTCCTGCTGAAAGGGGTAGCAGGACATGTTCAGAAACAGAATAACCATTTTGTGGTTGGATGACCCTTCATCAACACATAGGTTGTCATAGCAAAGAAGTTTAGATTATGTTAAGCGCTGATGACCTTGTTGCACACACCCTAGTAAATTCAGGAACAAGCTCAGCTAAAATGTAAGAAATATTAAATTTAAGGACACGTCAGAAGAAGTAACATCTGCGTCTCATCGGAACATCAGTAACACCAGAAGGCCAGCATCGTAGCAAAGTTTGCTGCGTCCTGCGTCGAATGAATACGCTGCTCCTACAGCGATGAAGCTTAGGCACGCGCAAAAAATTTGCATGAACAGCAGCACGTCAGGCAGATTATCACAATGGTGTTGCCATGTCCACAAATTTCAGACTATAGTCCTATCTCTATACCCGGGGTCGAACCCAACTGCGGCGGCAGCGTTTCAATGGAGGCGAAACGCAAAGGCGCCCGTGTGCTGTGCGATGTCAGAGCACGTTAAAGATCCCCAGGTGGTGGAAATTATTCCGGAGCCCTCCACTATGGCACTTCTTTCTTTCTTTTTTAACTTCGTCCTTTTTCTTTTCCATTACGGCGCGGTTCAGGTGTCCGCCGAGATGTGAAACAGATACTGGGTCATTTCCTTTCCCAAAAATTCAATTTTCATTTTCATTTTTCTCCATACTCACGATTTTCTCCAAAGAACTTGAGAAATAATATTTTGTAGGTTATCTCGCTTTCTTGGCAAGCATAAATTATTCACCCCACATCAGCATGCCCTCTGCAAATGCATGTCGACTGAACCGGCGCTCCTTATACGCAGAATGAACTAATCCCAGGAAACTTTCAGGCACGTTTATTAGCATTTGGCGTTTTTGCTGACTTGTCTAAAGTTTTCGATAACATTGATAATAATAATAATAATAATTGGTTTTGGGGGAAGGAAATGACGCAGTAACTGTCTCACCTGAACTACGCCGTAAGGGAAGGGATAAAGGAGGGAGTGAAAGAAAAACGAAGGAACAGGTGCCGTAGTGGAGGGCTCCGGAATAATTTCGACCACCTGGGTATCGCTAACATGCACTGACATCGCACAGCACACGGGCTAACGAGAACAGAAAACTGGGCGAGTTGGAATGTATTCATATTTAAACAGCGCGAAACACGGGATAAGAGGAAGGAACACGAGACGACATGAGCGCTATTCTAACAACTGAATTTTTACTTTAGAAGGGTTAGTTATATAGGCACCAAAAACAAGAACCGAAAAAACACACAAAACCCAGAACATACAATCGCGATAGTCCGTAAAACCGTACGTGCACGCAGCGGGAGGTTAATCGCCTCATTTTAACAAAGCACAGAGTCAAGGCCCTCACTATCTAGCCCCTCTGGGATCAGAACATATTTCTCTGCGCCACCCAAGATGTCGCCACGGCCAACAAGCTGGCCCGGAAATTCACCCTTAACTCAAGTGAGGGTGAACTTCCTCTCATTGGCCACGCGAAACTTAACGGGGAGGTGTGCCGGGGAGTCATCACCGTTCACGAGCGAGAGACCTCGGCTACCCTCCGCGACAAAATCATCTAGCGTAACGGTGATATCGCCTTCGTCCGCAAGCTCAGAAAGTCATCTCTTGCGCTGGTCACCTTCGAGGGCCGAAAGGTGCCGCGCTTTGACCAATATAACTTAACGGTCACGCCAGTGCGAGAGTACAAGCGCACCATCCCCACTTGTTACCGGTGTGGAACGATCGGACACCAGGTGGACACCTGCCCTCGCCCGGCAGAGGAACGCTGCGGCCATTGCGGCCAAAACGTGGGGACGGCTGCCGACGGCATGGCTCCTCACGAGTGCACGCCGGCTTGCATGGTCTGCGGGCAAGCCCACCTCACGGGCTCCCAGGCCTGCAAAGGAAAATTTCGCCGCCTCCAGAAAGCTCCGGAAACCCCTGCCGCCCGGAGCCTCAAGGGGCCTCCAGCTACACGGCATTCCGAGTCGCCGGGCATCGTGCAAGGAGGTGCTTCCGGCGTCAAGGCTGGCAACGCGGCGACCAGAGACGCCCCGCGACGCGGCGTTACCAAACGCGCGCCGGCGAACCCGAAGACGCCACATTTATCCCCCAAGAAGCCGTCAACGAGGACGACACCGAAGACGTCACATAACCAGGGTGCTCCAGCTTTCCAGGCCGGGAGTTCCCAGACCGCGGAGGCAGCGGCCCGTCAACGCCTGCGGCTTCCAAGAAGTCATCGAAGAATGTAGGCAGATGGGCTGGGGTCGCCTCCTCTTCCGCCTCTAACCCTCCTTCTTCCCTTCCCTTTGAAATCGTTGAGATGCGCCGCGAAATGGCGGCACTTCGCGCGCAGGTAGCTCAGCTAGCTGCGGAAAACAAAATTTTGCGCTCTGCGCAGGCAGAATCACCATCCCCGCCGTCGTCACCGGCGGTCCCAGTGCTGCGCCCTGAGGAATCTGAGCCTATGTGCGAGAGCCCTCAGGAAAAGGCGATTGACAGCCGTTTAACGGCTGTAGAAAACACCCTAGCCGAGTTGGTAGGCCTAGAATCAGTAAATAAAGACTTAGAGTACCGTCACTGCAGCTCGGCGGTAAGCAGGGGCGGCCATTTTGTTGTTTATCACTGTTGCCAGATTGCTGCTTCGACGACCTCGCCGCTAACTTTGGCCCGGCCATTTTGTAAACAACGCTGTTAGCCACCCTGCGTTGCGGCGGGGATCGTAGCCGTACGGCATGGAGCCGCTCAGATGCAAACGGTAAGCGTTTTCCATCATTCTGCGAGTTGAAACAGCCAACAACGCAGCAAAACGGCATCCTCGTATGCTCTTGTGCAGCTGAAATGCTGCGAGGCGCGGAATCCCTGGTCACTGAGTCGGTCACCGGCAGCACTCTTGCCCTACTGAAAACGCATAAGCCACAAAATGGCAGCCCCCATGAACCGTCGCAGTGTAAACTAATATCACGTGATGCAAACTGACCAATGATCGTTGCGGCGGCACAAAACAATAGGAGAAAAGAGTGCCGGTACTCTAAGTCTTTATTTAGTGACTCTAGGTAGGCCAGCTTTCTAACTTTGGTAAGCTAGTGGAAGACATCACTCAGAAGGTGACTATTGCGGTCACCAATAACATTAAAACATGAATGAATGAGACTGGTCCTCCAAAATTTACCAGGAATATTGACCTGGGCGAAATTGTCGAAGATTCCATGCAGTCCCTCCCAGTTCAGGGCCTGGGAGCCGTAGCTGCGGAGTCTAGTCCAGCTCAACCCCAAATTCAACATGGCAGTGGGAACTAGGCCCACCCGCCTCCCAAAACATCAAACTTTCTCCGTCGTGCAATGGAACTGCCGCGGTTTAAAAAACCGTAAAAAACGAGCCCACTTGAGATTATATCTCGACACTTTTGAGCATACGTTAGCGTTAGTCGCACTCCAGGAACCTGGGGCGGCGGTGAAGCTGTCAGGTTACAACACTTTCCAACGGGACCCGTCCACCTGTCTTCTTGTCCACAAAGGTTTTACCGCGCAGGAGGTTGATCTCCAACTAAATCTATCCTATTAGTACGTGATGGTGACAGTCCTCCCCCTGCGTCGCACTGACCTACCCGTCCACATCTTAACTATATACTGCCCCCTATACATAAGAACATTAAGTTCTCGGACATCTTTTGTAAAGCACTAAAGACAGCAGGTCGCGACCCCCTTCTGAATGTGGGTGATTTTAACGCCCCCGTCGCTTGTGGGGCTATCGCAAGGAAGAGTCGCGTGGCAGAAAGCGTGCGGAACTAATCTTCACGCTGGGAATTACTCTCCATACTGACCCTGTCAATCCAACACGTGTGGGTAAGTCCGTAACTCGAGAAACCTGTCCCGATCTCACCCTCACCCGCCAAATAAGGCACGCATACTGGGTCAACACCGAACACACCCTTGGCAGTGACCACTGCATTATCAACACTATCATTTACACTCGCCCCTTACACCGCTCCATAGCGCAGGCCCACCTGCCAGACTGGACGGCTTTCCGGCAATCGCTGCCCCCGTACAGTCTGCTCCAAAACGACTATTTTTCCTGGGCCCACACCCTCCTCCGAACGCTACACAAACACGAGAAGCAAATACAACTCACAGATAAGGTGACGGATGTGAAAAACCATCTCCTTCATCTTTGGGAAGCGCGGCGCAGCCTCACTAAGAGGTGGCGCCGTCAGAAACATAACAGGAAACTCCGCTTGCGGATTCACGACCTCACCCAGAAGGCGGCTGAGTATGCTGCCCGGCTCGCAGATTCAAACTGGGTGGATCGCTGTAACTCTGTTGCTAGACAAATGTCTAGTCGCAACACTTGGAAGCTATTTCGCAGCCTGATAGATGCAACTCAAACCCGCGCAGAAACACAGAAACATCTGCAACGAGCGATTCACAATTTCAAATGTAATACGGACCAACTTGCCCAGACTTTACGGGATCAGTATCTGTGGCAAGTCCAAGACCCCTGTGGACAGGAATATCTCTATGCAGGCAGAGATAATCCGGATCTGGATCGTCCGTTCCAGCTCCACGATCCGCGGGCGGCTCTTGCTAAAATGAGACGGGGTACCGCGCCGGGCAGGGACAAGGTTACGGTCAAGCTTTTGGCCAACCTTCCGGCGCCGGCGTATGAGGCCGTGCTAGAATACATCAACGCAATCTGGAAAAACAATACACCCCTCCCCCTAGGATAGAAAAGGGCTCTTGTCACCTTCATCCCAAAGGCAGTCAAGCCCATCAATACCGATCATCTCCGACCCATCTCTTTAAAGGGACACTGAGGAGAACTCAATAATATTTTTTTGGTTCGCAAAATCTGATACTTCGGCATTTCATGGCTTTGTTGCCGCTTGTCCGGGAGCGAAATATGCATTTATTTCAAAGAAATTTGGATTCGAAGTTGAAAAAGCTTTTCCCGCCGCTCCGATTCAAACCCGAGAACTCTTAAGACGTCACAGAGAACTCTTATGACGTCGTAGGACAGAATGACATGAAACGTGACGTAAACGCAGACTCCGTGATTTCCAGTGGCTAGCGGTGCGCACGTTGAATGCATCTATCGGGGGTCGCTGCCGTCACTTCGTTTACGTTTGCACCGGCGTCTTGCCAGCGTTACGATGGATCCCCTTCCCGAACTCGACGACGTAGTTCTCGCAATAACTCCGGCCTGCATTTCAGCGGCCTCAGCCTCACAGAGCGTGCGATGCTTTTGAGGGAGCACGGTTAGGTTAGGCGCCGGCGGGTCGTTTCCCCCTTCCTCAGTGAGCAGCCGTTGCAAACTAAATATTTTTACGGGGATGTTACGGCGGTAAGTCTATATTGGCGGCTGCTCTGAGATGGCCAGCACTCAGCTCAGAACCGAGCGCCCAGCTACCAACTGTCAACGTCGTCGTCGTTCAGCGCACCGCCACTTCTTCGTTCATGATTCGTCCACTTGTAACACTATCCCCCTCGGCTGAAGGCAACGTCCCGGTGCGTGTTAGGCGTGCGATGTCGATGGTGGGTGATAGGGCTTGAGGCGAGCTACATGAACGACTTCGGACTTCAGTGGAGCGGACGTCGACTTTGGGTGCAGCGGCGTTATTTCATACGTTACGTCGGTCACTGCCCGTAATACACGATAAGGACCTGTGTAGCGCGGCAGAAGTTTTTCACATAACCCCACACGACGGGATGGGAGCCACAGCAAGACGAGAGATCCGGCAGGGTATCGCACATCACGGTGCAGGCCATCGTAGCGGTGTTTTTGAGCCTCTTGGGAGGCGGAGAGCTTGTGTCGAGCAACCTGGCGGGCGGCGTCTGCTCGGGCGATAGCGTCACGCGCATATGTAGTGACAGGGCCAGCTGTGGGCAGCAGAGTGTCGAAGGGCAGTAAGGGGTCTCGTCCAAAGAGAAGATAGAAGGGCGAGTAACCATCGGTATCGTGGCGCGAAGAGTTGTAGGCGAAGGTGACAAAAGGCAAGCTTATGTCCCAGTCCCGGTGGTCGTCGGATACGTACATGGCGAGCATGTCTGTCAGCGTGCGGTTGAGACGCTCCGTAAGGCCGTTAGTCTGAGGATGATAAGCAGTGGTGAACTTGTGACGAACGGAGCACGAACGAAGGATTTCGTCAACAACTCGGGAAAGGAAGCAGCGGCCACGGTCGGTAAGGAGTTGACGGGGAGCGCCATGGTGTAATATGACGTCGTGCAGAAGGAAGTCAGCGACGTCAGCGGCGCAGCTGGTTGGAATGGCGCGAGTGATCACGTACCGCGTGGCATAATCGGTGGCGACGGCAATCCACTTGTTCCCCGTGGAGGACTCCGGGAAGGGCCCAAGTAAATCTAGCCCAACACGAGAAAACGGGTCGGTCGGGATGGGGATCAGCTGCAGGTGTCCAGACGGCAGGACAGCGGGCTTCTTTCGGCGCTGACAGACGTCGCAAGCGGCGACGTAGCGTTGGACGGAGCGGTACAGACCAGGCCAGAAGAAACGCCGGCGCACGCGGTCGTACGTACGGGAGACACCAAGATGACCAGCCGTAGGTGCGTCATGCAGTTGTTCGAGGATAGTGGACCGTAGGTGGCGGGGAACAACGAGCAAGTGCTCAGCGCCATCAGGTCGCATGTTGCGGCGGTACAGCGTGTTCCCGTCCAGCAAAAACCGGGCCAGAGAAGTGTCGCGGCGGTCGGTGCTGAGGCGGTCGATGAGAGAGGTGAGGGTGGGATCCAAGCGCTGTTCGTCGGCAATGTGGGAGAAGTCGGAGATGGAGAGGACACAGGCATCCTACTCACAGTCTGTAGAAGGAGGATCGACGGGATAGCGGGACAGGCAGTCTGCATCTTGATGGAGGCGACCGGACTTGTGAACCACGGAAAAGGTGTATTCTTGCAATCGCAATGCCCACCGGCCAAGACGGCCAGTAGGGCCCTTGAGAGATGAGAGCCAACACAGGGCGTGGTGGTCGGTTATAACAGTGAATGGGCGGCCGAACAAGTATGTGCGGAATTTTCCAATGGCCCAAACAAGAGCCAGGCACTCGCGTTCTGTGATGGAGTAATTCTTCTCGGCGGAAGAAAGAAGACGGCTGGCGTACGCAATCACGCAGTGCTGGCCGCGTTGTCGCTGAGCAAGGATGGCGCCAATTCCGTGACCACTGGCATCGGTGCGAAGTTCAGTCGGGGCAGACGGGTTGAAATGGGCCAATACAGGAGGGTTGGTGAGGACGGTGATAAGGCTGGAGAATGCAGTAGCCTGCTCTGGGCCCCAGGAAAAAGGAACGCCTTTCTGCAACAGATTGGTGAGAGGGCGAGCGACGGCTGCGAAGTTGGGGACGAACCGGTGAAAGTAGGAACAGAGACCGATGAAGCTGCGGACATCACTGGGCGAGAGGGGACAGGGAAAAGCACTGACGGCACGAACTTTATCAGGGTCAGGTTGTATGCCACTCGCATTCACCAAATGGCCGAGGACTTTGAGTTCGCGGCGGCCGAAAGTACATTTTTTTTAGTTGAGTTGAAGACCTGCGCGGCGGAAAAGTGCCAAGATGGACGAAAGGCGAAGCAGGTGGGTTTCAAAAGAGGGCGAGAAAACAATTACATCATCTAAGTAACAAAGGCAGGTCGTCCACTTGAAGCCCCGGAGTAACGAGTCCATCATCCGTTCAAATGTGGCAGGGGCGTTACAAAGGCCGAAGGGCATGACGTTAAAATGGTAAAGGCCATCAGGGGTGACGAAAGCTGTTTTCTCGCGGTCTCTTGCGTCAACAGAGATTTGCCAATACCCGCTACGAAGGTCGATGGAAGAAAAGTAGCGGGCGCCATGTAAACAGTCCAGGGCATCATCTATGCGCGGAAGGGGATAGACGTCTTTCTTCGTGACCTTGTTGAGATGACGATAGTCGACGCAAAACCGCCAAGTTTGGTCTTTCTTTTTCAGGAGAACGACAGGAGATGCCCAAGGGCTGTTTGAAGGCTCGATGATATCGTTGGCCAACATCTTGTCCACCTCCCGCTGGATGATCTGGCGCTCTGGTAGCGACACACGATAAGGCCTCGGGTGTATAGGTCTGGCATCGCCGGTGTCAATGCGGTGAGTCACTACCGATGTTTGACCCAAAGGAGCAGAAGCGAAGTCAAAAATGTCGGAGTAGGACACCAAAAGGTTGTGAAGATCCTGTGCATGCTCGGGGCTCAGGTCAGAAGCAATCATCGCAGAAATGGATTGCGGAGCGTTGGCCGGGATGTCGGCCGCTTGAGAGACAGTAGAAGGCGGTCCAGGTGAGAGAGCAGTGACGGTACAGTCGGTGAGAGAAGACAAAGTAGCAAGCGATATGCCTGCAGGAAGAACTTGTGGTGACAAGCTGAAGTTGAGGACAGGAAGGGAGGTGCTATTATTCTTGGTGACGGTCACGATGAGGTGCGGAAGAACAACATTGCGGGAGAGAACGACATCGGCGAGTGGACAGGCAAGATAATCCCCATCAGGAACCGCAGGAAATGGGGACATAGGCAGATAAACGGCAGAGTCGAGGGGCAGGCGAGCGTACTCGGCGGAGCGAAGGCGGGGCGTGGAGCTTGAGGGTGTGTCGGCTGAGCTGAGAGGCAGGTCCAATCGTAGAAGGCCGCTCGAGCAGTCGATAAGGGCAGAGTGAGCGGTTAGAAAGTCTAGACCAAGGATCACATTGTGAGGGCAGTGTTCGAGGACGGTGAACAAAACTGGGATGTGACGATCGGCAAGAGTGACGCGGGCAGTGCACAGGCCAGTGACGGCAGCAATGCTGCCATCGGCAACGCGAACGGTGGGCGAAGCGGCAGGGGTCTGAACTTTTTTGAGGCGACGGCAAAAGGATGAGCTAAGAACCGAGACTTGGGCCCCAGTATCAATGAGGGCAGAAACAGGAACACCGTCCACAAAAACGTCGAGCAGATTACAGGGCGAAGGCTGGGTCAGTAAAGGATTTTCAGGTCGGGTCACCAATGCAGCATCACCTCCGGGAGCTGCACTGGCTAGTTTCCCGCGAAGCGGCCTGCAGAGGACGGTGAGTAACTGCGGTGCGGAAGAGGTGAGCGGGAACGGTGGGCTGTCGGGGGGGGGAGAGCGGCTGGTTCTACGAGGAGGCGGTGTGGACTCGGCGCTGGGTGGGTCATTCCGAGGCGTGAAGCGACGGGGTCCATAGTCATAACGGCGGTCGACGTAGGGCAAAGGTCGGGGAGGTGCGGACCAACGGCTGCGGCAGTGGCGGGAGATGTGGCCTACGCGCGAGCACGTAAAGCAGATCGGCCGGTCGTCAGGGGTACGCCACTCATCCGGATTGCGATACCTTGTGTAACTTGGGACGAAGGTGTTGCGGGCCGTAGCAGTAGCGACCACGGGAGAGATGGGGCTCGCACTACGAGGTTCGACGGGACGATGGCTGGAGGGCATGCCCAAGTCGGCGACCTCCTGGCGGACGACAGCTTGAATAAGGGATATTGTGGCCAGGGTGTTGTCCGACAAGGGTGCGTTGGGCGTAACAGGAGCCAGCGCCTTCGGTTCACGGCGCACGATGCGAGTCACGTTGTCGGGGTTGGAAGGCTGCCTTAGTGTCGGCAGATCCTCGCACGGGGAACTGGCAGCTGTGTTAGGCAGGCGGTCGAAGCGGTGTGCAATGCACCGGTGCTTGGCCTGCTCGAAGCGTCGACACACCTGCAGAACGGAGTCAACCGGAGAGCAGTCCCGGCATAGAAGAAGGTGGAAGGCATCGTCGGCAATGACTTTAAGAATGTGGCCTACCTTATCGTCTTCGGTCATGTTGGGATCGACCTTTCGGCACAGTGCCAAGACGTCTTGAATGTATGTAATATATGATTCAGTGGCCGTTTGGGCGCGAGCTGCAAGTTCTTTTTTGGCAGCAAGCTGACGGCCAACTGGTTTCCCAAACAGGTCGCGGAGCTTTTGCTTGCAGGCAGCCCACGTGGCAATCTCTTCTTCGTGGGTTTCGAACCAGACGCGTGCGGTGCCGGCGAGATAAAATATTACATTGGCCAGCATCAGCGTGGAGTCGCCACCTGTTGTGCTGGCTAACACGCTCATAAAGCGAGAGCCAGTCCTCGACGTCCACGCCATCTGTACCGCAGAATGTGCCCGGGTCGCGAGGGTGGGCTACGACGACAGTTGGCGTGGCAGGCGCAGACGGAGGGGCCGGGTCGGTAGTCATCTCGCCGGTTCGGCCCGTCGTCTCGTCGGCTCGTCGGGTCGTCGGCATGTCGGCTCGAACCCGCGACCTCCACCAAAAGATGTTACGGGGATGTTACGGCGGTAAGTCTATATTGGCGGCTGCTCTGAGATTGCCAGCACTCAGCTCAGAACCGAGCGCCCAGCTACCAACTGTCAACGTCGTCGTCGTTCAGCGCACCGCCACTTCTTCGTTCATGATTCGTCCACTTGTAACAATATCATAACTCCAGTTCGGAGAGTCGCGAGGGGCCAGGACAAGGTCGGCGGGTTGCACCCATCGGAGGCTGGCCGAGGCTTTGGGGCCAACGGATTGTGATTCCTTGAACAGCGCGGAAGGGCCAAGTTATTTATTTATTTTTGCCACAAAAAAAAACGGATGGGTGCTCAAGTGCGGTCGCGTTTAAAGTTGGCGTCTTGAAGCTAAAGCCGGCGCATGACGCTTCAACGGCTTCCGCTAGATCCAACGGGTCCACTGGATCGGGCTTTCTCGCCCACTTGCATGTGCATTTAGATGTGTACTGTGAATGGATTAAATTAGCCGAAAGCTCGAAAAGAAAAGCTCCGCCCAACCGCCGAAGCTATTGAATCACGTCACAACGCCCACCTCGCCGCGGAGCCGTATCAGTCTCGCCAGACCGGAGGCGGGTAGCGCACTCGGCGCGAAATAGAGACATGCTCCAAGTCTCCGCAAGTGCGGTCCGAGTGCGCCGAAGCCGGAGCATAAACGTGCCTTAACAGAGCCTGCGCTTAACCGCTAACCAACGTACTCGGTGTCGGCACCTATGGGAGCCAATTAAACCCCCCGCCCACATACTGAATAAAAAAATATCCTGTGCCGAGGCTCAGAATTGAACCAGGACCTCTGCTGTTTATGGCGGAGACGCTAACACTCCGCCACGACGTCCCAGGGTAAATTCATCAATAAAGGCACATCTAGTGAATGCACTCTTCCGACGCAGAAATCTCCGCGCTTTTGAAACCTATACCCTGGCCTAACAGAGCTACGTGATCAGCAATTTTTCTTAACTGCCTTGTACCTTGGCTCCCGTCCCTAATGAATGACTTCCGTTAAGTAGTTTGAAGTTGACTGGCACAGCCGGGAATGTTTCGCCAGTCGAGCGTGCAAAGACACAAATGCTCTTTATACTGCGAACTGCCTTGTATGATCACCGACCATCGTGCCATCATAGTTTTACATCGACCGTGGCGGTCATCTGACAAGCCTTAACTGGCTCCTTCAAAGGTTAAACAGCACTTGAGGCGGCACTTGGAGTTCCTCTGTTGTTCGGCGCTTGTAAATCGAGGCGCCTCAAAAACAAAACCACGGAGCACGCAAAGCTCATAGACGCGAAGAGCCAACGTTACTAGATAGGGTCTATCTAGTCTATCTAGTAACGTTGCGAAGAGCCATAATAAATCGACTCTCCTGGCCGCCTGTGGCGCCGCCAGGCATCGGTTTTCTTTGCTTCTAACATTCAGATTGCCTTTTGTCTGCCTTCCTTGTGTGCTAAAAGTGCACTATCTGTTTTAAAACAAAGCTTACTTCAATATTGAAAGGCGCAACCTTTCTTTGTCAGCCTCAGAGATTCGCGACTTTATGTAGGAACGAAAATTGCTCCAAGGTGGCGTTTCTTCTCCTATGACGTCGCCAGGCTTGTACTTGCGAGATTGGCCTGTGGTTCTTGCGATTTTCAACCTTACAAGAGCTTTGTTTTCAGTAAGAGCGGTGTTTTTGTGATCAGGAACTGGTATTCTATCGTTACAAGCCAACTTCAATTTTTCCTCAGTGTCCCTTTAACGTCTTGTGTGGGCAAGCTTATGGAGGCCATGGTTCGAGATCGCCTCTCCCAAAATCTGGAGGCCCGTAACACTTTCGCAGATACGATGTTTGGATTCCGGCCTCATAAGTCGGCACAAGAAATTTTGCTTCAACTCAGCCGCGAGGTACTCACGCCTGTCGAGCACCCTCATAATGACAAGGTGGTTCTCGCCTTGTATTTGAAGGGTGCCTTCGACAACGTGAAACACAGCATCATTCTCTCTCACCTCAGCGAGAGACACTGTGGAGATACAATTTTAATTACATTAAACATTTCCTAACGGACCGCGAAGCCATTATCCGCATTCAGGACAAGGAGCACGGTCCTTACACTATGGGTACACGGGGCACACCACAAGGCGCAGTGCTGTCTCCACTACTCTTTAATCTCGCAATGCTCCATCTCCCTGCCCAACTGGCTGAGGTTGAAGATGTACAGCATGCGCTATATGCCGACGACATCACCATTTGGGCAACAGAGGGCAACATTGGTCAACTGGAAGACTGCCTCCAAACAGCGACGAGCGTAGTGGAACGCTATGCTACGTACTGTGGTCTCCAGTGTTCTCCTCAAAAATCAGAACTCGCACGTCTCCGCCCCTCGCAGAGATGCAAGACCCCAATACTCCTCTCTGGCTAGCGCACCCATACACGAAGCCACTGAGATTAGAGTCCTCGGATTATTGGTTCACCAGAACCGTCGCGCTGACACAACCATAGCCAAGCTTCGCAAGGTTGGTGATCAAGTGGGCCGCATGGTCCGCCGCGTCTCCAACAAGCGTGGGGGCCTCATAAGTAGGGATGCGATGCGACTCGCCCATGCTTTTGTGACGAGTCGAATTCTATATTCGACTCCATACCTGCACTTGCGCAAGCATGACGAAGACATCTTGGAGGTTACTCTCCGCAAGATGATCAAAAGGGCGCTCGACCTCCCGATCTCTGCCTCAAATGCGAGGCTCCTTGAACTGGGGTGGTGAACCCCTATCGAGAGCTGCGCGAGGCGCACCTCACTAATCAATACACGCGTCTTGCCCAGATCGTGTCCGGTCGTCGCCTACTGGGCCGGCTACATATACAAAATGACCATCACATTGAGGAAACGGTACGAGTGCCAGAACTATGGAGAGGCGCCCTCCGTGTTCGACCCCTTCCTACCAAAATGGACAGAGAGAAACACAATGGACGGCGTCAGGCGCGGGCGAATGCCCTGGACCGCCATTATGGCTCCAAACACAGCGTTTTCTATGTAGACGTTGCGGGCCCACATCATTCCAGAGGAGGATGGTACACGGCCGCAGTCGTTCACGGGGGAAGACAGGTGAACGGTCTCACTTTTAAGGCACTTAGCACAACCCATATGGAGGAGGTAGCAATCGCCCTAGCCGCCTCCCACGCTGAAGTCACGATCGCCGCTGCCGCGGGGGATGAGGAGGGGATACCAGTGTATCCCACAGAGCATCGTAAAATTTCTTCAGCATGATAATCCACGGTCCTCTAATGTATTTAGTGCCGACGTAGTTAATTTGTTTTACTCTGTCTCTCTCACAATGAAATTTTGAGTTCCGTGGAAAAATGTATCAAAGCAGACAAAGGTGAAGAATTTTTAAGGGTTTGTGGCATATCGGTAGCTAGCTTCCTTGAATTACTGTAATCTTATGCAAAGGCTACATTCATTGAATGGGAAGGTGAAGTTTTCAAGCAAAAAGCGGGTGCTTGCATCGGTTCTAGGGTGGCAACGGTGTTAAGTGACACCTTTTTATCCTTCGTATATCGGAGTATTCAAGCAAACTTGTCTGGGATAGCGTCACGGTTTTTCCGTTACGTTTATGAGTTTTTATACTTTGTCGATAAAACTAACTTTTCTTGACACACGACTGATGTTCTGAAAGTATTTCAAAAAAATGCTCAATATATGCAATTCACCACTGAGGTCACGGCCGATAACAAGCTGCAGTTTTTAGATTTGAGCCTGAAATTTCAGAATGGACATATTTGTTGGGAATACGAGCCAAGGCCTGGCAAGCCGTTGTTGAAGTACGCATCATTCTAAAACACTAAAAAACGGGATTGTTGTTTCATCGTTGTTTTCTGCTTTGTCGAAATCATGTGACCATATGAAAAATAAGAGGTTCAATGAGCAGGCTAAACGATAAGAAGAAGCAGGTTACCCGAATGATGCCATCTTGTTGGGGTGCAACAAGATAGCCAAAATCTTATACTTCAGTTTCTGTGCCTAGGTTAGACAGATTGAAGGAAAGAACAAGGTTGCAGGATGTGTGCTATGGTGGAAAGAAAAGCGGAAAACAAAATTCCAAAGTACCTGTGGGATTAAACAAAAACATGTTCCATGCTCTGAAAGAGTTCCTTATAAAATTCTTTTTTCCTGCGGACAAGTCTACATTTGTACCTTAGAGGGTAATAAATCTACTAATCGAGTCGAACATGTTAGAGACTGCAAATCTTGCTTCCCTACTTTGCATCACAGTGATGCATTGTACAGTGACCGGGCACAGTTAACCAGAGAGATTATGAAGGCTTTTTACATGACGAAAAAAACTAGATTGTGCGTTAGCAGCCCGTCTGTATGCCCGCATGGCAGTAAGGTTCATTTCCACGGTTCCACGTAGCTACTCATGTGTTTGCTTTGCTATCTTGTTTGTTTGCCCTCTTTATATTCCTTGCTTCCTGTGAATAAACATTTAGTTATGAGTTAGCGCTGGTCCTGTTGTTTCCTTTCTTTGCTGTCCTCGTCTTTTGCGCTATTTTCACTCAAGTATGTATCACCAACTCGCCCGTCTTTCCATGGTGTCAAACTACAATCGAGGTTCGCTGCGCGAGTCATTTCGTCGCTCCGACAAACGAGGGGTTTCTGCCTTCTTCCAGAACCATCAACTCCACACGAGCGTGGAGAAGGCAATGCGAGCATTCATAATCGTAAAAGTAATATTTGTTTCTCACTTAAGCACAATGCACTCTTCGGGCCTGCCAAAGCCAAACGGGGGCTTGAAAGGCAGTGGCCGGGCGTTGCCAGCATCGACATCTACTAAAATGCTATAAAAACAGAACATATAGTTCACCAGACACCCGGTATGAAGTTTTTAGAATCAAGTGTGTAAACGAACAATATTTCTTCATTTTGTTTGCGCAGATGTATTAGCAATCAGGCAGACTAACAGAAAGAAAGACCACTCACGTTCATTATATTTATTATGCAAAACAGCGCGAAAGAGCGCATCATCATAGTAAATTCAATTATGGTTCTTTGCGTTTCTTCGGAGGGGCACATGAGCTCTCCAAACGTGAATTCGACGGTGTTGAAGAAGCAGACGATGATTGATGCCAGATGGAGACAAAGAGAAAATATATTTACAGGATGTACATTGGCAAACTGTGTTACAAGTTGAGTCACACAGACAGTCAAATTGTAACTTAAAAGAAAAGATCTCACACAGAGAAACTAGACAAGACCTTACTCATCGACCAAAGGTTAGAGCCTAGGTCTACCACTGCACGGAGCCTCTAGCTCAACTAGACAAGACTGCCCTCCAATGATTTTACATGCAATTTTAAATCTTTTGCAAACAAAGAAATTAGGGCGGTCATTTCTCGGGGCCCGCCCTAAGCTTCGATAACCCATGCAGGTAGCCACAGCCCCTGAAGGTTGGACCCAACTTCGAGCCCGGAGCTTGGCTAAAAAAAAGAAACACATACAGAAAACATTCTGATAACACTCTCCCCGGGGGGGCGGTGGGGGGGGGGGAGTTCTCGCCCTTATTGCTTGATGCTTTCCCCTTCCCTGCCGCACCCGCGCGTCGCCTCTCGAAGGATGAAAAGTTGTTTTTCAGCTAATTGGCGGGACCACAGATCCACTGGCTCGTCGCAGGAATGTCAGACGGCGGAGAACCGCGACGCGTCGGTGCCATCGAGAATACCAAAACAAGAAGAAAAAAAAGGAGCCCATCGCGGAATGCGAGGTGGTCCGCATTCAGCCGGAGTGGGAATTCGCCTAAGACCAAGCGGCGCCACGTGCTCGTTGTGTGCGCCTCGCATGCTTTCCTGGTGCGCTTAACAAAGCCAGGTGTCTTCGGCCATCACAGCGGTAAAGCAGCCAGTGCATCCTGCGCTTTTGCCACTGCTTGCGGGGGTAGGAAAAGGGGAGGGAAGGCACGCGGGTAGGGGGGGGAGCGTAGACCGGAGGCCCGCAGTGACCACAAGCTAAGGGAATAAAAAAATATGTACGCGTTGGTGAAGCGCCGCCTTACAATCATCATCAGCCTGACGACGCCCATCACCATCATCATCATCAGACTGGCTACGCCCACTGCAGGGCAAACGCCTCTCCCATGTCTCTCCAATTAACCATGTCCTTTGCCAGCTGCGCCCGCCTTATGCCTGCAAACTTGTTGATCTCTTCCGTCCGCCTTACATTCTACCGCCCCTCTGTGCTTGCCTTCTCTTGCAATCCACTCCGTTACCCTTAAGGACCAGCGATTATCTCGCCGTCGCAGTACATGCCCTGCCCAAGCCCACTTCTTCCTCTTGATTTCGACTAGGATGTCATTAACACGCGTTTGTTCCCTCACCACTCTGCCCGCTTCCGGTCTCTTAATCAGCTATTCATGATCTGAGAGAACCTGTCATATGCCCTCCACCCCATTCTTATCCTTCTAATTATTTCCCTCTCATGGTCCGGATTAGTTGTCACTACCTGCCCAAAGCATTCCTTTACCACTTCGACCACCTTGTTGCCAATTGTGAACTGCTGTTCCCTTACTAGACAGTTGAACATTAGTATCGAGTGGCGCGAATGACGAGACTAACACAGGAAAGAGTAGGGCGACAGAAAGAGCGCAAACTATCAACTGACTTTATTGCTATCACAGCAACATATATACGCAGAAATAACACGTGCAAAACAAATAGCAGAAGAAACAAAGATGAGGGTTGTGACAAGTTAAGTCTGCATGTGTCAACAAAAGCAGCGGAGAAAATTTTTCTCTTTATCATATAAGGTGACCGAGGTATCACACAACTATCACCTTTTTCTCTGATGTAAAATGTCTCCAAAAGTTCGCGGGCTATTTTGTTTTTGCTTTTGCCCAGAACCTTGATTTCTTTGAGCATCGGCTCACAACCAAATCATGAAATGCAATGAGCGGGCAAGTTCGCCCCTTCTCTTTTTCGTATAGAAAGGACATGCTCCCCTGCTCGTTCATTGACGCAGCGTTCAGTTTGGCGTACATACACACGTCCACATTTGAGCGGGATTTGGTAGACCACGCCAGTGGCACATTTGGCAAACTGTACAGCAGGTTTGATTGTGCATGCGCTTCGTGGGGTTACATCCTTGGTGATCCTTGATCCTGGAGTGATACCTCGGTTACCTTATATGATAAAGAGAAAAATTTTCTCAGCTGCTTTTGTTGACACATGCAGACTTGACTTGCACAACCTTCATCTTTGTTTCCACTCCTCCTTGTTTTGCACGTGTTATTTCTGCATATATATGTTGCTGTGATAGCAATAAAGTCAGTTGATAGTTTGCGCTCTTTCTGTCGTCCTACTCTTTCATGTGTTCGTCTCGTCGTGTGCGCAACGAAATACCAAGAAAGCTATGCACCAGCTCGCCCAGCAGGAAGTTCTTCTACAATACTTGAACATTACTTTGGCTTTCTGCGTGTTAATTTTGAGACCCACCGTACTGCTCTGTCTGCCTAACTCATTGATCATGATTTGCAGTTCATCTCCTGAGTGACCCACCAAGGCAATGTCATCAGCGAATCGCAGAATATTTGGGTATACTCCATTAACTCTTATCCCCAACTGTTCCCAATTGAGGCCTCAGAATACCTCGTGTACACATGCGGTGAATAGCATTGGCGAGCTCGTGTCTCCTTGTTTGACGTCCTTCCTTATTAGAATTTTATTGCTGACTTTATGGAGGACTATGGTAGCTGTACAGTTCTTATATATATCTTCCAGTATTTTGGCATAAGGCTCATCTACACCCTCGTACCGCAATGCTTGTATAACTGCTCAGGTTTCCACTGAGTCGAATGGTTTCTCATAATCAATGAAGGCTATATAGAGGGATTGGTTATATTTTGCGCATTTCTCTATCATCTGATTGATAATGTGAATATTGCCACGAACATTTGCAGTGTTTGTACATTCTTCAAATCTGCCACCACACAACTTTATCTCTTTCTTTGCGATGCAAGACGTGACTAGATTTATTTCGATTGATCCAAGCCAGGCAGAGCTGATTCTACGTTGTTCCGGAACGTTCAGTAACTTTGCACACTTTATCTCAAAAGTTCGCTATCAGCTTTAAATTGAGCACGGCCGACAGTGGCGGGCATTCTGTTCGACGACCGCCAAGCACGCTTGTCGCTTCGCCGCCGCCGAGTGAATCAGTCCATTTTGAGTGCAAATCAGCCCAATAAACAGTTTTCTTTTAGAAGACCCTTTTGTCCGTCTTCATCGCTCCTTCGACCGCCGTCTATTGTGGAATATCCTTTACGAAAGCCTGCCTGATAATTTGCTCGATTAAAGTCTAAGGTTGCCCTAACTCTATTAGCGATTACCTAAGTAAATACCTTGAAGACAACGGACACTAAGCTGATTGGTCTGTAATTTTTCAAGTCCTTGGCGTCTCCTTTCTTATAAGTTGAGATAATATTTGCATTTTTCCAACCTTCTCGTGCGGTCGAGGTCATAAGGCATTGCGTATACAGGGTGGCTAGTTTTTCTAGCAGAATCTCCTCTCCGTCTTTCAACAGATCAGCTGTTACCTAATCCTCTCCAGCTGCTTTTCTCCTTTGCATTGCTCCTAAGGCTTTCTTTATTTCCTCTTTCGTTACGGTCGGGATGACGGATTGCTGTGTTCTACTGTCTCTATCATTAACGTTCTGATTACTTTGGCTACTGAATTAGATTTGTGTAGAAGTCTTCGGCTGCATTAACTATCTTATCCATATTGCTAATGACATTGCCCTCCTTGTCTTTTAACGCATACATCTGGTTTTTACCTAAGCCTAATTTCCACGCTGCAGGGCAAAGGCCTGCATCGTGCCCACTGCAGGAAAAAGGCCTCTCCTATGTCTCTCAAATAACACTGTCCTTTGCCAGCTGCGGCCACCATATCCCCGCAAACTTCCTAATCTAGTCCACCCACCTAACTACCTGCCGCCCTCTGCTACACTTGTCTTTTCTTGGAATCTACTCCGTTACCCTTAAGGACCCGTGCGTCCAGCTGCCTTCGCGTTACATGCCCTTCCCAAGTCCATTGTTTCCCCTTGATTTCGACTAGGATCTCATTAATCCCCGTTTGTTTCCGCACCCACTCTGCCCGCTTCCGGTCTGTTAAGGTTACACCTATCATTTTTCTCTCCGTAGCTCACTGCGTTGTCCTTAACTTAAGCTGAACACTTTTTTAGGCTCCACGTTTCTGCCCCTTAGGTGAGTACCGGTAAGATTCAGCCTTTGAACACTCTCCTATTGAGGGATATTTGTTAACTGCCATTCATGGTCTGAGAGAACCTGCCATATGCGCTCCCCCCCCATTCTTATTCTTCTAGTTATTTCCCTCTCATGACCCAGATCAGCGGTCACTACCTGCCCTAAGTAGACGCATTCCTTTACCACTTGCAGCACCTCGCTACCACTTGAAAACTCCTGTTGCCTTGCTATACTCCTGAACTTCAATTTGGTTTTCTGCATGTCAATTTTCAGACCAACCGTTCTGCTCTGCCAGTCTCGCTCATTGATCATATTTTGCTCTTCATGTAATAAGTGACGCAGCAAAGCAATTTCATCAGCGAATCGCAGATTATTTAGGCATTCTCCATTAACTCTTATCCTCAACTGCTCCCAATTCAGGCCACGGAATACCTCCTGTAAACAGGCGGTGAATAACGTTGGCGAGACCGTGTCGCCCTTCCTGACGCCGTTCCTTATTGATTTTAATTCTGACTATCATAGCTTCGCAGATGCTATAGACATCTTCCAGTATTTTCACCTAAGGCTCTTCTACACTCTGATTCCGCAATGACTGCATGACTGCTCAGGTTTTCGTTAAGTGAAATGCTTCCTCGTAATAAATGAAGGCTATATATTGAGGTTAGTTATATTCTGCGCACTTATCTATCACCTTATTGATAGTATGAATATGATGTATTGTGGAATATCCTTCACGAAAGCTTGTCTGATCCTTTGGTTTGGTTGATTGAAGCCTAAGGTTACCCTGACTCTATTAGCGGTTACAATGACTGCATGACTGCTCTGGTTTTCATTGAGTGAAATGCTTTCTCGTAATAAATGAAGGCTATATATTGAGGTTAGTTATATTCTGCACACTTATCTATCATATTATTGATATTATGAATATGATGTATTGTTGAATATCCTTCACGAAAGCTTGTCTGATCCTTTGGTTTGGTTGATTGAAGCCTAAGGTTACCCTGACTCTATTAGCGGTTACCTTAGTAAATACCTTGTAGACAACGGAGAGTAACTGATGTCTGTAATATTTAAATTCCTTGGCGTCTCCTTGTTATAAATTAATATAATATTAGCGTTCACCTAATCTTCTGGTACGGTCGACGTCATAAGGCATTGCGTGCACAGTGTGGCTAGTTTTTCTAGCTCAATCGCCCTTCCGTCCTTCAGCAGATCTGCTGTTACCTAATGGTCACCACCGGCTTTTCCCCATTGCATTGCTCTTAAGCCTTCCTTTGCTTCCGCGTTTGCTACTGTCGGGATGCTGCATTGCTGTGCACTGCTGTTTCTCTCATTACTGCTCTGATTTCAGTGGCTAATCTATAGATTTTTGTAAAACTCTTCGGAAACTTTAACTATCTTATTCATATTGATTATGACATTGCCCTCCTTGTCTCTTAACTAACACATCTGGTTTTTACCTATGCCTATTTTCCTCTTTACCACTTTTATGCTACCTCCGTTCTTTAGAGCATGCTCTATTCTCTCCATATTAAATTTTCTTATGCATGCTACCTTGCGCCTATTTATTATCTTCGATAGTTCTGCTAGTTGTGTTCTCTCTGTAGGTTTAGACGCCCTCATGATTTGGCGCTGCTTAATGAGATCATTCGTCTCCTGAGATAGCTTCCCGGTTACCTTTCACACAATCCTACTGCCTACTTCTACGGCGCACTGCGTAATGAAAGAAGTGATATTATCGTTTATTGTTGGAACATTATGATCGTCTTCCTCACTTAAAGACGAATGTCTGTTCTCCAGCGATATCCTGAATTCCTCTATTTTCCCTCTTACCGCTAGCTCGTTAATGGACTTCCTCTTCACTAGCTTCTTCCGTTCCCTCTTCAAGTCTAAGCTAATTCGAGACCTTAACATTCTGTGGTCGCTACAACACATCTTTCCTACGACCTCCACAGGCTGCACAATGCCAAGGTGAGCGCATAGTGTGAAGACTTTTTCATTTTTAGTCTAACCATTGGGGGTCTTCCAGGTCCACTTGTTCTCTCGTTTGCGGAAGAAGGTATTCATGATCCGTAAATTACTTTTCTCTGCGGACTCTACTAGTAACTCTTTTCTGCTATCCCTAGAACCTATCTCATAGTCGCCTACCGCTTGGTCACCCGACAGCTTCTTGCTTACCTTCGCTTTGAGGTCTCCCATCAGTACACCAATAACTTATGAGGGCCGAAAGATCATTTGGTGCGGTTTTGTTTCTTCGCGCAGTGTTTCATAACGAATCAACTCGACCAACTCACACTACTTTACCGTATTTAGTGTGGTCCCAAGTAGTAGTACAAAATTTTCATTTCTACCAAAAATAAATCTCGGAGATGACGGGTGGCATCCCTCTTCTGAGACTTCATTGCCGATGGCTGCTGCCATTTCTCTCTCGATAAGCGCTTGCCGGGTAGACAAGGCGGCCTCCCACCCCTCCATAATTTGCTGTGCGTATACGCCTATGATGCGATTTTCATGGTCGAATGATACTACCATAAGTGAGACGCAGGACTGCCGATAGCGCGCATGAAAAACCTTGAAGCAGGTTTTCTTTCTACTTCTTAAGTACGGCCCCACCGCGGTGGCTCAGTGGTTAGGGCGATCGACTACTGATCCGGAGTTCCCGGGTTCGAACCCGACCGCGGCAGCTGCGTTTTTATGGAGGAAAAACGCTATGGCGCCCGTGTGCTGTGCGATGCCAGTGCACGTTAAAGATCCCCAGGTGGTCGAAATTATTCCGGAGCCCTCCACTACGGCACCTCTTTCATCCTTTCTTCTTTCACTCCCTCCTTTATCCCTTCCCTTACGGCGCGGTTCAGGTGTCCAACGATATATGAGACAGATACTGCGCCATTTCCTTTCCCCAAAAAAACCAATTATTATTATTAAGTACGGATATCTGCATACTTTTTCGAAATCTACCTTTATTGTCACGGTGCAGACTTCAAGCCTTTACTGTTGCTGCTTCTTGGCAGCTAATTGCCAGTGCCCGATTCGGGCATGCACGACATCTCGACAGTTCACTGCCGAGCAAAGCGTCATCCTATCTCTGGGTGCAGAGGGTGGCAAGGTCCCTTTCGCTGCTTCTCAATACTGCCCATTCTTTGAAGTTTGAAGTTGAACTTTACTTAATCTTCAGCGAGAGAGGACATCGAGAGGAAAAATCTTATTGGAGCTCGACAGGATTTCGAGCCCTAAAAAGTACGGCAGCACTCCAACCATTTATATAAATAAGGAAAACATCATAGACACTACCGAAGGGGCATAACGGTGCATTATATACGGGAACACGAAGTCTCCTGCCGGAATTGAGCAGAAAATTAATTTGATTGATGAATAAGAACACGGCATTTAGCTTATCGAATTTCTGACAAGTCCGGATATTTAAATTAGTACAAGAATGTGATAAACGGCAAAAGAGGCAAAATTCAACACTGAATTTCTTACAGTAAAAGGTAACCGCACACTGTTGAACAAAGATAAAGGAACACACTGGATTGCCTAGCAGAGAAAATGCTCAGTCCAGCATATGCGATGTCATTGAGAAGGGAGGGAAGGCTCTGTCTCAGCTTCTACAAACCATAGTTTGTTAGAGATGTACTGACGCAAAGCTGCTTTCTGTGACGTAAAAGGTAAAGACTTTTGTAGTTGAGAAGTCCAGTAATGTTGGAGAAAAATGTTATTTCTGGATTCATGCTTGTAACTGAGGGCTAATCTTAAGCTATAAAAATGGCATACATTCGGCGTGTAAGTGTCATTAAAAAGCGCAGAGATGGGAGTCCAAAGGCCAATTATAAATTAATCTGATGGTTTTCTTTTTCAAGAGGTGGAGCTTTTGAAGAATTTTTTAATAATATTTCCCCATATGAGGTGACAGTAATAATACTAAGACAAAAAGGGCATTTAAACAATAGAAGTGCAATGCCGCTCGGGAGAAGGCTACTGAGGCGCAGGAGACCTACTACGCGCGCAACCTTTTAACCTATAAAATCTACATGCTTGTCCAAGAGAAGCTTTCTGTAAACCAGACACCGAGCGTTTTGAAAGCTGGCACGATTTCAATTTGATGGGAAGCATATGTGATAAGGCGATCAAGGCGCAAAATTTCACCCTTAATTAGGACGGAAAATTGTAGCTTTTGTTTTAGAGAAATTAATCAACAATGCATTGCAATTTGACCAGTGCACAAGATGCGACAGTGTTCGGTTGCTTCGCGATGGGTTCAGTACGGTCACTAACACCAAAAAATACAGGCCTACTGGAATAGTCTACATACATGACAAAAATTGAATTCTTATTTATACTGATGACATTATTAATCTACAGGTAAAACAGAAACGGGCCCTCAATCCTATCTTGTGGTAAACCACGAGAGATTTGCGACGTACGTGAACGGTAGCTATTCACATCTACATGCTGGGTTCGCTTAGAAAGGTAGGATCGTACGAGGTTTTTGGCACGACTACTAACACCGTATATAGAAATTTTTGAAAGAAGAATATCATGGTGGTATGAAGTCAACTGATTTCTTAAAATCCAAAAAAAAGAACTAGCACTAATTTTGGCCTCAAAATTACGTAAAATGAATTCCTTTTAGGCCACCAATGCCGTTTCCGGCATTCCTAACTACTTTCCGCCATTATTCTTTCTTCCTTTAACTACGTTTTGACTACTTCTAGAACAGAATGTGTCTGCTTTTACACATGCATATTTTTCTACCTCTGCAGCAATTAATTCAGCATTTTCTGCATCTTCTTCCTCAAACCCACACTGGACGTTTTCACACAGAGGAAATTATGCCAGGTGCTATGTAAGTGCTTCACACATAAATAAATCAAAACATTTTACGCACAAGCTTTCCCTAGCTTCACTTGCGTGCCACGGTAACAACCTACGCTGTGAGAAACAAAACCAGCCCAGTGGAGTAGCAAAATTGACTTTGGTTCCGAAAATCAACCCTGAGTACTTAAGGTTACGCACGGAACTCCAGCTGCCTTGAATGCGTGCTGCGCGCTAACTGAGCGGTCTAACTGCATAGACAGAGACTAGCGGCGGTACGAAGCGCAGCATAACAACAAACGAAAATTGTGCGAAAAGACCTTTTCCACAATAGAACTCATTTTTTCGAAATGTAGAATGTCATCTACGACCAGAAAGGGCACCGCCGCTTCCACTCTGCTGCATAAAAAGGCGTACTGGAATCAGAACACCCATCCACGCGTACGACACACTTCAAAACGTGTTGAACATGAGCTTTGAGTCAGTGTTAAGAAAAACTACGTAATTTGGTTTCGCCGCCGCTTGTTCAAGAGGAGTGCATGTTGTTGGGCGAGTCGGTCGTACATCGTTGAGTAATGGTACTGTGCAAAATAATACAAACATGGACGAGAAGGGCACAAGGACGGGCGCAGACTCGCGACTGGGTTTATTCAGAACAACACATACTTATAACTTCCACACCACCATGTCAGTCACTGAGCGCAAGCCAGAAATCTGCATTCTGTGTGATAAAGTCTTATCTAGGTATCACTCACGCAATCATCTCTTTTGTTCCTAATAAAAAATGCCTCAGCAAGTTCACGCGCCATCTGGTCACGGCTACGCCTCAAAATCCTCGTTTTCGGCAGCAGAGGCGGGCATGGGTTATCACGCGTAGCCGAAGGGCATGCACTACAGTGCAAGGGCAGATTAGATCATTTTCCGGTCTTAAATGAAAGCTGGTATTCCCTCAGCCGGTCGTTTACACATCGGCCCCTTTGACCGATGTAAGGTTTTCCACATGTCAGGGGGATCTCGTAAACAACCCCCTCCGAGCACTTGACGAACTCAGCGGCGTGACGCTTCTTGCAATCTCGCACGCTCCCTTCTCGGGCAGCAATCCGAGGACAGAGTGAGTCCAATTTGCGCGGGGAAGAAAATACTAACGGCACGCCGTAGCGATTAGCTATGTTCTTCAAGTTGTGTGATACCCTGTGTATGTAGGGAACAACCGTCGGCCTGAATTTTCTCGGACGGGATCTTCCTGGGGTGCTCTCGCTTTCAATCTCCGTAGCAGCTTTTCCGCCATAGCGACGACAACTGGAAAAGGGAACCCAGCCCTCAGCAACCTACCAAGCTGATTGTTGAGGCTGTCATGCAACAGATGAACAAATCTGCACATTCCAAGACGGTAAAACGGGCCATTGCTACATTCTGCCTGAAGGGAGCCTTGGAGAGGTCGTGTGTTTACGAGGTCCCCCTGACACGTGGAAAAGCTTACATCGGTCAAACGGACCGATGTGTAAACGACCGCCTGAGGGAACACCAGCTTTCAATTAAGACCGCAAAAGTATCTAATCTGCCCTTACACTGTAGCGCATGTCCTTCGGCTACGCGTGATAACCCATGCCTGCCTTTCCTGCCGAAAACGAGGATTATGAGGCGTAGACGTGACCAGATGGCGCGTGAACTTGCCGAGGCATTTTTCATTAGGAACAAAAGAGATGACTGCGTGAGTGATAGCTCGATAAGACTTTATCAGACAGAATGCAGATTTCTGACTTGCGCTCAGTGACTGACATGGTGGTGTGGAAGTTATAAGTATGCGTTGTTCTGAATATACTCAGTCGCGAGTCTGCGCCCATCCTTGTGCCCTTCTCGTCCATGTTTTTATTATTTTGCGGAGTACCTTTACTCAACGTTGTTTAAGAGGCTATATGGCGCTGTGGAAGCACCCTCGACACTCAGCGAAACTTTGTCAGTAGCAGTCAATTTCCCTTCGTCGCATCTTGCCAGCAACAAAAAAACAGGAAGAACACAGGCTACTATCGCACTATTACTACTATATCGCACTACTATTGCACTACTATCGCACTACTGACGCAAATCGTATAGAGCATCTAATAGTTATTGCAAATAAAGCTGCCTTATGCGCAAAAAAAGAAGTACAAACAATGATTGCCAGTTGCGATGAATCGGACAATAAGTACACATGGTTCAGCACTTCTATTCAGGCTACAAATTGGACGTCAACAATTGTGCTTATGCTTTCAGACTTGCCGCAGCATGCTGAAAAAGCACGCACTTCACTATAAACATCAACATTTTGATTATAATTGTGTGAAGCACATTTAAAAAAATAAGCGAAGCGTTTTGTGTGATTCCTATATAAGGCTGTCCTTTCCTAATCGAGACCGTCTGCTGTGGTGGCTTAGTTACCAGCTAAAGTTTACTAATCGGCCAGCCTGTATGATGTTTTGTGAAATACAGGCAAACGTGAGGAAAATTTTGTTGTGGTGGCCGTCATTTTACGGCTTGGTTCGCAATTGAAAGGTCGCCAGTTCGAGTTCTGGTACCATGCTTGCATGTTTCTCTTTACTCTTATATGCTGGACAAGCGCCGTCAGAAACTATGCAACACATAACTAACCAGTAAAATTTGAGCAGATAAGAGAGTGGAGAGAGAGAAAGTAATTTAGTGAAAGGAAAGGTTTGGAAGTCTGCCAGCAGTAAGGTGACCCCGGCCTGCTACTCCACTCTGAAGTAGGGGGAAAGGAAAGTAAAAGAAGAGTGAGCGTGCGAATGGAGGGTGATGATGTCAGAATACAATAAATTCCTTGGAGTTGTCTGGGATAGAGGAGACTACGCACACAATGGGCTGAACTCATATCGCGAGACGACATGCGGCACATGGAGCGCATGTCTAAGCAAGGAGCATAGGGGATGTCATTTTTTTAATTCGTAGCTTTGATCAGTATGAGATACAAGCAGAAGAAAAACAACTACGTGCGGAGTGTGGGATCCGAATCCACGACCTCCGAATTTCACGTCCGGTGCTCTCCCAACTGAGCTACGGAAACGGCTGTTCAATCTTCTGCTTTTGGGAGTAAAAATGTGTACTAAAACCAAAGCTTGAGAGTGTTCGCCAGCGCCAACCTCGTCCATAGTGTCGGACGTAGTACGCCCTGAACAACACCGAGTGCCCCGTAGAAGCGTGGTCGAACGGTGAGGATGGAAGCTGTGCGAGAATTCTCTTTACCACCTACGGCATATATGACATATATGACATATATGACGGAAGACAAAATTTACAGAAACCAATGAGCATAAGATTTTTTAATTTGTAGTATTATCAATTGAAGATTAATAAAAGCAGAAGAAAAAACAACCACATGCCGCCGGTGGAATCCGAATCCACGAGCTCCGAATTCCGCATCCGGTGCTCTACCAACTCAGCTACAGCAACGGCTTTTCAATATCTTGCTTTCGCGTGTATTTATGTGTACTATAACCGGACTTTCATCGTGTTTGCCAGCGCCTCACCACCTCACCGTTCGACAACGTTCTTACGTGGCACTCGTGGTAATTCAGGACGTCCGCCGCTATGGAAGAGGGTGGCGCTGGTGAACACTCTCAAGGTTCGGTTATACTAGGCGTAAATACCCCCAAAACAGATTTAACAGCCGTTGCCGTAGCTCAGTTGGTAGAGCACCGGACGCGGAATTCGGAGGTCGTGGGTTCGGATCCCACCGGCGGCATGTGGTCGTTTTTTCTTGTGCTTTTATGAATCACCCATTAATGAAAACTACAAATTACAAAATAAATCCTCCATGCTCTTTAGTTTTTCTGAGTGTTGGCTTCCGTCATGTACCAAGAAGAACGGAGTTCATGTACGCTTTTCCTTCAAGGAGTTGCTTCTGGGGGCGATCTGTTGCACCCATTTGCTAGAGAGCAAGATTTAAGCCTTTTGGAATTCAAAAAAGGACGAATGGTTGTGGCAGACAAGTTGGTTCAAAAAGACGAGTCTCCCACCCCTATTTCTGTTTTTCTTCTTAGCGTAGGAGGGTAAGATCGCAGAACAGGTCAAAAGCCAGAAAGCACTGGCGGCGCACCCGCAAGAAATGCCGCGGCACCACCGGCGTAGCAAACTGGTCGGTCGTCCGCTCTATGCCAAGGGTTCGTAGGATGTGGGCGGACCCTGGGGCGGAAGGGTATTGCGACCGGAGAACCTCCTGGCTTGTGACAGCCGCTGTGACGGCACGTCAGAGGTGCCATCACAGCACACGGCGTCAGGCGCAGAATCAGCTGTAGCCAACACAAAGAGAGAGAGAGAGAGAGAGCAAATTCCTCGTATTCGGACGGAGCGTAGCCTCGGCGCAAACGCCAGTAGCGGAAACTGTGACAGTTGGCACGCGATAGGGATTATTACGTGATAGCGTCAGGAGCTAGTTCTGCTAATGGCCGGCGCGGTGGCTCAGTGATTATGGCGCTCGGCTCCTGACCCGAAAAAGGTAGGCTCTATCCCAGCCGCGGCGGTCGCATTTCGATGGAGGCGAAATAAAAAAGGCCCGTGTAATGTCAGTGCACATTAAAGGACCCTAGGTGGTCGAAAATTCTGGAGCCGTTCACGACGGCGTCCCGCATCGCCTTGGAGAATTAGGCTTAGGTTTAGAACATCCGTCTCGCATGCATGAGCACCAGGGTTTGAATCGCGGAGCCGCACAACATTGAACCAGCTTTGAAAAAAAAAACCGCGTGTCCATGCAGCCGCATAACCCGGCCTAGAGTGCAGCCTGAATTTTGTTACCAGAACCGAAAAAGCACTCCCTCACCAGAGCAGGATTCGGCCACCCTGGTTTAGTGCTTGGCGAGAACCTTCTATATATTTATTTATTTCAAATACCTTACAGGCCCGTAAGGCATTGTGTAAGGGGGGCAGCAAAACAACAAGATCAAATTTAAAGGGGGACAAGCAAAAACAAGGAAACAAGGAACTATACATGATCAGTAAAAATTTGAAACACCTCAATATAATACAGAACAATTGACATAGGAACACAGAAATAGGAACGCATGACAAGTAAAGTTAAAGTTCACATAGGAACACCGAAATAAATCCAAAAAAAGCGACACAGGGTACATCACACAAAAAATAAAATTAAAGCGCATATGGCGCGTTTACTAGTGTCAAGAAAATTTGGAAAACAGAAATACAAACAAAAAGAGAGAAAAAGTAAACGAAATGCGTAACAGAAAACGTAAATGACATTGCATCAACATGATAAGATGGCTTCAGGGAAATGTGCAATGAGTTGGTGATGGAAGGTTTCAGGATTAGACAGCGAGGCGATGTTGTCTGGGAGGTTATTCCATAATCTGATGGCTCGCGGAAGTGCTGATGCATTGAAAGCTAATGTGTCACCATAGATGCGTGTGAAACTGAGATGATTGCGCAATCATTGGATGTGCGAGATGGGACATCTAGGTGAAATCAGCGTGGTCTATTGGAGTGCACGTACTTGTGAAATAATGTTAGTAAAGCGATGTCACGCGTATGCCTAAAGATTGCAAAGAAAGATCGGTTTTAATCGGAGTGACGCTTGAATGGTAGTTAGTTTTTTTAGGTGAATCGGGCTGCCCTGTTTTGAATGGTTTCTAATGTGATGACCATGTTGTTGTAATAAGGAGACCAAATGGAGGAAGCGAACTCAGCTATGGTCAAACAAATGTTAGGTATGCTTGTTTCCGAATATTAGCAGGAGAATTCTGTAAGTTACGGCGTATGTGCCCTAATGACTTTGAGGCGACAGCGCATATGGATGTGATATGAAAAGACCACGAAAGATCGGACGAAAGGTTAACACCAAGATATTTGTAATGCATGGGAGAGTAAGTCATCTTGAATATGGTATGTATACTTCCACATAACTGCAGCGTAAAAAATTACGAGCACAAAAAAGGGGAGAAACACATACGACACGGACAAAAGCTGCACTCACAACTGATTTTATTTCGCCAGGAATGGGAAATATAAAGGTTCCGCCGCGGATGCGCGCGCAGCAAGTACACGTACCTCGATCACAAAAACAAAAAAAACCCCAAAACAAAAAAAAAAAACAAAAAAAAAACCAAATCCAATACTTTATCACACCGTGAAACCCATCTTATCGCCTGGCAGAGAAAAGGTCACATTCCGCTTTATGCAGATGAACAGAAGTATCGCTTACGCAAAATACGCCCTTTTTCTTTATATGGTAAGCTTCCAGTAGTTCACGTGCAGTTTGATCTTTGCTTTTGCCTAGAATCCTTACACCTTCAAAATGCGGCGAACAATCCTGACAAGACCTGCAATGTTTAACTAAATTAACATCTTCATCTCTCTCTAAATTTCTTTCATGCTCCCTCAATCGATCGTTGACACTCTCACTCATTTATTGTACCCTTAAAGGCCCTTTTCGGGCATTACATAAGGGGGGGGGGGGGGGGCAACAGTTGAAATACAAAGTAAAGAGAATAACAATGTTAATACAGTAAAATACAACAGAATGCAAAAAGGATCTGGAATACACTGTGAAATGTTAAAATGCAGTTCTAAACAATACATGGTGCCGGATAGGCTAAATAGGGAATAACAAGAAAAAATAAATGGTAAAAATCAAAGCATGAGGTTGTTTTTTTTTTTCATTTGAAGTAATGTTCGATTAGTGCGTCTCTAAATTTACTAGCGTCACGCTTGTTTGCGATGTGATCTGGTAACTGGTTCCAATTTTCTATTGCCTTAGGTAGAAATGATTTATTGAAGGCTATTGTAGAACCATGTAAACGCTGAACACTCAGGGAATTGAAGAGGCGACGCGATGTTCGGATGGGAGGTAGGAGTAATGAGTCACGGAGGTAAGGAAAGTTGTAATACAATTTATGAAAAAGGCAAAGTCGTGAGATTTTTCGACGGTTCTCAAGTGGTAGCAGATTGAGTGTTGATTTAATCCTGGTGATGCTGTAGTATCTGTCATAATTTGAGGTTATGTAACGTGCTGCGCGGTTCTGAATAGCTTCTAGGGTGTCAATTAAGTACGCCTGATGAGGGTTCCATATAGAAGATGCATATTCAAGTTTACTACGGATGAAGGTTTCATATGCCAATTTACGGACAGAAGGAGGAGCCAAGTATAACGATCGTCTGATGAAGCCGAGTGATTTGGATGAATTGGCCGCTAATTTCAAGATGTGTTCGGACCAGGTTAAATTGCTGGAAATGATGACTCCGAGGTATCGGTAGGATTGCACATTTGTTAATGTGTTTGAAAGCAATGAATAAGCGTAAGTGAGGCTGGAATGTTTGCGAGATACTTGCATGTATTGGCATTTTGAAATTTTTAGCGACATAAGCCACTCAGAGCACCATCGTTCAATTACGTTCAAGTCGTTCTGCAGTAATAATTGGTCCCTGTTAGTAGCAATGCGGCGATAAAGAATGCAATCATCTGCAAAGAGGCGAATTGTGGAAGAAATACCAGAGGGAAGATGATTAATGAAGGTGAGGAAAAGAAGAGGGCCAAGGACCGAACCTTGTGGTACACCAGACAGCACTTTAGTAGGACCTGAAAAATGGTTGTCTATTACCGTGTACTGAGAACGATCTATTAGAAAACAGTGTATCCATGCTACAATTAGAGGGTCAATGGACAGACCGGAAAGTTTAGACATGAGACGATGGTGGGGTACGCGATCCAAAGCCTTAGAAAAGTCTAAAAAAATGATGTCAGTTTGGAATGAAGAGTCCAGATTTAAGTGAAGATCAGTAGTCAATTCAAAAAGCTGAGTTTCGCAGGAGAGACCGGAGCGGAAACCATGCTGTTTAGTGAAAAAGAAAGAGTTATGATCGAGATGCGATGCGACTTGTGAGTATATTATGCGTTCGAGAAGTTTACAGGCAATGCATGTCAAGGAAATGGGGCGATAATTGGATGGGTCTGATCGGTTACCAGCCTTAAACACCGGCACAACTTTACTTATTTTCCAATCTTTGGGTAGTTCACCCGTTGATATAGACTGTTCAAAGATTACTTTCAGGAATTGACTGGAAATGTCCTTGGTACTTTTAAGTAATTTCGCGGGTATTCCATCAGGCCCAGGTGCGCTCGATGTTTTAAGATTGTCAATTAATTTTGTAATACCATCTGTTGTAATGCAAACTGGGGGCATCTGAGAAAAATTTGAGTCTGGAAATGTTGGTATGTTCAAGGGAGGTTCGTGGGTGAAAACTGACGAAAAATATGAATTCATGACGTCTGAACGGTGTTCAGTGGGAACAGATGATCCATCTTGGTTGACCAAGGTGATGCTTTGTGAACGACTGGTGCTTGGTGTCAGTAAGGTCCAAGACTTCTTCGGGTTTGTGTGAATAATATTCATCAGGTCCTGGTGGAAGAACTTTTTTTTAGTGCTCCGTAACAAACCTATATATTGGTGAAGACATGCAAAGTATTTTTTCCATTTTGAAGGAAAATTCGAATTTTTTGCCTCACGGTAAAGGCGTTTTTTTCTTTGTGATAGTCTTCTTAGCGCGCTAGTGTACCACGGTCTTCGAGCATCACCACGTATACGAGTGAGGGGAACGTACGTGTCCACGAGCGATAATAGTTTATTTTTATAAAGTAGCCAGTTATCATCCACTGTTCGACTACATGGCGATAATCGGAAGTGCGAAAAGAACTGGCTCAGCTCGATGTTGATCTTAGCGAAATCGGCTTTCTTGTAACTGCGGATGTATTTTATGGAAGGTTCACTGACGGGAATTGAAATCGAGAGATCGAAAAGCAACATTTTATGATCACTCAGGAAATCAACACATGACAATGACTGGGTGAGTTCGGGATCTGAGGCAAAGATAAGGTCAAGAATGTTTTTTCCACGGGTTGCTGTTTTAACTGTTTGGGTAAGGTTAAATGAGAGAGTCATATCAAGAAATTCGTTCGACTGTTGAGAAGGTGCATGCAGATGATTCCATTCAATGTCTGGGAAATTGAAATCTCCACAAACCACGTGTTCAGCGTTTGGAAAGAGGGAATGCAAGTTCAAAAGCACACTGTTAAGCTCGTCAATAAAAGAGCGATCACAATCAGGCGCGCGGTAGCAAGCAGTAATAATGACTGTAATTGACGGTAGGCATATTCGGACACACATTATTTCGTGACTGCAGTTAAGTTTGACAGGAAATGAGGGTATACTAGATTTTATAAAGACAAGCACTCCACCTCCCCTGCGCCCCTCCCTGTCAAGCCTATGAATGGTGAACACTTTGTCATCATGAAGTAGCTCGCGGTTTTCGATGTCGGAACTTAGCCATGATTCAGTAAAAATGGCGATGTCGGTGTTGTTATCATGCAAGAGGGATTCTATGCCTTCTCTTTTTGATAAATAACTGCGGATGTTTGCGAGCATAACTGCCATGGTCTTATAAGCAGGTTTTCTATTCCGACCTTTTGAATAGGGAGGACGAGGGGAAAGCGCAGGCGTAGCCGCCGGCGATAACCGCTATGTCTTGGTCTCTAAAACGGAATCAGACTCGGCATCGTAGAAAAACTGCATTTCGTTCATGAAAAGTTTATCGAAGCGGATCTTGTACTTTCCACCACGCTCCTGAGCAAAATTGTATAACTTTTGACGGGCTAATCGGACACGTGCTGAGTAGTCTTCTCGAATTGAGTAGGCTGAATTTTTTAGCTTCGGGGTAGCGGACAAAATATTTGTCTCATCTTTAAAGTTAGCAAATGCGGCAATGATGGGGCGGTTCTTTCCGGGTTTGAAACGGCCAAGTCTGTGAGCGCGTTCAATCGCATTCTCACTGATAGTTATGTCTAGTTCCTTTGAGCAGACAGAGATTACATGCGACTCAGACCGTCTCCATGCTTCGTCACTGGCATCGGGAATTCCAAAGAACAGCAGGTTTGATCGGCGAAGACGGTTTTCCGCGTCATCGCATTTGTCGTTCAACCGTTTAACTTGCGCTGTCAGTTTTTGCACACAGTCTGAGTCTACATTGCTTGACCTCTGATTTTCTGCTTTTTCCAATGCGTCTACCCGCAAAGAAAGGCTGCTCACAATGTTCTCGATGTTTGTCTGAGCTGAGCGGATAAGTGTAAGTTCTGAGAGTACGGAATTTTGTGCGACTTCTAATCGGGCTATTGCCTCAGCAATTGTTTCAAGTGAGACACTTCCGCCATTTTCGTCGGGTCCGGGATTCAGTTCCACATCACCACACACGACAAGCCGTAAGTATACAGAACACGCATTGAGCGAGGACCAACATACATAACATAATAGACGACGGCAAAAATCACTCGTGTCTGGGGGGCACGACACCGCGAGAAAGAACGGATCACTAGTGCGTACGCACGCAGCGTGCGGAATGTAACTGACCTGCATTGCAAAGGGCATGTTCATGGCCGTATCCTCCGCGGCGTCGTGCCCCAACTGATTCCAAGGTGTCGGTGGCTTTTCTAGTAGTCGAGTAACGCCTCCCGCGCAGATAGCGGGGTTAGGTTGCCAGACAGGTGGTTGGTCGAGTGCTGCAAATGGCGGGCGGGAAGTGGCCTCAGCTGCAGGATAATTCTTTGCCCGTAGGTTCCAAGCAGATCCGTTGCTGTGGTCAGCCGGGAAATCGCTGTCGCTGGCGTTGAAGACGAGCGTTATGCTCCACAGGATAGCCTGCATTGCAAAGGGCATGTTCATGACCGTATCCTCCGCGGCCAGACTGGCCGACATAGGCTTTTCCGCATGACAGCGGAATTTCATAGACCACTCCTGCCTGGCACTCTACATGGGGCTTAGTATGCTTTTTCCCGCAGCCAGTTTTTGTTGCCTCCTTACCGGAGATGCGAGGGCATAGTTGGCCGAGCTTTTTCGGAGCTGAAAAAACCAGCTACACCCCAAACCTGTTCGCTACTTTCTTCAAGTTATGCGAGACTGTGTGCAGGTAGGGGGCTACTTCCGGACGCACAGTGCGCTCAACTGAAGCGTATGCAGTGTTAAGGGGCGGGTACGTACTATGCTATCGTCGATTTGCGGGCAGACGCGAACTAAGCGTGGGATTCCTCATCAATCGAGACATAGTTGGCAACATAGATGAATTGTATAGTATTAACGAGAGGGCAGCAGCTATTGCAATTAAGCTTCAGAAGAAGTACAAACTCAAGGTGGCACGGGCCTACGCGCCTGCGTCCAGCTGAGGCGACCAGTTCGTAGAAAAGTGCTATGAGGAAATGGTATCATAAATGACGAAAGCAAAAACATAATACACTGTACTGATGCGCACCCGCCGCGGTGGCTCAGTGGTTAGGGCGCTCGACTACTGAGCCGGAGTTCCCGGGTTCGAGCCCGACCGCGGCGGCTGCGTTTTTATGGAGGAAAAACGCTATGGCGCCCGTGTGCTGTGCGATGTCAGTGCACGTTAAAGATCCCCAGGTGGTCGAAATTATTCCGGAGCCCTCCACTACGGCACCTCTCTCTTCCTTCTTTCACTCCCTCCTTTACCCTTTCCTTACGGCGCTGTTCAGGTGTCCAACGATATATGAGACAGATACTGCGCCATTTCCTTTCCCCCCCAAAACCAATTATTATATACGTACTGATGCGCTACTTCAGTGCCAAGGTAGGGAAGAAGAAGGCTGGTGACTATGCAATACGCGACTTAAGGCATATGCTCTAGGAATAACCGGGGCAGCTATTATTAGTGTTCCCCGAGAAAAATAATTTACGGATAATTAATACCTTCTGCAGCAAACAAGAAAACGCAAAATGTACGTGGGAGAGCCCCAATGGTGAGATTGAAAATAAAATAGACTTCTTACTGTGCGCTCACCCCGGTATTGTGCAGGATGTGGAGGTCCTCCGAAAGGTGCGCAGCAGTGACCAAAAAATGGCAGGGCCTTTATTTAACTTATACTCAAGCAGAGAAAGGAAGAAACCAGTGAAGCGGAAGCCCATTGACGAGTAAGCGGCAAAAGGGATGTACAGGAATGCAGTATATGGCTGCAAAACAGATATTCTGCTTTAACTGAGGAAGACGATCTTAATATTGAAACAATAAGCGATAATCTCGCAGCTATCGCTACTGAGTGCGCAGTAAAAGTTGGTGGTAGGACGGCTCGACAGGATACCGGCAAGCTATCTCAGGGGACCAAAGGTCTGATTAAGAAACGCCAAAGCATAAAAGCGTCTAACTCTACAGGCAAAAAAGAATTTGGCAGAGCTTCAAAAGTTAATAAATAAGCGCAAAGTCGCCGCAATAAGGAAGTTTAATAGAGAGAAAAGTTGTTGCCAGGAAGAAATAAAAGGAAAGTGCACAGGCCTGCACACTGGCTCAAGCCGAGCCACAATCGCTACCACGTGCAGATAGTAGGAGAGTTGAAAGATAGGATAGGAAGACAGGATAGTAAAGACGCGCTAAAGACAAGGCCGATCCCGGATGCAGTGCAATACCGGGCCAACCAGTGGCGGGAATGAAGCATCCTTCAAACTCTCCGCCACATTTCCAAAAATAAGTCCAATTGGACCCGTAACAGATACTCTACGTGGTCCGGACAATCGCTATGTACAGAATCGAGCATGCACTAAAGAACGGTGGTAGTCTAGAAGCACTTAAGAGATAACTAGGCATGCGAAAAAAATTGATTAACCGGAAAAAAACAGATTAAGGGACAAAGAAGGCAATGTCATCAGCTATACGCATAAAATAGTTAAAGTATCCGCATAGTTCGGCACAAATCGGTATAGTAGCCAGTGTAATCAGAACGTTTATGAAAGATGAAGCAGCGCACAGCAATGGGACACCCCGCCAGCAAAAAAAAGCAGGAAATAGAAAGCGTTAGAAGCAATGAAAAGAGGGACAGCAGCTCGTGAGATTGACCCTCCGCGGTGGCTCAGTGGTTAGGGCGCTCGACTACTGATCCGGAGTTCCCGGGTTCGAACCCGACCGCGGCGGCTGCGTTTTTATGGAGGAAAAACGGCAAGGCGCCCGTGTGCTGTGTGATGTCAGTGCACGTTAAAGATCCCCAGGTGGTCCAAATTATTCCGGAGCCCTCCACTACGGCACCTCTCTCTTCCTTTCTTCTTTCACTCCCTCCTTTATCCCTTCCCTTACGGCGCGGTTCAGGTGTCCAACGATAAATGAGACAGATACTGCGCCATTTCCTTTCCCCCCCAAAAAACAATTAATATTATTATTATTAGCTCGTGAGGATCAGGTAACAGGAGATCTTTTGTAGGAAAGAGGGGAGATTTCGGGAGAAAAATTAGCCACCCTGTATACGCAATGCCTTGTGACCTCTAGCGTACCAGAAGATTCGAAACGCTGAGATCATCTTAGCCCGTACGAAAGAAGACATCAAGTGCTTGAAAAATTACAGGCCGATAAGCTTATTATTGCGCGGTGTACGTAAAGTATTTGCAAAGGTAATCGCTAATAGAGTGAGGCAAACCTTAGACTTCAATCAATCAAATGATCAGTAAGGCTTTTGTAAAGGATACTGGACCATACAACATTTACATTATCAATCAGGCGAGAACGCTGTCCGTCCTGTATTGCCCTAGATACATGTAATGCAGTCTTGACTATTCTTACAATTAATGCGAAACTTCGCAACCCTGTGCCTTGTGCCTGTTAAGGTCCCCGCTACGGTTTGGCTAACGGGAAGCTAAAATAGTAGTGTGCCCAAAACAGACCCTTGTATGACGCGGGATATGACTTCCGCCGCCTGAGTTTGTTGTGCGCCGTTCACAACAAAAAACTGGGTTCTTAATCGCAAGTACTCTCAGACCCAAGAAAAGCCTTGTGCGCTGTTAGTAGAGCAAACATATTAGGACTCCTTTTAGGTTAACTTCTTGTTTTTAGTGATTATGTGCGGCAGGTGGTGGCGCTGTAACACAACATTGATTTACTACAGCGACATACACGGAACTAAAATGTTGTTTCTTATGCCATCACAACACGACCAGGCAAGGAATGTGAAGAACTCGGGACATGCAAGGTATTCCTGTCCACACACGCAGTGTATCCTTTTTAGAGAACTGCAACGTGGTTATTAATGTGAAAGCACAAAATCAATGCGCCCTATGAGAGGTGAAATACAGTACGGCTGTTGTATGAGGCGGGCATCGCCGCACGTGATGAGGCGGTGTTTCGTAATGGCCGTCTGTTAAACTTTCGAAGAAGACGCGAAGCAGGATGTGTATTGACGTAGTAAGGCACAGAGAGCACGATGTGTTGAGCGACTGCAATTTAGCCTTGCAGCGTTTCCGGAAACAAAACAAAATTGAAGGAAAACGAACGAGACAAGAAGCGCACATTCGCGGCGGCGCCAAACTAATATGTTTCATACTGCTCTGCCTGCACATAAACATCCAGTGGACAAAAATGCATGAATAGGCTCAACAAAATATGCATTACACTTGTTACCAGTAGCATATACATGTTTCAAATTAATTATTTAGGCTGCATATCTTAAACTCACGCTATGAGGGGCGCCGTAATTGAGGTCTATGGATAATTTTCTCCACATGAGCGGTTTCCTAAGGGAAAGGCAAACTTGGGGCGAACATCAACCACGTGGTCTATATTCGGACTAATCACTGATAGGCTTTTGCAGCTTTTTGCCATTCTAACCTGTGGGCACGTTGGCTGGCCGCCTGACAGCATGTCCAACCCGTTGCTTTTTTACATGCAGTTCTTCCTGTTTGGCACAACATCGGTCAGCGCATTGCAAGATTCAGCGTGCTTGGTCATCACAATACCAGCCACCTACGGAGTCTGCGCGTACGAGCCGCCGCACCATGACGATCGCTGGACGTCAATGCGTCCAGGCCCATCGACATCATCAAGAGCCTATATAAGAAGCCAGCCACCATCAACGCCTTCCAGTGGGCACGTTGGCTGGCCGCCTGACAGCATGTCCAACCCGTTGCTTTTTTACATGCAGGTCAGTAACAAGTCTTCTACTGTTAAATCTAGCGATAGATGCTTCATCCAGCTGACGTGCCCACCAATCCTATGTACACTGTGCTTGGTTGTTCGTGATTTTGTGTTTTCGTTACTAATGCTTTCTGGAGATGTAGAGCCGAATCCTGGGCCCACTACTGAGGAAATGCTAGCCGAAATACTTAATGGGCAAAAGAAAATTGAAAAGAGGTTAGAAGAAATTGAAATGAAGCTAAAGGTGGTTGAGGAGTCAGCATCGGCTGTTAAGGAAATTAGCAAAAAAGTCTCTGGTCTCGAAAAAACTGTCCGCAGCTTGCAAGACAAATTTATTGACCTAGAGGACCGTTCCCGGAGGAACAACCTTCTAGTTTTCGGGGTCAAACAAAAAGATGAAGAAACTCAAGACGATTTGAAGGAAGCTGTGATTGAGGGCGTGTTTGAGAACACCCTTGGAGTGCAAGTGTCTTCGGTAGAGCGTATACATAAGATTGGGCGCAAACAAGGGACTAGACCACGCCCGGTAATAATTAAGCTCTTCGACCACCGCCAAAAAATGACCATTCTAAAGAATTGTTCCAAATTGAAGAATAAAGCATTCTCAGTTTCGGAAGATTTTTCACCACATACAAGGCTCAAAAGAAAGAAACTCTGGGATAGTACTTCGGAAATTAGAGCAGCTGGAGGGAAAGTGCAACTAGTGTACGACAAAATTAGAATTAACGGCGAACTGTTCCTTTGGGATAGTGCAAGTAACGGAAGGATTCCCACAAGCAGAACAACCGTAGACGCACATAACCCACCGTCACCGCCCCAGTGAACCGAAACCCATGTCAAAAAGCCACTCCGTTGCCTCAACGTTAACGCACGCCGCATCATTAATAAATCAGATGACATTGAAAGTATTATTATGACGCACCAACCGCATATTTTTATAGTTACAGAAACTTGGCTTCACTCTGATATCTCCGACGACGAAATAACACCACCGGGTTACGGAATTCACCGGAAAGATAGAAATTCGCGAGGCGGAGGTGATGCAATTATTTACCAACAATCATTACTTGTCTCAAAGTTACCTGATATACCTGCAATCGAGTGCGTCATCATTAAAGTACAGTTCGATGAGCACAATTTAATTGTGGGTGGTTCTTATCGTCCACCTACACAAGAAAACTTTTTTTCCGAGCTAAACGAATTTCTTTGTTCCATTCAAAGCTATTCTTGCAATGTCCTCTTGGGTGGCGACTTCAATATGCCGTCAATAAACTGGAGTAGCGATTTTCCCGAACCCCTTACAAGCAAAGCTGAACCTTTTGTTGACCTCGTAATATTTCATGACTTGGCTCAGTTGGTAAAAGTGCCCACCAGAATTCAAAACAAGACAGCTTCAATTTTAGACCTATTTCTTGTAAGCAATGCAGTGCTCAACCGTAATCCCGAAGTACATATTTTTGATGGAATATCTGACCACAAAATGATATCTTTAACAGTTCAACTTCGCCGTACCACTGACATTGAAAGAAAAAAAAGTTTCGTTCCAAACTTTTAGCGCGCTGAAGACGTCGATATTTTAGACGCCATGGATAGGTCGCTGTCGGATTTTATCTCGCTTTCTGAATCAAGCACATGCTGCGTGAACGAGCTATGGTCTTTCTTTAAGAACCTAGTCCTGAAATGCGTTAAGAACTTTGTTCCCACGAAACTAAGTATACAGCAGCGCAAACGTCCATGGATGACGAAGAAAATAGTACGGATAGGGCGGAAAGCTAAACGAATAAGAAAACAACACCGTCAGCGTCCAACAGAGATTAACGCCATTAAACTTTCTAACATACGCCTCCAACTAAAAATGGCCATTAAAAATGCAAAGGAATACTACCAAAGTGTATCTTTGAAGAATTATCTGCTTTCCTCCCCTGCAAAGTTTTGGCGACACTTTTCTTCGAAAAAACAGCCCCTATCCAGTTTCTGCATAGACGGAGAAACCGTAACAGATAAATGTTTGATTGCAAAGACTTTCAATCAGTTCTTTTGTTCGGTGTTTACGAATGATGACGGTCGAAAGCCAACCTTTAATCCTTCAATTGAGTGCCCACCCATCGATAATATCTCAGTGACTGAAGAAGGCATTTTATCCCTCTTGTTAAATCTAAATATCAAGAAATCGCCTGGAATGGACGGCATACCTACTGCATTTCTTATGAGATACGCCAAGTGGTGCTCGAAGTATTTGTGTATTCTGTTTAATAAGTCTTTATCGTGTGCAGCACTTCCAAATGACTGGAAGTACGCAAAGGTTACCCCAATACCCAAAACAGAAAACCGGTCGCTTATCACTTCGTACAGACCAATTTCATTGCTGCCCACATGCGCCAAAACACTTGAACATATTATATTCAAACATATTTCGGTCTTTCTGAATGACAACAACATAATTGATTCCAGGCAGCATGGGTTTCGAAAGGGATTATCTACAACAACGCAGCTTCTCGAAACCATTCACGAATTCGCAGCAATTTTAGACAAGCAGGGTCAAATTCATATGATATTCATAGATTTCGAAAAGGCATTTGACCGCGTGTCTCATTCTAAACTACTTTTAAAACTACAGCCAATACTTAAAAATGATCTGCTGCTTGCATGGATTTCTGCATATTTGTCATCACGGCGACAGAGTGTGTTTATTGATGGTGTGCGCTCTGACTCAGCACCGGTACAGTCGGGCATTCCACAGGGATCCGTCCTTGGGCCCCTTTTCTTTCTTATCTTCGTCAATGACATAATACAAGTAGTGAACGTGAGAATAAGGTTATTTGCAGATGACTGCATACTATATCAAGAAATCAATAACTGCAGTGACCAGGTTTGTTTGAATTCATCATTGGCCAGCGTAGAATCATGGTGCGCCACATAGCAAATGACTATGAATGCAAAGAAAACGGTCGCTATGTCAATCACGCGAAAACGAAACCCTTTAAAATTTTCTTACAGCACTGGCGGTAATATTCTCTCTACGGTCAGCAGCTACAAATACTTGGGTGTCGTAATTACATCTGACCTCAGATGGAACGAGCATATGTCTTATATTTCAAAAAAAGCAATGCGCAAGCTTGGTTACTTGAGGAGGTCGCTTCGACAATCAACACAAGAAATCCGTCTTTTAGCGTACAAAACGTACATTAGACCAATTCTTGAGTACGCCTCTGTAGTATGGGGCCCGTATACCCAGAAAAACATAACACAGTTAGAAAGCATTCAAAGAAAATCAGTTAGATTTATATTCAACTGTTATAGCTGGCAAGTATCTCCGACGGTTCTTCTAAACAACGCAAACTTAGAGCCATTAAAATTGAGACGGTATAGGGACAGACTGAAATATATGTACCTACTATATCATGATATGCTGGGAATAGATAAGGATGTGTACATTAATTTAGTTTCTAAGCGCCCAACACGATCTAATCATTCGAAAAAAATTAAAGAATTTTCTTGCAGGACTAACGTGTTTAAAAACTCGTTTTTTCCACGGACAGTACGTGAGTGGAATGCGCTCACCTCGAGTACAGTGGAATGCCCGACGGTCCAGTCATTCTGCGGCATGCTTAACAGTATTGAAGCAAAACAGAATTACCATCGTGTCGTTGTGCGCAATGCCTTGAGTGCTTCATATGCATGATTGTTTTCATTGTTTGTACATTTCGTTTCTTGCTCAAGTGACTGAGCATGCGTGGTTGTGTCATGCTGCTCTGTACGCGCCTTGTTGTTTTTGTCGCGCTTTACTTTTCGTTACTATTATTATTGCTGGATTTCGTCTCTTCTTCTCACTTAAATTCTTGCGATGTTTTTCTCTATGTTCGTTTTCTTGATGTATTATTGATATGCCCACTCCTGCCTAAGGCCTCAAACTGAGGCCGGCAGTATCCTGTAAATAAATAAATAAATAAATAAACCTACGGCAGCGAGGGGTAGAAAGGCTGGCTACGAGGAAAAAAGAAAGGGTGCCCACGTGTGTTCGGACCGACCTCAACTCTATATTTTACCTTTTATAACCAAACCCTTCCAAACGTGGACATCATCTTAACCCGTGAGAAATGAGACATCAAAGTCTTGAAAATTTACAGGCCGATCAGCTTATTTTCTGTTGTAGATAAAGTATTTGCTAGGGTAATCGCTAATAGAGTCAGGGCAACCTTAGACTTCAGTCAATCAAATAGTCAGGCAGGCTTTTGTAAAGGATATTAGACAAAAGACACCATTCACACTATCAATAAGCTGATGGATAAATGCGCAGAATATGACCAACCCCTAAGCAAATCTTTCATTAATTAGGAGAAAGCATTTGACTCGGTCGCAACTTCAGCAGTCATGCACGCATTACGGAATCAGGGTGTAGAAGTGCCTTTTATGAAAATACTCCAAGACATCTATAACGAATGCATACCTGCCATAGTCCTGTATAAAGCCAGCAATAAAATTCCAAAAAGGAAGGGTGTCAGGCAGAGAAAGGATCTCGCCAATACTATTCACCGCCTGTTTACAGCAAGCGTTCCGAAGCCCGCATTGGGAACAGTTGTAGGTAGGAGTTAATGGAGAATACCTAAGTAATTTGCGACTTGCTGATCACGTTAACTTGCTAACTCAATAAGGAGTAGAGCTGAAAAGCAAGATCAATGAGTTAGACAAGCAGAGCACCACAGTGGGTCTTAAAATAAACATGCAGGAAACCAAAGTAATGTAGCTGTTCACAATTGATAGCGAGCTGCTGGATGTCGTAAGGGATTACGTCTAGTAGAGCATGTGGTGGCCGCTGATCCGGATCATGAGAGGGAAATAACTAGAAGAAAAAGAATGGGGTGGAGCGCATATGGCAGATTCTCTCAGATCATGAATGGCAGATCATGAATGGATGCCACTATCGCACAAGAAAAAGTATGCAACAGCTGTATCTTGCCGGTACTCCCCTATGGGGCAAAAGCCTGGACACTAACAGAAATGATTCAGCTTAAGTTAAGGACAACGCAGTGAACTATGGTGGGTAAGGGAACAAACGCGGGTTAATGAGATCCTAGTCGAAATCAAGAGGAAGAAACGGCCTTGGGCAGGACATGTAAATCGAAGGCAAGATAGCCCGCAGTCCATAAGGTTAAGGTAGTTGATTCCAAAAGAAGTAGCGGGGGAGGTAGAAAGTTAGGTGGGCAGATGAGGTTAAGAAGTTTTGCGGGCACACGGTGGCCGCAGATGGCAAAGGGAGGGCAGGCTCAGTTGGAGAGATGAGGCTTATGCCGTGCAGTGGGCGCCGTCAGGCTGATGACGATGAATATGAAATTATGAACCAACGTTCTGCTGACAACCCAATGTCGGCGGTCGTCCTGTTTCAGTCAGAACATAACCCAGAATAAAGAAAAATCAGAATAAAAAAGCAGATCATTGAAAGAACTGCTCACGGGGTTTCGAGCCCAGGCGTTCTCCATGGCTGCAGGGCACGGAACGCATAGGCCACGAAGGGTGTTGGTGCATGCGTGTTAAAGGCGAACACGTTGTGGTGTGTATGACTTAGTAACAGGCCACCAACCTTCTAGCACGAGGTTCACAAAAATTTGCTCTGGCGGCCTCCCCCTCAGGGTTCACGAAAGAACGTGCGGGGGCCTGAGAGCCTGCGTGCTTCGAACTCCTCTGTTTGTTAGTAATGTTTCTGATTGAGGTGATCTGCCTGGGATGCGCATTGATGCTGTAGTAATATAAAAAATAAAAAGATATATAAATATGCAAATTAGGCATAATAAATTGCGCGGAATGAAAATGCGCTGTTATGGTGCTTCATTCTGCTGAAGAAAATGGTATATGTGTGTATTAGAATCTATTGGCATACTATTTCGAGCAGTGTAACATAGATAACGATTGGTGGCTGGTAATTGGTAGTCGGCAATTGTATTGGTGAGTGATAATCGGTAATGGGATCGACAATTGGGATTGCAATCGATGATCATAACCGATAATGTGAATGTGATTTCATAATTATTGAGAAATAAGAAAAATAAGAATAAAAAGTGCAAAAAAGGCGAGAAGGCACTATCGCATCTACTGTTAAGGCGAAGCTAAAGCGCCATCCTATTTTTTTTTTCTAATAGCTGACGTAGTACAATGAGAAAGCTTTGAGAGCTCACTAATGCGAGATGAACAGCTTTCCTTCTATAATCCAAACAAGTACAAAGCAATACAAAGCCCACGTGCAAACGCACGTGATAGGGTAGCTTTGAGGAGATAAATTTTGTTGTGCGGTGTTAACGATGCATCTAATTACAATTGTGAACAAAAATATGGAATTTGGTTTTTCAAAATTAACCTCTTTTGACGCAGTAAAATTTGCGTAATGCGTTGGTGGGACGACAATTTTAGACTTTTTACGTAAAAGCAACTAATGTTTGTGATTGTATTAAGAGACAATTCTTTCTCACAGAAAATGTATTGAAGGATCTGCTTTCGTTGCTGCGTCAATATATACCACCTCACAACTTCCTAATCCGTCAGTTCTTCGCACGCTAGCCTTTTCCGGCGATCACTGCTTGATCCTGTTGAAGCATGGAGTCCAGGAAGATGTCAGCGCACGTATAGTTTGTGTATCCCCACTTCTGCAGCAGCTTCTCGGCTGTCTGCGCAGCTCTCCTGGCTTTTTTCTACCCAGGACGATGCGCGACGCTTTTTCAAATATATTCATAATCTCAGTATACTAGCTTCGCCAAAGCATGAGGTTCACCGTCCTCTTCTTCACCAAACGTTTCACTGCTGAGGGGAAAAGAGCGCATAATTGCATCATAATACATTCAGAAATAGCTAAGAGGTATTTTATATCAGTGATTTTACGCGAAAAAATTGAGAGTATATATTTTTATCTTCACTACTCTGTTCTCGGAACAAAAGACGCACTTGCATTTCATTCTGAGATTAGCAGCGGAAGTAACTGCAGCTACACACTACGGTGCGCAATTTTGCCTCGCGGCACTAAGAACCAACAAGACAGTTGTTCTGTCCAGAGTTCACCGAGTGCCTTGCAAGCCATGCCCACCCAGGCATCGACGTGAAATATGTCCGCGTACTAAGGACAACACACTATGTGTACTAAGGACAACACTAGCACACAAAGATGTTGGCATTTAAAGAAAACTTCGAATTCCTTAACTTCGATACATTTCATGACCCGTATCAGGTGAAAAAATCCGAAGATGTAATTCAGGTTTTACTAACAAACAAGAATAAAGGAAGTACAGCCTGCTCGTTTGATGTAAAAGATTTGTACTCTTCAATCCCGCATGGTGAGCCCTTTTGGTGCATAGATTACATTCACCGCCATTGTGTTGTGGATTTTCAAAATAGCACAGAGCTTCAGTGGGGGAATTTTTATAACTGTTGCGAACGTATTTAGCGTCCACCTTTGCTACCTGGGAAGATGAAGTCTGCCTGCAGAAACAAGGACTATTCATAATATTTCCATTGCTCTTGTGCCAAGCGATCTACTATTGGCTCAAAAAGACAGGAAATTCAAAAGTCAGTTGAAGGGGCCAAAGGTTGTGTAGTTCATTAGCTTCGTAGATCATTTTCTAGTTAAGAAAGGCACCAATGTTACTAACTTCGAAGCATTATTGTCAACGATCCATAGCATCTTTGAAAATTGCCTTCATCCGCTGAAATTAGGCAGTGAAAGTCTTCAGGACAAAGCTGTCGGTCTTTTGGGCCTCAAACGACTATTTAAGATCAATCATACCTGATCGGCTTCCAACCATGTCACAGTAATCTAATGCTTCCTTTTGCTTCATCTCATTCCAAAGTAGTGAAACGTGCCCTGGTCAAGTCATTGTACACTGACGCACGTGAAAATCGCGCATCCACGAAAAAATAGCTTCAGTTATCAAACCCAACTCCTTGTGGACGCTGGCCAACTCAAAGAGCTTCTTGTATCAAGAGCCTAATCAATTGTTTTAGGTTTTAAGCACAGGAAAAAGAAACAAAAAAATTGATTCGTTTGCGACCAATCACACAACTCCAAAGCTAACAGTGGTTCCTCGCACTCACCGTCTCTCACACAAGCTGAAAAAGATAGTAATCGACTGTACTTTAAACAAGTCTTCTCGGCTCCTGATAAGCTGAGTAGGATTTATAGAAAAGTGAAAGTAGCCAAAATGGTGTCTCAAAAATGTTCACAAAGAACAAAAATCAATTTTGTCATAAAACGAAGGTGTTGTGTACTCCATACCGCTGTCGTGCGCTAAAATATATGTTGGGCAAACTGGACGGTGCGGGAAGAGAAGAAAGAGCGTCATGATGGATGACGATGTGGTGAGAAGAGAGTCTGCGCAACCAAATCTGATGCAAGTCTACGACCAAGCGCCTAGCAGCAAGTCCTCCAAGCGTGGCCTGCAGTTCAAACCCCTAAGCACATAACAGACAAACCACTAGCACATGTTCTACAGTCTCGGCCGTGACACAAGTCGACCAATCAAATGTAAGTACTAGAAGTATAAGAACGGGGTGCAGCGCATATGCATGTTCTCTCAGATCATGAACAGAAGTTTACCAATAGCTCTCAAGAGGAAGGTATACAAAAGCTGTATCTTACTGGTACTCAACTACGAGGCAGAAACGTCGAGGCTAACGAAAAGGATTCAGCTTAACTTGAGGACAAAGCAGCGAGCTATGGAAACAAAAATGATAGGTGTTGTAAGGCCGCCGCTCCTTTCCAGCTGCGTACCTTTGAAGGACGCCTGCACAAGCGGAAGCGGCTCCCCAGTACAAGATAGAGCCCCCGAGAGCATGCGGGGAATGAATATGGTCGCTTGACGCACCGACCGCCCTAACGACGTAGGCTATCGTAGGAGAGGCACCCGCAGCGTCCCGCAGTGCCTCAAGAACAAAAACGTATTTCCAGCTGTGCAGTGACAAACACCTGTTGGGACGAACATGCCATACTCACCCAAACCGTGGGAAGAAGAACTTTATGTTAGGCTAGATGATGCATTTTGTAACAAAAGAACTGTAGCGCAACAAAGACTAACGCAAGAGGCGCACAGGAGTAGCGCTAAACTTCATCTAATTTAATTCGCTGGTAGCGCGGCAAATATAAGTAAAAAACCAGATCACGTGCATATACCTGTTCACACACACCAGTATCAACAGAACCGTTCCAGATGAGCCATCTCCGATTTGTATAATTCACAGACGTATCGCTAACACAATATACACCTCTCTTCCTTAAATGAAATGCCTCCAGTATTTCCCTTGCCCTAGTATCTTTGCTTTTACCTAAAATCTTTATCTCATGAAACCGTGATTCACACTTTTTTAAGGACTGGCATCTAGCCTGCGCAAATGTTCTGCCGCTCGACGGCACTCAAAACGCTCAGCGCAGTGCTGAGGAAGATGTGCACCATTGAGGTCTTTCAGTGAGCGCGCGTGCTCAACTGCTCTTTCATTGATGCACCGCCCTGTATGGCCCAAATAGATCTTCCCGCATGACAGCGGTATTTGGTATACCACCCCGATGCAGCAATTCGTGAACTTCTTTGCATGTCTGAGGCGGCAACCACTCTTGTCTTTTCTCGCAATGCGCGCGCAGAGCTGTGCCATCTTGCGTGGGGCCGAGAAAGCAACCGGCACGCCATGTTTGTTAGCCACTTTTTTTAAGTGGCGTGCTACCATGTGCACATAAGGCACAACCTCCGGTTTGACAGCCGTTTCTCTGCTGACACATGACTGCTGCAACTTGGTGGTTTTCAACTTCTTTAAGAGGGCTTCAGCAACCGCTGTGATGACTGTGCCTAAGAACACTGCCAAAATTAATCTGTCTACCTGCTTGTCATAGCTCCCTTGCATAGTATGACAGCCCGATTTCATGAGTGCCGATTCAAGGCAAAGCATGGCAATGGCCTGTTTCACTGTTTTCGACTGAGCCGAAGCATACGGTAATAGCTACTTCTGTGCTCGCGGTGCATAATGCCAACATGCATGACATTCACCCACAGTGATGTTTATGTCTAAGAACTGTAAAGAACCACGCACAGGCAGTTCATGCATGAACCTCAGCCCCCCTGCCATATCTTTAAAGGTATTTAACACAGTGCTCACAGCATCTGTGTACGTCAACTCATTCTGCTACTTTAAAACTACCAGGAAATCGTCAACATACCTAAAAACTTTCAGAACTCCCTTCCCCGTTAAACATAGTTCAAGGGCGCGGTCAAGAGATGTTAGAAAAATGTTAGTAAGTACATGCGCTACGCAGGATCCAATGCAGATCCCTTGTCTTTGGCGATAAAATTCGTTGCCGTAAGACACAAGCGTCAAACTGAGGTAAAATTCAAGTATCCTCATAAAATTATCTATTGAAACCCCTGAGGAGTTCTGAAATTGAACAGCACCACTTTCTTCTTTAGCAACTCTTACAGCTACAAACAACTCACTGTGGGGCACAGAACAAAATGAATTTCAACATCGACAGAAAACACATAACCATAGGAGGCATTTCCTTCTAGAAAACTATTAGCATCTATTGAACTCTTAGTATGAAAAGGATCAAATACAGGTAGATGACTGGGGTGCTTTTGCATGTATCTGCTTAGATTAAGCTGCCAGGTGTCCGTCTTTCTAACCACAGATCTAAAAGGCACTGACGGTTCATGCGTTTTCGCGGTAAAAGCACTGTAAGCGCATTCTTTTTACTGTTCGTGAGGCTACTCGCTAGTCTGTCCAATTTCAAGTCCTTGCACATCATGGCTGCCTTGCCTTTCACTCTCACGGCGCTGGCTTTCACAGGAACAAAGTTCTTGACAATAGCTTCACCGGCTCTGATACCAAACTCTTCCTCGGTGAACACCACAAATCCGCCCTCTTTTTCGGCTTGGAGAAGCCGGAGGTTGTTTTCCCTGAAGTAGGACACAACTTTCTTCATGGTATGCTTGTTAGCCCTTCTTCCACAGTTGCACGTAGATCTTATTAACGCATCCACTCCATACAGTAGGTACCTTGCCTTGTTTTCTTCCGAAGACTTTCCTGCTATCCGCCTCTTCAAGGCCACCGCATGTGCTTCAAAATGCGACTCATGGCTAAACTTCGGTCCTTTGCTCCAAATTTGGTTTACTTCTCTAGGAAGTTCAACTTCCCCCACAATAGTCACTGGTCTCTTTGCCTGCGACTTGCGCTTCGTCACAGTAGGCCGCATCACTTGGTTGAGTGTGTGGGCCCACAAAACTCCGTCATTCTTCCAATTAGGCGGCGAATTTCTTGGAGCTTGGTCTCTGGTAGCCATCTCGGATCCATGTTGTAATATATTGTGCGCACATAAACTTCGCACCTTCTGATCTGTCGCCACAGGTGATCGTTCAATAATCTGCACAACCGCTTCAGAAGACCTATTGGAAGCTGCAAGTAACCAAAAAGTGCACTCACTTCCACAGGTATGAGGTCGTTTCGAAAGCAAAAGGAAATGTATCTTGCCCGGCACGTTGATGCACCGATGATGAAGCCTGAGAAGAAAATGACAAGAAGTCACATACAAAAGGGCCCTGAGCTTTTGAAAGATCGTTTAGAAGAACTTTTTGTTGGGCTAGAAGGTGTATTTTGTAACAAAAGAACTGTAGCGCAACCAAGACGAACACAAGAAAGAGGCACACAGGACTAGCGCTAAGCTTCATCTAACTTTATTCACTGGCAGCGCAGCAAATATAAGGATAAACCAGATTACGTGCAGATACCATTTCACACACAACTCTATCAACAGAACCGTTCAAGATATGAAATCTCCGATTTGTATCGATTCACAGACGTATCGCTAGCACAATATACACATCTCTTCCTTATATGAAATGCTTCCAGTAGTTCCCTTGACCTGGTATCTTTGCTTTTACCTAAAATATTTATCTCATCAAAACCGCGGTTGACACTTTTTGCAGGACTGGCATCCAGCCTGCGGCAAATGTTCTGCCGCTCGAGGGCACTCAAAACACTCAGCGCAGTGCTGAGGAAGAGGTGCACCATTTAGGTCTTTCAGTGAGCGCGCGTGCTCACCTGCCCTTTCATTGATGCACCGCCCTGTTTGGCCCACATAGATCTTCCCGCATGACAGCGGTATCTGGTATACCACCCTGATGCAGCAATTCGTGAACTTCTTTGCATGTCTGACGCGGCAACTACTCTTGTCTTTGCTCGCAATGCGCGCGCAGAGCTGTGTCATCTTGCGTGGGGCCTAGAAGGCAACCGGCACGCCATGTTTGTTAGCCACTTTTTTCAAGTGGTGTGCTACCTTGTGCACATACGGCCCAACCTCCGGTTTGACAGCCGTTTCTCTGCTGACACATGGCGGCTGCAACTTGACGGCTTTCATCTTCTGTAAGAAGGCTTCAGCAACCGCTGTGATGACTGTGCCTGGGAACCCTGCCGAAAGTAATCTGTCTACCTGCTTGTCATAGCTCCCTTGCATGACTCTCTGCATGATTCTCTACAATTTGACCTTGACAGAATGTCTAAATGATGTGACAAATGGGGCACGACTATTAATCTTCGGGAAAGTGTTCCTATACGTTTTACTAAAAGAAAGGTCACCTTGTAATTTTCTTTACAGCACTAACTCATTGAGCTTGTTGTCCCTCAATGAATACAAATATCTTGCTGTGCATTTAACTAGTGAACTCTGTTGGCAAAGGCACAGCAAAGTGGTTTGACCGAGCCGTCGATTTTTATCTGCCTTGCGCCAGGAGTGCCCACCGCCAGAAACGGCCGCTTTATTTCACGGACTGAAGGCTTCTTCGCACCCAGGGTGCTCCGTCAGAGCCGGTCTTGCGACGGATAAAGGTGCAGGGATTGAAGAACTACCACTTGAAGTTTTATGTACAAAACTTAGCATTACATACAAGTTGACGCCCAAGACACAATTTAGGTGGCAAAAAGGTTAAACAAGAAAAAAACGATGAAACTGCTTAACACTAGGAGAGGCCCCTACTCGGCATAGCCGAAGATGCATTACATGTGACCGCAACCCAGAACAATTTTCCAGGCTCCGGGGCCCGCTTTTAAAGACCTCAGAACCTAGCCCACACTGTGCACTAGCCAATCAAAACATACTAACGCCTGGTTAGTTTACTAACTGCATGGCACGCCTTCCACTTTCTGCAACGTTCCAAACCCTCTCTCTAAAATACACATCATGAAAAGGACATCAAAATTCCTTTAAGAAAATGGCATTGCGGGAATGGGCCCTAAAAATGATTATCTCACTAAGTTTACATGCAACGCCCCATACTTCCACAGTATTATTCAAATTCTCTCCTTTAGAAAGTAAAAAGAGAAACACGAAGATACATAAAAACACTCTCACGTGTCGCAGACTTCCCGAAAACTCGTGACCCTGGCGACCTCCGTATTAGGGCAATTATTGGTCTCAACCGTGCCACTACCGCCGCGAGTAACAAACGGGAGCATTGAGCCCTGCTCCTAACTGCTCGTCTTTGCGACGACTATTGACATTCGTCCCCCAAAATCTGGAAAGTGGCACCAACGATGTCGTTGTTGCCTTCGAGCGTGCGGCCGCATTCCCCCCACTCCGACGTCCAGCCGCGTTTCGTCAAGCCAGCACGTTCCCCGAGAGCTGCTGCTATACATCTACCGTCTTCGGGCCTCGGCGCAACCGCGGCGTCCGCGCTGTACGTATATACGTTGCGCTTAAATGCTCCCAGTCAAGCGCGAGTGTCCCAACCCATCTCACCCGGCGGTGTCAGCCCTTCAAAAAAAAAAAAAAACCTCTCCCGACCTACCGACAGGGATTAGTGAGGAGAAACCGCCGTTTCAAGGCGCCGGGCCAGCCACAAAGAACGGATGGTTCCCATATAGCCGCAGGCATCCACAGACCCTTACTGGCACATTAATTACATAACTGCACAGCCAGGTCGAGTTTTGAGTTTCTTACGCAGGAATTCTAAATGTTTTGCTTTAAAAACTAAAGAATTGCTATACAGAACTAGCGTAAGGTCTATAGTAGAGCATGTGTGCACTGTGTGGCCTCCTAAAACTAAAAATGATGTTGATAAATTAGAAAATGTACGAAACCTAGCTGTCTGTTTTGTTTTAAATACAGCAGCAACTTCAATGTGACAGCAGCGCAGAAGTAGTTTTCGATGGGTTTCAGTGCAGAAACGCAGACACGTACTTAGGTTGAAATTATTTAATTATATATATATTTCTAAAATAGGTATTGACCTCGACCATTATTTATTTCCGCCAGACTATATATCTACAAGAAGGAACGAGACTTCCAAAATACGGAAAATATAAATGCAGAGCTGATTTAATAACGACGTAATTTTTTCCAAAAACAATACATGAAGAGAATAAGTTGCCCCAGAAAGTCATTTCAACAAATTTTGATGAATCATTTGCCACATCGCTATATTTTTATGCATGTTCTTGTTTGTATCAAATTATGATGCATTGTATTTTCTGTGAATATTTTTTCCTGCCACTATGTCGTATGGCTATGTTGCAACTGTCTCTCTCTCCCCTCTGTAATGCCAAACAGGTGCTGTGGGGAATACGATAAAAAATTCATAAATAAATAAATGACCCGTCACCTAAAGTGCACAAAGAAAACAAAAACGTCGCTGTTTTTTCATACGTGCATCAACTGTCCCTTAACGTTAAGAAAATTGGAAATAAAGCAGGAGTAGACCCGCCGCGGTGGCTCAGTGGTTAGAGCCCTCGGCTACTGATCGGAGTACCCGGGTTCGAACCCGACCGCGGCGGCAGCATTTCGATGGAGGCGAAACGCAAAAAGGCGCCCGTGTGCGGTGCGATGTCAGTGCCCGTTAAAAATGCCCAGGTGGTCTAAATTATTCTAGAGCCCACCACTACGGCACTTCTTTCTTCTTTCATTAGCATTTCAAGTAGCGGAAGTCATAGCGAGACAGCACAAAAGACGCAGCTGACTACGAGAAAATCAAAGACAGCCTGTTGAAAAGATACCTGCTTTCTGCCGAAGCTTTCCGACAGCGCTTCAGGAGCAAAATCAAAAACAATAGCAAGGGCCACCTGGATTTCGCGTATGACCTTAAGACTAATCTGAGAGTGGCTAGAAGGTGCAGGGTTTACGAAAGCCGAGACAAAATTATCGAGTCCTTTTGCATTGAGCAATTTTACCGAAGCATTCCCAAGTGGTGAGAGGGTTCAAGACAGGGAAAAGGTCCGCACAGTTGAAAGGGCCGCTAAGCTAGCAGAGGAGTACGTTTCGCGAAGAATGTTGAGCAATGAAGAGGATGCGTCACACGCTCGAAACGCGATGCGAGGTAAAGGGCCTATCAGAAAGAAGCGCAGTGCTAGGAGCTCTGAGCAATCGGAGGCAACGAAGGTAGCGCCAGAAAAGAGTGAAGAGCAGTCAAAGAGGGAGGGAGCAGACAAAGCCGCGAAAAGAGTTTCACGCTAGTAGGCCACTTCGTTGCTACAGCTGCAATGGTGTCGGGCACTTTGCAGCCAAATTTACAAAGCAGCGTTTGGTGTTCTCGTGCGTCGATGATAACGACGAGAATCTAGAGCTCCTTAAGCCTTACTTGCACGTGAAAGCTTGCATAGCGCTTCATGGTAGCGCCGTGACGATGGACGTTGTTCATTCCTCTTACGTTGCAGCGGACGTTTTCACGGGGAAAGTCTTGTGGATAAAAAAAAGGCAGTAGAAGAACACAGTGTATGTCTACCAATGGCTAGACCGAGGATTTGCGGGCCGCTTGGAGAGCTTAACACTGTGGCCGCAGTTTCGAAGGCCGTGCCACTTCAATTGCCGTACCTCTTCTCGAGTCGCTCAGATCAATTGCTACGCGAGAGAGGCCAGAAAATCGGAAGCTGGGTGGTAGAAGCTTTTACGAGGTATAAAACTCGCCAGCTCGAATCTGAATTAAGTGAGATTCCGAACATCACGTAGCCAGAGATGCACAAGCCAACATATCGTTGGAAACCACTGAGGAGGGAGACGAGCCAACGAGGTATGAAAGGCAGACGGAAGACCGAGCAGAAGAGCGACCAGAGGCTTCGACCACTGAGTAAAGGAGGCAGAGAACACTGAAGGATCAGTTTTATCTCCAGCTTCGCGTAGTTTTGATCGCCTTCTGCAGGTGAACAGGGAGCCCCTAATAAAATAACAAAAGCAGCATGCCACTCATTATAGACTGCACCTTACAGGCAAAGAGGGCACCACTATACGCAACATAACGATGCATGAAAAAGGAGGCTTACTGTACCGACGCTACCAGGAAAGAAAAAGCAAAACACTTGATCAGTTGGTCGTAGCTGAAAGGTACAGAGCGGACATTCTGAGTCTCTGCCACGGGAATGGCTGGTCAGGACATCTTGAAATCAATAAAACAAAGGAGCGGCTATTAATAGAATATTACTGGCTGGGATCTTTCAAAGCTGCAGAACGCTACGTGAAATCATGCGATGCGTGCCAGCGCGTGGGCAAGCCGGGAGAGACATGGAAGGCTCCATTGAAAATCGTGCCATGCACCTCGGAACCTTTCCGCCGGCTTGAAATTGACACAGTAGGCCCTTCGACTAAAACGAACTCAGGCTATAAGTACCTGCTTACTATGCTAAGTACTGCCACAAAATTTCCCGAAGCAGTTCCGTTGAACGATTTGAGCTTCACAGAAATAGTTGACGCTCTTTTGTCGGTGTTCGAGCGAATAGGATTTCCGGCCGAAATCGAAGCCGATCAGGCGACTGTTTTTACAAGCGCCTTGACGACCACGTTCCAAGAAAGATTAAACAAAAAGGAATGCGGTTACTGACCAAGGCATGAAGTTCAAGGCGTTTCGGAACCTCGTACGGGTTCCGTGATCACTGAGCGGGGCACGATGCTCACACGATTGACTGGGACTACACCACTGTCATCTCGAGGGAAAGGAAAGTGCCGTCTTGGCGGCTGATGGAATCTGTAGTCATCCAATCGACACCAGCTAGCATTAACCGGGTGTAATTAACCATACCGTTCATCTACGCACGCTCTTTACGCCACGTGTTGCGTATATAAGTCGCGACGACTTCTCGTCCCTCAGTGAAGGGCCCCTCCATCTGCTACAAGGCCAAGCTTACCCGATACACAAAAGCTTTCACTCTCTAACCTGGTTCAGCAGTTGTTCAGCAGCAGCTATTTTTTTTCACCACCACCAGCACCCTCAAGAACCTCTCTAAACTGTCACTTATGTACCCCTCGCAATACGAACCCCAATGTTTCCGCTGTGGCGAACGCGCCACTTGCGACAACATCTTATGGGATTGCAAGGAAGAACCGCCTCCGGTCGGGCTAGTACAAATCTCTTCTCTCGAGCTTTGGGAGGTTGTGCCGGCCAGCTCAGGCCCAAAAACGCAAGTCCGGTCCGTCTAGAGTGCCAACCAGGTCGACAACAGTCATGGACTAGCGGCCATTAAACACGGCCCTCATGTCACCGAGCGCTTTTTGATCAAATTGTGCTGGAAAAACATTTTATTTCCACTTCAGGAACTCATTGGAATGACTCCGAAGCAAAATCCAGTGCCTAGACAGGCATAGCAGAGCGATTAGTTTAAAGCGCTATAAGTACACTCTAAACAAAACGAGTTAAAAGGGAATAAAACTGTCCTTTAGAAATCGGTGTGCACTAAACGACAGTTCACTCCCTTTTTACTCCTATATAGGTGTATTTGTGTTCAGAGTGTAATTCCTAAGAGTCTTTCAAAGTCACAGTATTACGGCAGGCAACGAAAAATGAGAAATTGTCGGAAACTGGACACTGACTCGCACCATGAAAGTGGAGCAATTAGAACAAGAATGGGGCGCAGTACATTTCGCAGGCACTGTCAAGCCTGAGAAGCAGCTCTGCAATCATGGTATTTTAGCATTCTAGGTTTTTTGCGCAAAAGGCACAACACAAAAGAAACGAGGTAGACAGGACAAGCGCTTACTAACAACTCAGGTGTTTATTGATGGAACATTTGCTTACATACAGCAGCTGCTCTTATCAAACAGGAAAAGGGAAAGAAGAGCCTTTGCATACATATATATGAGATCAGCACAGATCCCATCATCGCACGAGAGATGGCATGTGTCGAGCTCTAATTCTGCGCAAGATAACTAATTTCTTTTTTTGAGAGCACAATTGAAGGATTGCTGACACACGAGTTACCCGATTTCCCTATCTCATTAGCCTCAATTATCTCTCTTCCAAGTTGTGTCTTGCACCGGCGCGGTACTGACGTTTTTTTCGAGCGCGGGAGTGCACTTGCGGCAATTCCGAATATGGTCAATCATTTTGCTACCTGACTTGTTCTTGACATCTGTTGCGTGCTCCCTCAGCCTTTCATTAAGGCACCTGCCAGTTTGGCCAATGTACTGCTTACCACAGGCAAGTGGTAAGCAGTACATTGGCCAAACACACTCCAAAGCCGTAAAACGAGGCATTGTGAAATCGTGCCTTTCCAACGCTCTGAGCAAGTCCTGCCTGCATTTGGTAGGACGCAGCTTTGACATCCTGTTGCAGCGCCTTTCGAGCGCAGGCTGCCAGCCGGCCTTGCTGGCATCAACTGCCGAGAACCTGCTGAAGAAACCAGCCAGCATACCCGATCAAATTGACCGGACGAAATTGGCGGTTATTCCGTACATTCACGGAATTTCGCATAATATTAAGAAGATCGGTGCTAGGGCTGGTGTTAGAGTGGTTTTTAACGCTCCTGAAAAACTCTCCAGGATTTGCAAGAGAGTGAATGCGGAGGATGCGGCCGTCGCTTGTTCGAAGCGGCACCAGCAGCGATTCGTGGCCTGTAAGAAGAGCGTTGTGTACTCGATACCACTTGCCTGTGGTAAGCAGTACATTGGCCAAACTGGCAGGTGCCTTAATGAAAGGCTGCGGGAGCACGCAATAGATGTCAAGAACAAGTCAGGTAGCAAAATGACCATATTCGGAATTGCCGCAACTGCACTCCCGCGCTCGAAAAAACGTCAGTACTGCGCCGGTGCAAGACACAACTTGGAAGAGAGATAATTGAGGCTAATGAGAAAGGAAAATCGGGTAACTCGTGTGTCAGCAATCCTTCAATTGTGCTCTCAAAAAAAGAAATCAGTTATCTTGCGCAGAATTAGAGCTCGACACATGCCTTCTCTCGTGCGATGATGGGATCTGTGCTGATCTGGTATATATGTATGCGAAGGCTCTTCTTTCCCTCTTCCTGTTTGATAAGAGCAGCTGCTGTATTTAAGCAAATGTTCCATCAATAAACACCTGAGTTGTTAGTAAGCGCTTGTCTTGTCTACCTCGTTTCTTTTGTGTCGTGTCTTTTGCGCAAAAAACCCAGAATGCTTAGGCACCAACTAGCCTGCCAAAACATACTCGCATGGTATTTTACTGATCCGGAGTTCCCGGGTTCGAACCCGACCGCGGCGGCTGCGTTTTTATGGAGGAAAAACTCTAAGGCGCCCGTATGCTGTGCGATGTCGGTCGAAATTATTCCGGAGCCCTCTACTACGGCACCTCTTTCTTCCTTTCTTCTTTCACTCCCTCCTTTATCCCTTCCCTTACGGCGCGGTTCAGGTGTCCAACGATATATGAGACAGATACTGCGCCATTTCCTTTCCCCCAAAAAAACCAATTATTATTTATAATCATGGTATTTTGCCAGTACAACCAATGGGGCAGGAACATCCACCCTAAAGAAAGGGATTCGAGTAGAGCTTTTTGCTGGGCTAGTTGGTGCATGTTACTAAGAAAAGAAGCGCCAACAGAGACAACACGTGAGAAGTGACACGGACAAGCGCTTACTGCCAACTGATTTTTTTTTTTTTCACGGGAAATATGCAATATATAGGCGAACAGTACCGGTGATAATCAGAGGCGGTAAACGTCACATGGTGTATAGGGCCATAAAAGCGATAAAAGACTTGCATGGTGAATATGTAAAAACGATAAAAAAGAGTGATGTACAGGCCACATGAAAAAGAAAGTATAAAAAGTTTTTAAAAACAAACATGATTTTCAGTTTTTTAGGCATGCGCAGATGCCAGCTTTTTACACATGTTCCAAATTCAACCACGGCCTTCTAGGAAAGCCAGTTGACTTTCATAGAGCAATTTTGACGGGTCACTTACGCATTCCAAGCCCTTTCGTTTGATGAAAAACGCCTCTTTTAACACGCGAGCTAAGCTGTCTCGACTTCTGTCTAAAACAACACTATCTTCTAAGCGAGGCATGCACTTACATTTTTTACAATGAATCGGAAGATTAGATCCAGTGCCCTTGACAAGTGATCGGTCATGATCCCTCAAACGCTCGTTCAGACACCTTCCTGTTTGGCCAAAGTAAACCTTGCCGCATGTGAGCGGGATCTGGTAAACCACCCCTTCCTTGCATCCGACAAACATTCGAGCATGCTTGGTTCCACAAGTTTGCTTTTTTGGAGGTCTGTGGAAAGGAAAATGATGGGTGTAACGTTAGGAGAAAGGAAGAAAGGAGACGGAGTTAGGGAATGAACACGACTTAAAGGAATCATATTTGAGCGGGAACAAGCAGGATGCAAAGGAAGACTAGATAGCACATGGCCCCTTACTATATCGTAATGGGATTCAAGAGAAAGCTAGCGTGGGAGGAAAGGTAGCCAGGTGACTGGATACCAATAGGAAATCTGCGGCGATAAGCTGGTGGCAGCTCTCGCAGGACAGGGTTCATTGGATAAATATGAGAGATGGGACTGCAGTGGACGATGTAAGGCATGACGATGATGATGTTGGTTATGATGACTGCTGTCGCATTGCATACTGATGTGCATTTGGCTGTCCATATCTTGTAAAGTGTTGGCCAAAATTAATGCCTCAGCACAATTGGCGAATTTAGTGACACGATGGGCCCCGTGACAAGGAGAAGCAAGGAGACAATTATGTTTCATCGCGTCTGCTTCCGCACTTGGCATATTTTTGTGAAAACTACTTCGCAGTTGCGCTGAGCGCATTATTTCGGCATTACTAGCCTAAGGGCATGGAAAAGGTGGCACCGCTTTTTAACGGGCCACGTGGCAGCCCGCATGCGGCTCTTGGCAAACGAAGCAGCCACTGTTTGACGGAGGGCGCCAGCATGGTTCACGTCGCGAGTGGGCTGTGCTTTCGTCGGCAGGCAGAAATTGGCCTCCCTTGCTTCAGTTTAAAGTTCTAAAATATTTGCACAGCTAACAAGCGCTCAATTTTTCTTGCAAAAAAAAAAATCAGCGGCTATGCAACAAAGCTATCGGCGCAATTGTTGATTTTTTTAAGCCGACTTGTGCCCACAGGCAAAATTCTTTGTTTCCCCCGCCTTTCATTGCACCAGGTACACTGGTGGGTATTTGGAGAGCATGTTTCAGAAGGAGTGGAGAGACGCAGACTGTTTGCGGGCCTACTTGCGTGCCCTTTGAATTCTAAACTAGCCCACGTTTCCGCTTTGATATTTATGTGGCCTGAGTTAAGTCCTCTGAATGCTCGACAAAGAAGCTGCACATTCCAACTCAAATGCCGCATTCGGCTGCATATTTCACAGGAAATGCACATGTTATAGGCACGAACGGACTTCTACAACAAATATCCTGTAGTTACTAGGAAGTTGCCCTACTGAATTGCAATAATGGACTCTTAAATGTACAAAAGAGAGCAACCTGATTTCGTAGTTGGCTATACAAGACAACTGAACGCAATAAACCAGTCTCTTCCGTGAAACAACCCTGCTCTGGAATATGTGAAAGCATTGATTTTCACTCACCACTGGCTCGTCAAATGTGATTGGTTATCATGCGGCTTTTCGTTAAATTATTATGATTATTAAACGATTGAATAAAGTTTTAATACCAACGAATGAATAGATATGAGCCAAAATGAGCTTCATCATAATAAAAGCCTGAAAATTTAGCTTGGTGCGGATTTCTGCTTTCAATTAGAACTTTTGTTACCCTCCTTACCATAGCTTGCTAGTTATGTGAGGATGACTACGCTAGTATGAATTAATGTTCATTTTAGATCTCTCCGTTTCGCAATTCACTCTGCCTCTAAACTATTTCCTGAGCCCTAAACCACAGATACTGAAATTTAGAGGAACCTTAATGCCTTTGTCGCCTGTAATGCGACAGTGTTAAAGTGCGCGGTCGGTGGGAACCAAATGGATGTGAGACCAAAACTCTGATTGGTGGCAACCTCTGGGGTGTGGAACGAAATTCTCATGTGTCGAAGACAATGTGACGTCACAGGCTCTGGGAAAATTACCGAAAAGCTCGACGCGCGAACAAGAACCACATGGCTCGAGACGTCATCACCATATTGAAATTGAATAAAACATCAGCTAAAGTGTAACCATAAGGCTCCAACATCACTCAAAGGTCATTATGACACGCAAGACTGGAAAGTGGATAAACTGCGCTGTAAAGAAATTTGGGGGGAGATCCGAATCTTTGCATCGTGAGTTATGCACGCTACCCTTGGGCCTTGATTGGCAAAGGAAGGCCTCTTCTATCTTGTTGTGAATAGGAAAAAACGATGAAAATAAAATAAAGATAAAAAGCAACAATAAGTAGAAAATTGTTTAAATACAAAATAAAATCAAATTAAAAACAAAGTTTGCGTCTGTGAATTAATATGTAAAAAGAGGACTCCAGGCCGCTGCAGGCATTCGTGGACTCAGTTGCGTCATACCATTAAGGCGGAGCTTAAGGGTCCTCTGTAATTTTACGCCGCTTTCAGGGTGAGGACACCCTTTCTACCCCACCGCGCCGCCGTTTCCCCTTCGCTGTGGCATGTTGGTCCCACGCGCCGGTTCTACACTGCGCGCTATGCGTGTTGCACGGTTTCTGAGCGGCTACGTGGCGACAAAACACACGACCGCATAAAGTATGATAAACAGACGGAATGGCGCGAAGGCATAAAAAGTGGTTAGGATGATCGGATACATAAACGAAAAAAAATATCCGGATGAGGAGCAATGGACAAACCAAAAAAATAACATGGCTAAACGGCAAAAGGTGAGGTGCATTAAACTCTAAAAATATCGGATGTATGAACGATGAAAAATGCAGATGGGTAAGGAAGCTGGTGAAGCCGACCATTAACATAGCTAAACGGTAAAAAAGATGAGAGCATTAAACTGTATAAGTATAAAAATATTGTAAGAAGCTTAAGCTTCGTGCGGGACGCGACAGCTTATTGCAGCGTTGACAAGGAGTCCACGGAACGCTATCGCCTGTTCGGCGCGACGCCTTGGCCGTTGGACATTTAAGGACAACAAACGACGCCTGTCTCACATATCTCATTGGACAACCGAACCGCGCCATAAGGAAATGAAATTGATTTTTTGGGGAAAGGAAATGGCGCAGTGTCTGTCTCACCTCCCGGGCGACACCTCAACCACGCCTTAAAGGAAGGGATGAAAGAGGGAGTGAAAGAAAAAAGAAAGAAGGAGGTGCCCCACCGTCCGAGACGGTATAACAGACGAGATCCGGCAACACTTGACTGAACTAAGGAAACTGAAAGTTTATAGAGGAATTCACATATTTACAACAGAATAAACGGCAAGCATGATTACAAGGAACTGGCTAAGGGAAAATCTTCCCTCCTTGGCATCGCCGAATATGCAAAGGATCTAAATCAAGCTCGGAACCCTTTTTCAAGGGGCCCCTTTTTATAGACCTAGGAGCATGGCCCATCCTTGCATCACCTAATCATTACAAACTAACACATGATTGGTTTACAAACTGCATGGCACGCCTTCCAGTTTCGACAAGATTCTAAACCCTCTCCCTAAAATACACAGCACGAAAAGAACATCAAAATTGCTATAAGAAAATGGAATTCCGGGAATGGACCCTCGAAATGATTGGCCCACAAGATTTATGTGCCACGCCCCATACTTCCCCAGTGTTACTCCAACTCTCTTCCTCAGTAGAAGAAGCTCAAAAACAACCACACAACCGTGCCCGCACGTGCAATCGGTTTCGTCGAAGCTCGTCAACCCTGGCACCGTTCCCTAGTTAGGGCTGTCATCGGAATACGGCGGGGTGCTTCCGATGTGTGCGACTGTCCGCTCGGTCCCCACTTTCCCAGGGGGATTAGCGTTCCCGTGAGCATGCACGGCTTAGCTCCAACCATGGCTTCAACACCGATACTCGTTCGTTGGTGTTGTTTGAAATATGGCCGCCGTGGTCCATCCCTCATTCCCATTGCTCCCCTCCTTGAGACGACTACTACTTTTCAAGATCTTCCCACGAGATGCCGTTCGCAAGGTCGCGTCGCGGCTGGTGTCTGTCAAGACGAGAAGCCGAGGCGGCTTCCAGCGTGAAACAGTGCGAGGACAAAAGCGCGCAGCCGTCGCTGTCAGCGGTGCTTGATCCCAAGACGGGCGCTCCTTTTCAGCGCGCCCCGCCGCCGCCCGTCACCGAAGGGGGGGGTCAAAGGGGGGCTGCCGCGGGGAGGCGCCGAGACCGGGCTACTGGCCTTAATGACCCCGGGGATCATCCGATCTGTTACAAACTCTAATAAAGTAGTTTGCGCAGAATACAGCTTGAAAACTAGACAGAAAAATATGAAAAATGCCGCTTCCGGATAAGGGTAGCAGCCGGCCAATATTGTGAAAAAAAAAAAACTTCAGCCCTTCCCCGCATATCTGCGACATGTACTGAATCATGCACTGACACCTGGGCGTGGAACCGGCAGTCTGATGGCCCTGTCGTTTAAGAACATGTTGCTGTTCACGCAGGTGATTTCTTGCTACGCTTCGTGCCAACGTTCTCGTGCCAACGAGCCAGCCGCCTCTGAACTTACGAAGTGGCAAATGCAACGTCACTTCTCCGCCCGCCTTGGAAGCTGTGTGAGCGCATCGACCAGGGACAGCGCAGCGCCGCCGCCTATGGAAGCTTCGAGCTTTCGGTTAACAAATTCTTGGCCGTCAAAGAAGACTATAGCGCACAAAACGCGCGAAGCTTCAGTGCATCGATGGGAAGCGGAACCGGCATTGTGATGACCGAGTCGTACACAAGCTTCTGGTAACATACCACTCAATCACCCTCCACTTTCGAAGCAATCGACTCAAATACCCACCCCCGCATAAATCCCTCACCAAAGCAGAGCAGGTTTCCTTGCGGAAACTTCAAGTCTCTGATGAATCCCACGGAATACAATTCCCACTGCACACGATGCAATCATTCTAAAGCAAACATCAATCACATCATATTCGAGTTCTCAGAAGCCCCACCACCTCTAGCTTCCAAATCTCAAACCAAAGTCAGTGGGAGGCTGCACTGCCCAGCCCTCGCCCGGAGGTACAACTCAGGATAGTGGGGTGGGCTCTGGAGGTCGCCAAGAAGCATGGTCTTCAAGCCACCTAGCGCCGTCGCGAGGGCCCACGCGCCTGTTTAAGCCTCATCCCTACGCCGTACCTTCTTTGTAATATGACAAATAAAAAGTTTGTTCCCCGTACTCCTTCTCAGAGGCTTCTTGCTGTCCACACTGGTCTGTTGCACAAATTTCCGCAGCGCTTATCCAGTTTTCACTTTGCTGGTTTTACTCCCTGTACTTGTTGCCAGTGTTCTCACGCTGTCGGCCGCATACTTTCGAGTCGACGCCGAGATCCTTTTGTGCTTTTACGCGCGCATCTTGAAACCGCGCAAAAAAAAAGACAAGGGATGAGGAAGAAACCAATAGGACAGAGCGCTCTGTCCTGTTGGTTTCTTCCTCGTCCGTTGTTTTTTTTTTTGCGCGGTTTCAAGATGCACTGTACTAATAGTCACCAACTAGCCAGTCACTCTCTATTGTGCTTTTACACCGACTCGCTTTCTACCTGTTGATGTTGCTGGTTTGCGGAGACGTAGAGTTGAACCCAGACCGTGGTGATGCTGTTCTGCAGCCTCTCTTGTCTGGGCAAAAGGAAATTAAGGACAAATTAGTTGCCATTGGTGTGCACCAGGCATAAGACTGCCATGGTGTTGCACAATACATGATTGACTACATAAGAGTCTACGATGACCAAACTTGAATAAATTGAAAAGGCTGTTGCGAGTTGCAGGACGCAGCGCAAAACACATCACTCCAAGCTTCAGTCATCATCAGCCTGACTACACCCTGGGCAGGACAGACGACACTCCCATGTCTCGCCAATTAGCCCTATCATTTGCCAGCTGCGGCCACCGTATGCCCGCTGTTAGGTGCGGGGCTTCTGTCCCGATAGCAGGCCACCGGTGTTGGGGGATTGCGCTTCGATCCCACCGCTGCCACCAGTTGTTAGATGCGGGCCCCTGGTTCGCCTGTGCCGTCTCTCGCCGAGGTCGGTGTCCCCGGGTTCCGGATCGTGAGACTGCTGTTGTGGGGTGACGAAGAGATGAGAGGGTCTTCGAGGTGGAGAAGATACTGAAAGGGTTTATTTACATTTTTACATAGTTCGAAAGAGTGAATCGGGAGCTGGCTGATCACACGCCAGATCGCTGCTTAAATAAGGTCCCCTGTCGCCAGGTCCCTAGTTGGGGAATTTATTTCATTAAAAATGCGTCCAATCACTGTGACGTCGATCACGTGTCCAGTCAAATCAAATCATCAAATCAAATCAATTTATTCAAACATCCTGAGATGCTTAGGGGCACGGACAAAAAGCCAAAGGTGGCTTGACCAGGTCCGTGCCCCTTACAAGGCATACAGTGGAATACGCGGAATGTCTAAAATACAGGCAGTGAAATCAGCAGAAAACGGAGAAAACGCAGTCTTTAGGAGCCGCCTTCCCGGACGCCCCCAACAACATACTCTTGCCACTTCTGGCAGGTTATGGTCCGCGCTGTCCAGGCAGCAGTGATGAATAGCCCGAAGGGGGTCCCAAGCAGCGTCCAAGGTCAGTCACCTGCACTTCACAGCGGTAGCGTGGGAACTAAAGGTTGCCACTGCAGTTTGTAGAATGTTCCACGTATAAGGAAAAGCACTTAGTCTAAGACGAGGTTGTTTTCGAAGCACGAGGATTCCGGCGTCGTTGGCTTAGTCAAACACGGCCGCATTTGCCACGGCTCATTTGCAGCTCCGCGCCGCTCGCCGGCTCCCCCGCCGTCCCCCTCCGGGAGAAAGACGTCGTTATGTCCCGGGTGGGTCCGGCGTTGAGAACAAACGACAGGTTCACCAAAGCCGTTCTCAGGCAGCGGAGCGCCGTTTCACCCCGTAAACAGCAGGAGGGGGGGGGGTCCCTTGTAGACGCCATCACCTGCACTCGTGGCGCTGCAACCACGTCGACGGCCCTTTGAAGCCTCTGTCGATTGATGCTTCTCAGTGGCTTGAATATTCTTGCCATGTTGGCATCTCCAAACGTAACACCGCAAACATCTTAATCTGATCCGCCCACCCAACTTTCTGCCGCCCCTGCGACGCTTGCGCTTTCTTGCAATCCACTCCGTTACCCTCAAGCTTCAATCGTTGATCATTAAAGTTGACGATCTCGATAACCGCAGTAGTCGATACAGTCTCCTGTTTTATGGTATTGATGATAAGGAAGAAAAGGAAGAATTTTTTTTGGGGGCTGAAAGCAGAGTCTTGGAAATCTCCAGGACAGATTTAGGTGCAGATGAGGTACAGGTTGAAAAAGCTCCCAGTCTTGGGAAATTCAGGGATGGCAAAAATCGGCCAGTGATAGCATGCTTGACAGATAAAAAGATCAGGAGCTTGTACTTATAGATGCTAAGAAGTTAGAGGCAATGTTAGTATTTCTGAACATTTCCCTAAAGTCGTGAGCAGGTAAATGAAGCACATGTGGGAATACGCCAGAGAGCAAAAGAAACATACAGATAAAGTGCTCCTCATGTATGACGTTGTGATATATCTTATGAGGCATTGATCCGCGAACACAGACGCCATTGCAGATAGGAAATCTCGACCGCTTAGCTAAGTGAAGCGGTACTGGCTAGCGTAATTCCGCCTGCTTAGACTTATTGACTTGGGGCCGTCACTTATTAAGTAGGTTTTTCTACTTCATGTAAGGGCATTGGAAACTTTTGGAACTGTAACAAGCAACCGTCAACGAGCAACCATGCATAAACTGCACGAAGATGTGTTCTGACTTCCTTAACAAAACAGGTAGCGGGCTAGGTGTTTATGCATTGTTTTTTTTTGAAAACGTGGCTTCCGCTACGTTCAAGCAGCAGTTCCATCGTTCCCTCAGCACGCAGAGAATAGGGTGTGTGGCCCTCTAGTTTAGCTCCGAGTGCAACCAGACTGTGACAACCAAGTTTTTAGAACTAAACTTCCGCTTCCATTTTGGCTAACGCCTAAATCACTTAACCTCGGCATATTTACTTTCTGTTACGATTGTACGACTTTCTTCAGCAAAGTGAAATAAAAAGAAGTACATTTATTTGGTACATACTGCTACATGAGCGGCTGGTTTAAAAAAATAGGACTGCACGTCACTTTTGACCACACAGAGTCGTATTTCACCGATAAAAACCAAAAAGTCGTGTGCAAAACTTAAAATTCACCTAAAAAAAACAAAAGTGGTGTTCTGAGATAAACACCGAAAACGCGCCAATTTTTGAACAACAAAAACCGAAAAGTGCATCACCTAGATATAAGTTTAAAACGAAGCGCTCGGGCAGGTCGTCAAGGGAAATTAACGGCAACCAACCAAACAATCTACGAGCATTTCTCATTTCTGAATGTCAACCGCCGAAATATTAAAAACAAAACTGACGCATTTTCAAATTTAGTAGATATTGTCACCAAAAGCCGGAAGAAAGGGCACAGGGGCACACCAGTGTGAACGGTCGGCAGGCAGGGAACAAAGTGTGCTTATTATCAGACAAGGGGCTGCTTATATAAGGAGAGGTACAAGCATGAGCCTGCGCACTTCGTACCGTAAGGGCACGTGTTAACATGACAGTGCGCATACTTACATCTTCCTTCTTTTCGAAGAGAAAAAAAAGGAGGGGGGGAGTTTACGAATTCATATGTCAGGGACCTAATGCTGTGGTCTCTCTGGCAGGGGGTAACGTTTTGGCGGTCTACGCATACGGTCACTTCTACGAAGGATGGCCTAAGGTTGTAACTCCGCCATGTGGTCAGGCTGGGATACTGACTCGACGGTAACCTCTGACTCCCCGAAGATATAATAATGAAATTTTGTGTAACCATGAACAATTGCCAATGTTTCCTTCTCGATCTGCGCGTAGCGCTGCTGTGCTTCCGTTAGCGAACGGGATGAGAAGGCAACTGGCTGCCCGTCCTGCAAAAGAACGGCTCCTACTCCATGTTGACTGGCGTCTACTGACAAGGTCAATGGTTTTCCTTGGTTAAAATATGCAAAGACTGGCGCCTTTGTGAGGGTCGCTCGAAGCTGACGAAAGCTGCTATCTTTCTGGTTTGTCCAGACCCACGCGACGTCCTTTTACAACAGCTCGCGAAACGGCGCTGACAACGTGGATATGCTAGGGACAAGCCGCGCCACCAAGCTCATCATGCCGAGAAAAACTTGGAGTTCCTTACGGTTTTTATGGTGGCGGAACTTGCACGATGTCTTCGATTCTGCTGAGGTCCAGGCACAGCCCCTGTGGAATCAGAATGTGGCCCATGTGGCCCATTCCTCCGGGCTGGAGGAAATTGCACTTGTTCTTATTGAGCTTCAGATTGTGTTGTCTACACCGGGACAGCAAGGCTACCTAATTTTTGTCGTGCTGCTCTCGCGACCGTCCCCAAACCAATATGTCGTCCATAGCGACGGCAACGCCCCTCAAGCCCTCAAGTACCTGGTGCATTACCCGCTAGAAAAATTTCCGGCGCGGAAGCGATGCCGAACGGCATGCGCAGGAATCTGTATCGCACGTACGGCGTGCTCATAGTGCATAAGCGGGAGCTCGGCTCGTTCAACTTAATCTGCCAGAATCCTGACGATGCATCCAGAGTAGAAAAGAATTTCGCTCCATGCAGCCGCGGTAGGAAATCTAACGTCGGCATGTGGTAGTGCTCTCTCAGAAGTGCTTTATTTAAGTCAGATATGGGTCCAAGCATATGCGTACTTTTTCTTTCTTTACTACCACAACCATGTGACTAGACCAGGAAGTCGGTTCTGTTACCTTAGCAATGACGCCTTCGTGCTCCATCCGGTCCAGCTCAGCTCGGACGCGCTCCTGAAGGACGATGGCGATTCGTCGCGCTGGCTTGACGACGCCTCGAGCTTCAGGTGTCAGCTCCATGTGGTAGGCTACGTCTTTGATTTATCCCAACCCCTGGCAAACATCTCCAAATCTTTCTACTATTTCCTTAGTTTCCAAGGCGTCCACGGTGTTTATGCGCCCAATCAGCGCTAAACTTTCAGCCACCTTGCCGCTCAGTGCAACAGCAACTGCTTGTTTCACGATAAAAAAATAGCGCCGTGGTAGACTGCGCTCCACTGGCGACCTGAAGCTCAATCTTCTTTGTAGCTTTTTATGTGCCCGAAAAACGACCGTATCGTAGAGCAGCAGTCTTGTGCTGGCTTCGTAGTTATGTTCCTGAGTGTCGCTTCGGCATGACACAACAGTTCGCTCCGGTATCAATTTTTCAGCGTATGGCGGAACCTGCGATGTCGAGAGTCGCTGACCAGCGGTCGTGGCCGTCAATTGCATTCACTTCCAGGGTTTGAAAGAAATAGCCGTCGTCCTCCGCCATTTCGACCTGTTTTATCTTGCATGCTTGGTCCCTCGGTCTCGCTTCTGGTTGACGGCAGCCACGCGCGAAGTGGTTTCGGCCGCCACACTTGTTACTGCGCTTCCCTTGCGCAGGGCACTTTGCTTTTCTGTGTATCGTGAAGCAGCAGTTTGGGCAAATTCCGAGGCAAACTTTCGATTTGACAGCATGCACGGTGGCCTCATCTGTAGCGCTTACTTCTGCCTCCCTGATCTCGTTAAAGTGCTCCTTCGCTTGTTCCCTTGATCGGCTTATTTCCACTGTTTTGGCAAACGCCGGATTTTCAGACAAGTTTCTGCTGCAGGTCCTTGTCTCTAACTCCTAGAATAATTCGACTGCGCAGTAGTCTATCCTCTATTCACACAAGCGAGCAAGAGTTCGGATATTGATTAGCCACTCGTTAAAAGATTCGCCCTCACGTTCATCTCGGGAGCCGAAACGAAACTCGTCGAACGTTAAATTCTTCGCCGGTTTGTAGTGAGCCTCGAATTTTTCAATTAGCTTATCGATGTGTTGGTTTTCGTTATCATTTACGAATTTGAAGGTATAGAACACCCGCCGTGCTTCTTCACCAATTGTCACAGGAAGTGTTGCTGCCTGAACTTCGTTAGGCTGCTTCCTTAGCCCGGTCGCCGTAGAAAACAGAGTAAACTCACTTTTCCACATGATCCAGTTCTGGTAAGCGTCACCCGTACTTTCCAGTGGATTTGGCGGTGGTAGAACCGTCGCCGCCATACTTCTTTCTCTGGAGTGCACTAGGGGTGCAGCTGGACGAAGGGGCGGGGACGAGCAGCGGTGAACGCGGCTTGCGAAACGCGTCGCCGTCCCACTTCTGACACCATGTGAACGGTCGGCCGGCAGGGAACAAAGTGTGTTTATTATCAGACAAGGGGCTGCTTATATAAGGACAGGTACAAGCATGAGCATGCGCACTTCGTACCATAAGGGAATGTGTTAACATAACAGTGCGCATACTTACAACCAGGACTAGCAAAGCAGACACACTCAGCAAACCAACGGACGAGCCGGGGAAGACAACGAAGACCAGCGGGTGCTGCCGCACCGCATGGCGGCACCAGTAAATGGCTAACAGTGTGGCATTGCCCCTACTCTTAGAAAGGGCATCGCCCCGATTCCGCGGAATCACGGGGAGCCGGAATAAAGTCTGTGGCGCCTGACCTGGCAGAATAAGTCCTAGCGGGCGTGGTAGAGCTTCATCCTGGCAACGTGGACGATGTCGGATGCCGCCTGGCGCCTGGCGGAGCGAACAGACTCTTGCGGGAGCACTTCATAGTTAAGGTCACTAAGTTTGCGCAGTACCTCGTAGGGGTCGAAGTAGCCCCGCAGAAGTTTCTCGGAGCGACCCCGCAGACGGATTGGGGTCCAAGCCCAAACTCGATCGCCAGGGTGGTAAAGCACCTCCCGGTGATGAACGTTGTAACGTTGAGCATCGTTTTCCTGCTGTGTACGGGTTCTCTGCCTAGCTAGCTGGCAGGTGGCTTCTGCGTGCCGAACTCTTTAGCGCCAGCGTCGGAGGGACGTGCAACATCTGGCAGTAACATTGCGTCCAGCATAGTAGTGGCGTCAAGACGATGCATCAAACGGAAAGGCGTAAACGGCATGAAACGGAACGGCGCGTTGTCTCTTGAAAAGCAGTTTTATAGGCGAACGTGACGTAAGGCAAGATCTGGTCCCAATTATTATGGTCGGTGTCGACGTACACGGAAAACATGTCGGCGATGGTCTTGTTGAGCCGCTCAGTCAGTCCATTTCTTTGAGAAAAAAGGTTAGTACTGCATGCGCGAATTAGACACGACAGGAGAACAGGAACAAACACCTGTCTAATTCGCGCAGTACTAACCTTTTTTCTGCAATGAACCAACTAGCCCGCCAGAACGTTCTACATTTGTTTGAGGATAGTAGGCAGTGGTTCGACGGTGACTGGTGCACACTGAGGCGCATAGCTTCCTGTGTAAGGGCTTATGTAAAAGCCGTGCCTCTATCAGTTAAAACTATACCGCAGGGGCACTGTGACGGGGGACAATGTTAAAGATGAAAAAGTTCGCAATTTCGGCAGCGGTGCCGCAGGAAAGGGCTTTCGTCTCACAATACCGGGTGAGGCAGTCGGTGGCAAATATAATGCACCTGTAACCCAATGACGATGACGGAAATGGTCCCAGAAAGTCCATGCCGACCTGATGGAAATGAATTCGAGGCGCGTCAATGGGATTCAATAGGCCGGCTGGCTTCACAGGTGGTGTCTTCCGACGTTGGCACTCGCGGCAAGACTTAACATAGTGCTGGACAACTGTAGCAAGCAGGGGCCAATGACACTTCTGACGTACCCGCGCCAACCTGCGAGAAAAGCCGAGGTGACCGGAACAAATCTCGTCGTGGCATGCGCGCAGAACTTCGTCTCGAAGCATCGTTGGAACCACGAGCAGGTACGGAGTGTCCGTGGGACCGTAGTTTCTCTTGTAGAGGATGCCACCCCGCAAGCAGAACGACGATAGCCCTCATGTGAAGAAGCGGCGACGAGGTGCGGCCTTCGAGGTGCTCTATGAGGGGCCGAAGCTCGGCGTCATCTCGCTGTTGTTGAGCAAGGACGGACGTGGTTAAAGCGCCAAAAGTTGGGTCGTCTTCCGTGTCAGCAATGGTGCACGGGAGAGGAGCACGGGACAGGCAGTCTGCGTCCCTGTTTGTTGCCCGACTTGTACACGATGGTAACATCGAATTCTTCCAACCGAAGGCTCCAATGCGCTAGCCTCTCCGATGGGTCTTCAACGTTCGCGAGCCAACAAAGCGAGTGGTGATCGCTCACGACTCGAAATGGGCGACCATACAAGTATGGCGAAATTTCGTTACCACCCAAACGACAGCAAGACACTCCTTTCCCGTGGTAGAATAATTTGCAGCGGTAGAATAATGCGCCTTGCATAAGCAATCACGCGCTCACCACCATTTTGCCACTGAACGAGGACGGCACCCAGACCGACGTTGCTGGCATCGGTGTGTAGTTCCGTGTCCGCATCCTCATCGATGTGGCCAACAATGGGCGTAGTTTGGAGGCGGTTCCTGAGGTTGTCAAAAGCCTTCTGTTCTTGGGCCCAGATGAAAGGTTGGTCATCTTTTGTCAAGCGAGGTAGAGGCTCGGCTAGTCGGGAGAAGTCTTGCATAAAACGTCGGTAATAGGCGCAGATACCCAAGAAACGGCGCACAGCACGCCTATAAGTTGGGCTAGGAAACGCAGCGACGGCAGCCGTCTTGTGTGGGGTCACGGCTAACACCTTCAGCGCTCGCTTCATGGCTCAGGAACTTCATGCGTTGCAACGCAAAGTGGCATTTTTATGGTTTGAGCGAGAGGCCGGCCGATCGTACGGTCTCCAGTACTGCCCTCAAGCGCTTGAGATGCTCGTCGTAGGTGGCTGAAAAAATGACATCATCAAGGTAGACGAGGCAGGGCTGCCATTTGAGGCCAACGAGGACAGTGGCCATCATTCTTTGAAAGGTGGCAGGAGCGGAACGCAAGCCGAAGGGGAGCACCTTAAACTCATGCAACCCGTCGAGAGCAACGAACGCTGTCTTCTCGCGGTCCCGCTCATCCACCTCAGTCTGCCATACCCACACCAGAGGTCAAGAGAAAAGTAGCGGGAATGACGCAGCCGGTCGAAAGAGTCATCAATTCCAGGTTACGGGTAAACGTACTTCTTGGTAATACTGTCGTCTTCGATAGTCGACACGAAATCTGAGTGTCCCGTCCTTGGCGACCAGCACAACGGGCGAAGCCCATGGGCTTGTAGACGGTTGCATGACATCATCGCGGAGCATTTCGTCAACCTGCAGCCCTATCGCCTCGCGTTCTTTCGCCGACACTCGAAAGGGGTGTTGACGGATAGGCCGCTCAATATCATCGACTGTGATGCGATGTTTTGTTATGTACGTCTGCCTGACCTTATAGGTGGTCGCAAAGCAGTCATGAAAATAGTCAAGGATGGTTTCCAAGCGACGATGCTGATCAGGATTTAAAGCAGGGTTCACGTCAGCTTTAACTGTTCGACTAGGTCCTCCTGGAGGAGTGTCCCGGGACGTTGACAACGCGCAGTGGGTGGTGGGCAACGACGCCCCGTGCGATGCAGACTTGTTGGCTCAGCAGTAAAGACAAGTTTGATTCTGCGATGTCGTTGGACGCGCGGGGGTGGTCGCAGTCCACAGTAAAAACAAGTTGGCACGCGGTGGTAGAGTGATGTGGTCATTGGGGACGCGAAAAACGGGTCTGCCTGGCGCACTGTCGCCGGCTATGGTGTATGCGGTGGAGAATGTCACCATGAGTTGGCGGAGGTCGATGACAGCGCCATTTTCGCGAAGAAAATCGAGACCGAGGAACAGGTCCTTGGAGCACTCAGCGAACACAACGAAGCAACCAGTGATGATACCGTGAATCTCTATCCTAGCGGTGCAGACGCCGAGCGGCATCACCACGTGACCGCCAGCGGTCCGAATTTGTGTTCCGTGCCAGCGTGGCAGCACATTTCTCAAGAGGGTAGCAAGACCACTACTCATAACGGCAAAATCTGCGCCGGTACGACGAGAGCAGTCACATGGTGGTTGTCAGCAAGGACCGGTATTCGGGCGGAAACATCATTTTCTGAAACGCCCATCATGGAAGGTTTCGGAGTGGAGGGTCGAGGTGTTCATCGAAATGGGGTGTCGAGCAGAGGCTGTTCTGGGCGTCAGAAGGTGGTCGGAGCAAGGGTTGGAAGATTGGGTCGAAGGGTCCAGTCGGCTAGCGGAGGATCTTGTTCGAATTGCGGAGCAACGGCGGCCCTACCCCCAGAGTTTGCAGTCTTCAGTTTTGCCGGCGTGGACTAGGGGCCTGCCGGATGGACGGCTGGCGACCTGGGGAAGAGAACCGAAGGGGCGACGCCGACCTGGACGGGCGCTGTGGTCAGCGCTGGATTAAGGGGGGGGGGGGGGGGGGGGGGCTAAGGGAGCTGCAGCCCAGGGCCTCACCTCGGACTGTAGGAAAAGGGGGCCCATTTATTCTAACCTGCTTTGTATATGGAACTATGGGCAGCGGAACTTCGAGCGACATGTATGAAGCGAGAAAGCCAGAACGAGCAGACGGGGCCCCCGCCTAGTGTAACAGCATGAGTTTAGCCTGATAATTTGGGGAGAGCTTGTCGAGCTGCAAAAACGGGAATCCCCCGCCACCCCTGCGGGGCCCTCTTTCTTACGAAGCGAGGTGCGTTTGCTTGGAAGAGTTTTCGTGGTTTCCTGTAAGTCCGTCTATCCAGTGCTGTTTGGAGAGGAGGGGCAAGGGGGAAACGCCTAAAACATGTAATGTGGGATGAGGACCTAAATCTCCCTTGCCCCTCGTCACCACCACGCTACCCTCCACCTCTCAAACAGTTCCGCCGCTGTCCTTCTCATAGAAAGGATGTGCTGCAGTACCCAGCAGTGGCTCCCATTCGAATTTCTTTACCATGATGGTAATTTGGGCGGGGGAGGATGAGTCCGATAGCAGATGACGATGAGTCTGATGGCACAGTCTAGGCAGGAAACGAACAGAAGACGTCACACGTGATTTTGTCCGCGTGCCGTGGGGCATGGAATTTTCACTGTTCGGGATAGGGTTGTGGAAGAGTGCAGGGGGGAGTTGGAGAGCTGGACACAAAAGCCTGTCTCCAGGACCCATTCCTGCCTAGTGGCAGCGCACCCTCGCGCGCGCTCGACGGAAAAAGTAGGTCAAACTGGCCGCCGAACTTTCCAGAAAGAAGTAGAAAAAGATGACTCAGAGGCGACGGAGGGCGCGTAACTTCGTCCGCGCTAGGAGTCACCCTCTCCCTCCTGTTCTCGCGCTCGGCGTAGAAGGGGCGAAAGAAAAATCGAGAACCTACCAGAACAGACGATTGCTAATAGCCAATAGGAAAACGAGGCCGGAACGAGGGAAGGAGTGAGTTTGTACGGAAGAGGGCATTTGTACAATGAGTTCTATGCGTATGTGAGCGCCTGCTTTGGCGCTAGTAACAGACAGACGCGGTGCGCGTCTTCCACTCTGTCCGCGTCGTTGCGCTGTTTGCCAGCAATATGTACCACCAAATCGCCCGTTTGGCTATTGTGATTATGAAAGGAAGCTGATCGCGGGCACGATTCAGCCCCGTGCCGCCGGTGAAGCTTGCATAATAAGCCCGCCCGCTGAGGAGCTCCCGGGGAACGCACCACGCTCTGCCAGCAACGGACCATCCAGGCAGCGTGCGCCAGTCATCGGGACGACCACCGTTGGACACCTGCGGTCGCGTCGGACTGACGGAGTGCCCGGTACGGTGAACAATTAGCATTCATACATGCGAAAGTGCTCGGTCGGAAGCATCAAAGTGGTGCGTCTAAACGAAAGGCAAAGTTAGAAAGAGAAGAGCGTGAAAAGAAGCTACCAAAGATGACAAAGTACCTACTGAATGCAGCTTCCGCGGAGCAGTATGATCGCTCTACACAGAGTCCGTGTCAAACACCCAATAGTACCGACTGTGCTTCTGTGGAGGACTTGCCAGCTCTATCATCACAGTTTCCTGGCAAGAAGCAAGGCATGACTCATCTTGGTTGTCTGGATCCTGTGAAAACGGTGCCAACCTCGGCCGTCCATATTTCTGAGCAACCGACGCTAACCGAGCCCTGTCCTGTTCCTGTGTCAGCAACGTCTATGCTACTCGGCCGGGCCCCTGCCACAGAGCTTCAGGTGTCCGGTCCGCCGCGCCCGATTTCCACTACTGCTGATCAACAGCTGCAAAACCTCCCCGATGAGCCTCCTTCTACTGACGAGCGCCAAAACACAACACTCCAAGAACCGAGTCACTTGTTTCCTGTTAGTTTGGCTTCAAAAAATCATGTTCCCACCCACAAAGTGTGCCTCAAGAGGACGAATGAGACGGCTTCTCGTTGCGGTAACAGAGAAGTACAGACACCCCCGCAGCAAGAGGTACGTTGCGAGATTCTCAGAAGTGACCCTGCTAAGTGGCCAGACGTAATTACTGACGGCTTTTGGAGTGCATGCCTTGAGAAAGAGCCATTGTATTTTCAAAATCGGGCAGAAAATGTTCCGTCTTCCGAAAGGCAATACAAAACTCAGAAACGCTATATGTCACCTCATCTAGCAATTCACTAGCAATTCGAGAATGGAACAGCCTTGATCCCTCCATTACTAACTGTTCATCATTGACAAAATTTAATATTGCAGTTGAGAGTATGTCATGTTATTAGTTATTCATTCCTGGTTGCTTGCGTTCTGTTATTATTATACCCATGGTTATTTATTTTTTTTTATGTGTAAGCTTTTTTTTCGTCAAACTATGCAGCGTTACATAAACTAAACACCTATACTATGTTAATGCCTTTGCAGTGTACGCTTATAATATTTAGTGTTTACTTATTGTCTGCGTATTATAACAACTAGCAATGTTTCAACATTTTGTTATTCTTTGTATAATACTACAGACATTAGCCTTATTTTATGTGTTATTTGATTGTTTTCATCACAGCTCGGTTGTATTTTCGTTTTACCGTTTGTTGTTTTTCTTAACATGCTGACCAGTTGAATGTTCCGATTATGCTTGACCGCTTTCTGTTAACCTTACTAAGCCCTCCTGCCACAATCCCAATTGGGATTAGCAGTATTTGTAATAAATAAATAAATAAATCTTTTCGTGCGAAAGGCTGTAAATGGGGAGGCGTACGAGCGTCACTGGTTAATGTACTCGGAGTGCTAAGGTTCCGTTTACTGTTTCATGGGCAAACAATTTTCGATTTCAAGCAACCCCAGTTCTTTCACCACGCACGGCTTTTCTGATTAGAAAAGAGCAGAAGGAAAGGTTTGCGCACATGAAAATAGCGTCGAGCACCGGAACTGCGGTGCAGCTTGGCTCGCCCGCTCTAACTCTAGCAGCACAATCGACAAGGAGCTGGTTAAGCATGTTGTCACTGAGACCGCTTACTGAACAGAGGTGTTGAAGTGCGTAGTCGTTGTAGCTAAGCTTCTAGATGAGCGCAACCTAGCGTTTAGAGGCAGTGAGGAGATTTTTCGCTCACCGAGAAATGGCAATTATATGGGAGTGCTTGAGGCCATTGCCAAGTTTGATCCCTCTAGAGGAGCACATCAAACGCTACGGGAACAAAGGAAAAGCTCACCCATCGTATCTTTCAAAAACCATTCATGATGAATAAATCGATCATATGGCAAAGGCTGTCAAGGAACGTCTTGCTGACGAAGTCAAACGGGCAAAATACTTCTCTTTAATTGTTGATTCGACTGCAGACGTTACCTTGATCAGCTGTTAGTTGTTTTACGATGCAGTTTAAATGGGAAAGCGTACGAACGCATTATTGAATTTGTTCTAATTGAATCGCATACCGGCTTGTATCTTTTCGATACCGTGATGTCCCTCTTGACGACCAATGGCATCTCAATTGATTGTAGGGGCGAAGCTTATGATAATGAGAGTAATATGTCAGGAAAATACAAAGGACTGCAAGCTCAAATCAAACATCTGAACGAATTGGCAGTCTACGTCTCGTGTGCTGGTCATTCACAGAGCTTAGTTGGCGCATGTAGCGTTGACAGTTGCCTTGAGGCAGTCAAATTTTTCACCGTAATTCAGAGACTGTATGTGTTCTTTGCTGCCTCACCTAAGCGATGGAGGCATCTTCTGGATAGCATGGGCGGGACTGGCCAGCAGCTGGTTTTGAAAAGTCTCTCGGAGACCAGGTGGTCCATACACGCTGTATCATGTAAGGCCATTCTGAAAAATTTCAATGCAGTCTTGTGTTGCCTTGAAGCTATATCAAAGAACGAGGAAGAAAACGGTGACACTAGGAACGATGCGCACTCTCTCTTCGAGAAAATGACAAACTAGAGACAGTATTCATGGCTATTTTCTGGAGTGAAATCTTGCAGCGCTTTGACAAAGCGAGCGCAGCACTTCAGAAACCAGGCCTAGACATTTCAACTCCTGTAGACCTGCTGAGCTCTCTAGAAGGGTTTGTTAACACTTTGCTACCTCTCTTTGATACCTTCGAAGAGAGAGCATGCACGCTAGGTACCAATCAAATGAATGTTATCAGGATGAGGGCAAACGCATCGTTTTGAGTAAGCACCCGGACGAAAAAAGCAATTGTGCGCTACAAGGTAGAAAAAAGTTTATCGTTAAAGCTGCGAACTGGGCGAGTTGGTATTGATTCATATTTGAACAGCGCAATAAAACAACGGGACACAACGAAGAAAGGACACCACAAGCGCTGACTCGCAACTAGATTTTAATTCACGTCCAAGCATCTTAAATACTAAGAACGCCAAACACAAACAAGAGGGAAAAACCAAAAGAAAAACGATACAAAGCTGCTAATTATGCCCACAAAGGTGACAATCAGCACGAGCGCGAGACTACACATCTTGGCCGGATAAAAACATCATCTCTTTATCAGTTAGTGTGACAGAAGGATCACTAATACAGCTATCAGGTTCCAAGCGGATGTGAAAAGCCTCCAAAATTTCCCGCGTTAGGCTGTCATTATGTTTTCCTAGGATGACGGTGTTAGACAACAGAGGGGTGCAAGTACCTTCTCTCCAGTGGCGGGCAAGGTTACAAGAAGACCCATTACCTCGGGACCTGTGGTGCTCACTAAGACGAGCGTTGATGCAACGTCCTGTCTGGCCAATATAACTCAACCCGCAAGTGCACGGAATCCTGTAGACAACCCCCACATTACAGGGCACAAAAGGGTTCTTATGGTTGGTCTGACAACCCCCAGTCTTTTTCTTCGCGGTTGTTGCCTTAGCCTTCTCTTCCACCTGCCTGCAAACACCTCTAAGTTTTTTAGGCGCTGAAAAGACCACATCAACATCGTATCTCGCCGCAACATTCTTCAAACCATGTCCCACACCATGCGTGTAAGGCACCACCACAAACTTCTTTTTTTCCCTTTTTGGCTTATCCCCGCTCTTGATCCATGTAAGAAGCTTATCGCATTCCCTGGAAATCACATGAGAAGGGTAACCACTAGATTTTAATCGGCCAACTTGACGCAAAATACTTTCATTGATTCTTTTAAGACATGACTTGTTCATGGCAGATTTCAGGCTAGAAAAAAAAACAATGCCATTTTTTTACCAGTTTTGTGTGGCTTGATTGGTAATTTAGAAAAGACTTGGTAGAACTTCAATTTCTGGACTTAAGACTGTTGTTGGAAGAGCGTCATTTGTGTTGGGAATATTTCCCTCGCTCTACCAAGTCTTTTCTAAATTACCAATCAAGCCACACAAAACTGGTAAAAAATGGCATTGTTTTTTCTAGCCTGAAATCTGCCATGAACAAGTCATGTCTTGAAAGAATCAATGAAAGTATTTTGCGTCAAGTTGGCCGATTAAAATCTAGTGGTTACCCTTCTCATGTGATTTCCAGGGAATGCGATAAGCTTCTTAGATGGATCAAGAGCGGGGATAAGCCAAAAAGGGAAAAAAAGAAGTTTGTGGTGGTGCCTTACACGCATGGTGTGGGACATGGTTTGAAGAATGTTGCGGCGAGATACGATGTTGATGTGGTCTTTTCAGCGCCTAAAAAACTTAGAGGTGTTTGCAGGCAGGTGGAAGAGAAGGCTAAGGCAACAACCGCGAAGAAAAAGACTGGGGGTTGTCAGACCAACCATAAGAACCCTTTTGTGCCCTGTAATGTGGGGGTTGTCTACAGGATTCCGTGCACTTGCGGGTTGAGTTATATTGGCCAGACAGGACGTTGCATCAACGCTCGTCTTAGTGAGCACCACAGGTCCCGAGGTAATGGGTCTTCTTGTAACCTTGCCCGCCACTGGAGAGAAGGTACTTGCACCCCTCTGTTGTCTAACACCGTCATCCTAGGAAAACATAATGACAGCCTAACGCGGGAAATTTTGGAGGCTTTTCACATCCGCTTGGAACCTGATAGCTGTATTAGTGATCCTTCTGTCACACTAACTGATAAATAGATGATGTTTTTATCCGGCCAAGATGTGTAGTCTCGCGCTCGTGCTGATTGTCACCTTTGTGGGCATAATTAGCAGCTTTGTATCGTTTTTCTTTTGGTTTTTCCCTCTTGTTTGTGTTTGGCGTTCTTAGTATTTAAGATGCTTGGACGTGAATTAAAATCTAGTTGCGAGTCAGCGCTTGTGGTGTCCTTTCTTCGTTGTGTCCCGTTGTTTTATTGCGCTGTTCAAATATGAAAGTTTATCGTACAGACCTACAATGTTGTACTTGACAGTCTAGGCTCTGCTTTGCGAGTGCGAAAGGCTGTCTACACTGAACTCTGCGAAAGGTTCGGATTCTTAAAATTTCTGACAGAATTTTGGAGCGAGGCCTCTCTGGCACAGCAGGCTGAGAAGTTGGTGAAAACCTACAAAAACGATTTGAAGCCAGCATTATTCGCTGGTATCGTTGTTTGCGAACTTTCTGCACAACTCTGTGTGCCAGGATACGGGTCCCCTGGGAATTATGAAGTTGCTGCACGAAAGAAAGCTTATTGATGTGTTTAAGAAACCTTTCTATTGCTTTGCGAATGTACTTAAGCATACCTGTGGCAAACTGTGAGAAAGAACGATCGTTTTCAAGTTGTCGCTGATAAAAATCGCCCTTGTTCGAGCCTCCTTCACGACAAGGTGAACTCGCTTGCTATCATGTCCATTGAAAGTGACCTCCTCCGCGATCTATCCTTCGAACAGACTATATCTGATTTCGCCAAAGCCAAGGCGCGATAGATGCCATTTTCCAGATTCATCGGCATCTTGGGATGCCGATGAAAACTGGGAGGACACTGAAGAAAAACTGACTTCTATTCTTACCGACTGCCTTTCCGACTCCCTTCCCCCCCCCCCCCCCCTGCTATTGAACGCGCTCACCGTTTAGGAACCTTCAGTACTGACAAATGTCGTCCGGTCATTGCGAAACTTGTGAATTTTAAAACGAACGAATTGATTCTCTCCAAGTGCAAGAGCCTAAAAGAAAGCAAGGTCACACTTACTGAACATTATTCAGTCGCAACACGCCTCGCTCGTAAAAAGCTTCTCGATTTTGCGAAAAGCCAACCTGATTCTCCCGCCCATAAGATGCGCTACAACAAGTTACTTATGAACAAGAAATGTTACATATACGACTCAAACACAAACACCGTAATTAACATTGATACACGCGGCGCACGTCTCAGTTCAGCCTCTGGCGCTAGCTCGCATCGCACATCCTAGGCATGCGAGAGGGGTAGTGGTCTGGCATCCACACCTTCAGTATCGGTTCTTTTTACTAACATCAGAAGCGTTCTTAACAAGTATAACTCTCTATCACCAGCTATCGACACTTGTTCCGCTAAAATCATCGCGTTAACAGAAACTTGGCTCACTGCGCATATTCGCGACACATATCTTTTTCGATGCTCATCGCTTTTCGTTCTTCCGCTGTGATCGGGGCACGCAGAGAGGCGGCGGAGTGCTTCTCGCTATTTCAAACGATATTCCATCGTCATGTATACATGTACAGACTAATCTAGAAATAGTATGGGCTGCGCTCACTCTTAATCACCTGAGGGTAGTAATAGGAGTATGCTACCGTCCACCTTCCTCGTCACCTACGTTTAGCAACGAACTTTACGATGCTATTAAGATCGTCGCAACACACTTTCCTTCATCCCCACTATTCTTATTCGGCGATTTCAATTTTTCAAACATAACATAGAATACCGACTCCCCTTTAATGTCCCCGTTCTCTTCTCAAGGTCGCGAATTTTTATATGTGTGCTCAGTATTCTGGCTAGTGCAATTGTGCACACAAGCAACTAGAATAACTGACAGCGCGTCGAATACACTAGATTTAATCTTGACAAATCGGTCTGATATAGCCTCACCTATTACATACCTGCCGGGCATCAGCGGCCACTTGCTAATGCAATTTGACATTAACCTAGCCCCCCCGAATTCTAATAGAAAGAAAAACATTATACGAGACTACAACAAAGCGACTTTTCAGGCGATAAATAATGAGCTGTCTCTTTTTATCGATGTTTTCCTTGATAGCCTTGATAACCGTAGTGTTGAAACTAACTGGAGCATCTTCACAGCTAAAGTCTCCCAACTCACTGAACAATACCTTCCCCAGCGCACTGTTACCACCAACTCTAACGCTCCCTGGAACAATAATCACATTAAGCGCTTATCTAACAAAAAGAAACGCTTCTATCGCATCGCAAAGCTCTCCCCAACTAGTGAGCGTTGGGCTTCGTATACGGCAGCTTCCAACACGTATGTTCAGGCGCTCAAAGACGCTAAAAAGCACTTCCACTCGCATGTTCTGCCCTCTATGTTAACGACCAATGTGAAAAAATTCTGGCGTGTCATTAATCGTTCCACCGATGATAGCATCGCTTTATCCGACCCATCAGGCAACCCCATTCCTTCCGATATTTGTGCCACGATTCTGAACCACGCATTCACTGACAACTTTACAGCCATGCCTGATGTACATATGCCACCAACTCACCACTTCAACTATGTATCCATGCCACCTATAGCTGTTGCTACTCCTGGTGTCGATAAGTTTTTTGATGCACTCAATGTTCATTACGCTCCAGGTTACGACTGCATTAACCCAAAGTTCTTAAAAAGCACTTCAGCTTATTCTTCCATTATACTAACCAAACTTTTCCAGCAATCACTTGACCAATCAACGCTACCTACCGTGTGGAAAATCGGAAAGGTGGTTCCAGTCTACAAATCCTGCAGCAAAGCTTCCCCTAATAATTATCGTCCCATATCCATTACCAGTACTTGTTGCAAAATGCTTGAACATAAAATATTCACCAAGCTTGTTAACTTCCTCGAATCTAACTCCTTTTTTACGTCTGCGCAACACGGTTTTCGAAAATCTTACTCTTGCGAAACACAGTTAATATCGTTTACACATTCATTGCATCATATTCTTGACCTATCATCACTAGCTGACTATATTTCTAGACTTTTCAAAGGCTTTCGACAAGGTATGTCACAAACGTTTACTTCACAAACTAAAACAACTGAATTTTGACTGTACCTTATTGAAATGGATTGAATTTTTTCTACTCAATCGCTCACAATTTGTTTTTGCTAATGGTTTCAACTCCAGTTTTACCGAGGTGTCTTCCGGGGTTCCACAAGGTTCAGTTCTTGGACTCCTACTGTTTCCAATTTACATTAATGATCTTCCCTCTCTTGTTAACTCTCATATTCACCTATTCGCTGATGATTGCGTCATTTTTAGAGAAATCACCAACGCTAACGATGTTACATTACTTCAGTCAGACCTCAACACAATAGGAAACTGGTGCAAAGATTGGTTGATGCAGCTAAATATTAACAAATGCAAAGTCATGCGTGTATCTAGAAAAACTTCCGCTCCGCCTACCTACTACATTGATAACATCTCACTGGAATCAGTCTCGTCATATAAATACCTAAGCGTTGACATTTCTTCAAATCTTAATTGGTCTCTTCATACCTAGAGCATAATTAAAAATGCTAACCGCATGCTAAGCTACTTAAGTCGTACCTTTTTTAATGTCCCTTCGAATTTGAAACTATATTGCTTTATAAAACACTAATACGATCTAAACTTGAGTATGCAGCACCCGTATGGGACCCTGCCCATGGCAACTTAATGATCTTGAGATGGTTCAAAATAACTCTGTGCGTCTCATCCTTGCTATCTACAACCGAACAGCGAGTATAACTGCTATGAATCTCTGCCTCCCTACACTGACATCGCGTAGAAAAGTGTTTCATCTCGCCCTGTTCCACAAGCTGTTTCATCATCCTGCTTTACGTGATCCCCTCATCCCCCAGCCAATTTATGTATCCCGCCCTATTGATCATAATATCAAAGTCGGAATTGTGTCATGCCACACGAAATGCTTCTCGCAGTCATTCCTGCCGCGAACCTCACGTGACTGGAGCCACCTTCCCGCAGAAGTTGCTGGCATAGTAAATTATGACCAGTTCCGCGTAGCAATAGCTAACATTGTATATTCAGATGCTTAATAAATTTTATTGTAACCAACTGTTTTTCCTCACTGTTTTTGTATATTTACCACTCCCCCTCTGTAATGCCACTGGCCCAGAGGAATAATGTAAATAAATAAATAAAAGAGGACTGTTTGCGCTATACATGGGTAGTTCCAATAAGTTGGTTGTGTCGCCTCCCAGGCTCCACGTTGCCAATGAAACGCTGAGCAGTGTAATTCAAGATATGCAAATCATCGTTGTTCGTCTCTTGTTTATTCTTCTTGTGATATTTAGCGTGCCTATAAAGAACTGTATTTTTGTTGTTTTAGAAAGGGCCACGTTTATTTGGTGTTGTCCTTGCTTTTCTTACCTTTAATAAAAATATTTCCAAATAATGTTTTGTAATTACATTTGGTAATTTTCATCTGTATTCTAGTGAATTTTATGGTGTTTGTATTGCCATAACTATTGTATATATTGCTACGGACGCTGGGAGGACGACGAAGTGGTTGGTAACGAAGACGACGCTGAGGCGCGCTTGTGTGCTGAGTCTACTCCAAGCCATCGGTTCCTTGCGTAGCAGGTTACCTCTGCTCTTTCTACTGCTGCTTCTAGCCGCCACGTATCATTTGGTGGAGGTTGCTAAATTCGATCCCCGACCTCAAGCTGGCTGTCCGTCGTGGCCGCCGTCTCGCCAACATGTCTACCGAGTCCGAGCCATCTCCCCCTCCGTCAACACCGCCAGCGGTCGTCGTCGCCCACCACCGCGAAACGGGCACGTTCTGCGGCACAGACGACGTTGATGTGGACGACTGGCTGGCCCTTTACGAACGCGTCAGCACGCACAGCAGGTGGGATCCAACGCTGATGCTCGCTAATGTGATATTTTACCTGACCGGCACCGCGAGAGTGTGGTTCGAAACCCACGAAGATGACTTGACCTCATGGGACATATGTAAGCAGAACCTCCGCGACCTCTTCGGAAAACCCATCGGCCGCCAACTCGCCGCCAAGAAGGCACTCGCGTCCCGCGCCCAAACTTCCTCCGAGCCATACATATCCTACATACAAGACGCCCTCGCCTTGTGCCGTAAAGTTGATAAAGACATGTCCGAAGCAGATCGAGTTGGCCACATACTGAAAGGCATTGCCGACGATGCCTTTAATCTGCTTCTATGCAAAGACTGTTCCACGGTCGCTTCTGTTCTTGAGGTGTGCTGCCGTTTCGAGCAAGCCAAACACCGGCGCATTTCTCACCGTTTTGACCGGCTGCCGAACACTGCTGCTAGCTCCTCCTGTGAAGATCTGCCAACATTGCTGCAGCCTTCCGACCCGGCTAACTTAACCCGTATCGTGCGCCGCGAACTGGAGGCGATGACGTCCGCTGTTTCTTCCTTGCCACTGCCGGACAACACCTTGGCCCTCATCCAAGCCGTCGTTCGCCAGGAGGTTGCGAACTTGGCCGTCCCTTCTCCTCGCGTCGTGAACAACGCACATGCCAGCCCGGACCCTCCAGTGATCGCAGCTGCCACTTACAGTCGCAGCTTCTCGCCTCGGTACCGATATCGCAATCCTGCCGAATGGCGTACCTCTGATGACAGGCCGATCTGTTTTACCTGCTCTCGCGTCGGACACATCTCCCGTCACTGCCGCAGCCGTTGGTCCCCGCCACCTCGCCCCTACTCCTTCGTCGACCACCGCAACGACTACGGCCCGCACCGCTTCACACTACGACCCGATCCGCTCCCTGACGAGCCCGCTCCGCACGCTCGTGGGTCCAGCCGCTCACCTTCCCCATTAGGCCGCCGCTCCCGTTCTCCTCCCACACGCCGCAGCCCTTCTCCTTCGACCTCCCGCCATTTCTCGGAAAACTAGCTGATGCAGAACCCGGAGGTGACGCTGCATCATTGACCCGGCCTGAAAATCATCTCTTGACCCCCGCTGCCCAACGTAATCTCTTGAATGTTCTCGTGGATGGTGTCCCGGTCCTTGCCCTCATTGGTACTGGCGCCCAAGCGTCTGTCCTGAGCTCTTCTTTGCGCCGCCGTCTGAAGAAAGTTTTAACGCCTGCCGCCATGTCCACGGTTCGCGTCGCCAATGGCAGCCCCGCTGCCGTGATTGGAATGTGCACTGCGAGAGTCAGCATTGCCGGGCGTCATATACCCGTTCTGTTCACCGTCCTGACCCGGTGCCCTCAGGACATAATCCTTGGCCTTGACTTTTTAACCGCCCATTCAGCTCTTATTGACTGTTCCTCAGGCCTTCTTCGATTGGATCTGCCCCTGTGCAATGACGACTCCACCAGCTCACCTCGCCTTCAATCCACCGAGTTTGCTCGTCTCCCGCCACAAACTACTGTCTACATCCCTCTGTCGCCTTCTCCTCCCGTTCCTGATGGAGACTACGTCGCCTGACCTATCACCGCTGTGATTCTGAATCGTAATGTCCTCTTTCCTCACACCATTGTCCACATCACCAACAACTGCACCTGCCTCCCTGTCCTCAACTTCAGCCTGTCCCCTCAGGTACTTCCGACCGGCATTTCCCTTGCTGATCTGTCCCCATTGACCGATTGCACAGTTTCTGTCCTGGCTCCTGACCCAACGACTGCCGTCTCCAATGTCCCTACATCGCAACCCTCCCGTGAGGACTCTATTTCCCGGATGATAGCGGCCGATCTGCCCTCTGCTGATTCTACAGCTCTTCACAGCCTTTTGTCCTCCTACAGTGATATTTTTGACCTTGGGAACCGTCCCTTGGGTCAAACCTCTGTTGTCGCCCACCACATTGACACCTGCGAAGCCCGCCCTATTCACGGACGGCCCTATAGGGTCTCCCTCGCAGAGCGCCGTGTTATTCAGGCAGAGGTGGACAAGATGCTGGCCCGCAACATCGTTGAGCCTTCGAGTAGTCCTTGGGCGCCCCGTGTCGTGCTTGTTAAAAAGAAAGATCAAACCTGGCGATTCTGCGTCGATTACCGCCATCTGAATGCCGTCACAAAGAAAGACGTATACCCTTTGCCCCGAATTGACGACGCTCTCGACTGCTTGCACGGCGCCAGTTACTTTTCGTCCATCGATCTTCGCTCAGGGTACTGGCAGATCGCTGTCGATGAACGGGATCGGGAGAAAACCGCCTTTGTCACCCCGGACAGCCTGTACCAATTTAAAGTTATGCCTTTCGGCCTGTGCAATGCCCCTGCGACCTTCGAGCGCATGATGGACTCCCTCCTGCGCGGTTTTAAGTGGACGACATGCCTCTGCTACTTAGATGACGTGATTGTTCTTTCGTCCACATTCCAAAGCCACCTGCATCACCTTTCAGCCATCCTTGCCGTCTTCCGCCGCGCTGGTCTTCAGCTGAACTCGAAGAAATGTACCTTCGGCCGCCGTCAGCTCAAGGTCCTTGGCCACTTGGTCGATTCTGCTGGGATCCAACCCGACCCCGACAAAGTCCGCGCCGTGCGTTCATTTCCTACTCCGCGCTCCTCCGGTGATGTGCGCAGCTTTCTCGGCCTATGTTCCTATTTCCGCCGGTTCATCCAGAACTTTTCGGAAATAGCCCGACCTCTTACCACGCTCCTCAAGAAGGACATCCCGTTCTCTTGGGGACCCCCCCAAGCTGACGCCTTCAGAGCCCTTATCAGTGCCCTCACTGCTCCACCTGTGTTGGCGCACTTTGATCTTCAGCCCCTACGGAACTTCGGACCGATGCGAGCGGCCATGGCATTGGTGCCCTACTTGCTCAGCGGCAACGCAACAAGCTTCGCGTTATTGCGTACGCCAGCCGTCTCCTTTCTGTGTCAGAGCGCAACTATTCTATCACCGAGCGGGAATGCCTCGCTCTGGTTTGGGCTATTGGAAAATTCCGCCCTTACTTGTTTGGATACCCTTTCTCTGTTATCACGGATCACCACGCCTTATGCTGGCTTTCTTCGCTCAAAGACCCTACTGGCCGGCTGGGGCGCTGGGCTCTTCGCCTTCAAGACTACACATTTTGTGTCGTCCACAAGTCCGGCCGCTTGCACCAGGACGCGGATTGCTTGTCCCGTTACCCTGTCGATCCGCCTTCCTCCAACGAATGCGAGGCTGACGCCTGCGTCTTATCCATCTCGGTTTTCCGCAACATTGCGCACGAACAGCGCTTGGATTCGTCGCTACGTTCCCTCATCGACCTCCTCACTGCTAACCGCTGTGATGCGTCCCTCGTCCCGTTTGTGCTCCATGAGAACGTCCTCTACCGGCGCAATATGCGGCCTGACGGCGCTGACCTCTTGCTCGTGGTACCTCAACACCTGCGCAGCAGCGTCCTTGAACAGCTTCATGACGTTCCCACGGCCGGTCATCTTGGAGTCTCCCGCACCTACGACAGCGTGCGCCGCCGCTTCTTTTGGCCCGGTCTATACCGTTCTGTCCGCCGTTATGTGGCCGCTTGCGAACTGTGCCAACGGCGGAAGACGCCCTCGGTTCTCCCTCCCGGGCACCTTCAGCCGATTCCCATCCCCGTAGACCCGTTTTCCCGTGTCGGCTTCTACCTGCTCGGCCCTTTTCCGGTGTCTGCTATGGGAAACAAATGGATCGCGGTCGCGACGGACTACTCCACGCGCTACGCTATTACTCGAGCGATCCCAACCAGCTGCGAAACTGATGTCGCTGACTTTCTCCTGCACGATGTCATACTCCACCACGGTGCTCCCCGTCACCTGCTCACCGATCGCGGTCACTGCTTCCTTTCCAAAGTGGTCGCCGAACTCCTCCGCTCCTGCTCCGTCCGTCATCAATTCGCCACGGCCTACCATCCGCAGACGAACGGCCTCACTGAACGTCTGAGCCGTACCCTCACCTACATGATTTCCATGTACGTCTCGGACCATCACCGCGACTGGGATATTAGCCTTCCATTTGTTACATTCGCCTACAATTCTACGCGTCACGATACAGCCGGTTTCTCCCCTTTTTACCTTCTCTTTGGCCGCGATCCTTCGCTGCCCTTCGACAGTGTACTGCCCGCCACCGCCTCCATGAGTCCTTACGCTCGGGACGCCATCGCTCGCGCCGACGCTGCCCGTCTTGTCGCCCGCCAGCGGCTGTCGGCCTCCCAAGTCAATCAGAAACGACGTCATGACTGTCGCCGTCGTGAAGTTACCTACTCTCCTGGTTCCCTTGTGTTACTCTGGATCCCTTCCCACCGTGTGGGCCTTTGTGAAAAACTGCTCCCCCGATATACAGGCCCTTATCGGGTCGTACGTCCGGTGACCGCGGTGACGTATGAGATCACCCCGCTACATCCGCCATCTCCGGCCGCTGCACCCCGCACCGACATCGTCCATGTGTCCCGCCTCAAGCCTTACAACTCGCCGTCTAGCTGGCCTGTGTAGTTGAGTTAATTGGTTGTAAACTACCGGTGGGATTAGCCTTGCAGTTGCTGCCGGCAATTGCTCCACCGTAGCGACACTTAAATAGAAATCACAGAAACACTGTCCGCAAAAACCCAAATAGACACTCCTGAGGTCACCATGTGGAGGCCAAATCCGTGTCCTGCAGGTAAAGTAGAAGAAGGCGAGAAGCATCCCTTCTACTCGACTGGCTCCCGCGCGGGAAAACAATGTCCTGAAGAGAACTGTGAGGAACTCCTGCCTTCTTGAGGGATCCGAATAACACAGCCCGTTCCGCGTTGTACAAAGTACAGCACAAGAGGTAATGTTCTGTCACCACACACACCAAGCGTTGAACACAATGGTGACAACGCTAGGCCAGTCTTATACATCCACGCTGGCGTACGAGCAAAATCCGTGCGAACGCGGTGCAGCAAAGTGGCTTGGTACCTTTTGAGACCCTTGGTCACACATGGCTGATGAGGAGAGCTCCACAAAGAACGGAAGTGGCACAACACCACATCTCTGAACATTTGCTTGACTTCATGAGGAACTCCATGTACTGGAATCCCGGAGAGAGCTGTATGGGCGAGGTTGTCTGCTATCTCGTTGCCTAAGAAACCTATGTGCGAGGGCACCCATTGAAAACGTATAGAGAAGCCTTTGCTATGTAGATTCTGCACCAAACGTAGCGATCTAAGACTCAAGGCATCAGTGGGGAACCCGTACTCTAACCTTTGAAGGGCAGATTTTGAATCCGTAATTATGACAGTAGGTTGAGGCGTACAACACCGTAGCTTCTTTAGGACTGCCTCAATGGCAACGCTTTCGGCCATTGTGGAGGACACGACTTTAGTAAAACGAACAGACCAATCATACTTCAAAGATGGAATATGAAAAGCAGCTGCACTAGATCCTCTGACCTTGTCCACAGAGCCGTCTGTAAAAATTTGAAGATGACTGGCATATTCGGTATCAAGATGTTCCAGTACGAGCGAACGCATTTCCGCTAAAGAAGAATTCCGCTTAGCGCGAACGTGGGGAATTGTCAAGGAACAATCGAGGCTCGGAAACGACCAAGGTGGCTTCAACGTCTTAGGTCGATCTCGAAGGTCGAGACCCAGAGAACGCAGAGTATTTAAAGCCAAGTACGCCCGAGACTCCGATCTCTTTCGAAGGCGCTGTAGAAGCGCTCTCCCGGCAACAGTCTCTCTGAAGCGGCCAATTTGCAGCAAAAGCCTTTGTGAAGCGGCTAGCCGAAGAGGTTTCGATTGAGACTCATACAGTACTGCATTGTTTGGAGCAGCCTGCGGAACGCCGAGAGCCCTCCTTAGTCCCATTCTGTGCAAAACCTCAAGGCGTTCCAGCTGCGATACCGAGGGGGAAATTAAAGAGAGCTGGTACATTATGCGGCTTGTCACCAGGGCATCGTGAAGCCTGATCATTGAAGCAGGATGGTTTCCTCATTGCTCACTAGCAACTCTACGAAGCACATTGAAATCTAAGGTTCGACGAAATCTCGTCTGGTCGGGTGAATACATTGGCGAAAATAACGAAGCGCCGACCAAAAGGTAGCGTGGCTTTTTGGGCTTGTTGGTACATAGTTCCAATACACTGTAGCGCAGCAAAAGACGAGGACACAAGAGACGAGAGACGAACACCACGAGCGCTAACTTCCAATAAATTTTATTCTCCTGAAGCATCACATTTATACACCAGAAAACAGTTATCACACGTGCGAACAGTATCAATTTCTTAGAAAAACGAGCTCTTTATCTGAGAGGAGAATGGAAGGTGTGCTTACACACGAGCATCCTGACCTATTTATCTTTACGGCTTCAATGATTTCGCGCGTTAACCTTTCTCTACTTTTTCCTATCACAAGACTTTTATCAAAGAAAGGCTTACAGGGTTTTGACTTGCATGCGAGAATGTGGTCAACCAGCGATCCGCCTTGCCCGTTTCTGACGTTGCGAGCGTGTTCCATTAGGCGCTCGTTCAGACATCTCCCCGTCTGGCCGATATAGTGTTTCCCGCATGACAAGGGAATTTGATATACAACACCTTCATCGCACGTGACGTAGGGCTTCTGGTGCCTAGTTGCGCATCCGCGCGCTTTGTTGGTGTTGGTTTTTCCCAGTTTGCACAACGTTGCAAGTTTTTTCGGCGCCGAGAACACGACGGTCGCATTCGCTCGTTGACCAATTCTTTTTAAATTGTGGGAAATCTTGTGCAGATAAGGTAATACAACAAGGTTTTTCCGTTCACGAGGAACTGGGTTTGGATTACATTGATTTTTCATTCTCTTAACAAGTTTTTCTGCAACAGAAACTTGAACATGGGAGGGGTATCCGGCATTAGTAAGCCTCTTGGACTGCTCTTGAAAACTATCGGTCATCATGTTCGTCTCTCGTCTCTTGTGTCCTCGTCTTTTGCAGCGCTACAGTGTATTGGGAACAAAAGGTGTTGTCAAGATGGAAGGACGTTTCGACTTCCACACGGCGGGCCAATGACTCATTTTTCGCACCTACGATGTGCATATAGCTCACGTGCCTGCGTGCAAGCTTCGTCACGAGTTGGTGTCCGTAAAGAACAAGCTAAAAAAGGAAAAGTTTCCCGGAGTAATTTATAAAATCCCCTGCTCAGACTGCGATCACTCCTACATAGGTGAAAGCGGAAACTGAAAGACGGCTGAATGAGCGCAAGAATGATGTCAAGAAAAAGAAGGCTTGTTCCAACGCACTGGCTGAACACGTTGAAAACACGAAGCATGATATCGCTTCGGAAGAAGCGGCAATTATCGGCCGTGAGAAAAACTGGATGTCACGCCAATATCTGGAGTCTTTGTTTATCCAGACAACAGATCAGACGCTCAACCGTAACATCGGCAATCTACCGCCCTCGTACGCTAGATGCCTGCGACGATTAACACAACGTACTTAAGCTTTGTGTGCGAAATTTTGCCATCAGTGAACAAGACTTCCGTGTGGAAGTCCAAACGTCCTTCCATCTTGACAACACCTTTTGGTCGGCGCTTCGTTATTTTCGCCTACGAAGCACATTGAGCCGCGAAGATAGTGAAGCCACAATCGAGTCCACAGCTCGTCGCCACTGTAGACGTGAGTCAATAGTGACGCCCAAAAAACGTATGTGGTTAACCTGACGAAGGCAAGACTGATCAAGGTCTATGCTCAGCCGCGCATACCGTCGTCCCCTACCTGGAAACAGGACGAAGCCAGATTTTTCCACCGAGAGAGTCAACCCAACACCTTGAAGGTAACTTTTAACTGAAAGCACGGCCTGTCGCGCTGATAGAGCTAAGCGTTTGTGTTGATATCCGGTTAACCAAAGACAAATGTCGTCTGCATATATCGACATATGGACATGCCTACAATGTTTTTGCACTTTTGCGGGAAGACCAGCCATGACAACATTAAAGAGCGTTGGGGACAGGACACTACCCTGAGGTACACCTCGCGATACCGCCCTTTCGGAGCTCATTGTACTGCCTAACCGCACTCGAAATTTACGATCACTGAGAAATGAGTGAATGAATCGCAGAAGATAGCCCTGTACGCCTGTGACCTGCAGACTATTCAGTATTGAGCTCTGGAGGACGCTATCATAAGCCTTTGATACGTCTAGGAAAATAGCTAGTGTTGAAAGTCCAAAAGCACTCTGATGTTCAATGTGGCTTATCAAGTCCAGGACGCTATCTTGTGCGCTTAAACCTGTGCGGAATCCAGTCATGCATGCTGGTAGTGCCCTTCTATCCTCAAGCCACCAAGACAAACGCTTACTTGCCATCTTCTCCATGAGCTTAGCCACACACGACGTCAGCGATACAGGACGATACGAGGCCGCGTCTGTCATCTCTTTGTTGGCCTTCAGCAGCGGCACTACACAAGCCACCTTCCATGAAGGGGGAACGTCACCAGACTCCCACACTCGATTGAGATAGGTTAGGAGCATCTTCCGGTGTTCCAGAGGCAGGTTCTGTAACATTTGATTGGTAATGCCGTCAGGACCTGGTGCACAGCGACGCCGCAGGCTGCGGAGCGCTGTCTGTAGTTCTCGAAGTGTGAACGGGCCGTCCATAACAGACGGAGACGTAGCAGGCAGAGCGCAGGGATGAATGCCTGGTCTGGAATTTACAAATGCATCCGCAAATTCCTCTGCCAAGCACACGAGATGTTTCTGCGTGCGCAATGCAAGCGCCTCGAAAAGTTTACTCGGACGAGAGCCACCTGCAAGACTGCCAACGACACGCCAAATTCTTGTTATCGGTGAGAAAACAGTCAAACTAGCGCAAACGGATGCCCACTGGGACCTACAGAGCTTGTTCGCATGACGTCTAATGGAAGAGTTGAGCCTGTTGAAAGTTGTCTTCAAGGCTCTGTCGTCCTTCTTCCGCAACAGTTGTCGCTCCGCCCTTCTGCGCGCTGCGCAGAGGTTCCCGAGTTTTAAATCCGGAGTCGGAAAATGATCAGGTAGCTTGAGCGCCGTGGTAACAGCCATCTTAGCATAAATCATTTTGTCTGTCACATCACCGGAAACGCAGGCTAAGTGCTCCCTGTATTTGTCCCAATTAACAACATGGCAAATTTTAGGACCACGCAGAAGGAAGTCGGCAGTAAACACAAATATCGGGTAGTGATCACTTCCCATTCGGTCAGCTCTAGTTGACCACTGCACACGGACGTCAGGTGAATGTAAGGTTAGGTCTATAGATGTGGGTGAGGTTGGAGGCCGAAAGAAAGTGGGACTTCCGTCATTTGCCACGCACAGGTCCAAACTGTCGATGACTTCTACAAGTTGGCGTCCGCGAGGATCTGTGTTCCTGTCACCCCAGGCAGGGTGGTGGGCGTTGAAGTCACCGCAGATGACTCTGGGTGCTGGGCAGCGGTCACAAAGTTGCTGGAGGAACAAAGCCATATCGACCTTCTTCCGCGGGGAAACGTGTACTGATGCAATGGACAGAGTTCGGAAGGCGAGCCGAATCCTCACAGCCACTACCTCAATACTGTCGGTGCAAAGATCGGTGACGTTCAAAGCCACATGAGGAATCTCCCTTCGTATGTAAAGGGCGGCACTTCCTGCGGGAAAAGACTTTATGCTGCAATTCTTGTGGGCGACGTATCCCAGCAAAGACCTCCCGCTTGGCAAGCCAGCCTCCGAGAGGGCCAGTACTGGAACACAGGTCTCTTTCAAGAACAATTTATGTTCTGCTAATCGACTTATAATCCCAGCGCAGTTCCATTGCATGGTAACGGCACTTTTCTAGGGTTTTTAGTTGCAACAGGTTGAAGAAAACTAGCCATCTAGGAGTTGAAGTTCTCTGCGAAGGCGGTGATTAAGGTCTCAAAGGAAAGCACCAGCTGTATAAAGTTCTTCAAAGTGCCAGGCTGCATCGCTTGGCTATATGAACGCAGGACATCAAACAAAACGCGTAGAAGGTCGGAGAGATTCCGGCTTTTGAGCTCCTTATTTTTCTGCACGCACTGGCGCACCACTTCGACAAAAGACGGGGACTGGGACCCACTCTTGGCCACGGTAGCTGGTGTCTGCATCTCTTTAAGGCAAGGGGATGTCCTCCATGTTGTCGAGTCTTGCTGTGATCTGGTCGCTGAGGAACATGGACACTTTTTGCAGAAGCAGATCGAACAGCCAGCTCACCCTCGGAGGCCGTTGCCGACTTGCTCGGATCAGGTCATGCAGCGACGTCGCTTGCTACCACGTCCCGAGCTTCCGACTCGAGCGCAGGGAACTCTTCACTTCCATGTATCGGCTTCTCAGTAGGTTGTGGTTTGGGGCCACTAATGAAGGACTTGTGACGGTATAAGGCGCTTACACGGAATGTGCAGCCACTAAAACTCGCTGGATGGTCACCTCCACAATTAGCGGAAGCAAAATCTGCCTTGCACTCTTTGTAATCATGGCCACCACCACACCGCTTGCAACGTTGATCTTTGTTGCAAACTCTCGCTACATGTCCAAAGCTTTGGCACCTGAAGCACCGGGGAGGAGTTTCAACGAACTCGTGGACTGCATGTTTGGTGAAACCAAGGTCAATTATTCCAGGGTGCTCGGTGTTGGGAGCAAACGTTAGCACAATCGAGTTTGTAGGCTTCGCTGCCCATTGTTATTCTCCAGGCTCCACCCGGCGCATTAACCGTCGCACGTGCAGAACTCCTTGCGGTTTCAAGTAGTCAAGAAGGGCACTTTCCGAATACCACACTGATACTCCCCTTATAAAACATGTGTTAGTCATGTAGGAGTGTGGCAACCGGGCTTGAACTCGTATGCCACCGATCTGAGAGCACCGCAGAAGAATGTCTACTTGCTCTTCCGTTGAGATATCTAGATGAAGAGCCCTTTGCGTTGTGAAGCGACTGCGAATCGAAGCAGATCCCAGTAGTACTTTAATATCATCGAACAGCCTGATAGGGTTCCACTCTCTGAAGTCAACACCTTTCTCTTTTGGCTGAACTATCACTGGGATGCCGACTGTCCGGTGCTCCCGATGACTCACCACTTTGAAGCCATCCTTGTCCATTTCCGCCATGTCAGCCACTTCCTCGTCAGAGGCGACGATAGTTGAGTCGTCCCCACTGAGCGATGATGACGCACTGCACTGCTGGACGTCCCTGATGACTGGCAGATCCCCGCCATGTGATGCCATGGCCGCCTCCGCCCCACTGGGCTCCTTCGGATGGCGCTGTCCCTTTAAGGATACCGGCGCCGGAGCTGACGTACCCTTCCCGTAGGGACAGTACCGCCTTAAAGACACGGCCGTCTTCCAAGGATGGAAATAACCTAGCTGATAACTAGAAAACAAGGCAAAATTACTGAGCTGAGGGGACAACAGATCGAGCTGCGTTGTCTTCCTCTTCCTCCTCAGCTGGCCTGTGTAGTGCGCACCGGGACGGTGCTTTTGCCGCGAGGGGGGGGGGGGGGTCATGCTACGGACGCTGGGAGGACGACGAAGTGGTTGGTAACGAAGACGACGCTGAGGCGCGCTTGTGTGCTGAATGAATGAAAAACTTTATTGAATTCTTTTGGTCAGTTCCGGAGAGTCTCCTTGCAGCTGCGTCTTGGCGCTTGCCGCCGCCGCCGCCGCCGTCGGGGGCTCCTTAGCAAGGGTGGTCCCTCATTCCAGGGCTCCACTGGTCCTGGCCACCTCGCACGCGTGCTGCACCAATGCCCTTTGGGCGGTGAGCTCGCTGCTGGTGAGCAGGCCCTCCCATTGCTCCGCACTCGGGTTAGTCTGTTTGTGGAAGGTGTAATTGTGTTTACACTCCCATGTGACGTGGTAAAGTGTCGGGACGTCCCCGCACCAGGGGCAGCTGTCGCTGTACTGGGTGGGGAACATTTTGCTTAGGACGTGTAAGTTAAAGAAGGTGCCAGTCTGCAGCCTCCTCAAGCTGACCGCTTCTTGCTGTGTGAGGAGTTTGTGGGGCGGGGGATACTTGAACCTGCAGCCTCTGTAGCGATTTAGGATGTCTGCGTACGTCGGGTCCACCATAAAAGGGTGTGCTAAGAGTCTACTCCAAGCCATCGGTTCCTTGCGTAGCAGGTTACCTCTGCTCTTTCTACTGCTGCTTCTAGCCGCCACGTATCAATATCTATTGCATATTTATAGAGTAACGTGTATAACGATTACTGAAGTCTGATGCTTGAATTTTAATAAAGAATGTTTTGGATACAACATATGCGTCTCCTCACGGGATTAATCTTAGTGATGCAAAAAAAGCCTTGCTTCAGGAGGATCGACATCTGAGCTGTGTTGTCTTTTCTACGTTCTTGTTCGTGTTGAGTGCACTAAACTTTTCCTTAAAGCATAGCTTTTGCTGAAATCAGATTGCGGATTAATCACAAAATGAACATATGTGTTCGTGTTCACAACAGCACGCTTTTCAAGCAAGTTATGTTGTTTTCCTTATAATTATAACAATAAAAATAATCCCGTTGATTGCACTTCGTTCTTTTTAATTTGGTGTAATTAAAATGAAACAAGGCATATTTCCAGTAGCGTAGCAGGCGACAGGGGGGTATCAGGGGGCAGTGTTGGGAAAGGGGGCCTGCATGCGCATTAGCCCAGGGCCCCCATTTTTCTAAATCCGGCCCTGGCTGTGGTGAAGGCGCAGGGGGGACGCTGGCCGTCAGGTACTGCTCGATGTCACGGAGTCGTTCACCGTTGCGTGGCCGGGGTGCGTCTCGTGAAAACCCTCGCAGGCCCATTTGACGATACGGGCGGCGGCGCAATATGTGGCCGGCTTCACCGCAGTGAAAGCACAAGGGCTGGCTGTTCGATGTGCACCACGCGTGTGTTTTACTGAGAGGTGTTCATGCATCGGAGAGGCCAGGCGAAGTCGAAAACCGTTGTTGCGGTGCAGGAGGAGCAGGGCAGTAAAACGCGGGCGGTGCTGGCGCAGAGCTGCGAAACGCTTCACTGTACGTTATAACATACGGCTCAGGCGACGTGTGGGGACAGACCATTGGCTGCACAGCTCGACGGACTTCGTCACGAATGACGTCCGAGATGGCTCCGACACCCGGGTGTTACTCGACAGGGCGAAGCTTCTGTAGCACTTCCCGCGCATTGCTCCTGACAAGCTCACGGAGGGCCTCTCTATCGGTGCCGAGCAGCGGCATGTTGGCCTCCTTAGCAGTTATATTCGCTGGACGGCCGTAATGCGCGAACCTCCGCTGAAAAGCGTGCTCCATGATTGCCGCCTCCCGAGGAAAGTCAGCCACTGTGCTAGGAGGGTCGCGCACAAGTCCTACGAGAAGCTGCTCTATGACTCCTAGCATAAGATGACATACCTTCTTCGCTTCAGACATGGTAGGATCTGCCGGTTGAAGAGTCGCGTCATGCCTTCTACGAACATGGCGACGCTCTCATTTGGCCGCTGCGCTCGGGACTGCAGGGCAACTTCAGCTCGCTCCTTCCGTTCGTTACTGCCGAAGGTGTCGAGCAACTGTCACCGGAAGTCTTGCCAGCTGAAGATAGCCGACTCGTGGTTTTCAAACAACGTCTTGGCGGAGTCTTCCAGGGCAAAATAGACATTCCGTACCTTGCGGTCCTCGTCCCACATATTAAACGCAGCGACCCGGTCGTAGCTGGCCAAGCAGTCTTCCACTTCTTCGAACTTGTCGCCATGTAACGACGCGGGAGTGCGTGGCGCATGGAGCAGCAGCGGTGCGGAGCTGACGGCATTCTGGATTACCTGCCTTGCCGGAGTGGCCGTCATTGCGCGGGGTGGTGCCGTCAGGGGTCGAAACTCAGGATCCAACCCTCGCAAGCGGCGACTTGCCTTGTGTACAGGTGTCGCGTGCACGGGGTATAGCTGGGCGTCGTCGGAGGCTCCATGGAGCTCTTCGTGCATTGGGCACCTACCAGCACCTCCACCAAACTGTCACCGAATGCCGGCAGAAAGGGCAAAGGGACACACCGGGACTAGCAAAGCAGACACACTCAGCGAACCAACGCACGAGCCGGGGAAGACAACTAGGACAAGCGGGTGCTGTCGCACCGCATGGCGGCGCCAGTAAATGACTAACAGTGTGGCAATATGGTGAAACATTTCATAATTTTAGGTTCAGAATCTTGGTTGGATGACCATATAGCTGACAGAGAAATGAAGCTGAGTAAGGTATGGCGCGGGCTAGTTGGTACTGCATTGTAAGACGAAAAGCGCGAGAACATGCAAGCAATGTGAAAAAAATGCAGTAAAATTTGGCATTCACTGCCGTGACTGTGAATATGAGGGTGGCGGCCATTGTGCTCCGGACTTCCCACAATCTGTAATTATCGACCGGCATCCTTCACAAATCACAAGAAAGATATTAGAAGCGCTGGAGATTGATAGGACGGGCAGTGGTTGCGTAAGCACGCCATCAATCGGCCTTTCAAAAAAGATGTATCTGAGCGGATATGAGCTACATGACGTTTTGTATGCTGCTGTCATTGTTAGTTTCTGTCTTCCCCCTTTTCATGTGCCTATATATCTTTCGATGTTTCCAATAAACGTCAGTTGGAAGGAAGGCCTCAGACGTTGCTGGCACATACCCGCTACGGAGGAGTGGCCAAGACACAGGCGGTTAATGGCTGGATACAGGAAAGTTTTGACGGGAAAAGGAGTGGTAATAATATGTAGTCTGATAGATTGGAAGACGGAAGGACAGGGGTCCTGTTAACATGGAGATCGAGGACAGGACAATGCATAACAGTACACATTGCCTGTAGTGTTTCAACATCGTACTGACTGAGAGCGGGAAAAAGGAATTAGAATGGGAGTCGCTGTGTTTCTTGAAGAAAATTTTGCACAGCAGAGCGCACACTCCTGTCGCTTCGTCCAAGCAAAGAAGCGCCAACGGAAAGAACAACCGCGGAGGACACAGGCAAACCCAGTTGATGAAATGGAATTTGCAAAAGACGCTTCCTCAAATGAGAGAAGCGGCGGCAGAACAGCAGGAAGTGATCTATTGTCTCAGGATCGGCACAAAAAGGGCACAATGGGGAAGCCGCCAGGCCAGATCTGTGAAGGTAGAAATTTAGAAGGGGAACCCGGCAACGCAAACGCGTGAAAGAGACTTCTAGTCTGCGCGAGCACGTCTTTGTTACTCTAAGGATGCAGAAGATGGTGATATTCGGGAGATGATGTAAGAGCCGAGGCAGCATATTCCTGAAATATTGTGTACCTGCTAAAACCTCACCGCAGCTGTATATGCACACGTTGGCAGGACAGCAAAAATTGGGCCGCAAAGGGAGGCTCTTGCTAAAGAATCTGCAACCTCATTTAAGTGAAAGCCCATATGACCTAGTACCCAAAGCAGCCTTACCGAATTTAGATTGAGCGGAGTGAGGAACTTAAAGAGGCGTAATGCGCGAGACTCAGTGGGTGAGGATAAGGAAGAGCAAATGGACAGAGAGTCTGTCATAACCACGACCTGGGAAACGGTAGCTTCTAATTTTCGTAAGGCTAAGATTACTGCTAATAATTCAGCCAGAAAAATTGGAGTGAAGCCAGGAAGACGGAGAGAAAAAATCCAATCCAGTGAAGGCGAAAAAAATTCCCACACCTGCCTTTTCGCGATCCTGCGAGGCATCGGTAGCAATGAGAACATGAGAGGGGAAGGACCTTAGGTGATCCTGCAACAGACCTTGAAGAAGCGGGAAGAGCTGTAGCTTTGCATTCGATACGAAAATGTCATCGAATTCAATCTGGACAGATGATGAGACGTTTACATTTGGCGGACATCTGTGAAATGAATATTTATGGGACCAAGCAGGGATTGCACGTAACATATCTGCGGAGTATGAAAACGAGACCACGTGTCACTAAAAAAGGCGGAAGGTTGACTAGGAAATATTATACTTGAAGCGTGAATAGGTGAGTCGCACAATTTAAAAATGTTTGAACTGTTAAAAGGCGAAACCTAGCTGATAACAATTGGATTCGCGCCTCAAGGTGCAGAACAGCATTGGCGACATATTTTGGAAGCCCCAGACAAAAGCGCAACGCCTCACGCTCCAAAAGCACAAGAGGGCGAAGTAGGCAGGAGCTCCTGAGAACAAAACACACCCGAACTCCAAAATTGGGCGGACGTACATTTTGTAAATCATCAGAAGTGTATGCCTTCTGCATATCCTTTTAAACGAACACTCGCGAAAGTCATAAAGGAAAAAAACCGTAAGAGAATTCACGTTTCGGCACCACTACGGGTGCCTTGTTCACAATGGGATGAAAAACGAGACGGGCTGCTGCTTATGTACGGAAAACGTTGCGTATCGTGCGGATGTATATCTCGGGTAGATTGCCCTGTGTCCTTTTAATCGCTTGGCTTGTCATTTGTATGTGAAGGAATTCCTTGAGCAGACGAGTAGATAATGATTTTTTCTATTTCAAGTATGCGCGCGGAATCCCAGTCAATCAGGTGGCCCGTGTTTTGCTGGTGTTCGGCGAGAGCGTTAGAAGTCACTTTTTTGTTTTTGACGTCACGCTGGTGTTCTTTGAATCGTCTCCTGAAGTCCCCTGTTTCGCATTTATAGGCTGCACCGCATTCTTTGCAAGGAATTTTGTAAACTACCCCAGGGTAGCTGGTCTTTTCAAGCGGGTTCTTTACTCGTACCAAATGGTTTCTGAGCTTGATGGATGGGACATGGGCAACTTGGATATCGTAGTCAGCCAGTATACGGCATAACGTCTCGCTGACACCAGGGGCATATGGGATGGCTGCACGTGTTTTCATTTTGGCTGCTCTTGCTTCGGCTTGAGGGGCCGCAGCGTGTCGTTCTTGTGATTGCAGCACTTGACGCGGGTATCCGTTCTTTGAAAGCTCCTTTCTTATGCGGCGGACTTCACGAGTTCTCTTGCATGGGCTTGAACAAAGCTTGAAGGCACGATTGTAAAGCGCCGCGGCAACTGAGCGTTTCTGCCCTATTGGGTGCGCAGAATGAAAATTCAGGTACTTCCCTGTGGGGGTAGGCTTTCTGTACACGCTCGTCGTTATGCCGTTTGCTGTTCGCTCGATGAGGACGTCGAGGAAAGGGAGGCGCCCATTGCTCTCGTCTTCCATCGTGAACTGAACGCTCTCTTGAAATGAGTTCAGGTGCCGTAGAAATTTTTCCGCATCCTGTCGTCGGATGATGCAGAAACAGTCGTCAACGTACCGCAGGAAAAACCTAGGTGGCGGGTCGAACGACGCAAGCGCACGACTCTATCGTTTCTAGGGCCAGGTTGGAGCAGACTACGGAAATGGAGGCTCCCATTGCTGTCCCGAAGATCTGCTTGTACATCGTCTTGTTGAAACACAAAGTATGTGTTTGACAAGCAGAATTTTAGGAGCCGGCACAAGTCGTCTGTCTCTATGGGCGTACGTTCTGGCTGAGACAAGTCGTTCTTCAGGGCATTCCTGCAACACTCGACTGCGAAGTCCACCGGCACGCAAGTAAACATGGACCTCACGTCGAATGACACCATAATGTGATCATCGCCAAAAGTCGTAGTCTTCAGTTTGTTGATGAAATGTGCCGAGTCCCTGACGTTCGTAGGCGTGTTTCCTGCCAAAGGCGCCAGTACCCGGTGGAGGTATCCCGACAACTTGTTCAGTGGTGACCGTGTGAAGTCAACAATCGGGCGAAGTGGTACTTCCTTCTTGTGTATCTTGGGCACCCCGTATATAGCTCTCTTACGGTTTTTTTCCTTTATGACTTTGGCGAGTGATCGTTTAAAAGGATATGCTGAATTTCCCTCGCCAGACGGGTTTCCGTCGAACCCTCAACTATGTATGCCTTCTCATGCCTGACCTAGCACTAAAAAGCCTGCGTAGGATGTCAATGGCCCGAACTCCTTTTGCAGAAACTTGCTCAATGCGTGGCCGCCAGCATAGAGTAGAGTCATATATTACTCCGAGATACTTCATCGTCTGAACTTGAGGTATCATGTTATTTCTATAAACCAGGCACATGCTTACAGGAACAGAAACCAGAAATACTAACAATTCGCGTTTCTTCACATTGAGGGAAAGATGGATTCTTCATAACCAGTTGTCAAGAACATTGAGGTAATTTTGCAGGGTTCGATAAAGAGTGTGACTGTCACCTTCTGATGCAAAAACTGCAATATCGTCGGCGTACACATAAGTTTTCATATTTTGAATGCATAGAATTGAGCTTAGAAAAATGTTAAAAAGAACAGGTGAAAGAACTGATCCTTGCGGTACACCTCTTGTCTGTGGAAATCTCCTTGAGGAAACATCATTTTGGCAGCAGTAAAATTCACTATTTTTCAAAAAAAAAACAGAAATCCATGCTACAAAATAGCTTGGGAAGTTCACTTCCTGTAATCTTAGTAACAGAGTCGAGTGCTCCACGCTGTCGTATTCTTTACTGACATCCAAGGTGACAAGCGCAGCAAACTGTTTTCTATTGCGAGCTAATTTAATACGACTCTCTAGGTCAGTATGAGCACACCAAATTGAACAACCCGGCCTGAAACCAATTTGACATGGATTCAAGAGAGCATTTTCTGAAATGAATGACATGACCCGGTGAGAAGGACCCTTTCCACCAATTTCACTAGGTTCGATATTATTGAAATTGGGCGTATGTTGTCTATAGTTAAGCTCTCTCCTAGCTTTTTAAGCAATGAAACTATTTTCGCAAGACGCCACTCATGACCCAACCAACACAAAACCTCCTCAAAATCTCCCAGAAATATCCCATCAGGACATTTGGAATGTTACCAGGAGGTCCTCATTTTTCCCGAAGACAATCAAAAAACGTCCCCACAACTAGCCGTGTCCAAAAAGTTGCGCGTTCCAGGGACAGCCCCAAAAGGTTAATTCTAGATTTCTCGGCTCTGGCTCGCTGCCCTGGCTAGCTGCCCATGCTAGGGAGGTGGCAGCTCTCCGGCGCGAAGTCGGTCGCATAGTGGCCCTCGACCTGAACGCCGTAGGTCCGGCGCCTTCTAGCGTCGCCGCCGCCGCCGTATCCGACGCTGCCATCGCTGGGCCTGCGGTCGAAGCCGCCAACGGTGTGCTCGGCGCGGGAGCGTCTTCGCCGCAGTAGCTACTGGGGGATCTGGATTTGCCCACGTTCGACGGCAGCGTGTCGTGGGATGCCTACCGCATCCAGCTCGACGACACGGTGGCGGCGAGAGTCTGGAGCGAGCACACGAAGGCCAAGATGCTCGTCGCCAAACTGAGGGGCCGTGCGACGGAGCTGCTTCGGAATGTGCCTCCGGACCAGCTAGACTGTTACCCTGTTCTGGCGGGCCTCCTCGCTGACCACTACGGAGCCTCACGTCATCCACAAGTGCAGTACCACCGCCAAGAGCCCGGAGAGACGTACCAGGACCTGGCCGCAGCCGTTGCGCGACTGGCTCAGGAGTCGCTCCCGGAGGCGCGGGGACGCCGTGGCCCTGATCGGCACCGAGGCGTTCGTGGATGCCATCCGGGATGTCGAGGTGCAGTTTTGGGCGCCCTGGTTCCGTCCGCGCCGCCGAGACGGAATCATCCTTGCTGGCCACGCTTGGGTCGCTACCGTCTGCCGGACACGGCGCCCCGGTGCTGGTTCATCGATCCGCGGCCCCTACTGCGGCCTCTGCCCAGCGTGTTCACCGCGACCTAGGCGCGACCTGCTTCCGCTGCGGCCAGCGGGGACACTACGCGAGAGACTGTGCCAGGCCTTCCGCGGCGGGAAACGATTTGGCGGAACTCAGGGGGCACAGTTCTGTCCCCACACATTCATTCTCCGCGTCCTCTCATTTCGTCGCTTTCGGATACGCCTGACACGCCTTACGTGCTGGTCGCCGTTACCCTGCTTGGCCGGGATGCAAGGGCCTTGGTCGACACAGGAGCGGCTGTCAACGTGTTGAACAAGTCGCTGGTTGCCATCGCGCCCCATCTGCTTTTGCCAGCCTCCAAAACCCGACTCTTGGCCTTTAAAGTGGCCATTACATGGTCGTTCTTCATATTGCCGTTTTGTGCTTCAGTAACTAATACAAGAGCTTATTACTGAATTTCCGAAATTTGGCTGCCCTGGACGCGCTGTATATTAAAAAAAAATGCGATCTAAATTGAGACCGGGAGACTCCTCCCACCGGCAGCGACCGCCATATTGAATGCTGTTGTGACGTCACTAGGGCATACACGGAGAAACATAGTCCGTTCTCGTTGCTGCAATACGCGCAGCGAGGTCTCATTCCCCCCTGTGCTTTCGCGGGAGATCGAAGTAGCAGTCGGCCCCATATATGAGTGACTGGTGCCGCAGTAGCGATAATAACAGTACCGCAGTTTTTCTTCGGTATAGGTAGGGTCCGGTCACACTATATATAGGCCGATGCGACGGCGATTGACGATTCGTGGGCTGGTCGGTATGCAAATGCAGTCGCTGGCTCACCGCGGTCTGTCACGATAGACGAACGACGCCAGCACGATCAACGACCGCGTATTGTGGCAATGTTAAGAGCCAGCTTAGTGGGAACCAGAAGAATGTGGTTTGGGACTAGTTGCTATGATATTCTATAAACTAAATAATTTTCAATCTTATTGGACACCATATGCTAGCCACGGCGACATACGCTATGTGCGTGCGCCAGCGAAGATGTGCTTTCAATTGGTGCCTGCGCATAGAGCTGATCGGCGAGGCAAGCGACACGGGCAGAAAACGCCGCACGACGGTGCCGCTCGTCGCTCGCCGCCGTCGCTTGGGCTTGTGCGGCCGAGCGAAAACTTCCCTCCCGGTGAGGTGACGGCTGGAAAAACTGCGCTTGTGTACCTACCTTATCCGTATCGAAAAAAGCGAAACGAGCGGCTACATATCATATCGTCACACTTTCTTATTAATCAGTGAGAAACTTTTGCCATATTCTTGAATTTCGGTCGACGGTGGACCGTCGGCCCTTTTCGTGACGAGGTGGGTACGCAGGATCTGTGTGGGCGATGTCGGCGATTGCGGAGAGCGAATTCGCAAGTTTTAGCGCCTGCAAATGGCTGTGGAGCCTAGTTTTGACTACCCTGCCCTCAAAGTGACGACTGCCTACATAGTAGGATGCGAGTACAATAATGAGGAGCTGCCGATATGTGACCCGATCTGCATAGCATGTGCAGAAAGCAGCCGGCAGCAGCCGTCGGCGTCGACTTTGGACAACAAATCAGGCGGTTTTCATTCATTCAAGTAACGTTCGTACGTATTTTTAGCTAAGTAGATTGAAAATTAATTTTTGGTGACATAAGAGGCAGCAGATACAATTAGCGGGAAGCGCCGGTATCTCCAAAAGGGAAGCGTTTCCCAAGCAGGCGATATTTCATCGGCGCTTATTACAGTGTTATCATAGCGTGTAAATGAGTAAAAGTACAATTTGTGACCCAGAGTCCGTGGTATTTAAGATAGGGCAAACCCACCTTGCGTTTTATGCCACGCAAACAAGCAGTACTGTTTGCGCACAGCCATGTAAACAACCTCAGCGCGGGGCTGCAGTTGTAGTAATCGTCGCACTCCTGGGGAACAATGCGCACGCACAGCAAAATGCTAAATGATGGGCTGTTATTTTGAAGCCCTCATTTAGACGGTGGCGACTTTTCATCGGTGCGGGCACTGAAAGCACTCGAGTCGCGTTGGGTTTTGCAAGCGGCTTGGTTCCTGCAAAAGGGTTCTAGGAGTCGATGGGAATGTATGCTCGACTTACAAACGCACACATGCAGCGGGGAGGTTGTCGCACTTGGCACTTTTCTCTTCCCCTTTCTTGCATCAAGGTCGCTCTAGTGCCACCTTTGATAATTTGAGCTTAATTGTCGAGCCGATGAATAGCAGACAACAATTCGGTAGCCAGCTACAAAACGCAGCGGCTTTCACGGCGCACATCGGCAAAGGTATGCACGGCACGTTCCGCTTTTCACATACGGGAGCACTTGACGGCTCAAAAGAGACCACACTCATAACATACGAACAGCATGCCTCTAAGTGTAAATAATAAAGCAGGGGTCTATCGATTTCTGTTTCCGCAACAATCGGAAAACGGGCCCCAAGAGCAAGTCCGCTTTCAAAGGGATCACTCAGCTCGCGTACTAAGTTGAAGGCTTCAGAAAATAAAACACGGAAATTGAATTTTATTTCGCTAAGCTAAGATAAGAATCTTTTCGAGCGACCGCCGTCTACGGTGTGCATGCAAGCACCTCAACAGCAGCTCGCAGCACACGACGCAGGGCGGGTATACCCTTGTGACGTCAGCGATGAGCGGTTGCCAGACCAGCAAGCGGTTCGCAGAAGAAACGAAAAAAATCGTTTTAAAAATATTTACCGCACAGAATCAACTGAAAATTCGGGGAATTCTAATTTAACATGTTGGGAATTAAAGACGATAAGAAGGGTATGCCGGAAAATGGGCAGTCATGGCCCCTTTAACAGCGGCTGGCAAAAGCAGATGGGGAGCGCTGGCAACCACCGATTTCTCCAACACGTTGACAGCCGCTCCGGTGTCGACCGATGACCTCGCATGCCCGCCAAGCAGTGTAACGTCGACCAGCACGTAAGGCGCGTCAAGCGTATCCGAAAGCGACGAAAGGAGAGGACGCAGATGATGAATAAGCGTGGGGACGGGCTTGTGCCCCCTGAGCTTCGCCAAATCTTTTCCCGCCGCGGAAGGCCCGGCACAGTCGCTCAATCGCCTTTATCGGCTGCTTCATCAAGAAACAATCACGCGCGCAACCTGTACACATTTCTTAACGTGCAAATACTTTGTGTACATTACCTGTCCCCCATCCTTCCTTTCTGTCCCCTCACCTCTTTCATTTTATTTCTCCATTCTGCCTGCTATCCTTTAGTTGCTCCAGCTCAGGTGCTTCAGTATCGATGGCAGATGCCGGGGCTGGCAAAAATCTTTTCCTTCCTTTTTTTATTTTAATAAAACCAATTACTTTAACGGCCCCCGGTGGAGCCCACCGGCCGCGTCATCGTCGATGTCATCGGCAAGACCTTCGTTGTCGCAGACCGGCCGATATGTGGCCGGCGGTCCGCGGGTGTGGGTGGTGCCAGCAAGTGGGGATCGTCCTCGGTTTTGCAACAGCGAACGACTGTTCTCCGGCCAACCGCCGTCCTCCTGCCTCTCGCGCCCTTATGCTCGTGCCTCTCCTGCGGCGGCACGGCCTCTGCTTCTTTTTCCGTTACAATATAAACACGTACCCACTACACTTCAGCTAACCGCCGACTCAGCTGCTTTTCAAATGCGCCCGTGCAACGGGCACCTCGCCTATCCTGGCCAGTAGACTATTTTACTACGTTGAACTCGGTAAGCTTGCGTACGAAGCACTCGTTGCGTTGCCAACGCTCTAAAATACGCAACTAAATAAAAGCGCGTCAACTCTGGGCTGAAGAAGCTTTTTATTTTCTGCAATTGCAAGGGAATTATCAGTCTCTTATTTTTGAGTAAAAAACAATGACACTGTAGGAAATGTTAAATCTGGCACAAAACTGAAGAGCTGCAGTGTAGTTGTTGCTATTTTGAATATGTTCACGACATATATAGTTAATGGCTTAACTGCTGAAAAATCGGCAAATTATAGGTATAAGAAAGCGGTGCCGCAGTGTGGGCAAAGGCGACCACTTTAGCCTTACCATGAAAATAAAGCAGCACCTTAACCGCCTTGGTCTGAATCATCGCTCGCGCCGCCTTGCATTCTACGATGTGCTAAAAAAGAAAAAGCTGCACTGCTTTGAAAATAACATCAGCATCTCTTGGTTTTTTCTGTCCCTCGTAAGACCTGTGACCGCGTAATCGCGCGCCTGATTTTATGAACCAAATTTCTAGCAGGCATGGTAGGTAACTGGCACTCAGCGATGGAGTAGGGCGTAGACGTGCAAGCAAAAAAAGCACGGGCGGTTTCACTTGGGATTAACCATGAATAATCGTGTGCTAGCACCTTTAGTCCTGTTTCGCATGGTTTATCTTACTTTCTATGCTGCTGCTTGGCCTGAACATGCTTACATTCATATGATGCAAGTTTTCGTGTTATTGCATCATTTTACAATTGTACTGTGGTAGAACTGGTCATTCTCTACATTCACAGATACCTGGGAGTCCTGATTTCGCTCCATGCGCCGAGGTGCAGCGGTTAAGCTACGCGCCACTGCCCTGCAATAGCATGTGCTGCCATCGGTGGGGCTTGTGAGACCTATATTGTTCCTGAGGAATCTCTCGCGACCAATCATTAAATTGAACTGGCGCGGTGGGCAGTTTGCTCACAATCCAATGGGCAGCTTGTGATGGCGTCACAACTTCACGTGACTAAGGTGGCCCACGTACTAAAAGCAGCCTTCGGACAGACAGACAGACAGACAACCACTTTTCGGCGGATTGGAAGCACTAGAGCACTAAAATGGCAACCACAGGAATCTTTACTATTATTATTACTATTATTCAGCCCAAATACTGCCTTTTAGCGAGCCGTTTGATTTTCAAATGGCCTTAATAATATTTTATTTTAAGCGACCGCATAAGAGCCTCACTGCAGCGGAAAGCCGGCACCGCACCGGGGGGACACTAAAGAAATACAAAATTTTAAAGCTGGGGAGCGGGATCCGAACTCGCAGTGGCACTAAAAAAATGAGTTCCTCTGGCCGCTACTTCGGGCCACTACGCCGTTACCACAGCTTTTTTTTTTCAATATGACATTTATAAGATTGAAATTATATTCAATAAACGTTAACTAAATTATTTACAAAGCTTTTAGGATACGCCAAGAAGCATATCGCAAAAAGATAGCAAGATAGCAGTAGACGCGAGGTATATGCTAAACGCATCACCAAGAAGATGTGCCATGCCGGTTTTAAGGCGAAAGCCTTTAATGGCTCATGCTCGCGGCCACGATCGTGTCCGTCCGCCCGTCCGTAACGCTTTCTAACTAAAACAACTCAAAAACTAAAAAAGTTAAGAGAAAAAGAACAATTGCGTCAGATAGAGGAGGCAAATTAAACCCAGGAGCCATGTTTGATAATCGTGGATTAATCAGTTAATTATTTATAGCAACAAATGTCAACATTGCGTCGAAATAACGCGTACGTGGATATAGCCACAGGAACAGTGTGACGTCGCATCCACCAAAAATCGTTACAGCAAAGTGCAAGAAATCGGGAACTAATAAAGATAGGAGAAAGAGAATAGTTGCATCGGAAAGAGGAGAAAAGTGTGAACTTAGAATCCACGTTTAATGACTGTAGAGAAATTAGTAAATAAGTTACAGCGAAAATGGAAAGGTTGTGACGTCACATCTGCCGAAAGTCGTAACATCAAAGTGCAAGAACTCGGGAGCTAATATAGCGGAGGAAAAGAAAGGTTGCATTGGAAAGAACAGAGAAAAATGAACTTCGAAGCCAAGTTTGATGAAGGATGGAAAGTTGGGCTAGTTGGTAACAGTTCATGGTGGGTGGAACAGCGCGAACAGACGATAGACGAGAAGAGAAGACCCAGACAAGCGCTGACTCGCAACTAATGTTTTTATTAAGAACATAATTTTATATTCAAAAAACACGTGATATATCAGGCACATAGCAATTGCATTAGCACTTTTCAATGGTTACCTGGCTGAATTCAATGGTTACATCATGAATTATCTAAAAAAGAAACCTCCTTATCAACAAGAGTCAAGGAAGGCTGGCTCACACACTCCGCTTGTCTTTTCCGAATGAAATATGCCTCAATTATTTCCCTGGTTGTTTTTTCTCTATGGCGAAACAAAATCTTTGTTTGGTGACCAGGGGGCGGCATTTTTCTTTTTCTCCTGTTTTCCGCACTCTCGGCAGTGATCTTTCAGATGGGAATAACTTGAATCCGAGAGCGAATTCAAGTGTTTCTGCAACCCAATATTAATGCAACACCGTTTTATTTAAAGTCCACATAACTTGGGTGGCGAGATGAAGTGTATGTCCAAAAAAAGGGCATATGTATTGGATCAAAGGTGGCGCCCACATTAAGCAATATTTTCCTAGGTCAAGTTGATAGAGCTATTAACAAACACATCGATGGACTGGCGATACGCATTTTCAGATTTGTAGACGATTTTCTGGTACTGGTTGAGAAAGAAAACTTCAGCAGGAGGCTAGTGGACATATTAAAGCTCTTTCGCGAGAATGCTAAGGGGTTGCCAATCACTTTTGAGCTTCCATCAAACGATGCTCTGCAGATTGTAAACCTCAAATTGTTTTTCAAAAATGACCACGTGTGTTGGGAGTATTCACCAAGGTCCCAAAACTCTGTTTTAAACTATTCATCCGGGCACTCGAAGATTGTAAAAAATGGAATTGTGTCTTGCATTCGCTCTAGCCTTCAGCATTCATGTCACCATTGCGTTACAGATAGTGTGCTGTCACAAGTACGTAGGCTAAAAAGCGCAGGTTTTCAAGACATTGTTATTTCATCAACTTGTGAAAAACTTTTGCGATTGGTAAGGGCAGAATATGTGAAACCAAAAATGAAAGGTCACATAAGAATCCAGCTGTTATTCCATATGCACACAAGATAAAACACAATTTGAAAAATGTGGCTGGTCGTTTCGAAGTAGACGTTGTTTTTTCGGCGCCGTATAAGTTGAGTGGGCTATGCCGAGCCATTAGCAATCGCCACGAATATATAAAAAGAGCTAGTTTGTTCTATTGCCAAGTGGCGCACAGGTCACGGTTGGTCGATTGCGCATGTTCAGTCGTTTATGAGCTTCCACTCTCTCGCAAGAAAGTTTACATAGGCCAAACCGGCCGTTGCATTAATATTCGGTTGCGGGAACACTTTTCCTACGCTCATTTCCTACGCGCGCAGGCAACTCGGTGACCCGAGACACATGCCCGGACCTCACCTTCACTCGCACCATAAGACACGCTGACTGGATGAACACCGAGGAAACCCTCGGCAGCGACCACTGCATCCTCAACACCACTGTTTATACACGCCCCCTCGAGCGCCCCACCACACAAGCACACATCCCCAATTGGACCACCTTTCGCCAAAATTCCCCATCCGACGCCAACACGAACATCACAAAGCAAGGCTACACGAATTGGTCCAAGTTAGTCATATCGCACCTTCGCTCCCACGAGAAGCAGATACAGCTCACAGAGGCAGTCACGGACGTGGACAACCACCTCCTCCACCTCTGGCAAGCGCGCCGCGGCCTTACGCGCCGCTGGAAGCGCCAGAAACACAACAAGAAGCTCAAAGCGCGCATTGCGGACCTCACCCGGCAGGCAGCAGAGTACGCGGCCCAACTCGCTGACTCCAACTGGGTGGAACGCTGCAACACGGCGGCTAGGCAAATGTCGAGCCGCAACAAATGGCGGCTCTTCCGAGCCCTCATCAACCCAACGCAGACCCGCACAGAAACGCACAAGCAACTACACAAAGCCATGCACTCATTCCAAGGAAATACAACGCAGTTGGCACAGGCACTCCGGGATCGCTACCTGTGCACAACTCAGGACGGCCGCACATCGGCCTTTTCCTACGCAGGCAGGGAAAACTCGGAGTTGGACAAGCCTTTCCAGCTTCACGATCTGCGGGCCAGTCTCACCATAATGAAGAGGGGCACCACGCAGGGCCGGGACAAGGTTACCGTCAATCTTTTGGCGAACCTTCCTGATTCAGCGTACCAGTGCCTTCTAGAATACATTAATGCGATCTGGACGGGGGAAACCCCCCTCCCCATTGACTGGAAGACGGCCCTTGTCACCTTCATCCCGAAGGCCGGGAAGCCAATCGACACGGACAACCTCCGCCCCATCTCTCTCACCTCGTGTGTGGGCAAATTGATGGAGACGATGGTACGGGATCGGCTGTCCGAATACCTCGAACAACACAACACCTTCGCGGACACCATGTTTGGATTTCGCCCACACAGATCCGCACAGGATGTCCTGCTCCAACTCGACCGCGAAATCTTGAACCCCATCACATACCCCCAAAACGACAAAATTGTCCTCGCGCTCGACCTGAAAGGAGCGTTCGATAATGTAACTCACGAGGTCATACTCAAACACTTGAGTCAAACTCACTGCGGCATCAATACCTTCAATTACGTGAAGCAATTTCTCACGGACAGACTATCATACATCAAAATACAGGACCAAGAGCATGGACCTTTCCTGCTCGGCACGAGGGGGACTCCACAAGGCGCGGTGCTGTCCCCTCTGCTATTCAACATAGCCATGATGCGCCTACCTGCCCTGCTGGGTGCCGTCGAAGGGGCCCAGCACGCGCTGTACGCCGACGACATCACCCTCTGGGCTACGCAAGGATGCCTAGGGGACATGGAGACCAGCCTGCAAACGGCCGCCAGCATAGTGGACCGCTATGCCCGGGACTGTGGTCTGCAATGCTCCCCGCAGAAATCGGAATTCGTGCATCTGCGCCCCTCGCGCACATGCTCGACACAAATCAATCTCTCCCTGCAAAGCGGCCCCATTAACGAATCCAAGGAAATCAGAGTCCTCAGACTCTTCATACACAACAAGCGACGTTGCGACACAACACTCGCCAAGCTCCGGCAGGTGGGGGACCAGGTGGGCCGCATGGTCCGCCGGGTTTCCAACAAGCGCGGTGGGTTACGATGCAAAGACGCCTTACGGCTGGCGAACGCATTCGTGACCAGTCGAATCTTGTATTCGACTTCCTACCTCCACCTGCGGAAACAGGAAGAGGATACCCTCGAGGTCATCCTCCGCAAAATCATGAAACGCGCGCTGGACCTCCCGGTCTCTACCTCTACCAGCCACCTCATGGGACTGGGGATGGTGAACACTTTCAGGGAGCTTCGGGAGGCCCAGCTCGCCAACCAATACACTCGTCTCACAAAGACAGGGTCGGGTCGCCGCCTTCTAGCCCGACTTCACATCCAGCACACCCAATTCACAGAGGAGAGATGCCGCCTTCCCGTACACTGGAGACGCGCCCTCCACGTGCGGCCTCTCCCCACCAACATGTCCAAAGAAGACCATAAAGGCAGGCGCCAGGCGCGGGCGGAAGCCTTGGACCGCCATTTTGGGAATAAACCAGGAGTCTTCTACGTGGACGCCTCCGGCCCGGACCCCAAGGGATGGTACACGGCCGCGGTCGTCCACGAGGGCAAAACAGTAGACGCCCTTAGTTTCAAGGCCCAGTCAGCAATTCACGTAGAAGAGGTCGCCATCGCCCTGGCAGCCTCCGACTCCTCCTCCAAATACATATTCACCGACTCGCGAGGGGCTTGTCGAAACGTCGAGCAGGGGTGGGCTACTCCCCTGGCTTATCGCATCTATCAAAATTGTAGCCGAGACTCCGATCTTGCGCATCGATCTATTATTTGGGCTCCAGGTCACCAAGGCCTCCACGGAAACGAAGCAGCCGACGCCGCCGCCCGCGCGCTCTCTCTCTCCGGGCGTTTCCCTCGGGACCCGACGATGACCAGGACTCCGATTTCAATCCGGTTTACACTTTTAAGGAAATATGCGATTACTACAAATCCACCCACCAAACTCTTCCCACTCCTTGCAAAGGGCTGGGGAAGGCCAACGAGAGGGTACACTCCTGCGCCTGCTCACTAACACGATGCTGTGCCCGGCAACTCTAAAGCATTACAATCCTCAATTCGACGGGCGGTGCTCACACTGTGGGGAGGTGTCGGACACCTACCACATGGTGTGGGCCTGCCAGCAGAACCCATCCCTACCGCCTATCCCGAACCCCACCCGAGAGGACTGGGAGGCGACCCTGTACGGCTGCTGCACCCTCCAGGCCCAAAGGGCCTTAACGCAGCGTGCCCGGGCTGCGGCAACCGCCAATGGGGTGCCTGACTAGGCATCCCCACCTAGTGGTTGTAAGGGCGTGACCCTTCAGGTCACGGACCCCAACACCTCTCTCTATAGTTAATAAATGTTTTTACCACCACCACCACCCACACTTGAATTCGCTCTCGGATTGAAGTTATTCCCATCTGAAAGATCACTGCCGAGAGTGCGGAAAACAGGAGAAAAAGAAAAAATGCCGCCCCCTGGTCACCAAAACAATGATTTTGTTTCGCCATAGAGAAAAAACAACCAGGGAAATAATTGAGGCATATTTCATTCCGAAAAGACAAGCGGAGTGTGTGAGCCAGCCTTCCTTGATTCTTGTTGATAAGGAGGTTTCTTTTTTAGATAATTCATGATGTAACCATTCAATTCAGCGAGGCAACCATTGAAAAGTGCCAGTGCAATTGCTATGTGCCTGATATATCACGTGTTTTTTAATATAAAATGTATGTTGTTCTTAATAAAAACATTAGTTGCGAGTCAGCGCTTGTCTGTGTCTTCTCTTCTCGTCTATCGTCTGTTCGCGCTGTTCCACCCACCATGACCAAATTTGATGACTGATGACTGTAGAGTAAGCGTCAACAAGAGTAAGCGTCAAGTGGTTCAGTCGAAAAAATAAAAAGAATCATACCAATGCTTCGTCTTTAATGATAGTTCACAGAGGCAGCAATAGTAACAGCCAAAGTCGCGCGCAAAGGCTTTCGCCTCACGCAGATTGGAGAGTTCAGAGTGCCCCTCGAAATTTCTTTAAGTCCGTCGGTTCATACCCTGATTAGAACAATCAGTTGGGAGAAATCCTAACATCCTGCCTGTACGAACTGCCAAGCTCTCGTGCTGTGCTTGCAATGTCATAGGCTTCGTCACGTAGCCGCGTTCACGGGAGTTTTTGTTGAAAATGCCAGTCTCTCACGCTGTAGTTTGAAAGCGGGGTCTTCATCATCTTCCTTCCGTGCTTAAGACAACTTCTTGTTGGGCTAGTTGGTAATTGATCATAGTACTTTAATGACGCCAGAACTACACACACACACACACACTCACGAAGGAAGAGAACGGGAGAGAGCGCCACTGACAACTGGCTCAATCAGTTCTCTGGCTTCTACGTTGCTACTCCTAGCAAGAATCCGGGCCATTGAAAAACATGGCTCACAAGAACGTGAAGGGCAGGATCTAATGTGCTTAGGTAAATTTAGGCCCTCTTTATTTTGTTCCACGTTTTTTTCGTGTTCACTGATTCGCTCATTGATACAGCGCCCGGTTTGTCATATATGTAGGAACGACCGCATAGAAAATAAGAAAATGCTTGGATTTTTATATATGAACTGCCTGTGGAAAATTTTTTACAGTTTTTAGATCTTAAGATTGAGTTCTATACGGAACATAGGCTACGCGAGCAAAAGAAGGGCTTCTGCTATTTGATTCCTCGCACATTCCAAGTTAGTAAAAAAAGCATTGCTTCACTGTGTATTGAGTCCGCACTAAGGAAGTCATGCGTTCGCAAGATGCGACCGAGTTTTGACAACCAATTGGCCAGGCTGGCTTCAGCCGGGTTCCCTGGTTCGCTCGTGACGGGGGTCGCCGAAAGCTTCTTGCCGAAGATGATGTCTAGGGCAGAGAGGGCTGGGGCAGAGGTCCCTCGAGAAGAGGTGAGACCTGTGGCGGTGCCATATGTGCACAAGCTGTTCCACAACTTGAAAAAGATTGCGAGCAGGCATAGTGTCCAGCTCGTCTTCTCAGCCCCTTTGAAGCTCGTAAGCGGTTGCCCTCGAGTGGAAAAAAGAAAGAGAAAAGGAAAAGAAAGAGGCTGCGGAACCAAGCATGAGTGACCATTCATGAGATGTGCCGAAGGGGTAGTTTTTTATTTATTTATTTATTTATTTATTTATTTATTTATTTATTATTTACCTGCATCGCCCCGCAGGGCATTACAGCAGGGGGGTACAGACTTCATTTATAGGTATAAAGCAATTATTGCAATGCATGGAAAAATGCTTCGTTAGATGTAATACATACAATGCTCGATGGCAAACTGTTCCAGTCCCGAACAGTTCTAACAAAAAAAGAATAACGCAAGGCGTCACCCTTGCAAGAAAATTCTCTGACCTTCAAGCAGTGGTCCAGTCGCTTTGATATATAATGAGGTGCCTGGATATATTGTTCGCGGTTTATGCCAGTTTTTGAATAATAAATCTCATAAAAAAATTTCAATCTGATGTACCTTCTACGGTCCTTCAACTCTTGCCAGTTAAGTTTTCGTTTACTTTAGGTCATATTAACTTTCCAATTATAATTAGCAAGAACAAATCTAACTGCCCTATTCTGAATTTTCTCTAATTTTCCTACACACTCAGATGTGTGTGGGTCCCAGCAAACACATCCATATTCAAGTATGGAGCGTACATAACTGAAATACAGCTGTGTTTTTAAGTTACTTGGTAAATGGCTAAAATTCCGCCGTAGAAAACCCAGATGTGACGCTGCCTTATTTGCAATACAATTAATGTGCTTATTCCATCGTAAGTACGATGTAAAAAAGACGCCTAGATATTTAAATGACTTGCTTATGTTGAGTAAAATCATTAATTCTATACCTATACGGATGATTAGCACGTTTTCTTGTGAAGGTGACGTGAACAGTTTTGTTTATATTTAAGGACATGTCCCAACGTACACACCAGTCTGCCACAGTATCTAAATCGGTTTGCGGGATTTGTGAATCAGAAGTGGAATTTACTACTCTGTAAACAACACAATCATCGGCAAACATCCTGAATGAAGACTGTATGCCAACAGAAATATCATTAATATACAGCAAAAACAAAAGTGGTCCCAATACTGAGCCTTGGGGAACTCCCGACGTAACTGGTGCATACTGTGAAGAAATACCGTTCAGAACAACAGCCTGCCTTCGTAACGACAGATATTCTGCAATCCACGCAATTACTTTACAATCAAGGTTATACGCTTTCAATTTGGAGAGAAGAAGACTGTGCGCGACAACCTCAAATGCTTTGCGGAAATCCAAGAAAACGCAGTCCACAATTTGTTGCTTATCGATTGCCGATGCCAAATTATGAACGAACTCTACCAGCTGCGTACTGCAGGAAAATCCACGCCTGAAACCATGTTGACTTGTGCATGGAGATTGTGTTTGGTGAGATGGGCCATAACGCAACTATATATTACATGCTCCATAATTTTACAGGTTATGCTGGTTAAGGAAACGGGTCTGTAGTTCTGAACGGAGTTTCGCATACCACTCTTATGTATGGGCACGACACGCGCTACCTTCCAATCAGCAGGCAAGTCGGTTTCATTAAGAGACTTATGGAACAGCCGGGTGAAATACAGACATAATATATCCGCACAATTCCTTAAAATTGCGGCAGGAATGTCATCAGGGCCACAAGCCTTAGCCTGATTCAAATCCTTCAATAATTTACGCACACCGTCAACAGAAAAAGTAACTTCCGGCATGCAATCTATTTCAAGAGGTAATGCAAAACAGACAGAACGTGAACTAGGCGGGAAAATCACAGATGAAAAATAACGGCTAAACATTTCAACTTTAGCCTCATCATCATGAATGATTATCTCATCATTTTTCAGAGCAGGTACTGAGTTGTCATCCTTGCCATTACGCTTCACATATCTCCAAAATTCTTTGGTATCTCTGACAAGTTTTTCTCCTAAATTCGAAAAATACAAGTCTAGCGATGTGAGACTTCTGTCTGAATTCATTTTTTATTGTTTTCAGCAAGGCCAAACACTCTGGCGATTTAGACAATTTGTGTCTTCGATACATTCGTCGCTGTCTGCGAACAAGGGCACGTAACTCGGTGTTTATTATCTCGAGCTCTCTTACTTGATATAACGCTTGATGGAATAAAAGCTTCACGTAATTCGAACAATTTCTGTTTGAATGTATTCCATAGCTGTTCGATATTTAAGTTATCCGCGAGTTCATCAAAAGTTGGAAAGAACGAATCGAAAGCAGCGCTAATCACCTCGTAGTTGGCTCTGCTGTAGACATAAATCTTTCGCCTAGGTGGTTTGGCAACCTTCACATAGTGAACTAATAAATCTGCTAGAATAATATTGTGGTCGCTCAAACCAGGCAACACTTGTACATTGCATACAACCTCAGGCACGTTACACTGCAAGAGGTCGAGTACGTGACCAGTTCCGTCCGTTCGTGATGGCTCATGCACATACTGACAAAAGGTGTTGGAATCTAAAATGTCAAAAAAAGTTGAGTATAGATTCCCTCGAGCTATATCTCTTGGTTCGTCAGCTGACCAGTCAATGTCCGGAAGGTTAAAGTCCCCCCTTCCTAAAACAAGGCATTCAGTGTTAATGGTTTCAAGAAAATGAGATAAGCCAACTAGCGGCTTTACAGAAGGACCAGGAGGCCTATAAAATGACCCAAGAACCATTGCTTTCCCGTTCGGAAGTCGTACTTTGCAAACAACCAATTCAGTTTCACTCTCAGAGAATTCCATTTGAGCGCACGGGACACTTTTATGGACCAAAATAAACACTCCTCCGCCACGTGCACAACGGTCGCGACGAAAACACTCGTACGTGTCAGGAAATATTTCAGCGCTTGAGATGGTCGGATCGAGCCACGATTCTGTTCCCAAAACAAAGGTCGGTTGGACGGTACGAAGAAGAAAGTGAAAGTCATCAACTTTATTTTTTATACTGCGGCAATTGATTGACAAAATGCTGACTGGGCACATCGCAGAATGAAAAGTGGTTTGTCATTGTTCCCGTACGGTGCCGGCTTCACTGTCCCATTGGAAACGCCTACTACCCAAATAAAGCGTATCATATTTCAGAACTGCTTTCACGCCTTTTTCGCCATTTTGTTTGGCATAATCCCATAATTTCTTTCTCTTATCACGGAGAGTACGGGAAAAGTCTTCAGATATAGCAACACTGGATTCCTTGAGCTTGAATGCATTTGCAAGCACAGCCTGGCGGTCTTTAAAGGAATTGAAGCGCACAATGATAGGCCGATTTTTTCCTTGGGAGAATTTACCCAGCCTATGAGCACGTTCAATAGACACGGAAGACAATTCCAGCTTCTCAGTGCACTGACTTATGATAAGCTCCTCAGACTTGGCTGCCGTCTCACTGTCATCAGAATCAGTTAAGCCGTAAAAAATCAAATTATTACGCCTTCCACGATTTTCCAAATCGTCTATTTTTGCAATCACGCTTGTCAGAACTTCATGATCTTTTCGTTGTTGATCTTCAACGTTGGCTAGAGCTGTTTCAATTGCGTCAATTTTTCCTAACTTAGTTTCCAATACAACAAGCCGGGCTTTTACGTCAGTTACGTCCGTGGTAAGCTGCGATAACTTGGAAAGAATTGTGGTTTGACCATTCAACAGCTCTTGAAATTGTTCAGCTGCTGCTGGGCCAGGGTTACTCTTAATATCCCCGCCACAAAGCAACAAGATTAGCAGATAAAACGCTGGGCTACGAAAAACTGAAAAATGCCTCTTAACATACAGACGATTTGACAACACAAAACCGCGTGGCTTACAGGAAAAAGTAAGATAAAGCATTTGGGGTGGAACCGGCAAAATGTAGCGCGACGGTTTCAAAGGGTGAGAAAGACCAACCTGCGTGAGCAGTAGAAAGCTTGTAAGGGTCACCGCCATCTCGCCGGTTCCACGCCCCATCGTTACAGTGCTGCTCCGATGCGTTTGTAGCCGACACTTGGCACCGTTGCCAGCTCGGAATCACAAACTATTCAAATTCGTCGCTGGCTGGGCACTGTTGCAATTCGAAGTTCTCAAACAATGCAGTCGTACATGAAGAACCACTGTCGACCAATTCCGGGCATACGTCGTCGAACGGAAATCCGTCAGGAAGGACCGCCGCCAAAATGTTCGCCGAAAACACCTGCGTGAGCAGTAAAAGCTTGTAAGGGTCACCGCCATCTTGCCGGTTCCACGCCCTCTCGTGCGGGCGTTCTTATATAGGACAAACCGGGCGCTGCATCAATGAACGAATCAGCGAACACGAAAAAAATGTGGAACAAAATAAAGAGGGCCCAAATCTACCTAAGCATATTACATCCTGCCATTCACGCTCTTGTGAGCCATGTTTTTCAATGGCGCGGATTCTGGCCAGGAGTGTGCAACATAAAAGCCAGAGAACTGATTGAAGCGTTTTATATCAGCAAGAAAGGCAGTTTGTGCGTCAGCGAAACATCAATATATTTGTACAAGGTGAAAAAAAGTTTTTTGACCGATACTTATCGTGTACGACTTGATGTGCGAATATGTTCCTTGCGCAGAGGCTGGCTGACTGTATATATATGCTTGTATGTGGTTTCTGCAAATTAAACCAGTTGTGAGTGGCGCTTTGTCCCGTTCTCTTGTCGCGTACATGCGTGTGTATGTGGTTTTGGCGCCTTTAAAGTACAATGTTCCATCCGTGCGCGTTGAAGCGTCATCAGAAAAACACGTAGCAAACCACACGAAATGGCGGAACATTAGAAGCAGTGAACTTGAAAAGACCCAATGCAATAGCAATGTCGTCGGGTAATATTAATTAAGCGACGTACAAAATTTCCTTGTTCTGAGTCTATTCTCTGCTTAGCACTTATTGTAATTATCGTGGAAAACGCTACTGAATTGTTTCCTAAATACTCTTGGCATACACTAGTTTTTGTACACAGACGCACCAATGCGATGACTGAATTTAGCAATCCATTTTGCTAAATTAGCAATCCCACTGTGTGTTCAGCATTTCCTTTCTTGCGTGACTGCATTATCAAAAGATCTGTTGTCTTGTGGCGGTGTTGAAACAAATCCTGGCCCGACGGAAAAAACAAATGCTATCAGAATTGCTGGAAGGCCAGAGCAAGATTAATTACAATGGGGGCCTGCAGGCGTCTGAAAACATAACTGACAATAAACTTTCCGGTTTAACTCAGCGAATTGATGGCGCTGAGAAACAGTTGTCGGGCCTAAATGTCTTAGGCACGAAGGTAAAAGACATGAAATCGGCGATATCGGAGAGAGAGAGATAAAACATTTATTATTTCATTGAAGTGTTCAACGAGTCAGGTGGGCGGACTCCTCAGTTCAGGACTCCGGTGGCTTGGGCGGATGCCTGGACCAGTCTGATGATGCGACACTGGTCCTCCAGGCCATTGCTGGTCAGGGCTGCCTCCCACTGCTCGTATGATGTCTGTAATGTTTTTAGATGAGGTGGTTTTTGGAGACAATGCCACGAAATGTGAAACAGCGTAGGCTTATCGCCGCACCATGGACAGAAGGGGTGGTATTTGGAAGGGTGAATGAAGCTGTAAAAGTAAAGGTTAGGGAAGGTATTCGTTTGTATTCGCCTCCGAAATGTGGCTTCTTTGGTGAGTTTAATATGGGGAGGGGGATATATTCTACGATCTAATCTAAGCATCTCCAGCCGTTCCCCATAGTTTGATGATAGAGGGGTGAGGTACGGGCAAGGATCCGCTCGGTTTGTTAGCTTACGAGCTAGATCGTTTGCCTCCTCGTTGACTTCTGGACCTGAATGACCCGGGGTCCAAGTAATGTTATGGGGGCGTGGAAGTGTAGGTGAGAGCCCCGACGGTATGAGTAGAGCCACTGTCATTTTTGGGACTCCACCTGTAATGTAATATTGACAGGCTCGCTTCGAGTCAGTTATTATGTGAGCTGATTTGTCCGCCAGATCACAATGCCTTATGGCAAGGGCGATGGCGGAGGCTTCCGCCGCGGCAGGATCCTCAGCCCGGAGTGAAACACTCGTCAGTAGTTGAAAATTGTGGTCAAGGGCGACTTCAACAAAGATACTCGGTTCAGTGTAAACCGCCACGTCTACATAGACTGCTTTGTGATCTGACTCTAGACGCCGGCGTAGATGAGTGACCCTAGCCTCCCGTCTGCCTTTGTGGATTTCTGGATGCATATGTTTTGGGAGCGGAGCCACCGAGATCTGTCTTCTTATGTTTGCAGGTAGGGAAGTGTGTCGCCACAGCTCTTGTAGATCTCGTGGTGTACCAATGCGCTGAAGAATGGCTCTTCCGGTGGTCGTCTGTTGGAGTCGGGCTCTCTGCGATGCTAAGACCGCATCTCTGATCTCCTAAAAGGTGTTGTGGACTCCAAGCTTGATTAGACGTTCGGTCGAGGTGCTTGGAGGAAGGCCGAGAGCTGTTTTGTACGCGCTGCGAATGACAGTGTCGGCCTGCTTAAGTTCTCCCTTTGTCAGATGATGATACGGAAGGCCGTATGCTATCTGCAGATAACCAAGGACTGTACAAGACGAAGAGTGTC